>NC_132935.1:124227558-124849343 GCF_034638445.1 Ciconia boyciana
CACAGCAGGAGGCTCAGAGGATAAACAGATGCTACCCTGTCTCATCTGTGTTTTCTGTTTTGTGTTTTTGAGCCTACTTCTCAAAAGACTAGACATGGAATGAATGCAGATGGAGATTTCTGTCACATTGTTCCCAGTCGGTTTAAAACCTCCTCTTCTCGAGTCAAATCCTTTCTAGAGTTGATGACTGCATTTCCAAAGCCTGAGGATGGATAGAATCTTACCACTCTATAAGGACAGTGGTCTAAAAATGCTAGAGGATTAACAGCAAATTAAACTAATATGGTTACCATAGAAATTCCTTTAAAAGGTATATTTTGAATTTTGTATTTCTATGTCAGTAGATAGTCTCTGCAGCTCTGTGCTTAGAATATACATTTCAGGAAAATTTGCCGTATAGCATATTCAGTCGTACATTGTATTTCCTGACACGTGTGGGTGTCATAACCTTACAGCAGAAACAGGAAAAAACAGTAATATTAATGAGATTTGTACAGAAGCTTACAACATTAGTTACCCCATTATCTATGAAAACAGTTCAGAATGCCTGGTGGGAATATCTTTGAAGATTGCGAAAAGATATTTGTAGAGATACATCATTTGTTCAGTTTAAAATATATTTTAAAAACTCCAATCACCTATACATATCTTCATTATTATTTAAGTGCAACTTTTAGTATCTAGTGAACTGTTATGCAGATACTAAGACAGAAAGTTAAAAGAAAAGAATCTCGCTTACTGTACTTGGAAAAAAAGGATGGTCTTTCACCTAAAGAGGAAAGCTATGATTTGGAAGATCAAAAATCACCACTAGCACTGGATCAGGCTGCTTCTGTGACTCAAACTTTCCACAATTCTTTCCTGGTCTCTACAACAGAGATTTTACTGCTTCCTCTTTTGCACCCTTTGGGAGATGGTATGACATCTTTTGTCCATTCATATAGAACAGCAATGTCCCAAATCACCAAATCAATCACCAATCACCTAATCACCAAATCAATTTTTTGGGTCAATTTTCAGTTATATAATGAGTACGAAAGCTACTATAATTGGGAATAAACACAACAAAAGACACAGAGAAGCTTCCAGTAATTCACATACATATACATAAGCATAATTAAGTGAAATAAAGAAGAACACAGGCAGAATACAGAGGATATTTCCAATGACATTTAAATCTACTGGCAGAGTAAGGAAGCTAATAGCAGAACCATGAATTAGGTGGATTTAAGAAAGATAAAGCACATACGAAAGGAAAGACAGGGGAAAGTAGATTTGAGGAGCTGAATCATAATAATAGATCTTTACTCCATCTCATTTATCTATGTATATTTACATTTATACATCTATGTATATATTACATGGGGGGGAAATGTTGTGAAGCTATTCTTTAATTCATAGAGATTAAAAACAGACTTTTTGAATAATCTTTTTAAATTTTATATTTTAAAAGAAATATCTAGAAACATTTATTTCAGAGGAAAAGGTAATTTTTAAATTTTTTTTTAACTGACTGCTGCTAAGATTTTATGTAATATGAATGAAGAAAATCACAGGAAAAAAAATGATGTTCTACAGCTTAAATATGGAAGAAAAAAATTATCTTGCATTCTAAAAACTAAATATATTTATGCCCCTAACTCCTCTAATTTTAGAAATATCTGTTGTAGACTGCCATTGTACCCAAATTGTTTGCAGATGCTGCTGCACAATGGAATGGTCAGAGATAAACTGTTAAAATATTTGATGGCATTGTCAACCTGTTAACAAAATCAAAATTATTAAATGGACACTGAATAGATGCTAGTAACACCAAGATTTGAGGATTTTACCGTTTTTACTGCTCTCTCTTTTATTTTGGCCATTATACAGAAAAATGTATATTTCCTAAGTAGACTTTCCTAATAAGAATTGTTAACTTAGATCAAATTCATAGAACATGCATAGATTTTTTTTGCTATTGCCTAAAATTCTGATTTGAGTCAGAAACATTTTCATTCATAACAAACTCTCTAGAGAAATTATTAGTTAATGCAAAACAATTTAATTAGTTTATGCAAAACTGATTTTATTTTTAAAACTTATTTTTAAGAAGCAGAACATTTTACTCTAAAAATAAGTATTTTATTGTATCTTGAAGTTTAAGAAAAAATACACAGGAATATAGTTGCTACAAATACAGTAGAACTCAGTTATGGTAAGACAAATTTTAAGTAATCATTTGATTTCATGGCTCACATCTAGCTGCTCAAAGGATAGCAAACTTGTTAGATGAAGCAGCAGATATACTGTTTATTTGTTTCTTTAACATCAGAATCATACAGTGTGACAAGGTTCTGCTAACCATTCATCTGCAAAAATTTGATAACTTTAGGAAATGCCATTCAGGTGCTGGATGTCAATTTTTTTCTAGATGCTAAGGTCCCAGTGCATCAAGATCCGTATGCATATGCATAGCTGTAAGCACAGTAGGGTCCACTGAAGCCCAGAGGATGCATTATAGTACTAGAATCATACACAGGTTTTCATTTGAAAGGCTTAAATATCTAACTGAATTGATCCTGCGCTGAAGACAAAAATTTTATTTCTTTGCAAGAACAAAAAGATGGAGACTTAAGATAGGAAAGGGGGAATTTTGTTGTTTGTTTTAAAAGGATATGAATCTTCATGATGCAGGCTATAAAAGAAGGCTAGGAAGATTAATACTCTCTGGGCAGCGTATTCCACTCTTATTATCTACAGGATATCTTGCACCTTGTTCTGAAGCATTTAGCAATGGCTCATGGAACAAGAGATGTTTAATGGTCTGATATGGCCTTGCTGCATCGATCACTGTGATACAGCAATCAAAACCAGAGGGTGCGTATGGCCCTATTTGATCTTTACAAGAGAATTCCACTATGCTAATCTCTAAAACATAGTGTCAGATTATTCATTTCTCTCCCTTGTGTATTTCCTTACTTAAAAATAAATAAATCAATCAATACAGCCATTATGCAAAATTTCTGAACTTAAGGGAAGTCAATAGCGTTCGCAAGTGCTTGGCAGAACACCGCCTCTGTGCGTATCAGGGTTGCAAATTGTGAGGAGACCTATTGACCTTTTTCTTTTAATAAACTCATTTTTTGAAAAAACACACACATTCATTATGTGTCCTACTTCCTGGAGGAAATATTGGTGCAGCTGAGGTCTAGAGACAGAAGACTCAACAACAGGAACAAACAATTGAAGTATTTCACTGTCTTGCTTTTTCCTTCAATATTCTTCCACACAAGCATTCTTCTTACTTCTACTTACTTTCTATTAGGGCTAAATTTTTGCATGAAAAAAGATGACTGAACAGAAGAGAAGTGGTTGTGTAATTTGTACTTGAACACTGACATTTCCCTTTAAAAATTCAAGAATTTGCAGACAAAGTAGGTGTAAGTAGGCAACTTGCATCTAGATTTGAAATTATGACCAGCTTCAGGCTATTCCTTAAAATCTTGGGTATCTATTTCAGCGTACCCACGTCTCTTCCATTCCCCTCTTCACTTATTTGCACACGCTTCTTGTGAAACTTCTTTCACTTCTCTTTATTTAGATATTGTTAACAGTTTAAAGATAGGTCAATATATGAAGAAACCCCACCTGAAATTTGTACCCTTATAATTTGACTCTCAGGAAACAAACAACAATTTAAATTACAAGATTAAATGGGTAACAGAAGAGTTTGAGGTGTATAATGGCCAAGAAAGCTTCAGTACTCAAATGCCTGGCCATGAAGGAATCTACTTTTATTAATTGCCTCCAATAAGGAGCACAGACATTGCCACTGATTTTAAGAGCTGACATAAGCTTTTTTTCTCTTTTTTTTTTTTACTCTTCAGGGTTGACTAAGTGAGTTATGTGGAGATAGATATACATAAATTTATAACATTCTTGAGAAGAGAGACTGTGGACTATTTTTTTTACTACTAAAACTTGAATGTATAGGTTGCAGAGTAGTTTCCCTAAGGTTCACTTTGCATCATCATCATCATCAAAAATATTAATATTTTTTGTTGTTGTTGTTGTTATTTAAAAAAAAAAGAAAGCAAAACAGTCACAAGATTGTCCTGGTTGGAAGGATGGGGGACGTTAACTGGGGAACAAGAATTCATGCTAAAGTCCCAAATTGAGCAGCAGCACTCTGAAAAGCGTTTCAAAGAGAAAGCCATCTGCAATGCACCATTACATGCTTCATTGTCACTACAAAACCCCAGACGTGCTGCTGCTTACTTTCAAACATGTTCTTGTAAGCATGCTCTATTAGTGTCTTATAAGAGTTTAGTATTTCCTTAGAAAAAGACCTCTTACTGCAACTTGGCAAATAGAAACGCCCAGGGGTAGCCCTCCTTCCACTTAATAATTGACAACTTTCTGGATGCATGCACAATCTAGGGTTTTCCTTCTTCGCAGTACAATTTAAAGTTTACAAAGAGCAACAAGTGTTTGTCACCATTTTTACAAGTATCAGTGAAGAAAGAGGTGATAATCTGAAAAAAATCCACAGATGACCAAACCTGGGTGAAATTTTGAAATTACAGGAAAAAAGCTGGGAACACTTCCACAGGGACTTTGTTTTGCAAAGATTATAAAGAGAGAAACACTATTCTTGCTTAATGATATCTACAGATAACATTAAGCAATACTGAGAGCTATACAATCATGGGACACTCTACCTAACATTAACTGTTCAATAGATAAAAACCACTATAGGCCACTGTGAAAACGAGTACATTTCTTCTCTTGAATGTTCCCTAATGGTAATAAAATGGCCAAGTCACTCTAGGTGTGTTATCAACAATACACAGGTTTCTTCCTGTTAATGTTACCCCAAACTAGGGAGAAACAGGAGGAGCCAAGTAGAAAATCTACTTTTTTACTTTTTCTTCCGAGGGGGTACAATGAAGTATCAGTCTGATGCCAGCAGATGCGAAATCAGTTCTTTTTGCCTATTGTATCTGAGAGAGAAGGTTGTAGCTGGAGAACACAGTTCAATTGCTAAATTAATATTCACACTGTAGTTCCACATTTCTCCCCCAGAATGAAAAAGGTCAGATCATGTGGAGACAGATCTCGGGGGGGAAGCCAACCACTGAAAGGAGAGCTAGGAGAGCTATAGCCATGTTGTGTAGTGCAGAGAGTGGAAAGATCACACAATGAAGCACTTTGACTTCTTGCCAGGTATACCCTGTGAAATGAATTTCAAAATAAAGTTTTAAATTACAGACGGCTTTTCCAAGCCTTTGCTGGCATGAGCACTACTGCGGAAAAGCTGTGACACCAGCAATTAGGGATAGCAGAATCTGAGATATTAAGGGAAACTTGTCAAGCAGAACTTAAAATATCTAAATATTTCTCCCAAATATTCGCTGAAAGAAGAAATAGAAATTGCTTTGGCTCTGCTTGCCTTTAAGTTTGCACCTTCTGGATTTTTTAGGAAAATATTCACAGACATTAGTTCAGAACTTCTATAAACATAATACTAATTCATGTCTAAAAGTATCAGGAACAGGGAGGCTAAAGATAGAATTCTTTTAAGATATAGCATGTGGTGTGCCAGCGACACAGTCCTACGAATTTTATGTTTGTCCTATCTGTCCAAGCAAAACACATTGTGAGCATCTAACCAAAGCTCCTTGAATCCCTCGCTTAATGTTGGCAAGGAATGCAGATGAAGAAGTATTTGCTGAAAGAATTAAGTTGATGAAAAGAAAGCATACACATTTAATGACTGACAAATAAGGCAAAGTACTTCAGTCCTGTCTTAAATGACCCTTATCCCATACTAGTACTAACCATTCATGGAAAAAAAATCCAAACTAATAATTAACATTTTAAAACATCATGTAATGTCTGCACAAATGCTAGCAGCAGCATCAGAAGTGACCGCTACAATGAAAAGTGTCATATAATTTTTCCAGAAAACCTTGAAAACTGTTAAAGAAAAGATGTATTGAATAAATGAGTTCCTGGTACTTAATAGAAAATTATGTTTGTCCTAAATACGTATCATTCACCAGCTAATGAGCCTGTTTTAAAGTAGGGCAGAAACAGTTCTATGGTCTCCAACACTGGACTCCAGTGACAAAAATTACTTGGTACCCTTTAACTCCCAACAGAAGACGCAGAAGGTATTACATGTAAATGCAAACAACTGGGCTGACTCCTGTTTCCACAGGGTGAATGAAAAATTGCCATTGGCACAGTTTCAGGAATGATTTATTTTAAAAAATATCATCCTAATGTACAATACCCGTCTAATGGCTCCACCAAGCTGCTTGTCACTGTCACCACCTCCTTAGTCAGGTCTTCTAGGAGAAAGAAGTGGAAGAAAAGATGTCCAAGCCATAATCTGGCTAACATGAGGTTAAATTCACATAGTTGCAGTTTGCTGCAGGAACTATTTCAGCTCTTAGTAAATCTCACAGCACACAGACTTTGCCTTTTACTTCTCCTGCTGGGTCTAGCTAAGGATTGAGCCCCATAGCTGAATTTTGAGTATCCTTAAAGTTTGTGGATCACAAATTGTAACAGATGTCCCTGCTGTGCAGGGAGTTTTGTTTAAAGGTCCATCTGCCTGCAGACTGAAATCTGGGATTCTTTGTTTGCATCCTGCAAAACCAGATCTTTCAGACCAGTCACTGTAAAAATGCAGGGATTTTTCTGAGGGGTAAGGAAGATCAATATGTTGCATACGTTCCTCCCTCGAAGTAGCTTAGACCGTCTCAAGGTTTGGCAGGATACGATCTTATTCGTGTTAACGTTGCTTCCACAGAATCAGTTGCCTGCTGCAAGAAGGAAATTAATAAATGCACCGATGGCTTTTTTCTTTAAACCCCACATATCAGACTTCGGTGCTCTCCACTTCTGGGGGTGTGGGGAGGGAAGGGGTCACGTCTGCATGGCTAGATGGGGTACATGGGCCAGGCAGTGGAACACAGGGTCCAGACTAGGGGCATTTAGAGGAGAAAGGCACAGAGACTAGAGCACTGGTATATTTAGCAAAATGATTTAGATATGTTTCCAAAATCAGAGCAAAAGAAGGCAGGATGGTGAAATGACAGATGAAATCAGAATGGAAGAGAAGTGAGAGACTATGAAGGAATGAAAATTGGGAGATGGGAAGAGAAAATAACCAAAAGGGGACAAGTGAAAAGAGAAGGAAAAAGTATTTGCTATGCAATTAGATTTCATGCGGGGAAGCACTCAATTCCTTCCTCTGTACAGCTTACAATACCACTTTTCAGAAGAAATTCTCCACACTCCCCTCAGCATACGAAAGGGGAGGGCGGATGGGGGAAGGGCTGCTTCATCCCCGTCAGGCTCCACTGCTCTTTTCCAGGTTCTTCCATTAGATCACTACATTTTGGGTTTCTGATGAGAAACTTGCAGGAGTGAATGGATACTTGTACTTGAGCAGAGCCAACCCCAGCCCTAGGGGCTTTCTGTGCAGGCACTCACAATACCTTTGGGAGAAGAGGCTCCAGTCTCCTTCCTTGGCTTCCTCAGCTCACTTTCAGCCCAGCAGCTCTATATCTCTTTACAGAAGTAGCACCTCACTGTCTCTACATTCTCCAACCATCACCAGATTCCAGTGGGCCAACTTCCCTTCCGCTCATCCTCTAATAGCATGAGGATATCTCCTCCTGAAAGTTTTAGTTATCCTATTCACAGTTCATCTCCTTGGTGGCCAGCAGGCAGGCCCACAAGCTTGAGAAGGGACTGTACAGACAGCCAAGAATTTTTTTTAGTTTTTTAAACAGTCTCCAGTGTTGTCTATGCTTAGGTCAGACCTTCCTAAAAAAGTCCTTATTGCCCTTCCTTTGACTTCTCTACCAAAGCATGCATAACCTCTGCTTTATAGCCAGCTTCCTTCCTCCTGGATCAGGTCCTGCATATGCAATCATGTCCAACACAAGTATGCCTCTCTGTTTCTCTCCCCTGTCCAAGCTGAGGAATGGCATACCTCTAGACATGAAGCCATGAATGATACAGCAATTTCATAAAATTAACCAGAATTCACAGGTTATGACAATGTCCCCTTACTTGAAACTGGTTGCAAGTGTCCTTGTGTCTTCATTTCTTTACTGTTTTAGAATGGTGCATTTTACCTCCACTTAACAGCCAAAGGAAGTCAGAGAGTATATCTTCCAGCTATTTCAGAAAACATTCAGCAACAGGAAATATATTTTTTCAGGCACTTATGGTAAATGTTTGCTGTTGTTTTATAATCTGGCATCCTGTTCACCAGTTTAGAGGTAATCTATTAGAGAATTGGAAAACAATCGGTATTAAACACCTGGAAAGCTGGGTAATGCTATTCATCAGCAGAGGATTCTTTTTCAGATACATTTATATCTTGAAACCTAAGAATGAATTATTTTTATATTTAAATCTTTGTAAAGGCAGAAGGTACTGGTCATAATAACCACAATGTGGCCATAGCTAGTATTCTTCCGTAGAAATATCATAGGTTTGTTTTCTGCATAAAGTATTAGTTTATTTTTATGGAATGCCTTTATATTTTATCAGAAATCAGACGTCCATGTTCTTTTATTACTGGCAGAATTAGAAAGAGGAACAGGTCTAGTCTTCAGCATGGCATTCATAGTTTTTCATGTATGAGTGAAATGTTCCGTACCTCCTTTCCAGGTTTATTCTGTCATTTTGTCAGTCATCTATATTGTCCTTTTGTTCACATTTGAAAGAAATGGAAGTTCTGTATATTCTTGAAATTTCCCCCCTTTTTTCATATTAGACAATTCAATTGTGACTCTTCACATTAGATTTATGTGTATAGTGGTCAAAATTTGTTACAAGACTTCTTACAAGGCCCCATCAGTGGCAGACGTATTCTCTATTCTTCTGCTTCAAGCATCTAGTTAATCTATTTGCTTTGAACTACTGCTGTTTGCCCAGCAAGATCTTTTACTGCCTATCTGTGACTGCACCTCCTAAACTGACAGTCAAATTGGGCTTGGAGAATTTTTAATGGGCATTCAGTCCTACTGATAGCTAGAGAGCAGTTCAGTCCTCTTTCCAAGGAAAGACTCCTCAGGCACAGTGCAATCTTTAATTGTTTCCATAGTCATTCAATGTGTCCAAGATCCAGAAGCTGCCATGCAACTCCATTTCCCATTTATACTAGTGGGTGACAGGCGTGCTGAAAAAGGGTCAATTTTAAAATACGGAAAAGATTTTTTTTCCCAAAAAAATAGAACATGCACACAAAAGCAGACGAAGAGAACACATGCCGAAAACAAAAATGAATTAGCTCCACTCCACTAAAAGAAACCAACAAATGCTTTTACGACAACAGTGAAAAGCTGACTAGGGCCTGAACTTGCCCTCACTAATGTCAGTAACAGTTTGATTCAATGGGAGCAAAGTAAATCCCATTAGAGCCTTTTATAGAAAAATCCTAATAAAAGCAGACACTACAAAGTAAAGGCCCTGTTCAGCCCTCGCTTACACCATAGCCATTGTAAAGTCACACCATCGTAGCTGGGGTCCGCATTCAGACCTGGAGCATTTCAGTCCTATGCTCACCACACTGCAGAAAGCTGACAGGAGATGCTGTACCAAAATGAGAATTGCAAGTCTCTCCCGGCCGCGGGTTTAGTACGTTATTGTTAGGTTTACATAAGATCTGGCCGGGTCCCAAACGTGCATTCCCCGACACTCATACTGCCTGATTTATGCTGTCTTATTTGGCTGGTAAAAGAATCAAATTGGTGACTGGTTTTGAATGAAGGCAATTAGGGTGGTTGATTGGTTTTGTAATTTGGAGAACACCACTCTAGAGTATAAGTCAATTGTGTAGAACTATCCAGGTCTTTAATCACTGGTTTCCCTGTGCAAAGAGCTGATGCTTTACATCATCTGAAATTTATACCAGTTATAATCAATTCCATCCTCCCCATTACCCCCCTTATTGCTTCCTCCCCTGCCCCGCACCTGGCAAAAACATGACATTTTACCAGAGAAAAAGTTAACTATAGTGTGGCCAATTATATTTCAAAGGTGTATCCAAATTTAATTTACAGGGTCAACTGAGTATGTGGGGGTAATTATCTTTACAGAGCATCTGACAGCTGTTCTGATATAGTGGTCCAACAGTTCCTGCTAGAAATCTGTCGGGAAGCACTTGTTTAAATTTGAGTAAGGTTAAACAACAGACTTCTGTCTGCAAATCCTGGAAAACAACGTCATCAACAAAGACACCAATTTTACTTAAGTCTCTTGGGTCCCCCTTGAAAGACTGGAAATTCCCAATTCAAAGAGTTTTGTTTCTGAATGGATCCTAAAATAGGAAGATCTGCAGTTATAACACACAAAAATTAAGCCAAGCACAGGACAGGAAATCATACATAATTTGCCTATGTATAGTAACCATATAACTTTATGAAACACAGTTTCTTATTTAAAAATACAGGCTCCAGAAATTCCAAAGCTGAGAAATAAAATTTCACTCAAGAGTTGCCTCAAACAATTTTTTATTCTCAACAGTGGACAAGAATTGAAGTGTACATTCATGGAATAAATATGTTAAAAAAATTTCTGAAGTTACATGATATTTAATTGGCTTCTAGGCAACATCTTCTGTTCCCTCACCACAATCTGCATTTCTGACATTCATTCAGAACAAGGCTGTGTTTTGCACAATGGCTTTCGGATCACTAAGTCTCAAACTTTTGGGCGAATGGTCCGCTGACGGTCTTCACCACTGATCACTGACCACCACGAAATTACACCAAACATTTAGCTGAAATATCAGTACATCTATACAATGCTATAAGCAGATGTGAAATCCTGAATTCCACTTCTCAGCAAGGGTGTATAATAAATAATCTGTGCTTCACTGAAGGCTGCCATGAAACCTCTGTTCAGCTCAGAAGAGGCGAGGCAACTTCAGGGTTTTCCATAAAGTGCCGTATCTTCACACTCCTCATTGAAAGGCCTCGCTATAAGCTGAACCCTGAAGCCCTGTGCAAACTGACCACTACTGACAAATCGCAGATTGGAGATCCAAAAGTTATATTAGTAGTTAATTAAGTAACTAATTAAGTTATATTAGTAGTTAATAACATGTAGGGTTATGTATCTTTGTACAAATTCCCTGTATACACCCTTAATTTATTATGGTCCTTAGATTTTAATAAAGTCTGCCAAATAGAAGGAAACTCTGGTTCCCACACTCAAGTAAGTAGCAAATCTTACTGATTATGAGGCAGTAATAAAACCATGTCAAAAGGTTTGTACAGCACGGAGTAGATGATGTAATTGTTAGCTGCATTCAATACTACTTACAGTGAGCAAATTCCATAGATATTGAAATGATCCTATTCCTTGAAATAAAATGTAGGAGGAAAGAAGAAAAGCCCTGGATTACTGTTTTGTTTCACCACTTCTAAGCAACAAGGAATAACTGAAAATTCATTATCATACTGGGAATATTGGTCCTTTGGTACTGTAAACAGCTGTGACATTGCTGTGCAATTTTAAATACCCAATTTTCTCATTCCACGTCACCAGAACACTGCATGTGGTATGTTTGAGAAGACTGCTGAATTTGAACTTGACTTACTTTAAAGCAGCTGCTTACCTAGTAACATTCACATGCAACACTACACGTAGAAGAACTTATTTAGACAAAAATTGGTTTTACCACTGCAGCCATTCTGAAATCGCCCAGCACATATTTGTAATAACCCCTAGGAGCATTCTGGGTGAAAAAACACAGACTGGCCAGATGCTTTGATGGATTTTCTCCTCCTAGGTGACCGGGCCCAATGGAGAAAGGGTGAGGCATCGCATCTCTGCCAGCTCCCCAGATCACCCTTCATGCCTGTGTGACGTTACAGGGTAGTGCATGGAGTCGGCAGGCCAGCATTTCAAGCACGTAATAGATTAATTTGTATCTAAAAAAATATCCCAAAACTGACTTGAGCACGTTGTTGTGCTCATCACATCAAACTTAAAGAAAAATGCTTACAGTCCCAAGCTAGGCTTCCTGGGGCCTGCTGTCAAGGACAGAAGGTGATGCTTCTTCCAAGAACAAAGGCATAAATGGGTAAAAATCAGCTGTGACCATGCCTCAGAGACCTGGTTGCAGTGTATTAGCCCTCTATGAGAAACCCTGAGTTATTTCTCCTCTCGTGTTCATGACACAAGTCTGAAGGGGCACACGGCATATTTGTGACTGAAGCTGCATGTCTACAACACAACTGTGCTTTGCTGCCTTCCTATAGCTAGAGAGTAAACTCAGGAACTCAGATCCCAGCTAGAAAAAGGAAATGAGAACAAATATAAAAAATACTGTCCTGGGGCCGGGGATTCACATCTTCAGCAACCCACAGATGATGAAGTTACATCAGGGTCCAACAGTGAAGCAGAGGAAGGTACAGGACCTTCCAGTGATCCCTGGTTGGGATTGCAGGGTTCTTCCTTTGTTTCTACAAACACTTGAACCACACGTTGCAATCTGTGGTTCAAGTGTTTGTAGAAACAAAGGAAGAACCAGGAGCTCTGGATGCAGATAAATTGGTGACAGACTACAGGTCATGCCACGTGCCTTGCTAAGATAACGGAGGCAGGGCAGAACAGGGTTATTTCCAAAACTGCCTCCAGACACAAGGAAATGAAGGCACAGCTCCAAATCAAAGGCCCCAGTGATACCAGCCAGAAGCACAACCCAGGGCAAACCAAGGAGCATCAAGCAACAGCCGGCAGGAAGGGGAAATTCTTCCTCATGATTAGTGGCACTTTCAGCAGTGTATCTGAAAGGGATGGTGGCAGAAATGCTTTGCATCCCTCCCTCAGCAGCAGGGAGGCTGGCTCCAAATGAGTCAGGAGATTAAAGGATCCCTTCCTTTGGAGGGGGGACAAAGAAGGAAATAATCTGCCAGAAGCTTCTTGGGCTAAAATCGTTTCTACAAGCCTCTGTTTGGGGCAACAGCAATTCAAAAATATTAGGAGTACAAAAGGATGCTGGAGAGGAGAGTGGGAGGGTAAGAGAAGGTGCGAGTCCTCCTCCTAAGGGCACCGGCTTCCCCTGAGACCACAGGCTGAGCTGCCTGCAGAGCTCTAGGCTACTAAGCTAAAGGGTCTGAATAACATCTGGATACAGGTATAATTATAGGAATCGTTCTTTTAAAGCACATGACTTTGTGACTCACAAAAAGGTAGCAAATGAGTATTTCATTGTAGCACTGCCCACTTCTCATTGAAAAATCAGACCCCCAAGAATTGGGAGATTTAGAAAAGAGCAATCCAGCAGACTTGAAGCTGACTTTCAAACTCCCCTCTGGCCCTCCTGAACAAGGTGCAGAAGAGAGAAGACATTAGCTTTTCGGCCCGCAGTTATGCTCACAAACACTCTCCATGCCCCCTGCTGCTCAAATTTAGTTTTACCTTGAGGCAAAAAAGCCATCATTTCTTAATAATATGAAGAATTTTCTTGACTGCTCTGTTAGCTGCTCCCTGCAATCCCTAAGAGCCACACATTTCTTCACAGAGCAGCGGGAAGCAGGGGGAGGAGGAGAAAAACTGCTGCCGACTGATTCTAATAACAGAACTGCTGATTAAAAAAAAATAAATAGAAAAAGCAGCAATTAAAAGTGCCATAGCTGGGCCAGGCACCAGAATTTTCAGATATTTCTCCAAACCCCAGCTCCCAGGCACCAGGATTCTGCCCACATATCTAACAGCAAGGGTAGGTTCATGTCGTCAACTCTGAAGCCCTCACTAGAGACGTTTCCCACTCTGGCCCCAAAAAGCCTCCTAAGAAGTGAGCTTCATGCACCCCTGCAAGGTGCCAAAACCACACAATGTCTTCACAGGAGATGGCTAAATGGTTCCTCTTGAAATAGGAGCACAAGGACTCCCCTAAGAGACACAAAAGAAAGCTGACTTGCAAATGTTTAAGAAACTTGTCAATGTACAGCTGACTGATTGTGATTGATTTAATGAAAGTGGTCTGTACTGCTGAGGGGGTATTTACAAAAGCAGAGTTTAATCTAGTGAGACTGTGTTCCCACCAGAGCCAATGAATAGACATAGGCTTGCCCTGGGCTATGTAGAGAATGAAGTCATGTTAAAGACTGTCTTTGTGAAATGTTCCACTGTTTCCCACCACGCACTGAACAACCATTTGCTGACATGGGCCATTTCATGTATCGTGCACCCTTTTCAGAAGCACTTCTATGATAATCTCAAGATCAATTAACATAGAATGATTCCAACTAATTAGAATAATGAATACACCAAAGAGGTCAACTGTAAAAGATTCTCCTTTCTCCACCAGCTAATTTGCAGAGAACAAACAAGGAGGAAGTACCAGAAACCATTGTTAAAGGTGAGTTTTCTGAGCAGAAAAGACATGTGAGCCTCCCAACCCAAACAGATTAATGGAAGGTACTGGAGCTACAAAGAAGAAAAAGAATCTGAAGACTAAGCAGAAGGAAACAAAGCTTTGCAGACCCTGGAAAAAACTGATCAAGACCATCTTCAAGTAAGGCCAGAAGATTTTTTGGATGCATCTTGCGTCATGCAAGATGTGTGACTGTACACATAAGCACATAAATGTTAAGGTCCTGCAAAAAAGTACTCATCTTAGTGGCTCCTACTACAATAAACCCACTTGTTTTAGACATTCTAGATATTCTATAGATTACTGAAAAAGTTGCAATTCAAAATGAAAGCATCAAAATGCTGTTAGTAACGTCCAAATCGCACATGCCCTGTATTGGACAGTTTTAGCAAAAGATTGTCTTCTGAAGGCTGCCAGGGTCTTGAACAACTCATACACTCATTAGTTCTTGAAATAGGGAAAATTGCCTAATTCCTTTTGAAAAACAATATAAATATCCTTCTGAGAAATAAAAAAATTTCAAAAGTCTGTCAATCATACAGACTAATATTATTCTAGATAATCAAATATTGGCAGAAGTCTTGGCAAACTGACTCTACTCTTACCACTACCACCAGATTGCTTGGGCTAACCTGGCTTCATTCCACAGGCAGATGCAATTCCAAATATTTGGTGAGCACTACGCATTATTCTTCACTTAAAAATTATTAATATAATCTTTATTTGATATTAGATGTAGAGAAAATGGCCTATAAGTATTCCTCTAGACTTTTTTTGGTTTTAACAAAGGAGAAATCCAACTTCAGTTAGTCTTACAATCTCTATCAAGGAAGTCTACAATTCTCACTATGCCTTCCTCAATTGAAACAGGTCTTGACTGAGATCCTACCCTAAAAAAGCATTATAAAGCAAGCATATCTTTCGTCACTTCATCTGTTCATTCTACACATTCAGTTCTCTTCAATAAGTACCTCTGAGCCTCATGGGTTTCAGAGCATTGCTATCCATGCTTATATAAAGAAAAGAAAAATCCTTTCATATTAACATCCTTCTTTCCTATAATCAAGTGCAAGCCTCTATTCAGTGCCTTAAAAAACCCCGGAGTCTGCTGTACCTGGTTTTCACGTAAATGTGGCCAGTAAGAGTTCATGTCCATAAGCAGCCAGATTTGGTAATTTTCCATGCTGCATTTCCTATCCAAGAGCCTAAACAACATAACTAGCCTATCCCTGCTGCTTAATCTCTTATATTAAGACTGGCTGACACAATACAAATTGAAAAGACCTTCTCTGTATGACTCTTCTCAAACATATAATTACAAGTCTTCTTACCTGCTCGATCCATAGCAGAATTCATGCACAGTTATAACAGGAAAAGATCCTGTTTGCTTGCTCAAGTCCTAAGACAGAAAACTAACCATAACAAGGAACTAGTAGCCAAGGCAGCAAAAGAAAACACAAAATACTTTGATTATTCCTGATCTCAGCCTGATATCCCAGCTAACGCTGCTGAAACGGGGTCTCCCTGAATCAAGGTTTGCCAGGGTGGTAAAACCGCTGGCCTTGGTATCCTTCTGCTGACTTTGCTCTGTCAAATCCTAGGGCTGCATGTTTGGATGTTACTACTTCTAGTCTTCAATGGCTGCCACCAGGTTTGTCAGAAACAACCTGCCAAGTATGGCTACTGAGCAAGAAGCTCCATGATTCAGGAAGAAATAGGTAATGGAAACATTTAATGGAGTAAACCAAATAAGCTCCTATCTCTTTCAGGTACAGATGCTTGGGAGCAATCATTGCAAGTTCTACATCGCCTGAAATTCAAATCTGAAAATTGCTCTGAAGAAAACTTAGTGGGAGCGAGGCAGGTACCTCTTTTGATTCTGAAGGCAAACAGTTCAGAGAGCTTATCCATTTCATTCAGTTCACTTCAACAGTAGAGATACTCAGAAAGTGCTAATTAATCAGCTCATTAGATTATGCTTGGATTACAGAGCCAGCATTATATAGATCAATTCTGGCTATCAATTCTACATTTCATCAGGTTCCAAGCAGACTGTCGTTTAAGGGAAACACACTCAAAGGAAGTTACTTGTGAGAGCAACTCCTGCCATGGGGTCACGTCAGGGTGCAGAAGACATCCCCAAACCTTCAGACACAACAGAGGACAACCAGAGAACTATGCAGCCAGCAAGACAGCTGAAAACTAGACTCATTACCAAAATAAAACCTGTGTGAACTAAGGGATTCATATATAAATATCACAATAAATAAACTAGCAGATAACTTCTCTGATTTCTAAAGCTACCAAACCAACACCAACATCAACCATGTGGCCAAAACACTATTTGGAGCAGGAGGGACAATGAAGAAAAGGTTACTATCTTAATAAATATTATCAATATGCAAGAAGATGGACAAAACTAAGCACTCATTAATAGCAACTCAGAACACACTTTTTTTTCTTGGCAAACACCAAATGCAGAATTCTTTAGTTCTCCTTTTGCTTTATCCTGAATGCAATACAAATCAAAATGAATATTTATTAGTAAAATTGCTTGAAGGCCTTTCCTCCTTCAACCCTCTTACACACACTTACTTTTTCATTCCTCATCCAGCTCAACTCATCTCATGTTTTAGCTATCAATTACCAAATAAATAAAATACAATGAGTATAAGGAAGGGAGATAATTTTTTTAAAAAAATTAAAAAGTGAAAGGAGAAATTTAGTTGGAAGAAGCAGCAAGAGGAACAGAATGCAAATAAGTCTGGACTGCAGGAATGGGAAACAAGAAAAACTGTTTTCACTTCTGAATTAGATAGTTCCTTCCCTTTCTTACTATTTCCTTGAGTCAAGCATTTTCACTAGATAATCTACTTCACCTTGAAGTGTTTTTCAAAGCAGCAGACCTCAAAGTCTTTTTTTACTGCAGAAAATTGAACTAAAATGGACTTGCATTACTAGCATTATTAGTCCAGTTTCATTTATTTACACTCAGACAAATTCCAAGGTCATATTTTAGAGTTCACCATGTAAGACTAGAGAGAAGAACAAGACTCAATGACTTTTCCTGATGCTTGCACTGACTCATCTTGTGATTTCTAGGCAGAAAGCAGCTGGAGCGCAATGTGATAATATTACATAAGGACCTCATTGGGCAGCGAGAAAACAACTTTTTAAAGCACATTGATATCATTAAGGATTTTACTAGGGATTATGTTACTGCAGCAAAAATTGCTCAATTGTTCCGTCTTTCCTATCTTTATCAGTTCCCCTGTCCTATGAACCCTTGCTGGGAAGGGAGCATCTGTAATCCTGAAGGGAAGGAATAAACACAGACTGCATTGGCTCTGATCCTTCCCAAATTCAGATTTAGAGACCCTGCTAATCTTCCTGGGTTAGTCCTACTTCCTTTAAGGCCTGAGAAGCAAGGAAAGGAGAGGTGGCAAAGGCTCGTTTTAGGCGAATGCAGTATGACTTTGAAAAAGCGTAACATTTTAATTGAGAGCTGGTGTAAAAAAACTGTATACCATTAACGACACCAATATTAGCTCAATGTGACAAATTTTCATGAAAAAATTTATTTACAAACCAGCCTTCTTTCTAAAAATGGATTTTTGCAGGAATTGTTGATTAAAAAAATCACTTCTTTATTAAGTATTTATAATGATATTTATCTTTTCAATATTTTTAACAATAGTAACAACAACGTTATCAAGAGAGTCCATGGAGTAAAAAACATGAATAATTCTGCAAAACAGGGGAAAAATAAAACAGGTTGCAAACTGTAAAACATAAATTATTGTAATGTTTGGCAAAAATGTTATTTTTACATTAATTTGCATTAAATAATGTGATTTGAGATGTGGACACAGATAACGTGACTTTATAATTTCTGCTTTATAAACCATATAGTAACTAGTAGTCTTGGTAAAAAATCTCCGTCACAGATGCTGAATTCATGAGGCTACTCTTCAACACCTCTTCTTGCCAGCTGCAGCAACTGTCCCTTAACAGCAGAAAGACACCTTGTTAGCAGCTCACTTTGTACGACGAACACAACGATGGGATTAAGCCCTAGGTATATCAATACCTAACAATGTGACCTACATTACCTGTCAATTATTATTAAATTAATTAATAATACACTAATTATCTAACAAAGCTCTTTGCAACTCACTAGTGCAATATATTCTTATGGGTTTGACTTACAAAGGCTTAAAAGCACTTGTGACACTACTTGTGCTCTTCCTCAGCTGGAAATAGCCCCATTCAATAGTGGAGGGGTTTGGGGTTTGTTGTTTTTTTTTTTAAACTAGTTACTAGACCTAAGTGATGGGACCTTGTTATCGCTATTTCATTTATGTGCACAACATACAACGTCTTTTCAGGGAATTTAATGACCCATGCAGAAAGAAGAAAAGAAATATATCAAAGGAGTTAGCGACCCTTGCCCCAAAAGTAAATTGTAAAGCCTTTCTACTATTTTTGCTGAAGCATCTTTCTATATTCGTACTGTATCTATGCTGGAAGTCAAGTTGTTATAACAAAAAAAAAAAAAAAAAAGTACAACTTGGGAAAGCTGATTGAGGTGTCAAATGTCCACAGGTTTAGAGAACGATGTAATCAATACAAGAGGTATAGGGCACGCAGTTTGTATTGGCGTAGCTCGAGTCCTTTGATGCTTTGTTGTTTATTTACAACAGATTGGAAAGTTCCTCTCCATTTGAACAGACAACTGACCCACTGAAGTTCCTACATGAAGGTCAGATGCCACTTGCAAGAGAACTTCAGAGGGTTCCATCATCCTTCTCCTCCTTTTGCAGGAAATAGCTTCAACACGCTTTCAACAGAAAGAAAACTACTCATCATTCCAACCCAGAGCTCTGGAGCCAAAATACTGTAATTTAGGAGAAGTCTGGATCCAGATTTTGCCAGTCCTTCTCCAATTTGTCATTCTTCACTGCAAGCAGGAATAAATTGGGCAACTGTAACATCAACTATTTGGCTAATTTTAGTTTTCAACTATTTAAGCCCCATTGTTGAATCAAAAAGGTAGCTGTTTTTCTTAGGACAATCTCTGTAATACCCCAGTAGCCAGCTTGTGCAAATAGCATATTTCCGCTGATTTAGATAGAATAGTTTTAAGTGAAAATAGATCATATCACTTCAGCACAGCAGTTTTGATTTACTCAAGCTGAGAATTTGAATTTAAACAGTAATTTAGAGGTTAGTTTTCTTCATTTTTGTTACCTCTACTTATTTCCCTGCCATTATCTGTGGAACAACCTACCAATATTAAAAGGTTGTATTTTCAAATTAATTTCTGGGGTTTCCTTCAATAAAATTGCCTATACTTATTGCCAGTTTTGGGGGGAAAGAAATGTTTCACATTTAGTAATCATTTTATAAAATGAAAATACTTCTTCAGCATTGTACTTTGCCAAGAGATCAAATGTAACAATAGAACCAGATTGGAGGAAAAACTTTCATTACAGGCAGAAAAATAGTCTGAACTGATATTAGTCAAATCTCAACCTCATAGAACCATGAGAGGACTCTTCAGGTAACAAAAACATTGCCTTAATTTATGTTAATGTGCTATAAAATGCAGAGACATGCTGAAGAACCCAATAAGTTTGACTCTCTCACTTTTACTCTGACTGATACGATGATTTGGATAAATGGAGCTGTTATCTCCCCATAGGAAAAACAGATACTTTGTTGGTAACAGGAAGAGTGTAGAAGAGGAGGCAGGACACAGCTGCTCTCCTCGTAACTCAGTAGTCAGGATCATCCATGTTTAAACAAAACAAAATGGAAAAAAAAACCCAAACCCTATTTTTCTATTCAAAATCTGGATTTTTATGTGGCATTAAATGGGAATTGTTTCCCTTCTTATACGTCATCAAAAGCCAGGTGCTGTTGAGAAGTGTCCGCGTTTGGGGCAGAAATAAAGAAATCAGTATCATCAGCAACACTTCACTCTTCAGAAAGGCTGAGATTATCATCAGGGTTATTAGAGTAAAGGATACATAGAAAAGTGAGGAATGTGAGACTGCAAATCTACAGGTTTTAACAAGCTCCACTATGGGAAAGTGGGTGGCTATTTCATGCCAAACCACAATTTTGTCACTGGCAAATAGCAGTGCCTTGGGAGCATCCTTTCGGAGCTCAGTGGCACAGAGGTCCCCAGGGTGGAGGGGCTGAGCCCTGGGCTAGAAAGAGAGATGGCCTCCAGAGTGACAGAACATTACAAATTATTTAAGAAAGGATACTAAACAAACAGAAAGGGCCCTGTTATGCTCTACTGCAACCACATCTGAAATAGCACGTGGCTCCCTGGGCACCTCATCTCATGATAACCATATACACGAACTAGAGAAGTTATAGGAGGAGGCAACAAAAGCGATCAGAGGTGTGAAACAGCTTCCACCTTGGGAAAGAGAGAACACCTAGAGAACAGGACAATAAAGGTGTATTAAAGAAAACGCAAGTGATGTGGAGAAGTGGCAAGGAATACAAGGATGAGGAGCTGCCCAAAGAAGCTACTCAGTAGACTTAAAGCCAACAGAAAAAAGCTTTTTCAGGAAATGCCTAGTTAAGCTGTGCAGCTCACAGTCACCAGATGCTTTGGTAGCCAGAAGTATAAACAGCTTCAAAATGGATCATGGAGGACAGATCCAGTGGTCACTGTGAAGGCTAATAGCCTGGATGCAACCTTGATCTCAGAGCCATTGAGCTGTTTATTGCCAGGAACCGGGGAAGTAAGCAGCACAGCAGGACTGCTCTTGACCAGTGCTTTTCATATTCAATCCATATTCAGTTTACACATGCAATAGCACTGTATTTCCATGAGAAATTCTACCTGGCTCTTTCCCAGCAAAATTTCATCCAAAAAGGTATGTTCCCATAAACGCTTCAGTTTTGACATAACTGGCTCTTTCCACCTAGGGAAAATAAATAAATAAGAAAATCCAACCAGTTCTTACACTCCATGTAACGGAAAACCCAGCGGCAATTTTCTTCTGAGCTGCTTTAAACCTGGAAATGTTCCAGTCAAGCCAATGAAGATACTGCAGAGTTCATAAAAGAAGCCGCCCACTGAGTCGCTGTGTGTATGGGAGCTGTGTGTAAGGTGAGCACTCAATTATGTCTGCTGCTTACCAAAACGCATTGCATTTTGAGTTGGTAATTTTAAATAACGAGAAGGAATGTACAGCCTTTATTTAAACAGATTTTTAAAAGAAATTTAATCCAAATTACTAAAAAATTGAAGTAATCCTCTTTCCTTGCCTTACTTTTCCCCTCTGACACAACAGCAAAACAAACACAACAGAAGAAAGAAAATACACGATATATGAATTCTCTTTCATCGTTTTACACAAAGTAGTTTAAGTACTATTTCCAGTGCTGTTGTCAGCCATGACAGGGATGACCTGCTTTCTGGGAAACAGAGGGAGTTTGCCGACTGAAGGCACAGGGTTTGAGAAATACTAACTATATTTACCAAAAAAAAAAGTCCTTAAACTGCTGGTACTTACACATGGTGATATTCCAGCAAACAGCTCTATGTATGTGTAAGTCACCATGCATAAACTTGAATATGTACTTGTTTGATCCATTAGGGAATAATAATAGTAGCAATAAAAACAAAGTAAAGGTTTAGAAAAAGTTCTTTACAAAGGGGAAAGAAAACAGCAAAAAGTCTCCTTTAAAAATTACAGATGCCGCAGGGGGAAAAAGCCCTCCTCTCTCCACTTGGAACAATTCTAAAATCAGAGAAGAAGGAATGAAGGAGGTAGAACGAGGAAAGTTCGCCTCACCACAAATCAAGCAATCACTTCTTTGGAGCACAGTTATTTTTGAAGTTACCATATCGGTTTCTTTTAATATTAAAGGGTTCTTAAGATAAAAATCTAAGATTTTAAAAGCTTTTAAATCTTATTTTTAAAAAGTCTTATCTTTAAAAGTGACTCAGCACCTCACTGAACTGAAATACAGATCCGTGTTAAAGATCAAAGAAGATGCATCGCAACCCAAATATAATTTAAACTTGCAGTTTGTCAGGGTACCACCTTACAGATATCAGCATGGTTTTTTGCAAAACTATTAGCAGTTCCTCCCTCAGTGTGCACCATGGTAGGATCAGCAAGAACGTGTCAATGTTAGAGAACATGCTCAACTGCATACCAAGTCCTCTTCATATTTTTCTTTCTTTGCACATAATTCACCTATTTTTAAGGCATTAAAAACAAGACCAGAAAGCAATATTGAAGGCAAAATACCTTGCCTTGCTCTTGAAATATCCCTGCTTTTATACAAGAAAAATGCCACAAAAATTAGAGGAACTGTAGGAAAAAATATCCCATATTTTTCAGAGAAAAATGCTAATTTCCATTCCCAGTTGTGTTGAGGCACTGCCAATGATTGGCTCCATATGTTTCAGCAATTGGAGCCATATTAACATTCTTACAGTTCTTTTGCTTTCACATGCTTTGTCTTGGTTACATTATGCAAACCTGGGAAATCTAGCATTTCTTAACACCCTCCCCCCCAAATAAAGACTGATTCGGTTTCCTGGCTACAGTGGTTTCTCTATCCCACTCACAACAACAGTGATTTCTCCAGACAATGCAAGGAGGTAGAAGGAAACCCATACTTGGTTTCCAAAATATGTTTATTTTTGAGGAAATTATGGTTGACTGCATAGCAACATGCAAAGATCACTTTTAAAGGAAGAGCATCCTTGCTCCTTGTTACAGCAAAATGTTAATAGATTCTGCTTGTATTTTTCCTTGAAAAAAAGACAAGCAGAAGTATTCATCCTGATCCAGTGACAAACTAGCAGTAAAACACTAGTTGGGCTGAGACAAAGCAGACTAACTTAATAGCTGTAATTTTCATCAGTACTGGAATATGAGTGGTAGGATGGAAAAATCACTTTCCAATGCATAACACTGGCAAACGTATTTTTCCAAGACAACCTGTTTTTCTAATGCCGTTAACCACAAAGCCATTCAAATGCATGGTTTTCTTCGGAGGAAGGTAGATCTGCTTAAGGTGACTAACACTACCGCAGCATGAATTTTACGCAGATGGTCCAAAAAAGTTTATTCTTCATCACAGAAAGTACAGGACAATCCCAGCTGTGAGAGAATTCAATACTTCTCTTTCAAACAATATTACTAAAAGTCAGCGAGTCAAATCACGAATCTTTTGCCCCATTAAAACTCCTACTGAAGTTAGTGCGGGGAGCAGGGATGTAAGTAAGAGCAGAGCATTGAAGAGAGGAAATACTGGTTTCTTGGATTTTACTGCATAGCTGCTTATAGGGTGGCAGATCATATTCCCACTCCTAACTAAAAGATGAAACATCATCATAAAACAGGCTGGCATGAAACAAGTGCTTGTGGTCTTGCTGGTGTGGGGTTTTTTAATTTTAAAATCTGACAAAAACCAAATCTGATTCTGACTCCCATTAACTTAAAACAAAAATTCTTGTGTGACTTCCAACCAGCAATTTCACAAAGCAGAGCTTTGAAGTGCCACCTAACCAGCAATAAAGGGGGCGTCTATGCTATGGAAACACAGGGGAATTCAGAAAATTCCTTTCAAGGATGGGGGAATTTTTAGGACTGTGCTCCATTTAGAAATACCAAGCATTTTCAAAGAAGTAAAGAGGAGAAAGGAAAATAAAAAAAATCTCCTCAAACTGAAAGCAAAAACCTTCTCCTAGCCAAACCACAGATTATGGATAGGCTTTCTGACATGCATTTTATGGTATTTAAAGAACTTAACTAATGAATCTCTCAAGCCATTGGTGACTGAGATCTTGCTGCAGCAAAGCCTTTAAAGCATCTACTTATATTTAAGTCAACTGGAGCAAATGAGTTTTGAGCATGCATCAAAGATTACTCTGGTTATAAAGTCATAAGGATATGCCAAAGGAACAAAGTAAATCAAATGACAATTAATCAGGTGATATTTATGAAACACACACTTTCAAGTCTAAAGTAATTTCTTTATAAAACAATGCAGAGAATAGTCAGAAAAAGGGAAGAAAACCACCCTAAAATTATGAAGGAAAATAACTGACAATTCCAGGCAGCTGTATCACTGAGGAAGAAATCACAACAATCACTCTTATATTCGACAGATCTTCTTCCCCCCCCGCCTCCAAAATGTGATGACGGGAACTCGGCAGACATAACAGATTTTGAATTTTAGTGCCACATTTGTCAAATGCCATTGTGAAATCTTACAAAACTATTCAAGTTCTGTTGGATGTAAATAGTGCCGCGTAGACTCTTCTCAACAAAAGGCACCTGGGTTAAAATCAAAATCGAGATTGTCCAGAAGCACTGAACGATGCTGGCAAACTGAATGACCACAGTCTAGGCAAAACACATCATCCCCTGCAAACTTGTTTTGCAGACAATTATTCCTCACTGTCAGGGTATTGTACTGAATCAGGTACCAAATCTCCACTACCTCTAATTTCTAAAATCCCATATTGTATCATTTGCAATACAGATTTCATTTGACAGTTGTGTGCAAATCCTTTTTCATGTAGAGCTCCTATCTATTTCAAATTATTTTCAAAATATTAAGTACTGAACATGCATTAAGAAAATCCATAATGTGAATACAAATGGAAATATTTACCTTTAGCAAAGACACTTTGTAGTTTTAGAAGATCTGATGAGCATGACCTATATTTTGCCAGACCATCTTCATTTTACAGTGGGGAAATGGGGGCAGAGCAAGTTTGAGCAACTTGTTACGGAGCTGCATAGCCTTGAGGGAGAACAGGACCTAATCCTCAACCCCCAAGGCCCTAAATCTAAGCTCAGACTACAGTGCTTCCCGGTGCCTTACTCTTTAGGTTATGCAGTTGGCATGAAGACAAACACACAAACCAGGCAACCTTTGGCCATTTACATATAGGATGCAGTGGTGTTACCATTTGCCTCTTAAGTCTTTGGGGATCTTTGTTGAATCTCCTCATCTCTCACTTACAGTAGCCAAACAAGTTAATAGAGGTCCTGCTCTACACCAATATCTTCTCAGCAGATCCCTCAATCACTCTGGAGATGATGGAGGAGAACGGTGTCACATGCTGCTATTTTAACCAGACAGTTCTATGTCACGGAGGAAGGAAATCTGTTTTCTTCCTTTTATTTACTTATTTGCCTGCAGGGGGGCTGCTGAGTATCCTTGAATGGGCCCAAGACAGTAAGGCAGGCCCTGAAGTATAAAGAAGCAGAAAGCAGCAACATCTCCCATAGCAGCAGAAGCATCAGCAGCAGGTAAGCAGAAATGGAAGTTGGATTAGCAGTGTTCAGCAGAAAGTTTCAGCAGCAGTCACCAACTGGCTCTTCTCTCAGGGATGACATCCCAACAGGGTGTTCCCATTTTTCTCCTGTGTCCAGTGGCATATTTATAAGCTGCAGAACAAGGACAAGTGACCATTATGCACAGGGATTCACACACCAACCTTAAAAAGGTGACAAGTAGGTTTTTCCACATGATCACACTCACAGACATTACTTGGCAAAATGGATAATGAAGTAAAGCAACTGGGTGACAGTAAATAACTGGTAAGGTGAACTCAGAGTCCTTTTACTTTGGAAACAGTACTGCATGCCATTAATTATGGGCAAGGCAAAACACGAGTGTACCTCCAAGGAGGATATTTGGAGAAGCAGAACATGACGGTGCCAGAACACTTCTCTCCGGAAAAAGGAGGATGCACAGGAGGGAGGTACAAAATGCTCAGACATGAACCTTAATACTGCCTGAAACACTTAGCTCATCAATAAATTTGTCTGCCTAACATGTACACTTGATAAAAAGCAAATATCCTGAGAAACAGAGGGCTTTACTACTTTCAGCACAGATGTAAAACCGTCTGTGTATTTCTGTATGAAACAAGCCAATGAACAATAAAACCCCTGCTCTGTGTTTGTAAGAAAGAGGCCAACTGTCTCTAATAAGAAGGACAATAACATGGTTTTTCACTTTTGCAGGGTTTTTTATTTATTTTCTTATCACTGTTGTTGAGAGCAGTATCAGTTTTGTTTATATTTTTAAATTAACAAATAATCAACCCGTTTCAGAAATCTGCAAGAAAGGGACTCCTACCTGGAGCGTGGGGAGACAGCTGTGTTTACAACAATGTCATCAGTACTCTTCCGTCAGTAACTAACAGATCTCTTCAAGACTCAGTGGTCTGGTGGTCCGGACACGCTATGGCGAGAACTAAGCCATGAAAGGCCAAGCCCAGAGACGTTACTCATCTGCCTGGGCTCCGTAGAGACCTGCCAGAATACAGCCACACTGCATTTCCAAGGTACAGCTCAAAGGGAAGGGCTCTCGTAGAAGATAAATTAAGCTATCACAGCAGGGGACCAGAGGGACGGCAGGGAGATGGCCCTTCTTCAGGAGCAGCAACTTTGGGAGTGGGTCCAGCTTTTTGCTATCGAACAAACCTGACTTCCCTAATGGACAACACAAAGAGCGGAGAGATTCCCCCTGCCACGACTCCCTTCTGTGTGGTTCACCCCGAGCACAGATAATGTGGCCACAGTTACCATGAAGAAGCCAATTCAGAAAGCAAATGCTATATTCTGGTCTGCACATGTGAATATTAATGATCTCTGACTGACAATTGCCTTTTAACGCCAACGTAAGAGGAACACACGATGTTGTTGTCAGGCTGATATAACACGCAGCTTCAATTTCCAAACTGGAGATGCTGAGCAAATGATCAATTTCATACACTCCCACAGGAAGCTAAATTATTCATTCAGAACACCTTATTTTTATACATATTTGCATTCAAAATCTGTTTTCACCTGTTTGCATGAGTGCCAAAATGAAAGCTTCCACTTGCTCTGTTTTCTATTTATACATTAAATTTTTCCATACAGCAGAATGTAGCTCTCCACTGCTTCCACAAAAATCTTGTCAACAACCCACAATTAATGATACTATGTATTATTTTACTGAGATGAAATAATACCATACGCCTCACCAACATTTTAAATAAATGCCCACCGCTCAGCACAAGGGGGAAGAGAGTGTAAGGCCAGCATCTGCTAAACCACCAGATTTATTATACCATCCCTATTGGAAATACTTCCCAGTTCTGATGAAATTTAGCAGAAGGCATCCGAAGAACAAAGAGGATAGCAGTTGTCAGAAGGGCTCCTTAAGTTCCCTACAGGAGTTTCAGCACGCTCCCATTTGTCAGGGTCACTTCAAAGGCTTTGCTTTTGCCTTGTGGGAAAGAAGGCATACAAGAGGGACCGTGAAGGACCACTTCACTGCCTCTTTTCCTCATTTCACTAATAGCTGCTATGAAGGGCACTCGGGATGAGGAGTGGAATTATGATAACCTGTTATACGCACTTTTGTCCAACGCCAGAGGCAGGGGCTGCTGAGGCTGCGCACCCAGGCTATGCAAGGGTTATGGTACACGGCCAAGGATGTGCAAACTTCAAGTGCTGCCTTCTTTTCCATATGACACTTCAAGAAAGTAGGATGAAAGGCACCTAGATCCCTCCACTCGTGAATGGTTTCCATATACCACAACAAAGGCTCTCGAGACAATACCATTTTCAAACTAGCTACCTAATTCATTGACTTTGCTGAGGGATCTGTGTAACTTCAGTTCACGTTGGGGGAGGAGATAGGGGTAGCTGTTTGAGAAGAATTCCAGCCCTAAATGCAAAGAGGGAAACAGGCATTTTAAAGACACAGATTTCACATGAAAAAACCTGAGATGACAACCCTTGTTGTCTCCAGCAGCCCCCCAACTCCCAACAACGCCAAAAGAGGGGGTTATTTTTCAGTTGAAGGGTCTCAGGACCCTAACACTCACCTTCCAGGTCTATCACATTTCATGTGTGACATACAGGCCATTCCAGAATGGGATAATAACATTTCCTAACATGCCTCTGTCTCATCTAATTAGACTGAGTGGTTCATGGTTCTCTCTTGAGGTTTGGGTAGGGAGCTTGGAACAACAGAGTTGTGATTTCTACTGACACTTCTTGTGAAGAAAAGGTAATGCAAGCAATACACTTGCAAGAAATATACAAGACTTTGTAGAAAAAAGCGTAGTTTAAACATGCAGAGCATCTACTTCTATTGCTTCCTGCTACAACTGAGTATGCGGGGACTCAATGTAGTAATGTAGTAATGGACCTAATGTAGTACCAAAAAAATGAACATCCGTTTTTGCGGACCCCAAATGCTGCCAGTGTGACCCTCACTTAGACAGCAGTTCACTCGCAATCTTCAGAACCATTTAAGAGCATGGATAACCATTTGTTTTTTTCACGTTTAGGGAAGGAGAGGCAGAGGACTTGACAGCGACTTTGCACAGGGTCACACAACAACTCAAACAGCCAAGGGAAGGACAGAACTCAGGTGCTTTATTCCTAATAAACTGCCTGGCGCTCTCAATCATTTTTTATATTGCCATTTCCTATGTACAGTGTGGCACAGCAAACTCGTTAATTTACTAACAACTGTTAGTAAACATTTTCCTGTAACACTTCCCCAGTTACCAGCTAATGTTTCATTTGACAACTGAAGCTTTTATTGACAAAGCCATTTAAAATGTAAAATGAATCACGCAAACCTGCAAACAGGAGGGGAAGAGTAATCCACAGAAGAATTACACGGGGATGTTTCCAAACATGAGAGAGAAGGGCTGAGGAGACGTTCCCCGGCAAGGCTAGCCAGGAAGGAGAGATTTCACCTTTAACTGGAAGCAGCTGTCGTAACCTGCCTAACCCCGCTGGAATGCGCGTGCCGGGGCCGCGTCTCGCCAGGGCTCTGGCACCAGGACCATGGCAGCTTTCCTGTGGGCAGGCAGCTAACTCACTTTTCTGTTATTTTATCCCGAAAGAAGTTACCATGGAGACTGGCATGAAAATGGCAATAGGCCAGCCAGATAGAGACGGAAAGCGCAGGAGGCACAGAGTCCGGCGCTCTTAATAATCTGGCCGAGATCTCCAACTCCTCAGGCTGGGCGCTGGGCTTTCCGCGCCCGCGAAGTTCAGCTCCGTCTCTCCCGTAGCAGCAACCTATCAAAGAAGGTTTGATGGAGTAGGTAAATGCCAGCCATTAAAAGTAATCTATCACAGCTCATGAACACCTAGTTAACAGGCATCGTATTGCTTAATATGTATTTGCGTGTGCAAAACTTGTTAAAAGCAGCATTAAAACGACACAGTAAAGGTAGGTGTTTATTTCCCAGGACAAAGCGTAGAATGCAAACGGCTTTCCAGGAGAGTCTCTTGTCTTCTTTTTTTTGTTTGTTTTGAAACAAAATAACACTGATCAAATACTGTTCTCCAATTCCCTACATGCAAGAGTGATCTAACTTTTTAAGGGAATTAGGAAAAAGCTCTGATGTATTAAGGGAGGCAGTTTCACGTTTCTGGCTATCACGGTGCACTTTGGGAAGCGCTGGTGGGAGCGGCAGGTCTTCACAAGAGCTCTGCTTTCTGAGGGAAGGACCTGAAGGAACAGTCTCCTCCGAAGACTTGGGAATAGTTTAACCAAGCCATAATACACGTGGTGGGGAGGAGGAGGAAAGGAGGAGATGCCATTCCCACCCGAAGGTACTGGGAGCCTGCAGAGTGCTGGGTGCAGGCTCTGGCATCTGGAATACATTGAACCTGAGGGCTGAAACGCGCTCCCCATCCCGTCCTATATGGGCACTGCTCTTTAGAAAACATTTACGTAAAATTCAAAGCTTAAGACTCTGCCCAGGACAACAACAAAACCTGTGAGAAAATAGAAGAAAAAAGGACTCAGGATGAGAGGAACTTCCCCCATGTGTGGGGCTTTTTTTCTGTGTGCTTTTCCCTTTTCTTTTTTTTCTAAACGAAGGCAGAGCTGATGAACCGCAGGCTCCCCGCTGCTGAGTTTAGCCAACGAGCGCAATAGGATTCCAACACACATTTCTGCTTTTCAGACCCATTGTGAACTTTATGGACCATGTTCTTCCTCCATCCACAGGGCAAACGTTCCAGGAGTGATTCACAAGCCCTGCCACTCGGTACCAAAACATGCTCCCCTGAGCTGGTTAATTTAAGGCTGGAATTAGTCTCTTTGTGCTGACAACCTTTTTATGAAGGCAGCACAATCCCACAGAGCACTTACTGCAAGCATTTCAAATCCTGATGTTTTATAGTGTTACTTTTTACAACATATGTGTATATTTGAGAGGTTTCTTTGATACATTCCTTTACCGCAGTACAAAGCATAAAATACAACCCACAGAGCTTCCAACTTATTGACATTGCTCCTTGCGTTTGCGTACATAATGGCAATGTCATTTAAATTGTTTTCAAGTACAATTTACAGAATCAAATAAAACGTTGATTTTTAATACATTTCCAATTTTACTTTTGTACCACAGTGCAACTGCTGGAGTCTGTCTAGACAAAAAGGTAGTTTAATCCAGTAATCTTTCTATAAACCACTGAAATAATGCCATCTATTTCTGCATATGTGTCTCTGGAAAAACTAATAGAGTTTCTGACATTTCTGGAGATACTAAAAAAGCCATAAGTGACATGCAAGTATTCTCCATAGAAAGTTCTGAGGTCAGATGAGGAAACCAAAGTATTTTAACAGACTGAATAGCTTAAGTTCGCATTTGATGACACTGAGTAACCATACATACCCTACAGTTTTACATCTCTACCTTCATTTCTCTTAAAACTCTCCTTAGGAGCATAATAAATGCTCCTTTGCAGCATAATAAATGCTATATGTCTACAGTGGCAGGGCTGGTCCTGAGAGCCCTGACAGAAACCCATCAGTCATGGTTCCCGGGGATGCGCCTCTTCCTTTTTAGAGGGCAGCTTCACAGATGACAGTACCTGTACAGCAGAGCAGGCAGCAAGTCACGGCGTGAGAGGTGCTTGAGCATGAAGGAGCTACTTCTACTCTTTCTGCCCCCAAATAAAGTATGCTGAGACTATACCATAAGTTAAAAAAACACCTCGCTTCTTGTTCTCTTCCCATGCCTAAAATCTTCGACTTGATGTACCACAAAAGCTGCAATTTCAACTGATTGTCCAGTAAACAAGACTAGATGGACAAGTCTTTCCTATGTAGCAAAGGGCATCAAAAAATCTGGAAGCAAGTTGCAGACCTGATAATTCATTACATCTGGCTTCCAGAGCAAAAGAAAACCCCAAGGAAAGTGGAGAGGAGGAAGGTAAGTATACTTCAAGATAACAGAGTTCTTTCCATCCTGAGCAGTCCAAATCAGGACAAACTTTGGCAACTGAAGAAAACAAAAAAATGCATTTAAAAGTATGTTTATGAACTTGTGAAAAAAATACATATGCTTTTACTAGCACAATTCTCTATAGTGAGATGCATTTTATACCTGATTTTCTGAAAAGTCCAAAATAAAATATGTTTGGAACAGTCAGAAGGGGAGAAAGGCATGCACAGCCATGCAGTTAGTTCATCACATGCTCCTTGAAACACCCATACAACAGTACTGTCACCTTTAAAGCCATACTTAGCTGCAACTTTCTTCTGTGAAAATATCAAAGCTGACTCCTTCCTGCTTTTCCAGTAGACTTTTTTTGATTAACAACTTCTGGTCAAAAAAGGGGGGGAGGGGGGAGGGGGAGAAAAAAATCCCTTGAAATCACAGGTCCTGAAGATCTTAGAAGTAACAGCAAGCGTGATAATTGATCACAAACTACCCTGAGAGAAATGACTGCTCACAACCTTTGGCTAGGCTTTCCCCTCCTTCGACTCACCTTAAGGTCTTTTAAAACCCCATTAAGCACCCGTCAAACGTATTAGCAGGGCCTGAGTTCACTACTTTCAGAGTGTTACAAATTTTGAAAGCTGGGGGTTATTATTACTCACTTTTTTTTGCATATACACACATGGTGCACCTTTTAATGCTCTCCTGTCTGGCATTCCCGCAGATGTTATTTGGGACCACTTAGGACTTCTTTAGTGCACCTTGCACATTAAGTCTCTGATTGCTGAAAAGACATTTGGATGACGAAGAAGTTGCTATCAAAACAGAAGGAGAATTATTATGTCCAAAGTATTTCTTCTACCTTTTTTATTCCTCTCCCCAAATATATTTCAGGAACTGTTCCTACCCCTCTGACTCTCAAGCATCAATACATGTGCCACTGTAGGCAGAACACAATGGCAATCAAAAAAAGTATCACCATGGCAGAAATGCCTCTCCATGAAAAAAAAAACAGGCAGACATAGTTTTGTTCACAAGACAAATTTACATATTAAAGGCTGTATTTATCAATATTTGATTTAAACATCTGTGCCTGCACATTTATCGAACAAAGCCAGATGGGTGCAGGCAGTTGCACATCTGTATTCATTAATAGAAAGGAAGAGAGACATTCACAGACAGCCACAGCAACAAATAAAGGAATGAAAAGTATTTGGTTGGACTGTAAGCATTTTACCTCTGTTCATCAAAAACAATGGAGCCTTGCTCAGGCCTCCGTTTATCCTTAACTTTAAGGACCAAAGTACTTAAGTTAGAAGAGTAGCTGATGCAATCAGTGGAGAGAGAGATGCTTGCAAAGGTGCTACAGCCCACTTAAGACATGATTAGGTAGACATCTCCTCCTTGGCCACACAGGGAAGCTACGGTTCCTCAGTTAGCTGGGATAAATTTCAGCCTCAATATTTAAATGCCATGAAAAATTTTGTGTATATGGTGAACTAAAATGATAAAATGCCTTCTACGGAGTGGGCTTACATTATCACAAATGCAATTAAATTTTCAAGGATGTTCTTAGCATTAAGGTTGGCAGCAAAAATTTCTACTTGTCCTTAAAGTTAAAAACTTAAGTGCATTTTCTGACTGAAGCTGTGGCTGCGCTACTTATATGAGCATCATGCACAATGGAAAAGATGCACAACCCAACTTCTCTTACATGCAATCTCTACTGATGGAACCAAGATAAAATGTCTTCTACAGAAATTCATCAGTTCATAGGATGAGGCCAACCATTTGTGACAACCTACTTTTAGATACCAGACAAATAACCTTCAGGCATGCAAAACAGCCATCAGTCTCACAGCTACCATCAACAGGAACAGGCAACTGCTCACATCCAGATTTTCAGTAGCACCTAAAGACTGAGATCAGCAAGCCTCACAGTTTTCAAGAAACTCAGTTTTGAAACCAAAACTACCCATGAAGCTCCTTCTAATTGCTAAGCGTGGTGGGTGTGCAACTTTTCAAATCAAAGATGTTTTCTTGCTTAAGTGGGAGCTGAGTGCTTCACAAAATTAATGGTTTCATAGGTGCTGATCACCCATAAAGCTTGCAGTATTCTCTTAAGACAGTGGGCTGAGGAAGCCAAGTGGAGATCACCCTGCATTAAATGCAAAAATGAACAAATTAATTATTAGGAGAGAGGACTGACACAGACAGTGCACGCTAGCTCTGATGGACCTTTCTCAAGAGGAAGACAAGAGAACTGGAGGGAAGCAGCTACTCTGTTCTGCCAGTGTAATGCAAATCAAAAATGAGTCTGGCATAAAACTGAAGGCATTGTGAGGAAAGGTCTTTTACATTTGCATCCTCCTTACAGTACTTGCACATGCTTCCAAATTAAATGAGATAAAGGGACCTCAGTGTGGGACTTACAGATAACACAGCACCAGTGAGAGATATGCCACCTCCCATTGCACTGAAAAACATGTCTTTTGGATGAATGACTGAGATCATAGAGCCCAAACCATGCATGGTTTACTCTGAGTGAGAAGAAAACTCCATGCCTTTCAGCCTAGGTCACTACCACTGATAGCTCTGCTTCCTAGAAGGAGAATCATACACAAAAACGTAACTGGATACATTGCTGTGTGCAACAGAACTTAAAATTAAACACTGACATAATTGAGGAATTTAGATCATAACAGCCTCCTGCCAGTCTACAATATTATGCTTAAATCTGCCAGTAGAACGTGGAACAACATAAATATTGCATCAGTGCTTTGGAGCTTACAGCATGTTACAACTTTGCTTCACAAGGAATATCCTTCATGTGCTCTCCAGTGGGAGCTAATAGTAGTAATTCAGCAACGCACTGAAGTGCTTTATGCTGAATAAAGGCAAATACCTTAATGCCTGAAGGAAGAACTTACTTCTTACATACAGGTTACAGAATAAAACCACCCAGCTTCCTATTTCTGATTTGCTAGGAAGGATGTAATGAAAATGGCGTCTCAGCTCCAGCACTGGGCAGCAGGGACTGAGCAGGCAGCACTGCCATGGGAATCACTGTGCCTTGCATCCAAGAACACTATCTCTGCAGAAAAGCCTTAGCTACTTATCTTGGTTGCTAATCACCACTTCTGGGAACACAACAATGCCACAGGAAAGGCTTCAGTTTTGTTCCAAAATCCTCAATACGAAATGGCAAACAAAGCGCCTTTAAAGATTTTTAAAACTCCCTCTTTCCAATTATTTTTCTACGTCTCAGCAATAAAATGCAAAGACAGAAGCCCTGCTGATACTCCACGCTGCCTGAGAGCACACACGTAATTTTGGAGGGAGGAGCATTTCCATATGCAGCGTAAGTTATGCACAGAGTCACGACCCACATCAGCTTCCCAGAACCACCTAGGCAGGCTTTGCCGAGGGTTGGGTGGGCTCCTTCTGCCTCCAGAAGCTCTGCTGGTCCCTCAGGTCTCAGAGGCTGCTCTGCCCACGAAGGGTACGCCTGTGCCTGTGTGAGCTTCACACTCCTTCCACATACGCACTCTGCAGGAACCTGCTGAAAGCTTCACCCAGCTCGTGATTACGCTGAAGTTTAAAATAGGCTGTCCTGACATCTCTCACACACACGCACACCTTGTCTCCCAAGGAGGAAATTAAGAGCCAGATGAGAGGTGCCTGGGGCAGCATTTCTCAAACAAGCTCACAGGAGCCGAGCGTGAGGCTCTCCAGTAAATTGTCAAACCTCCAGCTACAGTGAAAGTATTATACTTGCAGTTCTTTGAAATGATATGTTTTCACGTGGTGACCACAGATAAAGTCTCTCATGGTCACACATAGCCACCAAGGCAGTACTTGAGGATGCCTTGTTTACCAGCACAATTTTATGGGCCTTTTACTGCCAGGAAACTGGGATGAGGAGTACTGGGGGGAAGCAGAGTGTTTACATAAGGGAAAAACATCTCTGAGCCTGCCAGGAGCCCAAGCCCTTCATGACAGTGGTCGTGGCCCTCCTACAGTATTTGTTCATTTCCTCATGGCTCTGTCAGAACCCAACACCTGCCCATTCATCAAGAGAGCACTTGCTTAGTAAGAGGAACCTGATGAAACCCCAGGAAATACAGTTTCATCGCTGAGCAGCTTCTTCAAGTCTTTTCCTAAGGGATGAGATCTGGTCTTGATTTAGCTTAAGTCACAACTGTGTTTTTACACAATGGTAAAGCCTGAAGGGTACCATAAAGGTACCTTCTACTCTGTGGTAGGAACCATGGCAGCTTCACTGGTCATCTTCTGCATTATTTGCTCTTCACTACTTGCCAGCACAGTCTGGGAAAGTGGAGAAGTTTCAGTCTGTTTTCGCGTGCCTAAGAACTGCAATGAAAATTGCCCAAGCTCACTTTCCAACCACTTTTCCAGCAGCAGCAGCCGCTGGGCACCACTCCTGCTGAGCCATGTGGAGTTGTCTCAGCTGCAGCCTGCATGACCACAGCACTTAGAGGCAGCCACAAAGAGGAGGCACCTGGCAAGTCTTCATCTTAGAAAACCAAAGGAAAGCAGGTGGAGCAATGTCTCGTACTTACTGTACACTGAAAGCAAAAATCTGACCTACTGCCAGGCCCTCAGATCAGAGAAGAGTTGCAGCTCCTGATTTGGCTCAAAAGAGAAACTCTTATGCATTTTAATAATTCAATGCTCTACAACATGCATTGGCAGATGAAATCACATATATTTCCTTTCCAGAGTGCTTTCAGTTGCTTATAAATTTGCCAGTGTTGCTTAGACCAAAGTCAAGGCCTTAGTTCCTACACAGGAGAGGCAGACCATAACCAGACTGTAGCATACAGGTGTCCCTGTCCCAACGCCTTCTCTATTCCACAGTCCAGAGCAGCCACATCTCGGCAAGAAGAGCCTGGAGGCTGCAGGCGAGCATTGCTCAGCCAAGGCACTGCCCCTCTCATGAAGTGACCCAAGGGGCAACCGGTTGTCTTCCATTGCTCTCAGAGAAGGTGGAGTTCCCCTGAAGGTGCTTCAGCGGTTCTTTATAGATCTGACACCAGAAGATTGGCTGCTTTGACTGAAGGATCAAGACCAAAACACTGGGCTTGGCCGATTTTTAATTTCCTCAGCAGACATTCTCCAGCTTTTCCTGCTGGAACTAAAAAGAAGTCCGTCTGCTTCTTCAGTGGCTCTGGCTGCTGCAAAAGCTCTTTTCCTCTTTCTCTCACCATTCACAACTGCCTTGTGCTACAGAGTCTACAAGTATATAGTTAATTAAATAGACCAAAAAAAATTCAAAATTTAAAATGGGAAATTCTAAAGGAGTCTCTACTACTTTTGGTAGTCGAAAAACTAGTCACGTTTTCTTCTTGAAAGTAAATTATTCCAGAGCAATCAAAGTGCTTATTTGGTTTCAAGCCAAGCACACAGATAAGCTTGGTGCAATATCCTGTGAACACCTGAGATTTCACCTGTGAACACATTGATTTCAACTCTTTTCTCCCCCCTCACCTGCATTGGATGTAGTCAAACATCTCTTGCTCGAGGCCTGTATCTCACAGAGCTGTGGTCTCACAAATAATTTTGCACGTAAGGAACAAAGAAACAACCGTCCCGTGAAAGACTTGTTCCCCCAAAATATCTATATACTTGAGTGGTACAACAAATCAGCCATCTGCAAATTAAGAGAATTAATTTAATGCCACTTAAGGAAGCTGTCCACATGAAACACTTTGCTGGTTTCCTGCACACCAGCAAGCTGCATGCACACCAGTTCAATGCCTCACCACAGCACAATTCACTACTAAGCTACTGAGGGCTTCTGCTTCAGGTTTTTAAAAGCTCACAAAACCCAAATTGCTCATCTTCACAGAAAAAAAAAATCCTAGGCTACAATTCTCCCCCTTGGGTGGGGGGGAAGGGCATGAAAGGCAGACCATGGCAAAGCCCTTCATATTAAAGGACTGATCCCACCACTCTCCTGCAAGCAAAATTCCCACACTGAGATCAGCATGCGCAGAGTCCAGGGCCAAGTTTTGTTCCATTTTTTGTTATAGAAATTGCTTGGAGCGAGGCTCCCTTATCTGCGCTTTTGACAAATGTGATTTGCCATTAAACTATACCAAGGCCCATGTGCTTCCCTCTGCTTCAAGAACTTTTTAAGTCATTGTCCCCTGGAAATAAGAAATGTGCACAGTGTGTGTTGTAATCAACATCACAGGAGAATTCTGCCCTGCTTTACACAAAACTTAGCCAGTGTCATTTTAAAAAGATACATTCAGCATAGACAGGTAGATAGATAGATAGCTGTTGATATAGATCTATAATCTCTCCTTATGGACACAGGGAGCCCTAGATCCAGCTCCCTCCTTCATCTCAGGAAGAAACAGCTGGGCAAATGGTTGGCAGTAGGTATTTTATAGTTTAAACAACACACACAATCTGTAAACGCAATTCCTACCTGAGAAAATCCCACACTGTGTGCTGACTGACACGTCTCCTGAGGTCATTTTAAAAGCTACTTGTGTCCTATGGGTTTATTTTGTTGTAGAGTTGTTCTTTAATCTCCCAGTACCTATACATCAGGACTGTGTACCATCTGTCAGTTAGCTGATGGGCTGAGGCAGGGTGATGGAGAGCAGAAAGCGATGAGATTTCACTGCCTCTTGTCAGTCACTGGGAGGGGATGCGTGATTTTTCCCTGGTGGAACATATAATGAAAGGTTGCCCACCGCCACATACTTAAGGCAGACAGCATGATGATGAGCTTCTCTGAATCTCAAACAATTTCAGCACACATTCAGGACTTTGGACCTCAGTGCAAGAATATATCCAGACCTCTAGAAATGTCATCATCATCAAAAAGACTCACTCAGGGATGAGGGAAGAAGCCATAGCTGAAGAAACAAGAATTTTGGAGAAATCGCCTAGTCTCTTCTGAAGCTATATGAGACGACGTTTTCCTTTTTATTGTCATTATTTGGTGTTAACAAATAAGAGAGGCATTTAAAAATATGAGAGGCCAGTTAAACACACAGAATAGTCTTTGGTTCCAAACTCCCAAGGTTTCAGACCACAGATGTTCTCCCCTGCTACAATGAATTCTAAAGAGCCTGACGGTGCCAGGACCCTTACAGCTTGCTTGGCTTATCATTACTTCTATAGATTATATTTATGAAAACAAAGCAGGGCAGTCTAAATGAACTGCTTTTCAAGGAGCAAACACAAGCAATGACACTGCTTGCCATGAAAGGAAGCATTTTCAGTATCTTTTTTGCATCTGATATGGCTTCGCTTCTCAGACCTAAGCAACCTGAAGTTTGCTATGCTGGGGCAGTCTACATTCCCAGAGTCCACCAGCCAACATGTAGGATTCTGTGATTACAAAGAAAGCTTGCTGAAAGCATATTTAGAAATGCAGTACCCTAGCAGGAGCTCTGGGAAACATTTGAGCCCAATGCCTCAGAGCTACAGGGGCAGAAAGAAGGGAACAGATGTAGAATTAAGTTGAAAGCAGAGTTCTTGGTTCTGCAGTTACCAAAGTGAACGGGAGGAATGTAAAAAGGTAAGGGATTTATTTCAACCACGATCTCATTCCCTCTATGTTCCTGCTAATGCGCACAAGAATTTTGCAGTTTTGCTTTTCAATGGCTGCTGTTTCCATGGGCACAGAGGTAGTTCTGGTCTGCACAAAGGCAACTCCTCTGGCTGTCCACAAAAGGCAATGGATATTTCTATCAATCGGTATTATTACACTAATACAGTAGTATTCACTAGTGTCTCCATATATAGCTACAGACCTTCCCCCAAAAAAACATTTGAAAAGGCAGCACGCTAGTTCTGTCAGTAGTGGTAAATTCAGATAGACACATGCTCAGAAAAGACTAATTTGTGCTTTATTTCTGCACGGTTGTGAGTGCTTGCTTTCCAAACGCACCCACACAGACCACAACATGTGGCATACAGCTTTTGCAAATATCACATTGTGGGGGGACATTGAGGGAGTTCACTGGTGATGTGGCTGTTGTAACATCTCCAGAAACCAAGATCAATGGCCTTGTTCTTCTCGCTGTGGAAGATGGTACAACGATATGTACTGCTTTTGTAGAAGAAACATCTGTGTCGCCTTTGTTTGCTAAGTGTATACGAGCCGCTTCATGTCATCATATGGGTGCACAGGCAATTAATCCTGGCATTTCCATTAGCTCGTGCAACGCAAGTGAGACCAGGCTGCTTCTGCACTGTTACACTTACAGGTCAAGCCAAACTTAACCTATCAGATCTTAAGTATATTTGTACTTTATTTTGACTCATCCATTACCAGTGATTAAAGCATCTTAGTTTCACAGCTAATTCCATTTTAAATTTTTCCTCACTCACATTCACATTCCCATGTAGACCAAGTCACTTTAATACACATCCTTTGACAAGACTTCTTTCATAACTAAAGATCTCCAAACATTTAAATGCCCATGAGAAAAAATGCCGTCTTTCAGATGATGCCCGCTTTAGATAGTGGTAACTTCTACCTACTTCTTTACCATTTGATGTCTTTTCTTAAGAAACCCTCATACTCCAGCATCATGGAATTGCATGAAAAACAACTCTTTTTTTCTTTTTTTTAGAAAAGCTAAAATTTAAGCCCTTATGAGTAGAAAACCAAATTACTCAAAGTCACAAGCAAATATAAAATATATCTATCTTAAAATTAAACAGCTTTGGGAGATTTTGAGGGGAGGGGGACAGCCAAGTGATTTCCGATTGCTGTGGCTGGCTTTCCTCAGAAGGGCAACCAGCTTTTTCACTGCCTGGGCTGAGTTGCGCGTGGCTGCAGCTTCGCTGCTACAGTACCTAGGCTAATAAGGTGAGGTAAACGGGAACTCCTGCTGCCACTGCAGGCAGGCGTGATCTGTGACTATATTTAGAAACCAAACCTAGAGCATTCAAAACCAGATACAGTTTTCTGCCAACATCACTGGGAAGGGAGTTGATGTCACGGTCTGTAATGTACATAAAGACAGTAAACTCTCCCATTTGGGATTCTGTAAACTCTGTATTGTCCAAATTAACCTTTAACTACACTGAGAGATAATTACTCTAAAGCAGGCTTATTTTCAGAGACATTCTTCAAATTTCTAATTTATTTCATTGTTTATAGATTATGTTGAATTTAGGCTCTAAAGCAGGAAAACAAAATACCCACTACCATTTCTCTGCATATGAACAGCACACTTGCATACTTGCTGTAGTGGTTGTACAATAGATGGTGGGAGCTCTCTGCCTTTGATGTCGTCTTAATGAACTCAGCTTAATTGCCCTTGTGAAACAATGGCAAAGAGCATAGCAGTACTTAAATACAGCTCTACTTAAGCAAGGGCTGCTCTGGTAGCGTGCCAGCTTCCCATCTCCAGGTCCTTCATAACTCTGTCTCTCCCTCTTTTGAAAACACTCCTTTTTTCTCCAAAATACAAGGCCAGGATCTGAGCTGATAAAAAATGATGCAGCCTCATGTGATATTTACTAAGTAATCAGTCCAGAGGAGAAGAGACATAAGCATATTGCAGCCTTCTCCATGCTCCATACTCAGTTGTTCCAGCTGCCCAGCTCCCTCCGATGCCCACCAGCCCCGTGTACCATGCAGTGCAGTTTGTTGGGTTCAGTACTGGTCTTCTGGGATGGGAATGGAAATCTGCAGCTCTCACGGCAACTTTCCAAAGCAAAACACTTTCTTTAATTAAATATGAAAAATTGATTAGCACAGCACTTGATTAATCTCTATGTTTATCTGATTGTGCAGTTCACGTTTTCAGTATGTTGCAATATTACAGGTTACCAGCACACAGCTGTATTGCACACACTAATAAACTGAGCGCAAGCAATATTTTGGGGTAACCACTTATTTGTGAATGCTTGGTGATTACTGTATTACAAAGTGAATGTGACAGGAAAGTTACAAAGAAATCATGCCTTTGTCAAAAGCTAAATTCATATCCAAAAACATCTCTCTGAAACTATGCACAGCGGGGTATACCTGTCATCCCTAATTTGGCAGTCATGGGCTTCGCTGATCGTGATTTAGAATTCAAATGTTCACTTTGTTACGGGAAAAAGGAAGGCCAACTCTTTTAAACCTGGCAACTGAAGTTAGATACTTAAATTTGAGTCTCATCAAAATAAAAGTGCCCTGGAATACACTACTCCTTTCATCTTTAATGGATTTCAAAGTGATTTCAATAGACCACCTTACTGAGAAAGCAATGCACAACAGGTCTCATACGACATCCAGTGAAACCAGTGACCATTTTTGTGCAGATCTGATGAGTACTCAAGAGCAGGGCTGGGAACGGTGGGTATCTTCACGCTGTGACTTTTAATCCAGCTCTGACACTGCTCACACCAACTAAAAGTCTTCTGACGAAGCTTAGACAATCTGAGATATACCACTGCATGATCAGAATGATTGTTTGTCTTTAGACTTCTCTCTAAATCACCTACGACCTTTGCATGCTATATAAATAAATTACAACCAGTATTTTAGCTTCTTTCAGACATGGCCATTATAAGAATGTCACTGACATTTTAGTCAGGATATTCTATTTAGTTTGAAATATGATAGGAGCCTAATGAGGTTTTAACCAAAGAAAGGCAAATGCTAAGAAGCCTGAATCCAAATATATCTAGGAAAATTAATGGAAAAAGCCTATAAAGACTATACAGAGAGCGAGCTGATGGTACCTAATGTTGAGCACACCCTTCTTATCTGGAGCTCTAACAAAAAAAGCAATAGCAGGACTACCGCAGTACAGATTTTGCTCTGGCTGCAGTACATTTACAGCAAGACTGAGTACTACAGTAAGGGCACACTGGCCGCAGCTGATAAGTCCTTGGCTGCAGGAACAGGATCACACGTGGCAGGGAAAGACAACGCATCCTGCGGTACGTTTTCCCTCGGGCGCCGGGTGATACAAACCAGGGAATGAGCTGGACATCCCGCATGACAGAGCACCAGCCGGTGCTTCCCCGGTGCAGTGTCCTTGCTCCACTGGCGCAGAATTAGCCATGGAAGAAAACACTCTCCTGTCTTCTCACTTGCCTTTACCTAGCACAAGACAGGGTGCAGCAACCTCCATGTCTTTCTGCTGTTGTACTCTTTCATTTTTTATGGCTTACTACAGTATGAATTGCAGAGTTCACCTAACAACCAGCCATTCCTTTTGTTTCTGCTTGCGAAAGCTGAATACAGAGGTCCTTCATACCATTAAATATCCATCAGTAAAATCACAGTGTAGTTAGTGAAGGATTAACATATTCAAAATATGTATATGTTCTAAAGTTAATTAATTTCTAAGTACAAGTCACTCATATGACCACTGGTTAGAACAACCTAAGAACCATGCTTGAGCAGTATAAATCAAATTAAATTAAATTAAAAACCAATTCTGAAGCTGTGTTTTTAAGTGGTGCCCCCATAAACCTGTACAAAATTATAAAAACTAGGAATTAGGAACAAAACTCTGACTTGACATTCTTTTTCTGAATTTGAATTTAACTGGATTACACATGAATTACTAATTGCTGTTTCTAGTGACCCATGGTAATAATATGAGCTCTGTATTACAATGACCTGACATTTAGTTAGTTTGTATGAGCAGATTATGCAAAGTTTTATCATAAAGTGATTTAAACTCATATTGCCCTTGGTAATGCAAAATAGCAATAGTGAAGTCTACGCATTGGTACAAACATAAAATTTCAAAGAGAATCCATTAAAAGAAAAATCAATTGATTAAATGTAAAATGAAAACAAGCTCTGCAGAGTATTAGGTACTAAATTCTATTCATCCAAGCTTCAAACTTTGTAATCATCAACTTGAACTATGTAAAGCAAGTATTAGTCACACTTCAACTACAAAATAACTCAGTTTGTATATTACTTGCAATTCAAAAATTTCCAGAGAGCTCCACTAGACATTTACATGTGAGTTGCAAAACCAGATAGTCTAGAAATGGTTTTGTGTGGGAAGCATTTGCCTGACTGGTCCTCATACGGCCTAACAGCAGCAATTTTGGCCACCTTAAAACACTCCAAAATGGGTAGGGGAATAAGCTGGCATGGACATCACACTGCAGGAGGGACAAAAGAAATCACTCTGTGACAAAATATCTTCCCAACAAGCTGAGAATGTCTCTGAAGAGCTAATAGCAAGCTCAAACAACATAAAGCAACTAGAAAGAGGCACAGATGCCACTGAAGACCATACACCACTTAATTTACTGTTATCCATCACTGTAATATCTGATACAAATGAATAACGAAAATGTTGGCCCTTTCTGACTTCATTTACCCTTTCAGGGCATGTTCTGATGGGAGCTGAAATTTTGTTTTGAGATTTTAATTTTTTTTTTTTTTTAAGTTCTTGAAGATTTATTAGTGAAGAGGGAAGAATTGATTTGGAGAAATGCCACTCTTACATTGAAATAATTTTCCTTCTGAGGAGGAATTTACATAGATTACAGAGTTCCTACAGGTTTTGTCTTCACCAAATAACCTCTAAAACGTGTTTCCTTACTGAACCCTTTGATTGAGACTGTATACAGCTGCTTGTTGAAATTTTGGGCATTTCTACAGACAAACGAGTCCAGGCTCCAGAGGAAATGCTTGCTTGTCTAGAACAGTATGGAGTAAGAAAGGGAGGCCAAATGTCAGTTTTGCAGCCAACTATTAGGGACAAACTATGATATTGCCAAATAACCGAGACAGTTGTTGAGCAATAACCCACGGCCTGCCACTGGAAAACAGATGCTGATCTCTGGTATGGGAAAGAGAGTGATCAGATGGTCAGGCTGTGCTGAGGATCACTATCTTCATTTTTGTTACTTCTGTGCCAGGAAGGATCATTTGATCTGCGGGTCCTTCCTGGCAAGGCTCACACAGCAACCCTCTCACAGGGGCCGATCTGATGTAGCCTGAAACATTTGGCTTAGTAAGTAAGTCTCTGAGGGAATATTTCCACTTTGTATTTCTTTCTCAGGAGGGTGTGTGTGTATGTACCTTTCTAGTTTCAGACTTCCATCAGCATTCATAAATGAACATACACTTTCAAAAATTATCATTCCTGATGACGTTATTGACCTTATAGCTGTCAGGATCCGTCAAGATACTCAGAAGACAGGAGCAGCCAGTCTGATTTGAAAACAACCTGAATACTTGGTAGCGTCCACTAGCTCCTCCAAACCAGAGAAACCAATTGTCTATAAACCCAGCACATTGCCCGCAGCTAGGAAGCTTTTTCCAGGACAAAGTGTAGCACACCCTGCAGTCATCACCTCTAAGTTACGTACCAGCTGCTCCCAGATCCCTCTGCCGCAGGTCATCTTTGCCACCGGTGCTGGCTCCGCACAGAGCTGGGCTCCTGCCCAAGCAGACCGTTCCTTTTGTCAATGCTTCGTATGAGTGCACTTCTGCAGCCTGGGCTGGTGCATCTCCCCGAAATGGGAGATGCACAGGATGGTGCATCTCCCCCAAACCAGCTCCAACACACCTTAGCAGCACCCCAGAGGCCACCTTGCCTCCAGCAGGGCTTACTATGTTGGCCTTAGCAGCAGCCATGCCAAGCCAGAGCTGCCCTCTTTAAATATTTCCTCACTTTTCAGCACTGCAGCCATCCAGCCCCTTACTGCCTCTGGTAAAGGAGAGCTGACCTTACAGGAATTAATTTTATTTTTGAGTTTGTCTCCTCTACAGCTCCCTGGAGAAGAGGAAACAAATAACCAAGAACCTGTGTGTCACAGACCACTGCGGCCATACGGTTTGCCATGCCCATCTGCCCAGTGCCAGAGGACTTTAACTTCTCCCAAGCAAAACACAAGAAAAAAAAACCCTAAAAGAACTTGCGCACTTGCTTGCCATTACTCTTACAAGTACAAGGGTACTTCATTCATTTGCCCTTACTCCTACAAAGATGTCTGTGCTTCATTGAGTCAAGGCTGACAATTTCCAAAACCATCTACCGGCAACACCATATCAAAGTCATCCATTTCTCATTAGATATCAAGCCCTTAAAACGTATCGCTGGCTTTGAAAACTCCATGCAAACTGTATATCTGCAAATTGTTTGTAATATTTGAAATCTACCCTACAGCCTGAGCTTGAAAATTGCACACAGCTAAAGTCTACCTCTATTACTCATTGAGTTCAATGAGACTATTCATGCAAAAGGTCCAAGGCAGTTTTAGGGCTTTTGGTAATATGTGTGTACATATATCTTTTTACTTTTAAAAATGAAGAGGGATTTTGGAATAAGCGTGAAGATCATAGAGTGGGTAAAGATTTTTTTAAACCACCACCAAAGCGCAATCATGCTGGAAGAAGCTGACAAATTTCAGCAGCTCTTTTTCATTAAAGTACATTACTTTAAACAAAACCCCCCAAGGCAAGCTCTGTGAGAAGTTTGCCATGATGGGAATATACTCATGTGAAAGAAATATAGCACAATCTAGCACATTCATAGAAACGTCACTTTTAAATATAAAGTCCATTATTCATTATTAAAAGAAATGGATACATATGTGAGAAAAACACCCATCTTGTGGCTCCATGCCTGGCAGCAGCTTATATTCTTTGCAGAGTATTTTACATCCACAATAAATGTGAGAGAGACATGTATATATCTAGCTTTTAGCATGTTTCTTCAGGTTTATCGTCACTGGGAAATAGCTGTGTCTGATTCAAGAAGAAAAGAAAGCTACATTTATCATGTAAGTTAAAGTGTCAGGAAATTCAAAGACATGGGAATGCTGGACAAGTTGAGACACAGATGGCAACGGCTGCATTGCACTGCAAGACACACGGTACCCCCCTGGTAACAGAGGGGCATTGTCAAGAGCTTGACGAAACAGATTTCATAAAATAAAGTGGTGTAAGTCTGATTTCATGAGTTACAGCAGTTTACGATGCAAGGTATTGCCTCAGCATTTTGTGGGGGATTATTTTGGTCTCCTGTTCCAAACTAGCCAGAAAGATAGATAGGTATTAATAGCACTGATGCACAAGCAAGTTATCAGGGTGCATCTATGTTAATTGCTGTTGTATTTCTTAACCCATAGCAGGGCAGTGCAAATATTGAAAAACAGTCGCTTGTGCCAGAGAATACATATTTAACCAATACATCAGGTTAAGACTCAGGTTTTTCTTCTGCACGATATTCCCATGTTAAAATTTACAAATGACAGATGCTCTGAAGTTTTCCATAGTAAAGACATTTTAAAGAATGTCATTAACATTTTTTAGGCCCTTTTTTGCCCTGAAATTGCACAGGTGGCAGCTCCTTAAGCTCTGATGGTCCTCTCCAGCTGTGCAGTGAGACAGGGCTTGGAGACTGGTGGTAGCTCTTCTGGTTCCAGAAGTTTCTCAAAACACGCTGCCTTAAAGTGTAGCAATTTCAACATGTTGGGGCTTTTTTTCCTTCCCTTCAACAACAAAAGCAAGCTCATACCTGGGGAATGGAGAGAGAGTGGAAGGAGACAGAATTCACTGTGGATTGTTTGTTCCCATCCCAGATGGAAGGAGAAGTCAAATGGAAACACTTTTTTGCTGCACCTGACACAATGGAAGGCCTGATGATGAAGAGGTTGATTCTGCAACCATTATCTTCAGAGTTGAACTACTTGGTTGGATTCAGAGTTGAACTTTGGTTGAACTACTTGGAGCCTCACTTGCACAAGGTTTACATATGCGAACACGTACTGGAAGTGAAGTACATATTGCCTTGCGCACAGGATAGTATCAAAGGGCAAGAGTAATCACCAGAAAACCCTGCCTCTGCAATATCATACAGCAACAGGTTTTAGTCAGGGCCTCTGCTAAAATTAGCAGCAGCTTTTGCTCAGGTAGGAGCTCCAGACTAGACTTAGCAGGTGATGCACAGAAGGAGCAGGCTGACTTCTGGAGGCACATGAGGCACCACATGACTCAAAAGCTCATTTTGAGCGGTTGCAGAGAGCCAGCGCCTGTTGGGGAGAGCAGCAAGGATCCATTTGATTCAGTAACATGGGTCAGGTTCAAAACATCTAACCACCCAGGACCTTCGTCTGCTGCATCCAGGAAATTGTTACTCAGCTTGCAAAGGCGGCCTGTCCAACATCTCCAGTGCTTGGCTTTACAATGGCCCATGCAGCTTGCGTTCAGCCACCTCTGTGACAATACAGACCATTGTCTACTATGTCACTGGACCTTCTCTTTCAGAGTGCATAGGCTGAATGTGTGATGAAGTTTTGGACATTCCTGCTTGGTACGGTTCTTCCCCAAGGTGAGGAATGGTTGGAGAAGCCAGGTGCTCTCACTGACATTTCAAGGAGCTCTAGTCCTCAAGTGGAGGAGGATAAGCAACAGGCTGCTTGAAACCTGCACTGGGAGAGACAGTTCCTCTCTGCTCCCTGGAAAGCGAGAAGTTGTTTTTAACCACTTAGCTATAGCTAATCCATTGCCTTTCTGGGACTCATAGTCCTTTCTCCACCTTTGCATTTGTGGCACAAGTGAGAGCCTGGCTTTAAACTGCATTGAGATTTTGGTGGGCTGCCAGCAACAAAGGTGCGCTCACAAGGCAACAAAGTGAGGTGGCAATTTTTAATATTTGGTATCTCAGGACAAGCTGGATGTCATTCTATGGAATAGGAGAAAAAATAACAACAAAAAGGGGCATTTCCTTAGCCAAAGGGCATCCTTCATGCTGCATATCAATGACTCACTGCAAACAAGAGAAAGGCGGAACTTCTCAAAGGAAAGGCTGCAAGCATCTTTTGTAATGGAAAGCTTTAAGCAGCTTAAAAGTAGGCACTGCTAGTGATTCCCCCTATAAAACATCAAAGATAAATCAGTTAATCTGGAAAAAATATACAAACCCAACAAAGAAAAGAAAAGCTTCTGAACGAATCTATTAAAACTAAGAGCCGCTGATCTCGCACAGGCACTGCTCCTGATTAGAACTGGAAAGTCGAGTTTGCTACAGCGTTGTTGTTTTGCTCTTGTGATTTTGAAGCGGTGCGAAGGGCAGAGAGACAGAGGCTGGGTTTTAATAGGAATTACATCTAAACTCTGCTCATCACTAAAGGCAGAATGTAATCACTTAGTACAACTAAGGACACCAGAGGAAGATGGTGAAAAAATTCTAGAAGTCAAAGTGTTGTTGAAGTGACAGCTATATTGCCATGAGAACAAAGCTGCAGGAACAAATCTCTGCAATAGCTAGATCCTGACACATTAAGGACCTTGAAAAAACCAAGAGGTAGATTTAAAAGCTTCAGTCATTCAGTCGCTCCCATACATTTATAAAGTGCAAAAACAAGGCAGAATATGTATCACAGATTCACAAGCCTAAGCATAAACCTGCTTGCTGTAACCATGTACTGTTTCTCATCCTAGTTAGGCTGAACAGAAGTTCTCTTGCCTAATTGAGGAGGAGAAGCCTATTATCCCAAAGCACTGAAAAACGAAAACATTCCCTGTGGCCTGAATGAACCAAGTTCAAGAGGCGGCCAGAGATGGAAGCCAGCCAGCCAGCACAAATTTTGTAGCTAGCTGACGAGTACCTTGAAATTTGGGACTGGAAATCAAGTACATATTAAGCTCAGATCCTGCTGCCGATCAGCATATCCACAACAAAATGCAAGCAGATGGGTAGACAAATGAATATATGTATCCAGATAACCATATAAAGGAAACCTTGATAAAATGTGTTTCACTTTTTCAAATACCTTGAGTAGACTTACAGATTAATCAATGTAACTTCAAATCCCAGAAAGATATCAAACAAAATTAAATTATATGCAAGCAGTAATTAAGCAGACAAGGGAAGTTATAAACAAATATAAATGACTCACATACATAACATATCCAACAAACCAGTATTATCCCATGACAGGATGGGTCTTATGGAGGATGAAAAAGCAGTGGCTGTACTAGGTCTTGACTTTAGTAAGGGTTTTGATACTCAGTCACAAATTTATCATAAACAAGACAATCAACGAAGGTTTAAGTGAAACTGTTCAGTTTGGTTCATGACTATTTTAAAAAATCACACAAGCAGTGCTTCACTGCCAAATAGGAAAGCTGAATTAAGTTTTCATTCTGGGACTTTTTGATATTTTCATTAATAATTTGGCATGGTGAAAGATAAGACACTGGGTCTGAAGAGAGTATTGAGCTGGGAAAGTACAACAGATCCTTTAGAAGAGAGATTTAGGGCTCAAAGCAATCTTGAGAAAGAGGAAAGAGTGTCTGAGAAAATGAGGATGCACTTCAACAAGTGTGAAGTAGCAGACTATGAAATGTGCCAGCCGCATATACATACATACATCTGCGCAGCTGACAAAAGGCGTAAGACAGGAAACAACTGGAGAGGCAGTGCGTCTTCAGAAAAGGGTTTGGGAATCATAATGGATCACAAACTGAACGCAAGTCAAGAGTATTTTGCTTTTGAGAGAAAGCAAGTATCAAAAGGGGATATATAAACAGGAGTGCTGCTCATAAGACAGCTGAAGTAAACCTTCTGCTTTGCTAAGAAGTGGTAAGGCTCCCGCGGCTGGAGTACTGCAGCCGGGTTTGGGCGCAGTATCTAATGCAAGCACAACTCAGGCCAACTGGAAGGAGTTCAGATGAAAAGAATTATCACCAGAGGTCTCAAAACCTATGCTCAGAGGAAAGTCGGGGAGAAGCAGAGTTGTTTAGTCTAAAAATAAAGATGTCTGAAGGGAGATGCGATAACAATCTTCAAATATAGAAAAAGGCTGCTAGAAAGAAAAAGGAAATAAGCCCTTTTCCATGTTTGCTAAGGGTAGGACGTGTAGAAATGGGCTGAAAGGGCAGCAAGGGAGATTGAGGTTAGGCTTTAGGAAGCACTTTCTAATGGTAAGGATAGTTAAGCCCTGGAAGAGTTGGCCTGCAGAGATCCTGTGATCATCATTATTTAAGCCTTTTAAGAACAGCTATATAGACATTTGTCTGAAATATATCAGTTGTATCTGTACTGTCTTGGGGCAGGTGGATGGACTGAATGGCCTCTCCTTTACAGTCTTCTTTTCTTTCAACTTTCACTGTAACTATGAAAAATAAGTGTGATTGGAATATTAACATGTTTGAGTTTCTGGCAGACCAGCTCTCTCTTTGAAAATGTATGAGCACTCACTAGACCAGTGCTTGGTGTCTTCACAGCATCACCTCCGAGCTTTGGTACACAGACCAAGGCAGCAGAGGGGAGCGCAGCAGAACTCACAGGCAGACCTGAGTACTGTTTGCAACAATAATTGGCTTCTATTCTGGAATAGAGAGGAGACAACCTGACAAGCTCAATCTCTCTCCCTCCCCAAGGAGCAGGTATGCAGTGTTTGCCCTCCACCATCCCAGCCCAGAACCAGAGGCAGGGAGACCATAGATGGGGTAGGAGTTGGCCTCCGTACCGCACTGCCCAAGAAACATTTTCATCCTTCAGTTTAGCACAATAGATTTGAAAACAAGACTTTCTCCATCAGTAAATGTGCAAGCAGGAAGACTTGGTCCATTTTCCACTCGGTATTTACCCAGAAGACTAAAAAAGCTCTGCATACATTTTGGACCAGTATTTTGTTCTCTTGTGGGAGTGCAGTAAAACACCAGCTGCTGTTAATGTACCTTGGTGAATAATCACACTCAGCTAATTTTCAGCTATGAATGATTAAGCACTTCATACAGTATGTGAACATAAAGAGCCATTTCCTCACACTTAAAATATATTTGATTTGAGAACCCAGTGGAGAGAACCCACCCCATGCCAGTATAAGGACAAGTTGCAGAATTAGGCAATTACTCTTATGCATCCATGATCCAACATACAAATTCTGCAGAAAAGCTGTGACACCCCTGCAAAAACCAATATTCCTGCAATGCTATTCAAAAGCAGAATGCAGGCACTGCATGCTTTTACCTTTGAGTTGCCATGCATATATTACACTTTACAGCTTCCAGAAATACCTCTAGAAAATTTGAGCACAAAGAGGAAACAGTCCAAATTTGTCAGGTGACTTAAGATGCAATTTTGTAAGCCTTACTTGTTACTAGCAATTACTCCTGCAAACTGTTCTCTGGAAGTCAGTTTGACAACAAAAAAAAAAGCATTCAGTGATCTGACACAGAAATTGCAAAGTCATACTATTAGCCTACATGAAGACAACTGCTGTTGCTTTAGCACAGACCTGAGTTTGGGTTTTCAGCCTTGAGTTAATCAAAACCACACACTTACGAAGCTTTATTATGAAAAAGACATTTAACGTTCTCCTGAAGCTAGGGAATTCAAATGCCCCAACTGTCTACAGAAAGCTCAGCTCTGTACTCCTTTATTTGCTCTTGCTTCCTACATGAATACACGTTACTAAACAGGACTGAGGATTGTGGCCTTCGCCACTAAAAGCGTGCTTCCACCAAGCATGGTTATATATTGCTCTCCACTACAAAAAAGTAAGAAAGATGCTATATAGTTTTACTGCTGATAGGAATTTTGGAGGTCACAACCCCTGGAAAAGCCCTTCTAGTTATGCACGGTAGGTGGTCAACCTTTCATGAGTGGTTTTTGTTATCCTCCATACCCAAGAAGCTCCTTTGTATGACACATGCAACACAGCAACAACAAGCACGGGCTGTCAGGAAATAGCCGTTCTGATTCTGCACCACCAAACGGAGGTCTGTACATATGGTAATAACAATTTACTTTTTATAGAATAATAATAGGCTTGGGTAATTCCTGTGCCAACAGATCAGCGGCTACTGTTTCCACTTGGAGGTTATGAAAGATTCTGCCCTCACCCCTTTCCAATGGCCTCTTGTTCCAGAACAGCTGAGCGTTATTTTTAAGCCATAAAATTGTAGGAGAGTGGCCGGGCAGCTATTATTAACAATCATACAGAATTCTGCATAATGTGTGTCTCAGTCCACTTTATATTCTACCACTTAGACAGCAGAGAAAGCACAGACTGAAATAATTTACAGTCAAGTGACATTTTGCATATATAAAAGGTACATCTATTTGAACAAGTTGGGTTCAAATCTGTGGTCTCTTTTCAAAGAAAACTTAAATATAAGTCAATGAGAACTACGTCTGTGAAAATAGGCCCTGCCTGGCTGCCTTCAGAGCATAAGATCAAGTTTTTTCTTTCAAAATTTCCCTAGTGTGCAGCTCAGGACTGGCTCTTTCACCTTCAGGTTCTCCATTCCCTGATGGTCCAGCTCCAGCTCTCCTTTTCCTAAATATAATGAGTTTTTCTGCCTTTTCTAGCTGATTCTCACCTGCCCCCCATTCACTTCCAATCTCTTTCCTGACAACAGCATCCTCCTCCCCTTGTCCATCTTTTTTATGACACACGACTTGAGAGCAAGTAAGGAGAGGAAATTACAATGGTGGCTAAAGGAATAAACTGGCAAAGAGAAGAATTTAGGTCCTTTTGGGAAGAGCAACAGTAACTCCTATTCAGATTTTATGGCAATTTTTTCTTTTTTCCTTTTCAGATTTGAGAGAAGAAAACCAGAATTGAATCTTTTCCACCCTCCTTTCAGGTCCACCAGGAAATTAGCCAAAGAGCTAACTGCCCACCCCGCAACCCTCCCCCAGCACGCTGTATGAATGTCTCCAATTGCTACAGTTTGTTAATTGCCACACAGAAGTTATTGCATTAATGCAACTTGGATGCCAAGAATAGTTTAAACGAAGTTAAATGAGTAAAGCATGCCTAGTAGTTTCCATTGTTCAGCCTCACAGACAGGCAGTGAGTTGTATAATTGGGCATTCTGACACTTCCAACTCATTTGTTTCATTACACTGTGTTGCTTGCACTCAAATAAACATCTGCAAAAATTGTGAACGAACAGATCTAGGAATTCTTCTTGGGGAAAAAGCTGCTTTTTACTTGGATTCAGATTGATTATGCACTAGGAACTTGTAGGATTAGGGGGTTATTTTGTTTTAGGGATGAGGGTTTTTTCCTCCCAAATGAAGCATGTCACACAAGAACAACACAGGCCACTGAAGTCAAAGCTCTGAGTATCACGCAATGGACGTCATAGTAAAAGCAGACTCCTGTAAGATCCTGAATTTCTCCTAACATCACATCCCATTACTATTACATAGGTGCCCTTCACCCTACAGGGACATATAGCACTTTGCAGAGTCGGATTCCTACAGCCGGATTATTGCAGTTCCTGGACTTCCACCACTCCCGTGAGTGCCAAGAGGTATCGGCACTTAGAGATAGACATTCATCCCCTGCCAAATAAAATACTCTTCAATGGATATAATTCACCATTGGCTTTTTCTAGCTTTTTACTGGTATAGCTCCCCTGACTTCCACAAATTTTCCCAGCACGGAACCACTCTGACAGCAATAGTTGCAGAATTGTCAAATTAGGCACCACTCATTGTTGTGGCCTAACATGACGCTGGAACCCAACGATTACTCTCTCGGTGTCTTCATGCTGGCACTATAGGACGTGCCAAAACAGATCAAGTCCACTCGTACATCTAGTTCAGTAACCTGCCTCCAGCAATACCTTCGTGCTTCAGGGGGAGACAAACCTTTTGTACTGTGTATAATGAGAGGAGCATTTCCCCTCTCCAGCAAGTCATACAGCAATTTGTGGGTACCCTGATGGATGAGAATTGATTAGCAAGACTTCCAAGGTCAGAGGTATGCACAAACCTCATATGCTATATAAAGGACAGTTTATCCTCTATATCACAGGAAGCATACAGTGAAATTTTCATTGTTGCTGATATAATATGTAACATATTGCAACAGCAGGTTACATTCTAACGCAGCCTTTATCATTAAAAATCCCACTACTGCTACGTTATTCTTCTAAGCAGACATTTTCAGCCTCCCCCAGTTAGACAGTTGGTTTTTTGAAGGCTAGTGACTGCTTTTATTTGCTAAAATAAATTCATAAAGCTTCACCTTCTTGAAAGGTGTCAACCAGCTGGCTGACCAACCCCCTCAAAATCCTAGCACTAGAGCTGATTAATTTTATATCTACATAATCTTACTGACCTTTTCTCCTCTTGAGAAATGCTATTTTCCAGAAAGAAAAAGATCAAGATTTTCTGCAGAAACGTTCTCATTTTCCAAAATTTCATTAAGAAAAAGATTGAGCAGACACTGTATTAAATATCAAAACAAAACTGCAGTGCAGCAGTTGACAACCCAAAAGCCTGAGACATTCCCAGTTTGGAAAAAAATAGTTCAGGTGTTAACATTTCTACAGAAAGGGCACTCCGTATTTGAACCGGTTCTTTTCTAACATTATGAACTTGTGAATCTATGGTGAGTTGTTTTTTTTTATTTTGGTTGGTTGATTTTTTAACTCCAGCAAGTCTCACAGCATTTGACATAAACATCATATAAGTGGGTTTAAGTTTCTAGCCCTCAAGGTTGCAAAGAACCATGTAAAATCATGAACCTAAAGGTTTGAAATCCATATGATAAGAAAGAAGAACAGAAAAGTTGATGCTTTACAGTTTCTAGGAGTTTTGATTCAATCTCATCTCTTGGGAGCTGGAACCATTTTCTTGAACGTGAACATGAGGAAAAGGCTGAGCAAGGAAATGAGGAAACGAGCAGACAGCATGCCATATCATTTACAAGTTTTGCACCATAGAAATATTTTTATACAACTGCAGATGCACGGCACAAGATTTTTGTGATAAATGCAAAGAGCAATGGAGGGAGCTGGTAGAGCAAACACTTGCTCATCTAGGATTCAAAATAGTTCTTGCTTGTTCTGTCTCTTATTTCATATATATATGCATATGCACATGAACACACTCTAAATAGGATTTGCAGTCATTTTTTAATATTACTTTAACATTTCAGAATTGGGATACTAAGCACCAGGTGTTGGAAAGATTTCCACAAAGTGATGCCAGTGCAGGCAGTGGGATTATGCCAGCACTATAACACTTAACAGAATCAGGCCCTAAGGTCATAACTGTTGATCTCTCATAGCAAGTGACTCGAGCAGAATCCCTGGGAATGATGTAAAAGTGGCGGATCATTACATATTTTTACACTTTTATTTAATAATTTTGTTAGGTGTTTCATTCTTGCACCCTTCCTCCTGTATTTCACAACTGTTACAAATATTCCATTAATATACTTAAAATGATTTAGTTTCTCAACTTGCAGCCCCTGCATGAATCATCATTTCCACAAGAAGGGAAGGAACAGCTACACTAACCCAGGACAGTGCAGAACTCTTAGAAACCTCCATACATAATTCACACATGTTCCCATCTTTTTTTTTTTCTATAGCTGCATCCTTTTTATTCCCCCCCGGCCAGGAAAAGTCAATAACTGCAGCACAATGAAGCCTCACAGCCTGTTAACAGGACCCATTATTTATTTATATGTAGAAGGAGGATGCACATCATATGACTTTTTACTACTTTATTCAAGTCCGTATTACAGAATTTTCGGACATCTCCTGAGGTTTGTGTTTAGTTACATACACTGAATGCTACCCTAAGTGTGTCACTTGGATAACGGAAGTAGAAAATGGAGTTTCATTTGGATCCGGCCTCATTAGAATAGAGGCATCCCTTCATTTAAAAAGAAGCCTGTGGCTGATAACACAACCTTCAAGAAGTCAAGAACAAAATATTATTTGATTACAATTTGGCCCTGGGACAGGGAACCAGACCCACTATGCTCTAATCATTGTTTCAACTCAGGACTCATTTTGCAGGTTTTGAAGAGCCACTAGTCAAAGAGAGGAAATCGATTTAAGTTTTGTATGCGTGCATAACACAGACCTACGTTAAAAAAAAAAAAAAAAAGCAATACTCTCACTCCACTCAATAGTAATTTTAAAGCATTTCAGAAATATCTGGTTAAATCTGCATTTTTTCCCCCCAGTCAGATTTGCATACATTGTTGAACCTTAAAGTTCTCATTGGGTGGAAGTTTTTCCCATCTGATCCTCACACAGTGGTTGTAAATATAGGAATTATCAGAGCGAGGTTCTTCAATATTTTAAACTCAACATAAGTAAAAATCACTTAAAATTATTTTGGTCATGATACCTTAATGTACTTAATTCAAAACTGACTAAACTGAAAAAGTGGTGTTAAAGTGACTAGAAGTTTGGGGTACCCTGTTTACAATGTCTTTACAGAGCTCCTTTCCAAAGATCAAGATATCTTCCCAAAACTGAAACTTCTTAAAGCATCTTGCATTTGGCACTCAAATAAGGCCCCTCAGTTAAGATTCTAAAGGTCTAAAACAGCCAATAAAGCATATAAGCATGCTGGAAAGAAAATAAACAAACTGGGGGGAAAAAAAAAAAAGACCTGAAGAGAAGAAGCATATGTGGGAAGGGTAGAAGAGAGGAGGGAAGAAGTAGGTGGGGTGGGAAAAATGGATAATAAATCACAGCCCTGCTCAACCGGCAAAGATCAGTAGATTTTAGATGAAGAAAAAGTCAGGCTAAAAGCTGCACATAACTGAAATGAGATTCTGAGCACCAGAAAGTTTAATGAAGTTACAAAACTAGGCCAAAATCAGAATTTCTTTCTTTTTTAAACACATGATGCAGTTCCCATCAATGACAATAAGAGCTTTGCCAGTAAAACCAAGTAAGGGCTCAGACACTGCTTTTGCTAATTCTCAGTTCCTAGTACAGAGGCATGAAGCATCTGTAGTGAGTAAGCAAGCTTGGAGCCTGGCGTAGCCACCCAGTAAGATACTGAGCCTTTGGCCTGTGCCTGGGTTATGGACTGCAATTCAACCAGAGTACAGGGGTTGGAAGCAGGGAATAAAAAGAAAAAAAGAAAGAGACACTCACTGTCACCAAGCAATATTATACTGTCATATAAATTTCACAACACACGTACATAGGTAGGTACATACCATTATAGACATGCACAGACATATATACATTATTCCACTAGAAGCAGATTAGCATCAGCTAAATAAAAATAGACACACAGATTTCAAAGAAAAACCTCACAAGGTACAAAGTGCTTGCCTGACTGTGGCATCAGTTTAAGAATAAGTATGATAATAAAAATCATCATGAAATGGCATATGGTACATTTTTGTACACATATTATTCACTCATTTTTTATTGTATTTGACTTGACACTGACAATATATCTTACTCATTAGGGGAGCTTATATTTCAGTCTCGGCTGTATGTTAAAAATCTCCCACTGTTATGTGGCAAGAATACATAAAAAACAAATAGGCAAAAGCACGCTCGCCTGGAAAGACTTAATATTTCTCAAAATGTTCAGAAATGATTCTTCCTATTAAAAATCCAAAGTCAAAAGGGGAAAATACAATTGTTACCCTTGATTTTTCCCTGGTGTTTCATTTATTACATCAAGAGTTCCTTGATTGGATTCAAATGCAAAGTTGCTCCCATGGCTTCAAAGTCAGACTAAATTGAAAAATGCGCTTCAACAACATTGATACTGAAATAATATCCCAGAATACTGTCTTAATGGCTTTACCCTTATTAAACAAAAACATAAAAAAACTTTGGGGGTCCTTTTAAATGAAATAACAGAGCGATGATAAAAAGCAACAAAAAGGACCATGTACTAAAAAGAGAACCTTGTCCCCTTCTGAAACCCCCTCTGGAAATACTCCAGAGGTTCAGCTTTCCTGTGACTCTGAAGAAGCGTGCACGGTCCGATCCGCAGGCGCAGACATCCACACAGTGTCCAAGCCGGCACGCCAGATACTAACGGGAAGGCTGCCACTGTGGGCAGCGCTTTGAGCAAACAGTTCAGCGTAAAACCAGACCAGAGCTGGGGAATCTCAGGAAGCACCATGTCTCGGATGGAGCATTTGGACGCAATTCTCCCCAGATTTCTCTCTGGATACATCCGGCTGTCTGCAGAAAAACAGGCTGGAAAGGAGGTCCACTAATTGCTGCTGAACAAAAGCTCTAAGTTCTCAAAAATCATTTAAATAATCTACACGTACAGTTGGTCTATAGTATCTATTAGTACCTCCTCTCTATTTTAAGTTACGCTGTGGAATTTTAGACAGCTGCCATTTCATGTCATTTCTGTAGACCAGAAGAGATTAAATATTTTGGGGGAGGTGAGGAAATGGCCCAAGAGCTCCTGCCCTTTGTAAATAATACCAGATGATGCCACCACTCCGATTCCAGTCTTTTGGGACTCCATATAGGTTGAAAGCACATTAATTCCAACCCTTCCTTCCTCTTGGCAAAGAAACAACACAGGGAAGGAGCAATGATACCTCCTCTGCTGGCAAAGCACGTATTACCTTCCCACAAGGTCACCCCTTGCCCCCTTCCCAGGTAAGCTTCCATTTGGCATGACTTTCTTCACAGTAAAGTCAAGGTTTGGCATTTTCTTTTTGAAGAGTGACCTGAACTGAGCTGGCTTGGGTGCCCAATAACTTGAAGCAACACACCACCTCTCCTGTCCTGAGTGACCACCATAACAGATGGAGCCCAAAGTAATGGACTAAATGAACTCAGTGGACATTTTGGGGACATTTATGGACATTTTATAGACATTTCACAGGGGTGGTGCATAGACTAAGGGAATGATATCTGTGTATTATATCTAAGGATGGGAAGGGTGATGGTAAGTAATCAGAATGCATTGGATAGTGTAAGACCAGAGCGTGATGTAAATGGTATGGAATAAGGGGTGGAGAATGTGCTGGTTTTTGCTGGGATAGAGTTAATTTTCTTTATAGAAGCTAGTATGGGACCATGTTTTGGATTTGTGCTGGAAACAGTGTTGATAACACAGGGATGTTTTAGCTGTTGCTAAGTAGTCCTTATACTAAGTCAAGGACTTTTCAGCTTCCCTTGCTCTGCCAGGTGCACAAGAAGCTGGGAGGGGACACAGCTGGGACAGCTGACCCCAACTGACCAAAGGGATATCCCATACCATATGGCGTCATACTCAGCATATAAAGCTGGGGGAAGAAGAAGGAAAGGGGGGGACGTTCAGAGTGATGGCGTTTGTCTTCTCAAGTAACCATTACACATGATGGAGCCCTGCTTTCCTGGAGATGGCTGAACACCTGCCTGCCCATGGGAAGTAGTGAATGAATTCCTTGCTTTGCTCTGCTTGCATGCGCGGCTCTTGCTTTACCTATTAAACTGTTCATATCTCAGCCCACGAGTTTTCTTACTTGTGCTTTTCCAATTCTCTCCCCCATCCCACCGGGCAGGGGGAGGGTGAGCAAGCAGCTACGTGGTGCTTAGTTGCTGACTGGGGCTAAACCACTACACTGGTCCAACTCCGGCAAAAGCAGTGTGTTTGTGAAAAGTAAATGAGGGGAAAATGCTGTATTTTCCTCAACCAGATCCCATCTCTAGGCAAGCAATTGGAGGGCACAGGAGGAGATTTGGCTGGAGTAGTGACATCACCCTGATCAGCTGTGATGAGTATGCTATCCCCTTAAGGACAGGGGATAAAGATGGCAAACAATCACAAACACACCAAACTGGGATTGTGTTGCTGAAGTGAATCAGCTGGACAAAACCTTTACAGCCACATGAACACATCAGGACAATGAAGAGGCTCATGGCTTATCCATATTGCTAATTCACTAGCTGTCAGGATGTCAGTCAGAGAGACTGTGCCTCATGGGGACAGGCACACAGCACAGTGTAGCGTCTCCTAAACTACAGCAGGAGTCTAGGCAGATGGAGATTTTCTACAAAAAGCATGTACTGCTCAGAAGAGAAGCAGCCAGAATAGCCTATTTTACCAATATTCCTTGCTCAATAAGAAATTAATATTCTCTGACTCCTTACCCTTGTTATAGAAAACATTTTTAGGTGTTTTCCAAGGGTAAGGATATGAAGTGGGTAAAGCTAAACTAAGTCTAAGCTCTGAACTTAAACTGTGATATTTCTACATTAAGTAACCCTTAGAACGATGGCATTTTACAGAACGTATATCAGTCTCACCTAAATCACAGTGCGATAAAATAGGTTTTTCAGTTTTCACTTTTGCCCCTCCAGGATAACAGGCCCAGATTATCACAACTGAGATATTTCAACTTCAACAATACTGTGATGCAGCATTGCTGATTAGTTTCCATCTACAGAAATAATACTTTAAAAAGTGACAGTGAATCTTCTCCAGAAGGAGAATGAGGGTTAACAGACACCAGGTTTAGGAGTGTGTCCATCGTCACCCATGTGGCCCAGCACAGAAGGATGCTGCAATCTCTGGCCACTGAGATGCATGAGGGGACCACATCTCCAAGCCAGATATGACTTCCATTACATTTATGAATTATGCCTGACATTTAATATTTGAATGTAATATTTTTTGTTTTAATAAAGAATCACTGGATCATCAGAATAATGGATAGCACTGGTGCAAATATAATGAAAATGCCAAGCTTTAAATAGCTTGTTTAATTATTAAAAATGTTACCGGAAAAAACTAACTTTGCATTGCTGTCAAGATCAAACGAACATGAATTTCAATCAAAAGAGAGGCTATTGTACAATATATTAAAACATGAGGTTCTGCCTACAGTAATTATTGTGCACAGCGCACAAAGGGGAAAAAGGCAACACTATCAATCACAGTCTGTCCACATTCAGTCAATACGAGCCCCTCCCCTGCTTTGTTGCACAGTTTTTCCTTTGTTAGTCATATTATACAATACATGGGGCTTTCAAGAGCTTGGCCTTGGATGTGCATTAAGGAAGGCTCTTGAGATCCTTCTTGAAAGAAATTCGATATCTTTTCTTGTTTGAGAAAATTGCAATAAACTATACAGCATCTTTTTATTTATTTATTGTTTTTTATTGCTAAATCATCAGTCATCTGCTACTTACCACATTATCCCTTCTATATGATCATGGCAACATGCTACACAGAACACAATCTCCTCACATGTTCATCCACATTACAGTGACAGTACAAGCAGCACTCAACTCAGGCTGCTGAAGGAGTTATTTCTCCATCCAAGAGAAACACAAGAATCAAGATTTCCATTTTGCACCACTGTGGCAGGTTTGCTGACTAAGTAGATGCTCTTAATTTCCATGCTAAGCAACTGCTGGGAATAATACAGAACATGCTATCTTGCAAGAATCCCACCACTGCATCTGTGCATATTAAAAAACTAAAACTGCATAAGCATATCAAGTCCAGTGGCTCCAGTATTTTTCTTTTTTTTTTTTTTTAGAGAAGCAGGAGGTAACACTATGTGCGTATGAGCATTTAGTTGCATGTCCTTCTTGTCCATTTTTCTGCTTCTATCTCCCAAAATTTTGCTAGTAGGCAATTTCTACGTCAAGACGGATGTGTAGCGTGTATCCTTGGCAGGATTCCACTGACTCTTCAACAATATTTCCTCTGCTGCTTTTGAAATTCTAGTTCCTTCCCCCCCACCACCAATTTTTTCTTTTTTTAATTTGCATTGTTTTAGAAATATCCTTTAACAAAATTGGCTAAGAGGTTGAGTTGACTTTTTATTTTTCTATTTTTGCTAAATGTTTGTGTTATGGAAAAGGCTCTTGTGCTGTATTGCTTATTTGGATATCATTAAAGATAAGTTCCACACTTTAAAAGGTGAGGTTCAACCTTTACAAGGTTATAGCATTATGGTGACCTAAGTATAAATTCTGAGCTATATACAATGCATATGCTGAAAACACTGAAATGCAGATATATGTTTTCCTCTACCTGGCTACAATGCATCCTGTTTCTATACACACCTCGCTGCATCTGTGGATCTAGTAGTAAAAGATCCTCTTTCAGAGTGGACTTTCTCTTAGGGAAAGCATCTATGGAATCAGTTTATGCTGAAGTTGGTGGGAATTTTGTCCTCAGGCTTCTTACCAAAGTTACAGCAGCCGCGAAAGCTCTAACATGCCTGTGTTAAAAGAGTAGGACTTGCTGCCCATTTTACTGAACAGAGGCATTTGTTTATTTACCCATGTCTGTGAAAATCTTTACATACTCTAAACTGAAGATTCACAGGGGTGCTTGAAATTAAACAGCAGAAACAAAATGTCCTCGTGCACACGCTTGAGGAAACGGTCACAAATTCTGTAACCAGGTCTTTATCTCAAGAGAGCTATAAAGCCGTAATAAAAACCATTTTATTGCTACACTGCCCCACGATGGGGCTGCTGTCCTCTCATGAATATTGGAGATGTCCTGCACTTAGCCATAAATGTCCCCAGCATTACAAACCACTAAATGCTTGAGTCATTCCAGCAAAACACTTTAAACCCACACAACCTGAAGCGTGTATCTAGCCCTATGCAAACTATTTCCTAGTTAATTTTCAAATCAGCGCAGGAGAAGGCTGTATGGTTACACCCTATTCCAACGTTACAGACAAAGGGAACCAAAGGGGAGTAAGGACATGGTCTTTATATCAGTCCAGTGGATAAAGCCTGTAAGCTGAAACCAAAGCTGCAGAGTGGCTACATTTTTTCCTTAACTTATGGGACAGAGTTCATCTTCTCCAGCTTCTAATGGTTTTCCTGGGAAAAGACTAGCTATTCCTTCCTACCGTGCTATCACCATGCTACCTTATCTAGGTAGCCATGAAAATTACAGGCAAAATATATGAGATGGATTAAGGAATGTGTGAAATGCATTTAATGAAAATCTTGGCTTTGAAAGACTTGCATAAAAGCCTTAGTTTTCTATCTCTTCCTGCTATTCATACCCCATGCCCACCACACAAAGCTGGAGAGAGCAGGATCACTTGGCAGAACCCTCACAGAAGCAAGAGGCAGAGTTTATAGCACAGCACTGCATTTGTGCAGCTAAACTACTTCCACCCCACAGCTGGCTTATCTGTGGCTAGCGAGGGACCTAACAATCTCAGCCTCGTCTACTTACAAGTGTGTGGACTCACACTTTTTAAACACCCACATTGACCCCATACTTGCTCAGTTCTGAGCATGGGTTTCCATCATGAACTACAGTCGTGTTAGGACTAACAGCATAGGAGATACAGAAAAGTAATTGCAGTGCTGCTTCAGATCTGTGTAAGTCAAGGGGAAGGAACATCTTCAAAGCAAGTTGGGAAAGTGCCAGGTATTAAATTAATAATTACTGAAAAAATCCCCCCATCCCTCCATCCCATAGCTTTTGTGGACACAACTTCTAAGGCTCAAACAAGTGTAAGTGAAACACACAAACTTGGCCAAGGCATCTACTGAAGCACCATGCTCTCTCTGCTTTAGTTACAACCTCTGGTAAATCTGTTCTGTGAAATTTTTTAAACATTAGCTCCAAGTTTCATGGATCTACATGCAAACATTTTAACTGATAACAGCATGGGGAAATTGTTTGAGGAAAGTCACATCTTGTAGCTACTTTAAGACTCTGTCGGTGTTGTCCCAAGTGAATTAGTTGAGAGGACAGGGGCAGAACACCAAATCTATTAAACACATTGGGCTAAAAGCAATAATTGGCTTCACCCAGTATTCTGCAGACCTTGTTGCATTATGCTGTATTAACTTTTCATGGCTTCATGCAGCGTACATTTTTTGACATTGCTTTCCCCTTGTCCCCATGAGAGCAGTCTGTCTATTCATTCATCTTTGTTTACATTATTTCAATAAATTATACGGATAACTCTCTATTTTGCCAATTCTTCACTACCTGGCATTTTTAGTTTTGCATTTACATAAGACATTCTAAGTTTATGAATTGAATTGGAGGCGATAAAGTGAAAACTAACAAGGCTATAAAAATGAATTTGCTTTAATACTGCAAACATGCTCTCAGCAAAACATTAGTTGCAGCAAGCTTTTCCTCATTTTCTCCTGCTTCCCCTTCTCATATAGCACTTGCCTCAAGCCATGGAGGAGAAGCCACCTCACCCAAGCCCTTCATTAGCAAAGTCTGTCATAGCATATAGAGGAGCATCTCTGTTTATAAATTTAGTTCTGGGACAATCCAACATGCCTGTCCATAGCCAACCACAGAAGATTCCGACCCAGCAGCATCATTGCCATTTAGTGTGGCACAGTTTGGTGGTAAAGGAGCTTTCATTATGTGGAATACAACTGGAAACGCACTAAGCTGCTGCTCAGAAATTTCCCCGTAACATCCCTACAGCTAGTCAGAAGAGAAAGAGACTTATAATTTTTTTTTTTTTTTGGGGGGGGGGATATCAAGATTTTGCAATCAGAGAAAGAAAAGGAAATGTTTCCACAAGAAGAGCTGCTAACACCCATACCAAAACAAAGGAAATAAAAATAGATGGGGCTGCCAGTCTGCTCCATAATTCAATCTTTACAGCATGTCTCTGGAAGGGTGGGTGCCAGTCAGTAACTGTATTTTCATATAAACAATGCAGACATCAATTAAGCCTTTTAGAAAAGAACAAACTTCTGCTCAAGAGCAAGTCTGGTGCTAAACCACCCCAAAAAAGAAAGGTGAGGTGCTGGTGAGCTCCATTTAACTCGCACTACCTGCAGACACAGCCTGCACCACGACTGCGATACGGCCCCAGGGAAGAGCGGGAGGCAAGGCAGAGGGTTTGCATGCTCTTAAACCAGAGGACTTGCATGCAGAGATGTAAGTCTATGCTAGCTGAGGAAGTTCAGACACTTGCAAACCAAGGGCTTTCAAGATTCTGGGCCAGACACGTATATTTGAAACTGCAATGCATGTAGACGATGCTATACAATAGAAAGTCTTATGAAATAATGGATTAGAACACTACTTAAAAACATTTTAGCTAGATGTTAAAACCTTACTAAAATTCTAACGTCACCTAAGAAACCAAATTCAAGATGACAAGAAATTCACTAGGATTTAATCATGCATACAGGGAGAAATTTTGTGAAAATAATCTGACCAAAGAAATGAGAGCCTAATGGCAGATCTGATGATCCGATCCTCAGAAAGACTGCCTAACAATTTCATGTCATTGATAGGAAACCAGTTTCTAGCTTAAACAACCAAAGCTAATTTGAGTGTTCAATATGAGTTATTAATTACAATTAGAAACACTTGTCATATTCCAGACAGAAGATTATTTCCTTGACTTACGTAGTACATTATCCTGATATTATCTAAGCTCACAGCATAAAACAAACAGCAGTAAGAAAAGATCATTCCCAAGAGCACAACAACAAAACAACCTGTTAGACTTAGTTGAAAGGATATTTTTAGCCAAAATAAAGATAATGGATTAGTTTCCTCCTGTGATTTGCATTTAACTTTTGCCTGGCAAAGCTTGCTAATGAGTAAAACTTCCAGATTATAAAGGACTTTTGTAACACAACTTGGGGAAAAAGTCCAACTATTTACGGCAGGGAGCAACAGTTAAGAGTTGTTGATAAATCCAGCATTTTCCAAAATAACATTTCCATGGGAAAGCTCCTCTTTGTTAAAAATGGCACTTATGAAAACACGATTTCATTCAGGAAAAACAAGACAAAACATTCCCGTAAAGCTGAACAACTTTGACCTTTTCAGAATGCGATTTGTAGCTTTTGTGTTGTCTTCTATGAAGCAAAAAAAACAGACATTAGAAACAAAATGGTTTACTTTTTTTCTGAAGGGGGGAGAAAGATCTTTCATATGAGATTTTGAAGTTTTGTTCTTAGTCTGCTTGGAAGAAGATTTTTTTATTTGCCCCAAAACTTTGTATGAAATGGAAGAATCCAGCTCCCATCAGCTCTGATGTTTTCATAACCTCTCCCGATGCTAGAAGGTATGGGTGTGTGCATGGATGATTATGGGAACCATAGTCAGAAACCACAGCTGGGCACCTGCTGTTCATTTTTCAAAGGAAACAGGAAAGACTATGGTGGGTTATGGGATGATTTAAGTCTTGCACAGTTGCTGAAAGAGCTCACTAGAAAAAAAAGAGAGGAGGCTCAAATGTAGGCAGTCCTCTCTAATAACTTTTTGGGGGATCAGGGACCCTAATGTGGATGGGAAGGGCTGTGCAGATACAGCTGTCTCCCACACAGCTGGAGCCTGGCCTGTCCTGGTCAGTGCTGGCAGAAAACAGCATGCACCTTCTTCTGCAGAGGGGTGGCGGGTGGGACGGTGGGGGGCCCATGTCACAGCATCACCCCCATGTCACAGCGTCACCACCCAGCAACACAGCAGTCACAATGCCCCAGGGCAGGATAAAGGGGGCATCCTCCCGTGTCCCACCGCCAGTCTGCCTCACAGGCGGCCTGAAGACATCAGAGAGGAAGTCCTTGAGGAGCCCGTGGAATTACTTGGAGGGAGGAAGACTGGAGGCTGGACGAGGCTGCTGGAGGTTCTCCGCTGCAAGGCTAGCTCTCAGTGGGGCCACATTCAAAGCCCATCTGATGGATGGAAATCCTTTTTCAGCTTTTGGGGAACAGACGCCAGCTCCTCAGGACATGAGGAGAGCTACCAACCCCAGTGGCAATACCAAGGGAATGCCTTCTGCAGGAGCACTTGAGTACTGCAGAGCTCACTGTCCTCATCCCCTGCACAGCCAGGGGCAGCAGCCGTAAGAAATGGGATGCACAGATGTTGCAAGGGGTCCCGGTGCTTTGGAGCACCCACTGGTGTCCTGCCAGGCATGGGAAGGATTCTTGCCCCCACGGTCAATCAGGATGGGGGCATTTGGCCACTCTCAGAAGCCCCTGAGACGGCTCCAGGTTGAGGGAGAATAGAGGTTGGGCATCTTCTGTGAGGCATGACCAGCCTGTGAAGGCAGGTCTTGCTCAAATGCTCAGGGAATAGCCGATCGCCAGCTCTGGGGTCAGGAAGGAATTTTCCCCTGGGGCAGACTGGCACTGGTCCCCAGGGGTTTTTTGCCTTCCTCTGCAGCATTGAGCATGACCACTTGTCAGGGCTCCTCTGGTCCATTTTGGCTAGGTTACTTCCTGCTGCTCATGCACCATGAAGATGATGAAGATGTCCCCTTGTGCCCTGCAGCTAGGGGGAAGAAGGCTTTTTTTTCTCCCAGGGCAGACCGGCAAGTGTCCCTGGGTTTTGTTTTTTTTTCCTTCCTCTGCAGCATTGAGCACAGTGCCTTGCCAGAGCTCCTTTGGGCCGTTTTGGCTAGGTGCCTGCTGCCCATGCTCCACAAAGGTGGCCCTCATGCCCCGCATCCAGGGGAAGAAGCTTTCTCTGCCCCCAAGGTGGGCCCCCAGGGGTTGTTTCTTTTCCTCTGTAGCATTGAGCATGGCCCCTTATCAGGGCTCTTCTGGTCCATTTTGGCTAGGTTCTTGCCTGCTGCTCTTGCACCTCCAAGGCACCACTCATGCCCTGTCTCTGGCTTTCTTGCCGATCACAAATTTGTAGCAGCAGTGAGCTCTGCTCTTCCCTTGGCTCCATTTCTCCAGGTGTTCTTGCCTGTGCAAAACCACCTGCGCTTGGAAGGGCTCCAGGCTTGCTGCACCATCAGGAGCTGCCACTTTCCAGCTCTCCCTGCATGCAATACAAGTGCACGGCAGGCACGAGAGCGCTTTTCATGCATCGCTGCCCAAGAAGCACAGTGGAGCAAGTTTTTGAAGGCAAAAAGTACGCCTGTCATACTTTTGAAAATACCCCATGGTACCACACACCTCTTCTTTTGTGTGTGGTCAGTCCTGATCCTCATTCTTCACATTCTCACTCTTCGGGAAACGGGGACTGCTTGGCCTGTGTTTCTGCTGCTTCTTTCTGTAGCTCTGTCACTTGCCTTTGCCAGACTGCAAAGAAGGTTTTTTCAAGCTAAACTTGTGCATCAGCCTGCTCCTGGCTACACATGCGCATTGTGTTAATGCTTGTGAGCATTGACTCTGAAACAGATTCAGAAAAATAAAATCAGATCAAATCCTGTTTCCAATTGTAACATTTGTGATATGTGTCCTTGAAAGTGTTTTTGGAGCCAAAAAATTCCTGGCATTTCAGGCAAATAAGTCCATCGTTATTTGACTCACGGTGAACAAAGGGAATGGAATAGAATATTATAGTTATGCTATGTTATGCCTAGAGTTACATGTGACAAGCTATGACCTAGACCTGAGGGGTCCATCCAGGAGAGCAGGGGCAGAGATGGGCACACCTACAACATCGCTCAGGCAGGGACTGAAGGCCCCAGGCTGAGCTGAGACACATCCCCTGGGATCCCCACCCAGACCATCTCCTGCTAAGGGCCCAAGGGAGGCCGGTCCCACCCTTGAGGCCTATGAGCATCCACAGGACCCTGACAGAAGTAGATGTGCACTGCTCATATGCTCTCCTTTAGACAGTTATGGTTGGCCACTTTGGAGACAGTATTAGGCAAGATAGACCCTTGCTCTGATGGAGTACTGTTGTTTTCAGACTCTTTTTTATTATGTTTTCCCAAGGGAAACAGCTCAGGCATTTCTAAAAATGAGGAAAAGGAGAAAAAAAAAAAGTCCATGGGGAAATGAGCAGGTATTGCTCACATCAAAAAGATTTGCAACCATTTAGTTCAAGAGCACGTCCTGCTTCAGACTGAGGGCTTGATCTTTGAGCCTCGCTAGTGTCAGAGATGTAGGGTGTTGCCATCTTGCGGAAACCCAACTAAACTGGATGAACACAGACTTTCAAAAACTGCAGTTCACACATACTTTCTGCAAATTTGTTCAGACGGTCAAATTACCTAAAGACAATCCACAGCTCTCACCCCTATGAGAAGGTGCATGCCTCCTTCCCACAAAGTGACAAAGCCAATTCCTAGGCTGGGACGTGATTAGCCATTCAATGCCTTCTGCTAGTGCATTCAGAGCTAGTGCAAATCAGAGATTTCCTCAGCATGTACTACTACGGCAAGGAGGAGGCAGGAAGAAGAACAGAATAGAATAATTCAGCTGGAAGGGACCTACAATGATCATCTAGTCCAACTGCCTGACTACTTTGGGGCTGACCACAAGCTAAAGCATGGTGTTAAGGGCAGCTGTCTAAGTGTCTCAAACACTGACACGCATGGGGCATCAACCACCTCTCCAGGAAGCCCGTTCCAGGATTTGACCACCCCTCAGTAAAGAAATGTTTCCTCATGTCAAGTCTGAACCTCCCCTCATGGATGCAGCTTTGAGCTATTCCCAAGTGTCCCTGCACTGGATCCCAGGGAGAGACCAGCACCTCCCTCTCCACTTCCCCTCCTCAGGAAGCTGTAGAGAGCAATGAAGTCACCCCTCAGTCTCCTTCTCTCCAAACTAGACAAACCCAGTGTCCTCAGCCGCTCCTCAGAGGACATGCATTCCAGCCCCTTCACCAGCTTTGTTGCCCTCCTCTGGAGGTGTTCAAATACCTTAACATCCTTTTTAAATTGTGGGGCACAATTTACAGGATTGAATTCCTGTACTGTGTTCCCCCACAGTATGGGAATGCAATTAGTACACAGCTATAGCTAATTGTTTCAGGATGTGCTACATCAGCATTGCACAGCCCTCTGCAGAGAGGAAAGCATGGTCTTAAAATACACTGGCTATCAGTTCGTTTTCAAGCGTAACTCAAAGCATAGGTTTTAGCTCATAAATCCCATGTCATTTGAAATCCTTGCTACTTAAAGACAGTCTTTTTCCTAAAAGCCCTCTGGACAAGGGGGACTCATGGCAAGGGAATTTGTCTCTAACCTCACTCTGCCTGCTGGTCTATCAGATCCATGTTTGGACACACTGAGCTTGCATCAAAATATTAAGATTCTTTAACTGAACAGACAGTCTGGCAGCTTTCTGCACTCATTGCACCAGTTTTGCAAACTAATTACTATGTGCGTGCTAGAAGATTTTTTTTTTAATTAATAGAAGAAACTATGAAAAGCAAAGAAGTTCCTTTGTATCTGAATAACATCATCAGTAACTTCATCACACTGACATATTCTCAGATGGTTTCAGGTGAGCATATAAAAAGCAAAATCTTCAGTCCTTCTTTGCAGCTATCTTATAGCACATAGGGACTCAAAGAGAGGCAGTTGCCTTTTAGTGTCAGATGGCCACCTGGCCAGCCAGCTCCTCACCCACATCAGCATTATCAGCAACAACCTTCCTCTTCACTAAATGCTTGCAGAATTCCTTTAAAAACTCAGCAACCTTTATTCACACTCCTGGAGAGTAAAGCATATCCCCACAGACAGCAGTTCCACTAACTGCATCGCACTGACCCACCAGTGTTTAATCTCTTGCAGTTTCAGTGTCTGGGCTGATTTGGCACTTTCACCAATTAAACTTCCAAAATTAAAGCTCATTTGATGCCAGCTGTGGTTATTTTCTTTCCTAGCAGGCAGACATCCATTTTGAAAGTGCCTAGACCAACACTACCAGCTTCACGTTCAGAACCCATGCACACAGTGCGTCCATTGCTCAGCCAGCCAATGAAGGGCTGGATCTGCTGGTCATGACTGCGTGGAGCTGAACTCCAGCAGGCTACTGGTGGGTGAAAGCCTCATTAACACATCTCTCGGGCTCCACCCTTCATGCTTTGGTGTCATCAAATGTATGAAACAGTGAAGTTCATGGTCAGGTCTTTTGAATTTAGATTGCAGAAAAGCATCGCTCAAGAAATATAGGTTTCCTTTTACACATCATATTCTGGATTTCACGGCATCTCAATACAGTAATGCATACCAGTTGCTGCCCCTAATTAAACTGAGAAAAGCAGTGAGCAGAGAAGATCAAAACCTTGAATGGAAGATCTCAGTCATGGACAATTAAGGCTGAAACCAAAAATTCAAAATGTGTTTTTATATAAAAAAAATTACTCTAAGTATTTTATTTGCCAGTGCATAAGCAACTAGGACTGAAGTCACATGTCTACAGATTACCTACAAGACCACAGACTGCATTCAAGCTCTTGCACAAGCTACCTCTCCTTTTAAAGGTAGAAGCTGTACAAATGTAACTCAACTTAAAAATAACATCTTTATAGCCTTTTTTCCCCATTACAGAAAAATTCAGTAATTTCTTAGTTATTACTTTTAGATCTCATGTATAATATCCTGCAGAACATTAGTCTCTGTAGAAATTTTTCAGACATTAATATTTGGGAGTAAAAACAATAGAATCTTGTTTACAGCTCTAACTACAACACATTTCTTAGTTATGTTTGAAAGCTTATCTCGCACAGATTGAAGTTTCAATTTCTTTTTTTTAAACGTTTTCCTAACCCAACCACATTACTCTGGTGAGTAACTAAGTTAAATTCAGCGTGTTCTGAAGATCCAGAATGACGCGAACGAAGAGCCACACTAAAACCCAACTCTGATGACTTCTGCTCTCCATAAACAGATTAGCTAGGCTGCAGATTAGCCAGGTCTCAGGTTTAAGCACTCCCCTATACCTACATGCAGAACTAATTTGCACCTCCAGTTCTCAATGGCTGAACTGCAGCACCACATGAACACAACCCCTCTCCCAGAAGTAAATCGCTTTCTTCAGACAGTGAAAAGCCCAAGCTCCCAAACCCCATCAACTACACTAAGCACACACACAGCCAAAGTGGGATTTTTTGCATCACCACCAAAGTAGCTGGCCAAAAACCAGGAGGAGAGTCATACTACATCTTTGTGCCGTTTCTATCCACAGCCCGTCACACATCTCTGCACAGGCTCTTCCAAGCCTCCCACAGCAGTCATATGACTGAGGACTTTCCCTTATCTTTCTGATCCTCCAACACCCTTAGGGACTCTTGCTAAAGGACTGGATCATCTGTAAAATAATCTAAATACACAGATACTGAACAGGAAAACATAAACAGTGCCATTCATCCATCTGTGCTATGATGAACGTTTTGCATTTACATTTTTATGCAGCAACTACCACTTTCACAAATGAAGAGCTCTAAAATGACAGTGGTATGCTGTTCCCTGCGTGGAACAGGAAGCCGGCTACTGAGTTACACTTCAGTATTCCCACAGAAGACAACTGGTAGGACGCTGGGGTCTTGCTTTGTCCCACCTTCTGGTGTGGCAATATCAGCTTCATAACTCCATCTGCTTAGCCTCCAGGTCTGCTGTCAATCAGAGGCTACTAGAGGCCTTACTTGCGAGACTTGAATTTTTTTCAAGCTGCATGCACTACCACTCTCTAGTTCAGTTGTTTATATCCCCATTAAGTTTTTAGCAAGCGTGCTTGAACACCTAACATGGACATCCAAGCTTATTTTGCCCTCAACAGGATCTAATCCATGTGCTCCAGAGTCACGCTGTGAAGCAAGCCAGTTCCTTGTAAGCAGGGAGGTTTAGCAGACTTGCTTCAGAGCTACACTACCACTCGGAACAAAAATACTAACATAGGTGCAACCTGGAATACGCTCTGCATTCAGTTGCGGTTGGAACAAATCTTTTTCCAAGCAGTTCAGACCTAAGACTAATGTCAGAAGGAAAAGTTATTTCCACCAGAAATGCTTCTAGGCTCAGTCTTATGAGTTACCCCATTTACAAAGAAGGTTAAAACTAGCCCCGAAACAATTAACCTGTGTATCAAGCCCCAAATTAGCACGCATTTGATGTCTGCTCAGCTCAGCAGAAAAAGGTACTCCTGGCTGGAGGAATGTAACTAAGCAGCATCCTACCCTCTTTCAACAGTACAAGGGGCATCCATGTGCCAGGACCTCTGCTCCCTTCCTCCAGCTGGCAGGAGGACCAACAGGACCAGTTACTTGTTTTCTATGTTCAGTTCTGTTCTCTTTGGAGCGCTTTGAGTTAGACTAGTCTGAAGAAATTGTCATAAAAAGATATTGTATGTACACATAATGCAATACCTAGAATGAAATGCCAGTTCTTAAGTTTTGTTAATTTACTGTATGGTCCTTGACAAAATACTACTGTAAAAAAATAAAGAATTATATATGTATAAAGTCTCTCAGGTCTCTTTTCCTGTTTTCACTGCTCAGAATTTAAAAAGCAGACATAATTCCAATTTCTTAAATAAAAAGAATAAGTGAGACTAGTTAGGAAAATAAATGTTAGTCAGGTGTTTTTCCATCCTCTCAGAACAATTTATAAACTTTTCATTTTTAAAACAAAAGCTTCAATGTCTTAATAGTGAAAACTGAGCTCTTTTACCACACTCTTCATTGAACAAATCTATTTCTTGACTTTGGCTTTATCCTAGTACAGAAAACCTAATTGAATGAAGACAGCATTGGTCCCATTTCTTCCAGAGACTGCCAAAGTAGACACACTGCAACCCAGTGTGCTAATATCCATACCATACCATCACGCTCATAGAGTGATCTCTCATTAACAGAGCAGCCTATATTCAACAGTGTGGCCATTCTTCTACTAGAGGCTGTGAGGTGCAAGGTAAGTGAAATAGCAATGCAAGTCTTTTCTTTCATCCCCAGCCATACCGAGAGCACGGATTTTGTCGGCTGTCTGCTGACAGATGTATCGCTGTTTACTCCATGTCCTTGCTTGTGGGTTACTCCTCTGATCTCTAACAGGATCCATTGGGGCTTGCCAAACTTCAGCTGCCCAAGTCTCATTCATGATCTCTCTTCTCACAGGAGCCTGTAATGCTCATCACAAGAAGCCATGTAAAATTCAGCTACAAGAGCATCATATACTTACTAAAATCCAAGAGGGACAAAATCAGCCCTCAGATGACAGTAGGCAGATCTCAGTTTCAAGAAAAACAGCAGCCACACACTTAAGGGTGAAATATAACATAGGAATAAATCCCAAGTGCTGGGAATAACTGGGGACAATTTCTAGAGCCAAATATCTGCTTTTATCATTTTGTATTTTCATAGGTTTCATATCAAGTTTCTCTCCTTTTATTCAGCAGCAGAAAATTTGTAACAGTGGGAGCATCATTATGTGTTATACTTCCTTAAAGGCTCCATTTGATTTATGCAGTGAGCAAACCAAAACAAAAAAATCCCTGCTTCTAAATTTATGAGTTAGTGCTACAGGCTGTCAATTTTTTCCACAAATGTATCGAAGTGGCTAAGAGAGATAATCAACTCTCTTCCAACATTAAGATATTTTAATGCTATTTCCCCTAACAGCTCAGGCTGATGCTGTAGTAAGTTGTCATTCCTATGCTGTACAGTACCTTCCGGGGTGCACAGGCAACCAAAAAGGTCAACATTGTTTATAGGTAAGAAGCAAACATGTTCCCACAGGAGATGTAAAATTTGTAACCCAGAACAGACAGGCAGAAATGCTGGGGGCAGAACCCCCTTGTAAATATATTCAGATCAGGATTAAGGCTTATAGGAAATTTCCTATATAAAGTTGCCATGTAAGACTAGTACAATCACCCATAGAAATGGAAAGCAGCTATGAGCAACTCAATTACACCCTTCTGATGAAAATAATTTTCACTGCTGTCCTGCCCTTAAGACAGTCAGCTCACGCTGGATAATGACCAATGTCCTGAAAATATGCTCATCGTCAAGAGTAATTTCAGATTTATCCATCAGAACCTTAGCTAGACTAATAGCCCAGTCCACTGCAAGGCTGATATAATTAGCAGCAGATCTATTGCTAAGATAGCAAGTGTTAACACTTCTGAGGGAAGCTGTAAGAGGATACCGGGGTTAAAGCTTTTGTCACTGTACTGTCAGTAAACTTACACTTTAAAAAGCAGGTCACCATAGATTTTTCAGGAATGAGGCTCTTGCATTTCATCACCCAACATGGCATATTAGGAGCTTTCTACTAAAAAAATGGCAAGTTTCTGATTTATTTCACATCACATTCATTGAGATGTCTCTAATTTTCACTAGTTTAAGTGAAATGTGCAAGAGGATTGATCTAAAACATGAAAGCCTAGATCTATGACAAGGTAAATACATTAACCAAGACAACACGTGCTCTTGGTTAACGGTTAAGACACACCATCAGCAACCTAAGTCTAGCAGCAGGGACCATTTTGCAAAACATGATAAATGGCAGACATAGTGGAAGTCACAAAAGCAGTTGTCAACTTCTCATAAGAAAGTAGGTAACCTTGGACGCTCTTCCTGAGCTTGTGTGCATGCTTTAAGTACAGTTTGCAGTGTGATGGCCAGTTCTGTGGAAGAACCTAAATGAATTATAATGCACATCTTACTGTGTTATAGCCAGATTACTATCAGGTTATTAAATTCACTTCTCTGTTTATTGTACTCATGGTACTGTACTCATGGTACATGAGTACATGGTATTGTACTCATGGTACATATTGTACTCATGTTCATGTACTGAATTGGAAATTTATATCCGTAACTACTTTTGAGAGATTAGATAACTTCCTGAATCTCAAATCAAAATGTGGCAGGCTCCTAAATAAACAAGAGCATTTTCCAAAATATTATACAGAAAAGTAAATAATGTTTGTTGTGGTCTTTGATTTCATTGCAAAAAAGTCATAGGAGTCATAGGAAAATTCCGGTCAGAATGACCACAGGAGGTTTTTAGTCCAACCCCTGCTCAAAGAAGGGCCATCTGTGAGCTCAGACCAGGTTGCACAGGGCTTTATCCAGTTGGGTCTTGAAAATATCCATGGATGCATGGGAGGACATTGACTGCATAACCTCTCTGCACAACCTGCTCTGCTGCCTGACTGCTCCCATGTCCACCAGGGTCTTTTTCCCAGAGCCTAAACAAATACGTTAAACAGGACAGGTCCCAGTACAGACACCTGTACTACTCTACTGAGTCAGCCTAGGCAGAGTACAGCCCTACCTGGATCTACCTTCTAGGCCTGATCATTCAACTGGATTTTTTGTTTGGGTGGGTTTTTTTGTTGTTGTTGTTACACATCTTGTTAACCACCCACCTCTAACTTGGATACAAGAATATTGCAGGATATCACATCAGAAGTGTTGCTAAAGTCAAGGTAAACAACACCCACTGTTCCTCCCTTGTCCACAGACCTAGTCATTTTACCACAAAAGGCTGGTCAGGCGTGCTTTACTCTTGGTAAATCCATGCTGACTCTTTTCCCAGTCACCTTTTTTTCTTTCATCTGCCCAGAAATGTGTCATTCAGTTGCAAAGCAGTTCTAGAAACATATAGCTTTTTTTTCTTTTATTGTATCAATTCAACACTCATAATAGTAGTCCAATGGACTAGGCCAGCAGGTACTAAGAACAGGAGAAGTAAGGCACTATTCAAGGTATTCACACTGCTCTGTTCTTTGCATAATAGTCCAAATTCAAAACACTTGTGTCATTTCATATTATCACCTATATTCAATAAAGAAGAAAACCTGGTAAAACATTATGTCTTTCTGATGCATGCACACAAAGCTTGGGTGGAGCCTTGCAACTAGTTCACACTCGAGACCCCTAGAAATGCACAACCGTAGAAAAATTCTGCCTCCAACTGAGCTATCAAGGGAAACAACAGTAAGAGCACATCTTTTAAGTGTGCATGTTCCCATTTACTACCAGTGATTTCAAGTATAAATCAAAGTCTTTCTGCCTGAAGTACTAAACATTCATAGGCTTTAAACCAACAGATAATCATCATTTTGTTAATGCTCCTTGAAGCCAGTAATACCCAAAAAGTAAATACTTAAGAGCAACTGAGAGGCTTGTGAATAAATACTAATTTGTAAGTATCCGCATTTATGACTAATGCAGCTTACTATCATATCAAAAGAGCAGTATAGGATACTGTACTTACTTCTTGTTGCTACAGCTATCAACATAACCCCACTAATTTCAAGGCTACTATATGACAAATAAATTATGTGGCAAATGATTTGTCTTCCAAGTCAGCAAACTCTTTTAATTAGATCATATGGAAGAGCCATGATTTCAGTCCTCGAGTTAAATTGGTCTACTTTAAACAGCTAGATTATTTAACTAGCAAGTGGTCTGTATCTTAGTATGTATCCTATCTTAGAAATAGCAATCGAGTCAATATGGGGGAAAAACAAAAAAGGTTGTGTTCAACAGGAACATATGCAGAGAAGAGCCCTGACTTCAGTGTTTGCCAGTAATGTCAATCAAGCTTGTAAGCTTGCTCAGGACCCTAAGGTTAAGTATATATCTAAATACTGGCAAGATCAGACCTTCACAGCTCAGCCACTGAGCAGTCAATATAGCATATTCACATATTGTTGGGGTGCTATGCTGACATCTCACATATTAAAAAAAGCCAAAACAAGTTGGGCATCAGAAATAGGCCAGAAGACAGACACATCCACTCTTTCATGTATGCAGCCCACTACCTCGTATTTAAAGAGGACAAAAAAAAGTAATAAAACAGGAAAAAAAGAATAAAGACCTATATTTACAATCACCAGAATCACATGAATGAAGATAAAACAGATTTTTAACAGGGGAAACTGCAGTTTTCCAGGAACTGTACTTTCAGAAGGTATTTGAAAAGGGACCACAACACACATACGGGAAGAGATAAAAAAAAAGAACATTTCACTGTCTTGCCTCTAACACATGTTAAACATAAAATGGGAGGGAAAGCCAAGGCAGCTCCTACAGGCATGCTAGAAGTTAGAAATTAAGAGTTCTGAAAAAGCTGCAAACATTCAAAAGACAACAACTGACATCACACAAGATCTGTGTTAGAGCAGATGGATGCGTATGCAGATATGTTCATCAGCAGAATATCTTTTGATCAGAAAAGGAAAAGAAAACTTAAAATCTTTTAAATTATTAAAGGGATGGATAAAAGGGACAATAAGAGTAGCCCTACTCTTAGTCATCACAGGAGCTTGCCAAACCTTCTCAAAACCACCCCCACATTTTCACAGTAGAGAGGAGGACGAGTAATTCCTAGAAACCCTATGCAAGTACATCACTCAACATACATGCCTTCTCAGATATCCTGGAGAATCATGTTTCCAAAATGCATATGATGGCAAAATCATATACAAATATTAGCACAAAAAATTTATCTCCCTAAATCCAACAGAAACACAATCCTTGCCTGGAGAGCAATAGGGCCAAGAGCTGCTTTTCCTCTCTAGGTACACCTTCACTTGCAACTAGAACAAGCTCTGCCCAGGTATTCCAGCATAAGTCAGTACTTATGCTGAAGATATTTCTTCTCAAAAGAATATCTTTTATTTTGGACTAGAACTTCTTAGGGAAGGTGAAGGACTATAACAGTATTTGTCTACAAACATTGTACGTCATCACACAAGGAAGCTTTAAACAGAAGCATCAGTTGGTATCTGCTAACAATACCATGATCACAGTGGAACTGGAAGGCCCCTTCTCTCCTCAGAAGACAAGTGGGTAGGTGTATTACGGGAGCAACGCTACTTAAGGTCACACAACTTGAGATATGAAGTTGTATGAGCAGAAGGGTGTTGAATTTCTCTTCAGAGAAATTCTGTATGCTCACAGTTCCCTAGCAAAAGCACTTTTTGGCTGATTCCTCCACTCTACAGTTCAAGTTACCATTAGACCATAAAAGGCCCAACAGATCAAAGGAAAATTTCAAAATTCTTTGAAAAAATTTTCAAAAAATTTCAAATTTCATTGATCCCCTCAAAGAATCTCACATTTCTTGATTGCTCCTCACAGACGGGCTGCTGCAGCCAGATTCCACCAAATGGCAGGAACACAGCTTAGCAGCAGTGCCTTAATGAGGTTGAGGCAGAAGAAAGTACTTTTGAGCACAGATACCAGCTCAGTTGTTTTCTCCACTGAAGACTCAGCCTCTGTTTGGGTCAGAGAGGATTTTGTACAGTTTGTTCCTGGCACATTTCAGGCTCAGCTCATACCACAAACACTATTTACTGGTAGTGGGTGTCCTGGTTTTGGCTGGGATAGAGTTAATTTTCTTCCTAGTAGCTGGTATAGTGCAGTGCTTTGGATTTTAGTATGAGAATGATATTGATAACACGCTGATGTTTTGGCTGTCGCTAAGCGGTATTTACATTGGTCAAGGACCTTTTTTTTTTTTTCCCTAGCTTCTCATGCTCTGCCAGGCGCCCAAGAAATGGGAGGGGGCACATCCAGGATAGTTGATCCAAACTGACCAAAGGGCTATTCCATACCATATGATGTCATGCCCAGTATATAAACTGGGGGAGTTGGCCGGGGGGTTGCGATCGCCGCTCGGGGACTGGCTGGGCGTCGGTCGGCGGGTGGTGAGCGGTTGTATAATTTTATTTTATTTTTTTTTTTTTTTTCCCTTTCCCTTCCCTCCCTTGGGTTTTGTTCCTCTTTCTCTCTCATTGTATGCCTTCTCATTATAATTCATTATTATTATTATTATTATTATTATTTTGTTCCAATTATTAAACTGTTCTTGTCTCAACCCACGAGTTTTCTTACTTTTGCTCTTCCGATTCTCTCCCCCATCCCACCGGGGGGGGGGGGAGTGAGAGAGCGGCTGTGTGGTGCTTAGTTGCCAGCTGGGGCTAAACCACGACAGTGGGCAAAGACAAAAGAGGGAGAGGGGAAGCGTTCTCAGGCCCTTCTGCAAGGTCAAAAGTAGCAGGTGCCTAATGTGGAACTGAGCTATGAGGAAGAAACGTGAGTTTTTATAAGCATAAAAACCTTGTGCATGCTGAATAATTATCAATGGGTAATTCCCAGTGAGGACAGAAAGACAGGCAGAAGCTTTCATGCCTACTGCTAGTGGAGTGAGGGAGAAGTAGGGAAAAAAAGGAAATCAGACTGCTCTTAAGACTCCAGCCCATTTCAAGCTTCCTCTTGTGAGCCTTTTTGATTACCAGGAGCCCCCAGTGGCAAATTGTTGTGGAGGAACAGTTTGCAAATTCTTCTGTAATCCCACTTGAATATAACAGACCTGTTAGAAAAAGTCTACAGAAAGAGATGACTGGTGCTCCCTTTGCTTAGAAGGCCTCATCTTATCCTGTGGTTTAAGCTGAGTAAGTGGGTTGCTGAGCATCAGAATTTGATGCTTCATTTCAGCATGTCTAAAGGAGGAAATGAAGGGCTAGCAGGAGGCCTGCACATGGTCTCAAGAAAATTCCTAATCTCTCTGCCTTGATTTTAAACTTAATCTTGTTCTAGTCACCATAAGGAACAGGTCTGAAAAAACCCAAAAAACATTGTAGTGCCTTCATTAGAGAACCCACCTCCCTCTGTGAAGGGTGCAGGAATCAGGAATTTCCATAAAGCTTTAGCACATGATTTCTCTTGTTCACTGGTCACCTTGGTCAAGCACCAAAACTGGCACCACACTGGTTTCATCTCTTGCTTGAAGTCACAGAATCATAGAATCATTTAGGTTGGAAAAGACCTTTAAGATCATCAAGTCCAACCATTAACCTAGCACTGCCAAGTCCACCACTAGACCATGTCCCTAAGCACCACACCTACACATCTTTTACATACCTCCAGGGATGGTGACTCAACCACTTCCCTAGGCAGCCTGTTCCAATGCCTGACAACCCTTTCGGTGAAGAAATTCTTCCTAATATCCAAACAGAACCTCCCCTGGCACAACTTGAGGCTGTTTCCTCTTGTCCTATCACTTGTTACTTGGGAAAAAGAGACTGACCCCCACCTCGCTACAACATCCTCTCAGGTAGTTGTAGAGAGCGATAAGGTCTCCCCTCAGCCTCCTTGTCTCCAGACTAAACAACCTCCAGTTCTCTCAGTTGCTCCAGTCATGATGGGATAAGTGACCTCCAAATGGTGAGTAGGAAGTAGAAGAATCGCCCTTCCAAGGATGACAGCCTTAAAAGAGGTTTTCCTGAAATAGTCCTGGAGGCAATGCTACCAACCTTATTTAGTGCAAGATTTAAATGCCTACTTGGAATTGCACTCTCCTCCCAAGCAATATAGGCAATGAGAGCATCCATGTGATTTTAAGAAGTAATTGCCACACATAACACCACATTAGAAATCTGCCAGGAATACCAAAGCCATACGATGATGGCCTAGTTAAAAAGCCAAACATATTGAGCTTTGCTTCCAGGAGTGGTAGGAGGGGACTCTGAAGAGGAAACCACCCAGATGTCCAAATACAGGAGGCTACTAGGAGACAGAGCTGTACCCAGAGTCAAAGAAAAAGAAGCACAGCCGAATGACTTATGCCACAGGCCGAGAGGAACTGAGGAGAGAAGGGCACTGCCTGTAGTACGTGTAGGAGGGGGGTTGTATACATAGTGGCTAAGGGGAGCATCTTCTGGCTTTCAGGGCTCCTGCATAGCTACAGCACCGTAAAAACATATCGTAACAAACACTTCAGGAAAAATAATTTCCGACTGACAATAAGGACAAGAGATACACAGTTGCGAAGACAGAACTCAGAAGAGACTACAGTAACTCCACCAAGAATTATAGACAAGGGAAATGTCAGCAAACAAGTTCACACTGAACTCCAGGCAGCTGGGGAAGCAGGCATACAAATAATTCACTGAGTAGAACAGGAAAAGTGTAAAAAAAAGGAAAAATATGGAGTTTGCAGAAGATACAAGGTAAAAAAAGTTAAACAGAAATGCAACAAATAAGTACAGTAGAGAAAAGCCATGACAAAGTTCCTAGGAAAGACTTTGCATATGGAATCAAATCTAATAACTATGACAAGAAAATTATACCTATCCTTGCAAACCAAGGGAAAGCACATAGCAGCAAGAAAGCAGGCAGTCCCTGAAGATTAAATATTTTATGCATATGACAAAACTAAAAATAATGAGAGGAGTTTTAAATCACAGACTAGTATAAACACCAAGGACATGTTTGTGTGCAGTGGGCACAAAATAGGTAACACAAGTAAATGGCTCCAGAGACAGCAAGGGAGATCAGAATTACATCTTCACCTCTTTGCTGGAAATAGCCAGGGAAGTAAAACACAAGATAAAAGAAAAACAATATGAATCTCTGGTTGAGAGTAGAACTACATATGGGACCATATGCTTGTTGTCCACCCAAAGATCACACTGTAACCTGAAGAGGTATGAGCATTGCAACACACATCTTTCCCTAAAAAGATTAAGTAAATTCAAAGGTTATTTAGCTTTATAAGCTGTAAAAACATCTCAAGTTTTTAACTCTGCAAACTGTGCTGCAGTTATCTAGAAGACAGAAAGAGTTGGGTCTCACTGAAACTGTGCTAAAAAAACATCCCAGTCCTGAAATTCTTCAGTGAGGAAAGAGGGACCCTTCAGCACACACTCCTGCAGCTCCCAGTGTCCAGAGCTTTCATGCCAGGGTCATTTCTGCTGAGGGAACAAACAATCATCCAAATGGGGAAAAAAAATAATAATCTGACAAATAGTTAAACTCACACCGTACCACTGTGATAATTTTCAAGAGTGGGAAGTTGTGCATAGGAAGTATCACCAACAGAGAAGACTTTAAAGTAAGGTCACTGCTAGCGCAACTACAACGAAAAAATTATCAAGGGATATATTGCTGACTTCTGTAAGACAGTCTTGTAACAGAAAAGCATAGCATCTGAATGAAAACATGAACTGTTAAACTAAACCAATTTCAGACCACTTCAAGGTAACAGCTAGGAAAAAAATAAAAAATTAAAAAAGAAATATACAAGGCAAAATTTATATCCATTCCACTTGCATAGTCAGACACTGCAGAAAAAAACCTGACACTCAAGAACATTTTAACTCTCAAGGTGATTTGAAAAATACTTCAGTGTTACACACAGCCAGACAAAACACTTTGGCTGTATACTATAAAATACTTTTTAAAAAGTTTCTCAGAAGTATATGGGAGTCACTCTGAAATAGAAACATTTCTCAGGAGGCTCTAAAGATAAAGATACAGTGCATTCCCCAGCAGGGCCACGACTGTTCAAGACCCAGTGCAAAGCTGTGATGCGCATTGGGATATCCAGGCTGAGCAATAGGCTACAGCCATGCTGAAACACGCAGCAGATTTTTGAGCATAATAGGAATCACTCGTTTCACTACAAAAAGCACACACTAACATCATTATCACAGACTATTATCTAGACACCTGGGAACTAAAAAAAAAAAACCTGTCAGACATTACCTCAGTGACCACTGCAATCAAGGCAATGGACCATTTGCTCAGCCATGATATCCGAAAATGTGAAGTATCATTACAGTAAACGGGGCTCCCTTGTCTTTGTGTGATTTACCTGGAAATGGGAAGTCAGGCATATCGCACATCATTTCCATAACACAGAAGTCAGTCAAATGGCAAAACTGAATAGCAGTTAAAATTGTTATGGCTATTCAAGATGAGAAAGAAAACGTGTGGCAGGCCGTTCTTAACTGAAGAATCTGATAAAATACTGCAACTCCAGAAGAAGCAAGTGTAAGGCAGCTCCTGTGTGACAGGAAGACATGTACTCTGCCATCTGCCAAACACGCACGATGGTTTGCGCAGCATTGAGATACGCAAGAACAACCCTCCTAAATACAGCCAAAGAATGGTCAGTTGCCAAAAAGGTTAAGTGATTACTTGCATTAATAAGACAACGTAGATCTTATTGGTTGTAACAGGACATTAAACAGCTTATGTATATAAAGCATTTGTCTTATGCTCCTCATAGCGTTTTTGACAGAGATCTCTCACAGGAGACAAGTTTACCAATATGTAAGGCCTATGGCAGAACAACACATAGCATAGACTATTTTTTCCTGGAAACACTTGATGAAAGCATGAGAAAGTGCAAAGCAAAGGAGAGAGCCTGGATGTTAAACTGTTTCGGCTATCTCTCTTCTAACATTTAACAATGAATAAAATGAAAATAACAATAAAAAAAGAGCTGCATTTAATCTGAAATGGTGGGAATAGGAAAATAATTTCAGGTCAGAAACTGGACTTTATTGAAGCTATTTTACTAGAAGTGTATGATTATTTTCAATCCAAAGCTTCCATAAAGCTTGAAACAAAATGAAAAATCTCCCCATTTAAAAGTAGGTATAACCACCCCTTGATATATACGGTACCTACGAAAGAATATAAATATACTGATGCTTTATTTACTCACCACCTTGTATACAGTCTCACTGGATATTAATTTACACGTGAAAATGTCCAGTGTACGTAACTAATTAGAGCAGAAGCTAGATGATGTGATCCCAAATTCAAGCCTTGGGCTGTGTAAAGACATGCCCTCAATCTGCTGCTGAAATATAAAGACAGTGCTTGTAGCATATGAAGGTTACAAGCCCCACGTAGCACAGCACACTGCATTCCACGATCTCCACTGCTCTGCTCGTGCACTGCAGCAGAAGTGGGGGAGCGCAAGCCTGCTCTCAGCAATATGCATTTGTGGTTGCATGCAGGCTGATAGTGAACCAATATGCTGTTTTACAGAAATGCAGATCTGCTATCAAACGCCTTTTTCCTTCCTTTTCAGTTGTAAGCCACTAAGCCACAGGGACATCGTGACTGTATGTCCGATTGCTGCAAGAGTTATTGGAAAGCACCTTTGAAGTGTCATAATCTGGAATTTAAACCCATAATACATCTTTATACAATAGACTGCAACATGCCTTTACAGGCAGAAGAGGTTTTCCTTACACACACATTTTTAGCCAGGAAGAAATTTCTCTTAAGTGGATTTCAACACATGAACTAACTTACATTAACAGAGATTAGCGGTCTAAAGCACGCAGCAGAGGATCTGTATTTACAGTCTGCTAGATGAAGTCTGACACAGATGGTAACAGCTAGGACATCTGACATTATGGATGATACCACGTCCTTAAACAAATTCCATTATGCCCAGGTAGCTGCAGTTGTTTCAGATAACCGAGGGACCTTTTTGCCATACGTGCTTTGATACTTAAGCAAAGCAGGCCAAATTAAGGACAAAATACCAGCTTTTGCTTTGAATTTTGCCTCCCCTACTCCATTTCTTTCACGTGCATTATCAAGTATACAAAGCATATACAATAACTACCATCAAGCTTTCAATACTCTGTTCACTGGGATGCAAGTGGGATTTCATTCGCATTCAGTAGCACTGTGCAGGGATCAGACTCAATTAAACCACTCACGCTTTTTAGAATTCACTATAGCTTTCCTCTAAGAGAATTATCACAGTGCAATCAGACCACATCCTCACCAAGAAGGTAGTCCAGAAACACGAATATGCCATGCTGTGTTTCTAAATTACTGCAAGCAGCTGAGTAAGCAACATATTAGCTGAACAGGAAGCCAGGCATGTTTTGAAAACACAATTACTGCAATGTTAATGTGTCACTGTCACTGATCTGGACTTTAGAGTTGCCTTTACAAAGGGAAAGTGACCAAAAGTGATAACTATGAAATGCAACGGATGGGAAACTGTCACATGACTGATGCCAGCAGGTCTTTGTTTTAATTTTTGCTGATATGTTTTTATAACAATTTTTTTACACCTTGCCAAAACACCAAGTAAAACCCCACTACACATAAACTTGTTTGATGCTTTAGATTCTCCCCTGCAAGGTTTCCCTCTCCCCAGTTATCTGTATACATCGGAAGCAGCTATAGATACTCCAAAGCATGGTTTTAATAAACTGAGATACATATCAAGGATCTGGTTTAAAAGTATTTTAAAATTTAATGCTTCTGCCTCCTTGTGGCAGACATTGGAATAAGCCTCCCTCAAGAGCTAGTTCAGCTGCAAATGCATCTGTCAGTTCTGAAAAACACAGGAGTGTTGGCTCTCCTATAAAATCATCGCAAAGCAGCTTACAGATATTTTTTTAACTGACTGAGAAACCACAAGAAGTTGCAGGACAAAAAGAAGCGAGAAAAAACTCACTGGAAAGTTTGTGGTGCTCCCCCCTCTTCCTGAGTTTGTGGCTGTTTAGCAAATCTCTGCGGGCACCAGCTCGCGTGAAAGCGAAGCTGAGCAGTATCCCAGTACTCATCCAGAGGCCTTAGCAAGCTGAGCCCAAAGTCCTCCAGCACTTTCTGAATGCTGACTTTACCTCACTTATTCTTCATAACTATTGTGTGAGAATTGGCAGCTTTGATGTGGAAAGCCTTAAGTTGCTTGAGACTTGGTCTGTGCGATGCTTACTTCTCTTTTTTCTATATTGACACAAATACAATATGCCATGGTGATGGATTATTGTCACACTGCAGCAGAGGCTGGAAGAGCTGGCCTGCCCTACACACGAAAGTTATTCTCTATAACCTAACACAGCCTTCACTTTTGGGATATATCACAGAACACACGTTTAAGTAACAATGGAACAGCTGTAGCAATTCAGAGTAAAGGTCCAAGTGGGTCCTATACGCCTCCAGTCCTGAAGAGTAGCAACTGCTTCAGGAAAAGGTAGAAGAAACAGTGCAAGCCTGGAGGGGGACTGCTCCCGAGAGGGTAATCCTTTCTTCTGACCCCTACTAAATCAGCAGCTTTCAGAGCCAAGTGTTAGATATGCATCATTATGTTGAAAACACCTCAGTAGGCTTCTTTGTCAGGTCTTGTTTAATAGTGTTATACCTATCCATACTTTCTGCATCCATAATACCATGCGGCAGTGAGCCCCCTATGTTATTTATTCCTTCCATGAGAACAATCTTCCTTTTGTTCTGGAACAGATTGCCTTACTGCTCCCTTGCAGGTTCCTGAGAAATGACAGAGAACAGGAGGTGGATTCTCTATTAGTTTTTTCCAAATAACTGAGATTCTATACACCCTGCCATAATCCAGACCCCCTTAAACTTTCCTCAGTGCAATTGAACTTTTAGCCTACTCTGCCCAAGCACTTTTAATTTGCCAGAACTGTATCATCTCACTGTTATTCCACTATTTCAGATCATTTAGGAATGTACTGATCATGGGCACAAGAACCAATTCAAATTGCATCCCAATGGCAACCTTCCCCTACTGTGAAAAAAAGGATGATTTTCCTATGCTTTCAACATCTTATTAATCCACAGAAGAACCTTTCCTCATCTTATGATGATTTAGTGATTTTTTTTCACTTTGTTTTAAGCACCTTCAGCAAAGGACTCCAGCCAGACTCTTTTAACGTTGAAACCCAAACACGTTGCAGGACCCATACCACTTCTACCTAGGGGTTTGCCAGTTCCTATATAGAGTTCAGGCATATGCTCACCTTCCCTCAGAAGATGCCCTCATGTCACTTCTAAATTGCAAAAGAGTTTTAACCAGTTTCCTTGCTGGTTGCAAGTTCGATATATACAACCTCAGCACCTCTTTGGGAGACTGGCATCATATTCAACATTGCCAGGATAAGTGACAAAATATAAGCTGGAGTTGGAAGTTTGGTGGTTTAGTTTACTTCTGGCTCTTGATCAAGCCCAACCAATAGTGATAGTTTTATTGTATTCAGGGACCAAAATGGAGAGGTTCTTGAGACAGATCATATTAAGGGCAATATGGGAGAGAGATTGAAACACTCAAATTCATTCTGCAGATGCTTCTATATTGTAATGGGACAAAGTACATAACAAATTAAAAAAATAGTACAGCCTGTAAGTCCCTAAATAAAAGCTTTCTCACTGAAGACAAAAAAAAAAAATCACTGCAACTTTAAACATGAGGAACTCTGAAACAGTTTTGGCACAAGAGTAACCACTTAACTGCGACATGAGAACACTCCAGTTCATGGACACTTCCCATGCCAGTCAAAACACATGGCCTTTTACGATTTATTTCTCATACTTCTTAATGCAGCTATATCAACAGTTTTACAGCCATTATTACAGGCAGGATTTCATATTAATACTTGTGCTGCAAAGGCTGGTACAGCCACTATTGCTTAGTAACTATAAAACTCCTCAGATCCTACATTTGGGAAATAGCATCATAGAACAAACAAGACCAAGGAGAAGTTAGGAGAAGACTCTGGATTTTAAAAAAAGCAAAGCTTAAGATAAAATAAGTATCTACTTCAGAATGCAATTTAGTTATTTGAATAACAGACTGAAATCAAAGGATGCCAGACTACTGTACTGTGATAGAAGACTTCGCCTGATTACTAGAACTGAAAACAAGTAGCCAAAGGGCATGGAAAGCCTTTCATTCTAAACTGGCTGTTTATGTTGGCCTAAATCAGAACTTAATGCTATTTTCACTTAATTTTCCATAGTAACTTTTCTAAAATAAGTGTTTTGGCACAACATTCCTAGATAAAAATCAACATGTAGGAAGTCATACAAACAAACATTAGATGACATCCAGCTCAGATAACGCTTCACAACCCACAATTTGTCAATATGTAGTAATTTGATACTAGCATTGTCCTGTTGCACAGGAGAACAGGACAATGTCCTCTTCTGGCCAATTCATGCTTGCTTTTAATTTTTACTATCAGATACCCATACTATGCTTCACTCAGTAAGACAGAGAAACTCCTCCTCTGGAAGGTCACAGGGTAGTATGGGGAGGTGTACTACATTCTTTGAGGGAGATAGTTTTGTCATAGTTTTATTTTCCAAAGGAATCCAAACAGAGCTTGCTGGCCTACTGCATAGGGTGTCCTACTACAAGGACTAAGTATTCTTCAATTTTCTCCTTGTATGGTCTATTTTCAGTTCAATACCGCTAGATTTCCACTGAGACCATAACATCATCTGTTTATGTATTCTGTCAAGTGTTCCCAAGACCTACTTCAGTTGTTTTTCTAAGTGTAGGGCCTCTGCTGTAGGTCCTCAAATAAAGTGCGTGCAATATTGATCAAAGTCCTGCTTGCACTCCATGCAAGATTCAATATATTCCTATTAGATGGATACAAGCAGAGCTTGATCTTTAGCAGGATAAGCAAGCACTGTACTGCAGGAGACAATAGAGCTCAGTTGTTCTAAGTGGCTTAGAGTTTTGTCTAGTCTTTGGAGACCCATCTAAAAGTCACTAGGAGGATTAACATTTCCCCCCACACACTCCTTACAGTCAGCCATGGTTATGGAGGCACACAGCACGATTTTGCTTACTATTTTCACTGCCCACAAATGTAAACCATGAAAAGAAAGTCTGTGTGCCTTAAGTCTAAGACACATTATCATACTCTGCCAGATTACCATTTTCCTCCAAAAGATTTGGATGGGTATGTTAGCAACCTGCACACAATATTCTAGTTTTCCCTTCTTAATTTTGCAACTATCCAATTAACATCTGCATTTTAACCTGTGCATGAAGAGGGATTCAAATCAATCTCAGCCATTGAGGCACTCCCACTCATTCATTGCAGTTCAGATGCTTTCCCCGTTTGAGCACCATTTACACTTAATAGCAAAAAAATATTTAAATCAACAAAACTGCTCATTTTGTTAGAGTCAGGTTCTTCTTACATTGTTGATGACAACTTTATGTTTCCATTGAAGCTTATAGGATTTCAGTTTTCACTACTTCAGCCTTTTCAGTAGCTTGTTTGTGGCTTTTCCTTCATTTTTAAAGGCTTAATTCAAGTTTGTACTCGTGTGCAAATTTTCCCCTGCCACATTAATAATTATCTTTCACAACCACTACAGCCAAAACAAGAAATACAGTGGATTTAAGACAAAAATCTAAGCCAAGCTTATACAGAATTGCATTATGCAATTCTTTGCCTACATTATCCCTATTTCAGCTTCTTTCTTAGAAGAGCTGAATATTTCATTTAGACTGGAATTAGGGTCCTGGCCTCCAATATCAGTGAACTTTGAGGTATTACTGTAAGTTATTTGTAGGCCCTTAGCTTTTTTAACAATCCCATCCCCCAAATGTGTAAAACATTGGTGCTTATTAAAATAATCCCAGTCAAAGCTGATGGCCCACTTCATAGACAGGGTGGTGGTCATGCTACAGAATGTTCTCAGGCACTGACAGAACTGCAGGGTGCTAAAGATAATCATCATGGACCTTGGAAACAGAACTCTTCAGTAGGATACCAAACTATGGATAAGATAGAGTAATGCAAGCTTTGGTGAATTTGGGGAAGCTAACTAGTTTCTGCTAGGAACACATCAAGAAATTCTCAAAGAATTTCCTTCTAGGTGTAAAAGCTGGTCATCAGGATGACGCAGGATCTCTAGATATGCTGGAAGAACCATCACCCTGAACCTCACATTGAATTCAACTGCCAATGTAAAAGTCTCATTTTCTTTCTAGCACCGCATTCATGTGTTTCAGTAACTTCCACCAATGCTTAGCATTAACCAGTGAGTAACTGATTCACTGTTAATACAGAATGGCAAAAAAAAAGCTGGCATTTCCTCAGAAGTACAGTTTGATTTCAAGTATCAACAGAACTTGACTGAACAAAAAAGGAGCTATCATACAATCAAGATCTTAGCAACTAATCTGTATCCTGAAACATGAGGACCAGTAAGCATCCTGATATAACTGAATTTTACCAGTGTTCAGTGACTATTCAAGCTTATGTAGAGCCACATAGTTGACAGCAGAGCTCACAAACTGCTGAAGTAAAACTGAAATACTGGGATCTCTAATGAAAGATTCTTAGCCAAGATCAGCTCCAAGATCAGACAAAGAGACTCTTTCTAGAGTCCACATTTAGAAAACAACCTGGGACAAACAGATCAACTTTGAAGACAAAGAATATCCGTTCACTGACTTTGAGTTAAACTGAATTGTATGTGTTGAAGAACTGGTCCATATGTTCAAGAGGTATTTTCCATCTCTAGCTTTCATGATTCATACATAGATTGCAATTTCATTGCTACAGGGTAAATACATTTTAAATTAGACTATATAAAGAAGCTCTAAAGTTGCCATGACAGTTGCAGCAAAATGCTTTATAATTTCTCATTACAAAGCATAACCTATCTTTATAACCAAATTAGCTTTTTCAGCTATTCCCCCAAATGTAGCCCGCAGATCTGTTTCTGTTGATCCACCAATTGTTTCTTTCAGATTTGCATGGTTAATTATCAAACAGAATTATCATCATTTAGATTATTAAAACAATCTATCAGTCAGCTTTGTTGTCTTTCTTGTGAAAGATAGGAAAGGTGAAAGGTTTTAGAGAACTTTTTTCTTTTATCAAGAGCTTGTTTAGAAAGGCAGAGAAGCAGTTCTATGCCACCAGCCCTGGTCTGACCATCTTCCCTGACACGCTCCTAACCCCAGACCTGCTCCTGGACACAGCTCGATGCCAGCTGTTCCTCCTCTGAAGGTTAGCCCTACCCCTCAGCTAATGTTTGCTCTGGAAAATCATCAACCCCTTCGTTAGTGCAGCTGATGGTAGATCCAGCCATGGTCTCTTCATTGCATTTCCTTTCCAGGTTTAAGGCTTCAGGAGTATGAAAGAGGAGAGGCACAAAGAGCAGAGTCCATCTGTTACTTTTAAATAATAGGACAGGGGGGCAAAAGTCTCCTAAAAATAACTTAAACTCTTCTGCTCCCACCTATCTTCCAATCTTTAAAAACATTGGAACACTGAAGAAAGTGGGGGGGGGACACACAGTAGTATGCATGTAGGCTGCAACTTGTCATACTAATTATCTTTTGCATCAAATTGATTGCATTAACCAGAAAGCAGAATTTAAAAAAACCACACTCTATGAACTGTTCATTCCAAGAACAATTAAATCTAAAGTAAGAAGAATCATGACGAATTGCTGACAAGTGTTAAAACATCATCTGCTGGCAGCTTCTTTTTCTTTTAAGAAGATGTCATAGCAAAGTCAAAACCAAGAAGTCTACAGTAGAAGATATCAAATGACACATTTAATAGAACATGAGGCAAGATGTTCGTGTGTAAAATCCTTTGTCAATCTTTGCTATTATTCAACATGCACACATCAGGGATACTACAGACAGTGTAATGGAAAGACCCCACTGTAAGATTCTGTGCTGCTTCAAACAATATTATCTGAAGTTTATCTGACAAGATCTGAACCTTGAGAAGAGTCAGGAATAATGTTGCTAGATGCAGCAAGGAGAGAGTTTCCTTAAAAGACTCACAGATTTAAAGAATTCTGAATTCAATCAACCCAGTATAGAATTTTGTTAGAATTCAACTGTGTAGCTGTGTGAACAACAAAACTAATTAAGCCTGATAGTGAATGTACACGTGTCTTGCAGCTGATTGACTTTAATTGAATTATTCCTAAAGCTCTGGGGTGTTCTCATCCCTTAACCAGAAAATCTGCACAGGATAGAAAGTTTAGCCTCATTCTTGAAAAAAACACGGACACCAACAACTGAGTCTTTTGCCCCAGTTAGGAAATCCATAACATCATTCTCCCCCATGAATTGCCCAATGGCTAGTGAAGGGTGATCTCATGCTTTCTTTTGGTGTGGCATTACCAACCTCCCTCCTCTGCTGTGCTCTTACAATTTACATAGAAACTTCACATCTCTGGAAGGTTCAAGAAACTTGTACCCTTCCCTTTCTTCACCAAATTCGATCAAAATAGGCCAAGTTATAGGAAGCAGTCAGCATTCACAGAATATCAGTAAGCTTCATTCGCTAAGAAAAACAAGCCAAAGAGTTATGGGAGGAACATTCCAGGAAGTTCTCAAATTGACTCTGTGCAATTTTGAAGTGAGGTTCCCAAAAGAGGTAGGGCAGCTTTCAGTGATAATACAAGATATGACACAGGGAAAATTTTGACTTTCTTGCTTTAAAATTAGAAGAACCCTATTGGTTTCAGTCTTTTTAAATCTTATAAAATTCTCCTTCTAGAAAAAAAATAGTTCTGAGTGACAAAATAAGTACAGCTGACAGACACTTTTTGGAAACGTTTCATGTCTATGGAAGTCATCACAAACGCTGTTACTTCCCCCTCATCCCTAGCACACACTTCTCTATGCAGACTTGAACACACTGAGCAGACACTAAGCATAATACTCTCATTTGGTATTTGTCATCAAAAATAATTATATAACAAGTGACTAGATTAAAAAAAAAAAAAGGTTAGCTGGTCTAGAAAAAAATCCTATTATGGCAGCTGTTTAGAAACACCTTTTTGAACAAAAGTTTTTGTCCCTGCATGCTGATTTTAAGATTAGCCAGGCTATAGATGGAATCTTCTGAACCTCAACTTGAAAGTGCAACAAAATACCAATGGTATCTCTGACTGAGTAATGATGAAAAAGGAAACTCATTATGTTTTCCTCTCACACTTGTAGAAGAGAAAACACAATACTGTGTCTTAGAAGAGTCCTCTTATGTTTCCATAACCATTACACCTAAAGTTTCAGGTTTAAATACCATAATCAGGAGAAAGTTCTAACCTTTGAATCATTGGGTCATTGTTGATATAGCATACATACAGGACACGGGAGCAGGGAATCATTGAACAGACCTGTTAGACAAAGCAGCACCTGGTTTAAAAAAATGTTGTAACACCACATTAGATAAAAAGGGCTTGAGAAATTTAACATAATTAGTTTACCAAGACTTAGGTCAACTAGTTGACTTAGATCAACTTCTGCAAAGCATGCATTCTCCAGACTTGCAAGTATTGTAATATTAGACTCATGTAGTCGTTGTGTAATGGGAACTAATTCCTGAATCCCATGTTTGGTGAGGGGTATACATATCTAACCCACAGAGTGGTCTAGCAGGACCAGTCATATAGATTGCAGAGGACAGTTAACCCACATTTTGTCATTTACACTAATCCATGAAGCATAAGCCCTGCTTTTAACTACAAGTTTTAGTTTCTTCCTAAAGATGCACAACTGCTCACATAGTACCACAAGATGAAGACTATTGATGCTATCTGATACAATGTGTTTCTCCACAAGCAGTTAAGGGAAAGAATGGTGTTAGACTTTATCTATTGCTATTGCTTCCCTCCAGGCACAGGGTCTCATCCTGCTTGCAGCATAGGAGACAGATTCACATTCAATTCAGTAGGCTGCTTGGTAATTGTACCGACACAACAAGTAGCATACTTGGATGAGCAACCTTTGAATAACACTATGTACATTTACTCATATTCTGCCACTGAGCAGAAGCAATCAGTTTCCTTTTTGAGTTCCCTGCTTCTTATTTTGCTTAAAAACTCCTTAGCTTTTCAAAGCTAAGTTTATGTTGTACTTTGCTTAGCAACAGATACAACAGCTCCTGAGTCTCATTTGGCTGAGTTATCTTCATACAATAAAAATAGCTTACACATCTTGCTGTACCTATGCATTTAACTGAGTAGCCAACCCAGTGTGCCACCGTCTCTTGTTACTTACATAGCAGTCAGAGCTTAACAAGTCTGCTCTGCCCTTGCCAATGACCTTGGTGAAGTTGGGTTTGTCAGCTCAGGCTGCAGATTCCCATTGCTTTAAAAAACAGATGCCAGGTTCAATCTTCCCTTATGATGGCTTACCAAAAGCATCATGCTGGAAGCAGTGGCCCACAGATTTTACTGAGGAAGCATCAAACTTTGGAGTCAAGCAGAACCTTTAACACCAGGTTTCCAGTTGACTGGAAGAAATCAGCAACCTCTAGCAGAAGAAATGCACAAGTGCTACAAGAGGTGAGACACACAAGAAAAACAGTACCTGTTAGGGTTGTGCTTGACTTGGCTACCTACTATGTGGGTCAGCCTTTATTAACAGTAGACAAAATCCCACAACGCTATAATGTGCATAACATGGCATATACTATGGATGTAATAAGAGCAGCAAGCTTGGAGTACTAACCACAGATATTTGATTTTTCCAATCCTTCAGTGAACTTAGAAGTATAATAATTCTTTTACGTATCATGCCTTGCAACAAGTATTTAATTAGCTAAACTTGCTTCTGCAAGGCACTGCCCCCACCTCAAATTCAAGTTTAATGAATTATCTACGGTAAACCTAACAGAGGCTTGTGGAAATTCAGTGAGTCCATTTGACAACATGTCAAAAAAACTTTAAGAAATCAGGTTTTTTTCATTCCATATTTGATTTTATTCCATGTGCTTACCCAAAGATGATTTAAAACCAAATGTAACTAGGATCAAAGTGCAATGAAAACCAAGTTCAAATGTTGTACAACTATGATGATGTATGGTGTGTATAGTTCTGAAAAGATGTATTATGGAAAGGAGGTATTTAGGGATTTTATACTCAATTTATTGCAAAACTGACAAATTTCCCTCATTAACTCTGATTAAGCCCACTGAATTTTGCTACAGTTCTTTGGTTATACGCCAAGTGCCAGGAGGCAGTAACCTATTTCTGTGGCTTGGGTTGTCTGGTCTGCTTTTGGAAAGTTGCCAGATCTCATTTGACCTTTATAATAAGGTTTAACTAGTAGTTGGACTAAGTCACTCATTTAGATGAGCCGACTGGTGCAGCTCAAACCTAGGTCAACAGTGAAGGAATGTTGTTGCCATTTGACAGCTGTTCAGTGGCTTCTGGGAAAATTGTTGGTGTTCTCAGTACATTTTCTAGTGGACAGGCACTTAACCTAAAGTTTATTGCCACAGTTTGCAGTGCTCAGCGGAAAAGGCAAATGTCTGAGTCATCAGGGAAACAGTGACTTTCTCAATACTGACTTTTTCCAGGTCAGACTTGAGGCGCTGAAGGGAAAAAACCCAAAGATGATTCAAAACAGCCAAATACAGGAATCTTTATAGTATTTAGAATGAGGTATCTTCCACTAGTTTAAAAGAAAAGTCACTTCACAGGAATGGATCTTCTGAGCCATTGCTAACAAGGGCTTCAATAACCTTTATGTTCAGGTAACATGTCAGATCCCATAAAGGGAACTCACCATTATCCATCTCCCTGCTCTAACAAGTGATGAATTCTACTTGCAGATCCCTGTTAATTTGGATACAAGCAGGCTGCAGCAATCCCAACTACTACTGGTTGAACCATCCCAACTGCTACCAGCAGCTGTACCTGGAATGGCTTCTTAAAACTAAGTAAACACTCTACTTTCATACTGAAGGATTGATCACAAGGTTCATTGACCTCATGCACTGTGAAAGAGACTACTGAACTGACAGCCATGTATAATTATCTGCTTATCAACACATTACTGCTCCAATGCATATACAGGAAGAATACAAGGGCAAACACAAGGCAAGAGGAAAGCAGGGACACACATATAACAGGGAGAAAGCAAGACAACTAAGTTACATATACTGCAATCTCTGACATAGAATTCAATGAAACAGCTGCCACAGTAAAACTGGAATATCACCCTTCCTAGCTTCCATCTTCTTCATTGGTATTTCCATCATCTCAATCATGAAGAAGCTGTACAATAAACTATCACATGGAGTGGTAGAAGAGTTGGCCTATTTAAAATTTAGATCCTACACTGAATGTTTATCAACATCCACTGTCTGTTCTGATTCCTCTGAGAAAACTGCTAACCACTGGGTACTAAAATATAGTACTTATCTCTATGTTTAAAGAGCAGGACATTGAAGGAAAAACACATTCTGACTTTAATTAAGGCACTGATGCCAAGTTCAGCAATGGGCAAAGCTTCGGCTATCTGCAAGCAAGCAAGAAGCTTGTGTTGCCAACACTAGAAAGCCAGCAGCAGTGGAGCCAGACAGAGGAACGTTATGGAAGTTTAGCTGAGAGTCCTCCTGTCCCGTGACCCATTGGACACCGTTTCACTTCCTGCATTTTTACTTCATTAGCTCATAAGCTAATGTCTTGCTAATAGACATGGGGAGGGGAAAGATGCTGAAGTGTTCTATATTATTTTTAATGGCATTTAAGACACACCAATTACTCTGCAGGCTCATTTAGCACCTAATACTAAAGTTGCATTCATATACTTCTAGAAAGTAATATAATCTAAGCATCTCTAAAGATACTCCTGCTAACAATTCTTGTGCAAGAGACCTGGAATATTGTCATGAAGGTGCCAGCCAACAGCAAGGACCAAATAAATGGTCTGACTTGACCAACTCCCTAGTGTGCTCAGAGCAAGAAGAGACAGCCTATCTCACAATCATTCAGAGGGAAGGTATCATATCTTCTGCTTGCATATAAAGTGGATTTATTTGTGAGATCTGTTTAGGTGCTACCCACTTTTTGCCTCTCATTGACAGTAGGGACGTAAGCAAGTTATGAGGGTTATTGTCCCACTCTTCTTTCTTTTAGGACACTTCACCTATGGTCTTTTCCAATGCCACAACCTTAAACTAGCATGTGAAATAGTGCATTTCTTCTGTTTCTCTAAGGAACAAATAAGTTTTTTTTCTTCATTTTTACATCTACATTGGCTATACCACCCCAATTGTTCATAGCACTTAGTTCTCAAGTCATTGCTAGTAATGAGTGAATAGTTAATGTTAAAACTGCTTCTAGGGACAATTGAGCTGCAATACTGAGTGCTTTATGTCCCACCCTACCTGTGTACCTACAATTCCTAATGAGAGACAGACTGTCCCACACATGGATATGCCATCACTGTAAGACATTCTGCCTTGGCTGCCATCCCACTCAGCAAAAGCAGCATCGTGTTAGAAATCAGTTACATCATCATGCCTGATAAAGTGCCACTTTCTCCATTTTCATCAGCAGTAAAAGCCAGTTGCACTTCAGGAAGCACACACAGTCCTCAGTACCACAGAAGGACTAAGTTCACTTCAGAGCTTCTCACAAAATTGCTGAAGACTTCTTCACACATCAAGTGATGCCACTAGCCAAGAACAGCAGCGTAGGCTATTTCAGCTCATTAGCATCAGTTTGTATCTTCTCCTTGATTCTATCCCTCAAGCCAGTGCACCTGAAGGCAGTAAGGTCCAACACAGCTCCATGGATGCCAGTTCAGAAGCTGAGATTTGGTTTGGCTTCCCTGCCCACCCCCCCAATCCTTTAATTAAATAGATTAATTCCTTGGCTCCAAAAAAGGTCAGCCTTTTAGACTATTGGCTTCTTATTCTGACATTGAGAAAGTGGAGTGCTTGAAAAAAGCTAGCTTGAAGCAGGTAGTAATGCCTCTTTCCCAGGGCAGTCAGAAGGAACCTCTTAATCAAGTTTTAAAGATGCCTCCCCTGCAGCAAGACACTTTCCCAGGCTCAAGGGGCAGGAGAAAAAAAACCAAACCATTCTCCGAACAGCTTCACATCAAAAAAAACCTGAGCACACAAATTCCACATGTCCATGAGAGCAATGAGTTAATAGGAACTTATTAAAAACCTTCCCCAGACAGCTTATTTGAGATAGATAAACATGCTTCAGCTTATCCAATACAAAATATAGGCATGTCTGGGTAGCACAAAGCAAAATAAGTCAGTGAAAAAAAGTGTTATTTTCAGTGACTCATTGACACCACCTGCAGAAGCCTTTCAAATCTCTCACCCAATGGACCTTCAAACTTCACACAGATAGAGGAAATGAAAAAAGAAAACTTGGGGGAGGGAAGGAGGAAATCAATTTAACTTTTAACATTTCTTAGATGCATCAAAGGTCTCAGCCATGTAGTTCTATTAGGTTTCTGTGTGGATTCTTCTAAGATGTACATGGAAAAGCCTTCACTGGGTTCACTGCATGAGACTGAAGAAAATGCAGACAATATGAATTTGAACTTTAATCTTTTTCTTTCCTGGAAAGCCATCTTCAAAAAAAGTTTATTTAAACTATATATAGATGCTGGCAAGTTGCAAGGCTGAATACAAATCTCTGATCCAATACAAATATTTTGCTACTCTCAGCTCATGAGAGTGCACAGCAGTACTCAGGTCTCCCAAACTGAACTGCAGCATGGCTATGCATCCTCACAGTTGGTACTGGTATTTGTAATATGTGTGAGGCAAGTTTATAAGCTTATTAAACCCAAAGCACAGAATACAAAAGCTTACAATAAACAAGAATGAAAAAGAGAAGATTAGAGTGTAAATGACAAAGGAAGATGAGATTAAAACGTGTGGGGTACAACATAGGTGGAAGAGAATTACCACAGGCATGCTTTAATACAGTACGACAAATTTTTTTTCCTGCAGATGCTGGATAGTCTAGACATACTTTCAAACAACATTCCTCATAGTTAATCCCTCAACTCTGCTAGCTATTTGACAGGGTTGTAACGCTATGAGCAATCTTTGTTATGTACTTATTTTCCCCTCCCTCCTCAAAAAGGAAATCAAGTGTGTAGAGTCTAAAGTGCATTTCATGTGATTTGTTATATGATCTCCTCCTGACTTAGAAATGCATCTCCCATTAACAGGCAACTGCAAACACACAGAAAGAGGGGAACGGTCATTGCTGTTTCAGCCTTGTATGTATTAGTGGTACTCCATGAACTTTTTCTTGCTCACTATCTGATCCCCTGGGATGGGGCAAGCAATAACCACTGAAAAGAATTAACCTTCTGCCTATATATTCTTCATTTTTACCCCTCAACAGTGAAAATTCAATATTCAAAAAGTGAAAGAAAAAGAAAACATGGAAACCTTAGCAAGCAAAAAGAACATACTTTTATATAAAAGAGGAGGCACAAGACTCTTACAATACTTTGTGAAAGCAGAACTATTAAGACTGGAAGGATGGTGAAATAGGGAGCTAACAGCCCATGAAGCATTTAGCCACCTTCTTTCCCATCCTAATTTGGATACAAATGAAATTCATAGTTTCTTTGGCTTTAGTTTTCAAGGCCAAATCTCAACTTATTGGAAGTTTCCTCTCTGAGTGTATACATGTCCTTCATAAAAAGGAAAAATCCAGCATGTCAGATCAAGGATTTGCTCACCAGGATAACTTAAATTTTTCATAGTGTCAAGGCAGGGTAGTGGTGTTGTTTTGGGATGTTGTGGGTTTATTTTTTTTTTTTTTAAGAGGAAGTGAGTGTAGAAAGAGGTTGGAAAGAAGCAAAAGTAGAGGTTGGGGGAAAGCAATGTTAACACGATCAATACTGAACAAACACTTGAAGAGTTTCTAAAGAGATTAGTTTTATTACTTAGTCGAAATACATTGTTCTTTGATTACAAAGCAAGCCATGTCCTTGTCTATAGTCAAAAAAGTCTTTTTGTTTTGATAAAGTAACAGAAACCCTGAATAACATTAAAATTCTTATTAAAAAAATCATTAACAATAATATTGCTTTCTGGCTATCACTGAACAGCTTTCCAGCTTCAGTCTGGGTTTATCATAAGTTTTCCTGAAAGTTTTGGCCACTGTAACCACTTCACAACTCAGTTGTTTTAAGTAGTGCAAGAAACGTTGGGGGAAGGGGGACAACATGGGAGAACATGACTCCATACATCGCCAAAGAGCATCAAACACACACATTTCTAGCTTAAGTGACAAGATGCAAAGGATAGGGAGATCCAGCCATAATAACCATTTCTGACAACCCACAGAGAGGCACCACTGCATTAGAGGAATCACAGCCGTACAAGCCGCTCCATGAGCGGCAACTGCATCTAACAGTTTGCCACAGGATATCCTGCAAAAACCTCAGAGATCAGCATGACCTAGTTGGGCTAATGCAGGTAGATGACACTCTCGGATCCCCTCACAGATTCATTTTAAAAGGAAGCATGTGTCAACCTGAGCTCCATATCCTTTTTGACAAGGGCATATTACCTGATGGGGCTGTGAACTGGACCATCTGCTGTAGGAAGGAGCACCAGAAGTCTTGTTGGCTGTAGTTCTCTGCAAGATAAAAGATAGACATGTCAAATATTCACCATCTCCATCATTCACACAGTCAGCTTCACCAATCTCAACCACGTAAACTCCCACAGTAAAAAAAACCCTAAACAAAAACCTCAAGAAACCATAAATATGATACAGTAGCATTAAAAAAATCACAGAGATTAAAGTTTGCTGAATTTGTTACCAATGCTCTGTTCAGCCTTGGACCTCAGAACCTCGATTTTCACCTCAACTTCTGCATGTCACCTACATTGCAAATTTAAATGCTGAGCCCTAACCTAAACTGGGGCTGCAAAGCACTACCCTTCAGCCAGGTAATTCACTCAGATTAAGCAAACATGCTCTAAATTCACATTTATTCCAGAAAGGCATCATTTAAAGGGGTTTGTCTGCCTGTTCCAAGAAGTTATATCTGTATTTTTCCCTAACTCATAGTGATGTTTCATTCCATACTTCATACTAGTTTTATAGAAGCTGTTCTTAACTCATAGAAAATAAAGCAAAATTGTTCTTTCAGAATCACTTCACCTTACTCAAAAATGAAACTTGAATATTTTTGGAATAGATAATAAAATAGATTAGTTATTTACCAACTTCTTTTGAAGAAAAACCACAATCTTTATGATTTATCCCCATACTTCTTTCACCCTATATTTGTTTTCTGAAGCACTAAGAAAAAAAGACCATACCATGGACTTTCATATCCAATATAGTGTCACATACAGACCTTACAATCAAACTGACTTTGATATTGCAGAAGAATCAATATAATATGGTATCTAGCAGAACACCAGCAATTATTTTAGTACACATTACCCCCGGTTTCAAAATTATTTTATACCATGAACTTCTATGCCATTTACTCCTAGTTTAGGCTAGAGCCTAGTGTAACACAGAGCTCCTCCAAATCCACCCCTCACTTATGCAAATTTGGTGCTTCAGAACAAGCCCCAGAACACCACACACCACTGTCAGTAGCCAAATATCTTGCAAGTATATCAATATATGTTGTGTAAGCTCAGGTACTACAGAAACCTTGTGACAACAAGGCTATCTGTATCAGGAAGATCAGATAGATTTGAGTTACCTGCTCATGAGATCTGAATTCAAACAGGCTTTCCAGACATGAGATATTAATTTATCAGTACATTATGACACCAGCAGGATGCTAATAGGGGGACAGATTCATATTTGAACCATATGGACATAAATTATACTAAAAAAATTCAAGTAAGACAATCCATGCGAGATTTATACCGCAATGTAGTATACTCTTTGTAAGTATGAAAATAAATTGCTTATGGCTTTTAACACCCAAGGATATAGTACATTTCTATGCCAATTATAACCACTAGGGCTTATACAGCATTACATATTCTAAAGCTGGCATGTCATTTCCACTAATGAGAAACAGCCACTGCTGTAATTGTGCTTTTGTGTTAGTCTATCAAAAAGCAGTTATTTTACAAATTTGATTATTAGCATTACTGTATAGTGTATTTAGCTTCTTCTAGACACCCTTAGAAGGATAGGCATTTTTTAATAAACAGATACATCATGCAATAGAACAACACTTTCTTTTGATAGAAACTTCAGAAAAGACAAACTGCACACAATGTTGATTTCAGCTTTATAAAAACTTATGAAAACTATCTCCATCTGCTTCAGAAGAAAGACTGGTCAATCTACGAATAACAAGTTAAATAAAGAGATAGCCGGAATTTTTCTGGAAGCATCTGGAAGTTGTTTTCCAGCAAGATACCTTTCCACAAGCACCACACACCTTTCTTAATTAATATATAATGTATGTCTGCCTTTAGTATTGTCCAATAAAAACTGCATATTCCTCCTGTCTAAACACATAAATAGCAGTCTGGTTTCATTACTTACTCCAACACCTGTTACCTCTAGTAAGTACATTTCCTCTACAGTAATCACTCTTTTGAACTCTTCCACCTTAATTTCAAGGACATCCCAAAGAAAGATATCCCACAGAGAAACAGTACCACAATATTACAGAGAAACAAGAGAACCCTTTCCAGGCCAGGCAGCCAGCAGACAAATACTTCCAGAGACAAAGGCAGAAGATCATTTTTTGCCTAACTTTACAAACAAAAAGGACCAGAGCATCAGAAGTATTTAGAAGCTGACCTCCATCTTCCAATTCGATTAAGAGGTAGGCACTTTACAGAAAAATTTGTAAAAACAGTAGTATAAAAGGTCTAAGAGTAGCATTTATTTCCCCTATCCTCCCAGGCTCCGCTCCGCCCCCCCATTCATAGATCAATGAGTAGGATCACTTGCATGTTCCAAGGCAATCAAAACATTAGGTTATAGAGCAAAGGCTTACACACAGGAGCTTCTATATCAGATCATTGGAGTAGATTCTGAAAGATCTGGAAAATACTTCCATCTGAGCTCCTCTCCAAGTTCTAAGGGGCAACAGGAAAAAACCTGAAGGCTAGGCCACATCCCTTGCTTGTCTCAGCAGTTAAAATATTTGAGGCAAGTGACTTAAAAAAACATACATAAACAAAGTCCAAACACACACACACTCTCACTCTTATTTCACTGGAATCAGTAGAAGTTGGACAACCACCTACCTTTAGGAGTATGACCCTTCACACTTAGCAGCCAAGATCACAAGCTAGACCACATTCTCTGCAGGATGAACAGCTTTTGCACACAGCTTGCACTACAAAGGAGACCTCAAGGTGTTGCATTTTCACTAGGTACTTTACCAGGGAGAACCTGGGCTGCATTTAATCTCTTAAGCCACATCCCTTTCTTCAGTTAAAATCACCTTCCTCATCACTCTCCCTTTTGAGAAAGAAGGAACACATACACAGAACATTTAAGGACTCTCCCTCTGGTACAATTAGCACTTGAGCCCAAGCCCTGGACATAATCCCCCCCACCTCTAGTCTTGTAGAGCTCCGTGACAGCATCATTTGAAACATCTAAACCAAGTAACTCTCAACTCTCCCAAGGCCTCCAGCAAGCTGCCACTCTTGGCTAACTTTATATCCAGCCCTTGAACCTTCCCAGCCCATTTCTGCTCCCTGCAAGCTGTCTCTCAGCCATATGTAGGTACAAAAAAAAACCCTCCCCAACTATTAAAAACTAATTAGGACTGACTGTTCTAATTACCTGCTTGCCAAAGCTGTTCCTTATGTCCTTGCCCCTCTCCTCATTCCCCCCCACCTGTGAAGAGAGGTTAAACTCACAGAGCTGCAGGTGACCACCAGTCACTTTAAAAGACCAATGAACTTCTGCTGAAAACTTTAGAAAGGTAAAACAATTTTCACAGCAGACTGTACTTCTGAAGGCAATAAAACTGCCAATTGGACATGTGGGTTTTGGTGGCTGAGCTGGACGTTATGGGAAAAAAAAAAAGAAGGGAGAGAGGAAAGCTGGTGGTCTGCACACCGCTGCCCAGACAACAGTCAGTATGAGGGGAGAAAATCTGATGTAGGTGCAGGTGCAACATGTCTCCAAGCACATGGCCAGACCCAAGCCTGAACATGAGGAACGGTGATGAAACATCAGGCTGCCTCCAAATCCCAGTGAGAGCAGGAAAAACGTACTTTTCATAGCAGTGAAGTGGCACAGATAAAAGAAGAGCAAATGACGCAGTGTACGTGCAAAGCTGCTGTTTTATAATGCAGTTTGCAGGAGAACTGTTTTCTCAGAAGATTCTTACTACTGAACGCAGTAGATAACAGAATCACAGAATCGTATAGGTTGGAAAAGACCTTTAAGATCATCGAGTCCAACCGTAAACCTAACACTACCAAGACCACCACTACACCATGTCCCTAAGCACCTCATCCAAACAGCTTTTAAATACCTCCAGGGATGGCGACTCAACCACTTCTCTGGGCAGTGACTTCCAATGCTTGATAACCCTTTCAGTGAAGTAAAATTTCCTAACATCCAGTCTAAACCTCCCCTGGCACAACTTGAGACCATTTCCTCTCATCCTATCACTTGTTACTTGGGAGAAGAGACCGACCCACACCTCTCTACAACCTCCTTTCAGGGAGTTGTAGAGAGCGATAAGGTCTCCCCTCAGCCTCCTTTTCTCCAGGCTAAACAACCCCAGTTCCCTCAGCCGCTCCTCACAAGCCTTGTGCTCCAGACCCTTCACCAGCTTCACTGCCCTTCTCTGGACACGCTCCAGCCCCTCAATGTCTCTCTTGTAGTGAGGGACCCAAAACTGAACACAGTATTCGAGGTGCGGCCTCACCAGTGCCGAGTACAGGGGCACGATCACTTCCCTAGTCCTGCTGGCCACACTATTTTTGATACAAGCCAGGATACCTTTGGCTTTCTTGGCCACCTGGGCACACTGCAAGAAGCCACAAAAAAACTTTTAGCAGAATACATGGAAATATGAGTATGGCTTAACAGGAGAGCTCATGAAAAGATATTTTACTATTTCATTCTTGGGCTAAGGCTATTAGTGACTGTATACAATACAAGCCAAGATCATATACAGTCCATAAATAATTTCTCATTCAGTCAAGGAGAGCTTCAATGTAAGGCCACACTTCAAAATGAGGAAAGAAAAGCAGAGCACAGAGAAAGGGTTACAAGTGTCGTTACTCTGACAATATTTCTAAAATAAAAAAAGATATATATTCTGATAACAAAGCCAAAGTTTATAACTTGTTCTACAGCCAAATAAACTTACAAAGCCTTCTGATGGGCATGGCAATCATCCCGTTAGTTTGGAAAAGTATCTTAAGATGGGATGAATTACTGTCTGGAAGCACCTGTCTCTTTCCATCCTCTCACTGGAGAGCAAGGCTAAACAGCCAGTTTAAGTGAGACATCTAACTTTGGATGGCTAATGTTAGGTGAAATTAAATCTACCCACACTCCCTGTTCTCCTTCCTACCAAGGGACCTAGGCAATTTGTCCTCTTCTAGGGTTTAAAGGGTTATTATGGTAGTAAATTTGCTATGTAATCAGGGTACATTTGAACTGCCTTGTGAACTCCTACAAACTGTGATAATCTTTCAAATGCAGCTCTCTGGTAAAGACGTGAAGTACTGTCTTGACTTTCAGGACTTAGAATTTTTTGGCTGAGCAAGAAGAGGAGAAAAGATTTTTACTTATAAATAGAGAAAACATAATATGAAAGTAAATGGAAGATAATACTAAATATTTAACCATATCAAAACCATTTTTTTCAGAGAAAAAACTACTTTGACTTATACCTGTAGTTCTTTGAGAATACACTTATAGTTACATGATATACATTGTATACTACCAGCTCCTGGGTTCTTCAATTTCCTGGCCTAAAATCTTGCTGGCATTCAACAGGTATCTTGCTGTGCTGGTTTTGGCTGGGATAGAGTTAAATTTCTTCATAGCAGCTAGTATGGGGGTATATGCCAGATTTGTGCTGGGAACACTGTTGATAATTCAGGTATGTTTTAGTTACTGCTGAGCAGTGCTTGCACAGAGTCAAGGCCTTTTCTGCTTCTCACCCCACCCCACCAGCGAGTAGGCTGGGGGTGCACAAGAGGCTGGGAGGGGACACAGCTGGGACAGCTGACCCCAACTGACCAAAGGGATGTCCCACACCATATGACATCATGCTCAGTGTATAAAGCTGGGGGAAGAAGAAGGAAGGGGGGATGTTTGGAGTGATGGCGTTTTGTCTTCCCACGTAACCATTACACGTGATGGAGCCCTGCTTTCCTGGAAATGGCTGAACACCTGCCTGGCTGATGGGAAGTAGTGAATGAATTCCTTGTTTTCCTTTGCTTGTGTGCACAGCTTTTGCTTTCCCTATTAAACTGTCTTTATCTCAGAAAACCACAAATTTTCTCACTTTTCCGATTCTCTCCCCCGTCCCACAGGGGGGAGTGAGCAAGCGGCTGTGTGGGGCTTAGTTGCCAGCTGGGGTTGAACCATGACACTTGCTCATCAGTTTTACTGGAGATGTTGCTTGTTTATAGAGTCCAGCTGTTTATGAGAAGACTGGTATCAAACTCAGGATATATTTTGCACTGTCCAATACCTAGATTACGTTTTTTCTATTATTTGCTATGGAATTTCCCTAATTTTTCCTTAAATTCAAAAATTCATTTGCTGAACAAAGTAATAGTGACATCTGACACTGTAAGATGTCAAGGCACTGAAGTTCCTTCTTTGAAGTTTGCTTTCTTTTTTTCATGGAGTTTTGTCTATCTGTGACTTTTGCAAAGAGGAACCAGTTATGTTATGTTAAAAAGGAACAATATTCAATGGCTGTTTATTGACAGATACAGGCTTTTGGGTTCACTTGTTTATTTTATTTTATTTCACAGCAGGAGTTTGTGAAGAGAAACACAAGTGAAAAATAAAGTTTTAACCTCTCATACTATAAAGGGCTTTATGACTCTCCAGAAACAAATAGTGGGTGAAGTCCTTTTGCCATTAACCATAGCAGACTGGGGGGGGGGGGTGACGACGGGGGGAAGGGGGGACTGGTTTTTGAAGTACTGAGTTTTATTTCTTTTTACTTATTGAGCTTATTCTACAACAATGCAGTATAGAAAATGACAAGTTATTAATTTCTATATACAAGTTAAATAGAAAAGGTGACAACTTATCTGATTTTATCTGACCAAAAGTAGTGCTTAGAGGAACTACAGAGTCTGAAATTTGAACCAGTCATATCTCTTGAAACAACATAGACTTCATGCCTACATATCAATCCATCCCTGCCTCTGGTCTGGCTCCAGACAGTCTTAAGCCTTGTTGATTCTCTGTGTGGGGTAAGACCTTGCACACTTAATGATACTAAATCCTTCACAGCCTCTTCCTCACAAACGTCATCTCAATGGATCAGAGGAGTCTGCTCAGTGGAAAGGGTCTCTCTGTGCTTCCAATCTGGTATCACACCTGGCTCCATGGGGAGACAAACCCCACTGAAGCCTGTTCATTGCAGATGTGCCGCTCACCCATGAAGCCATTTTCACTCTTGTGCCATAAATATACACAATTCCTTGCTCCCTTCAAAACCTCGTCCCATTTTTCAACAACACCAATACTATGCTGGAAATTCATAGCTAGTGCCACTCTGGACATAAGACAAAACAAATAGCAAATACTTTAGAGATCCATGGTTTCTTCAATACCATACAAGTAAAATTAATTTACAGGTTCTCATTTCTCACAGTTAAAAATCCTCCAGAACTGCCAGGAAAACTACCTGCTTTCTAGTGAGACTAGCACTATGAAATTCCAGAGAGATGGATTTATTTTTTTTTTTGGTCAGAAAAATGAAGACAGAAAGGTTGATAATTAGATTAATAACAGGAACATCATTCCATTACAGCTATGCTGCAGTTTTTACCATTTGATGGCAAGCATTGCTGATCATGGGGTTAGGACACAAAATGAAAGGTAGTGGTGTTGACAGCAGTGGAATGACGGTACGTGGCATGACAGTATGGTCTTCTCTTCCATGCAAAGGACGCATAATGCATTCTTCAGCTAGCTTGGCAGCTGAGTGAATAGCGTATGTCAAAGTGACATCATTGTTTTGCAGTGATGAGACGATACAAGAGAATCATCAAGTATGTTGTCCCATAAAAGTGTAAAATCAAGAAGAAAGTGTTAAAAAAGCAGCTGATATGGATACAGTGGTCAGGATGTAAAATGTAACAGAATTATGAGAGGTAAAGTTTGTAAGTTAATTGTAAATGAAATACATTCATAAGTTGTGTATGAAAAAGTGCGCAGTGGGAAAACAAACTTTCCTTAAGATTGTTGCACAATGTCATCAGGGATTACTTCCTCTAGCTTACAGAAATCAATGTTATGACATGAAGAGACAGAGCAGGAGAGATATTGACTGAGCTGTCAACCATAGGAGTACATCTCTCTGAACCTGTGGGTTTGGGCTTTGATGAAGCAAATGCATTCAGTAGACATTTTTATAGGAACTCAAGCACTCACTCAAAGTACTCACTTGCATTTTATATCCACTGTCTACTCTTGGTCATCAACATAGTGACTCATAATTTTTGAGGTGAAATTGCCAAAAGTATAATTCATCTATTACTCACCCCAACAGTGGATTCTTGACAGTTTAGCAATTTGACGTGGCCTCTGAACCATGGTGTAGGGCTTGTCATGACACTGTGATTCCCCCTCTTTTTTCTCTTTGTCCACTCCTGTTCACCAATTTAATATAGATATTTTGGTACCCTGGAAGGAAAAAAATTCTGGACAAAGCCAGGGATGAAAATATCCTCTCTTCAGAAACTCTCTTTACACTTACCAACCAGCAGTTTTGTGTTAAACAAAAAAAACTTCACTTCATGACCTCCATATCCTACTTGATTGTTAAAGCTAATAATGAATATATTTGAAATTTCAAATTATATCTTTAAATAGGGATGAAGTCCACAAGCCTTTTACATCTCACAAACTGAATAAGAACTGATATTAAAGATTGCACTACCCATCTCAAACCACATCTACCTTAGCAGAACTGGCTGGTCAAGCTTGAGCCAACAATACTGTAGCCATTAATTCCTTCTCCATGCCCATTTGTATTGGCCAACGAAAGTGCAGTGTACTTGAATCATAAACAAGCTGAACGACTGTTACTGTTGGTGACAAGCAACAACTTCTTTCTTGGGAATTTTAATATGGTGAAAGAACTTCTCATCTCTGTGGAGATGCTACATACACCATGATTTGCTGTGCAGTCAGCACTTTCTCCCAAAGCCAGAGAGTTTGAAGATAAGCTGCAAGGAGATCGAGGAACAACCTTCAAGTATTCCAGATGGAGTTGACATAAAGTTGGCATCCTTATCCCATAAAATGTACAATTAAGAAATTGTAAGAAAGTCACAAGATTTGGAAACACGTAATAAGATAAGGAGGAGAAATCATCGCAGCTTGAGTGAAAAAAAGAAAAACGAGAATATGGAAACATTCGATGCTTTGAGGTGAAGAACACTCCCAAGCACTTACAGAGAAGGTGGGGAAGCACATCACAGCCATATGAGAGATAATATAGTCAGAAAGTGGATTTTTAAAAGTTAGCAGCTGCTTCTGTGGAAAAAAGACCACAAGGTAGGAAGTAAGTATAGTATTATGTTGAGCGTGTTGTATTATCAGCAATCAGTAACTTTAAACAGCCAGGGAACACAACAGCACTGATATTACCAGGACATCTTCTCCTATTGAAAGAATGCACAAGGAAATATAAGATGCATTATCAGAAGAACTTGGAACATATGACATCTTTTATGTCCTTTGGACTCTCACCATTTTCCTAAGTAAATGAAACACTGGGGCACAAGGAGGTGTAGGGAACTAGCCATAAAAAAGACAGTCTTGGATATGGCAGACAGTGGAATGGGACTAGTTTTGTGGGACTGAAAGATGTGGCTTTCTTCAGAAGTTTGCATAGATCTGAAAAAATGGAATTAACAAGTATATGTTGATTTGAGACAAAGGAATAACACCAGGAACGTAAAAGAATTTCACTGTAGTGAGAGCTATTCCCTTCCAGCAGGTATTCTGAGAAAGATACCTGTCCCATTAAAAAAGCAGACCAGAAAAGTTACCCAGAATCTTTGAGTAATATCAGGTCTGAGGTGTTAAAAGATAACAAAGTGACCACACAAAAGACTGACACTGAGTAGGAGACCTTCAGAGATACACTATAGAATCAAAAATCATTAGAGGAAAAAATGCAAATATAAAAACAATGGATGCTTTCATAAAGGTGTGCGGGGATCTTTCCTTCTTTTATTAATGTTCACCAAAGATAATAAGAATTCAGAATTATGCTTACATTGAAGATTATAATAAAGCCAGAACAGAGAATAGCCTTTATAAGACAATGCAAAAGACAATAGTGCAGAAATTGAAGTAAAAGATGGTATAACATAGATGTACTAATCAGAATATTTTACATGTATTTCAGTACTGGGAGGCAAAGACATGAATCATGAAGGTTCAGGAAAGTACAAAAATAAAAATTTTTATTTGCAAACAATGCAATCATAGAAAGGTGGAGGACGTACTCTAATGATCTCTTTAATGGTGAGACAGATAAAAGTGAAAAACAAAAGGCTATTTTCTAGATAAATGAGTCATTCTCAGAAGAATCAAATTTTTAAAGTATTCAAAAGGCAATTAGACATTCAGAAAAAATGCTGGCAATTCCTGCTAAATTATTAAGATCAGGACACAATAAGCTTAGTCAAATTTTGTACAACCTAATTTTGAAAACATTCCCAAGGAGTGGAAAGAGAAAGTCACATTTGCAATTTCAAAATAGGGATGTATTCAAAATGTAAGAATTATTGGTACATTTCTTCTCATTACGACCTCAAAAATCCATCCTCCATACCTTTTACAGACACATACTCATTAAACAGAGGAAACAGTGAGAGACAGCGAGTATTGGTGTCTGGCAAAGAGCATGATGTTCCCTCCCAAGATTAGTCACAAAAAATGAAAACAAGCAATCTATTTCAGTTAGATGTTGTCTCAAGAGAAAATGCTGATATAAACACAATTAAAGAGTAATTTCTTAGAGGATTTAGGAAGAATATGCTAGTGGGTCTTTGGCCTGCAGGGAGAGGATCTGACACCTTGGAAGAACATAGCACAAGCATGTAACTTTGTCTAATGTGTAGAAAGTTTAGTGCTTTCTAAGTAGGGAGATAATGAAAGTTCTGCTCTGTTTCATAGCAATCCAGTGCTAAGGTGGGAAGAGGAAGAAGCCCCATACTTTTCAGAGCGGTCCAGTCATTGGGAGAGTCTGGGGTTGGAAGGAACAGAAGCAATCTGCCTCGACTTCTGAGCAAGTGGCTGCTGTAGAAAAGACAAGATAGGAAGAAAAGGGTGTTTTCAGATCAATGAACAGAGCAAGAAAAACTCAAGGAATATAAAACCAGGTAAATAGCTGTATAATTATAAGATTTTGAGCAAGCCTTCTGTCAGGCAATGACATGAGGGTGCAATGAGTTTGGTAGCTTAAACACCTGGCAGCATTAAATAATAGTACAAGTTTGTGGGAGGAAGAAATTAAATTATTTGCTACTTTGACCCTAGTGACAGTGGGGAAATTTGTCTTTATACTCTTATTTTCCTTAAAAAAACCCTAAAAAGTCACCAAAGTCAAAACAGGGATCATTTGACTAGATTAGCACTGATACGGCCTAATCATCAGCTGAGACAAGGAGCTGACAAACTGAAGGGGTGACATTGTACTGCAGTTTGACTTGTAGTCAGTGCTGGCATAATATAACTAGCATGGGTGACAGCCGCTGTGACTGTGAAGCAGTACAAGGTTTACTACCTGTCAACCACCATAGCAAACTTGCCGGGCTCCTGGGTACATAAAGTACTCTCATTTTGTTGCAGGCATTTCTGCAGAGAATTACTGAGAATACACTTAGCTGACTGTTTTGCACAGGATCCACACCACCACTGTTATTGCCAAAGCAATGTGTTGGATGTGATTTTTATAGACAGATTCTAGTAATCCAGATAATACTCTTTTGCAAACAGTATGCGAGCTTATCCAAAGGCTGTGAAATCCTACACCTACTGTCTCCACCTACCTTCCTCTTCTACCAGTACGAGCCTTTAGGTTCTCCTCCTTGTTCTACATCCCTGTGCTTGCTCCCTGCATTCAGCTTGTGCTCCTTCTCCCCCAGGCCTATCACACAATCTAAATCCCAGCACCACAGAAGGTGAGACAGGCATTCAAATTTGGCTGTCACTGCAAGAGGAGAGATGCGACATAGTGGCTAGAGCAGCAATAACTGCGAAAATGTATCATCCCGGCTTCTCCAAATGTCCCTCCCTGCGCTGTGATCGAGGCACACCACGGCAATAAATCCTTCTAAGAGCCCTTAAATCTATCACACTAATTGCTAAATGTGGAGTAGCCATTCATCTTTCCTGGTAACATTGCAATCCATGAATTTGCTATAAGATTTTTTTTTAAATGTTTTCTTATGATTAAAGCATAAAAGAAAAGAAAAAGTAACATCACTCTGTCTACTTTCAGGCTAGTGCTTCTTTTTGAAGCCTGGAGAGGAGTTCAGGATGGAAAACATGAAACATAAGGAGAACTGTCAACAGAAAGGGACAGATATTTCCCTGCTCTATTCACATGCATTCTTAGCACTTAAGACACTTATTTCTAGACAGTAGAATGAATAAATAACACCCATATTTTCAGAAATTTCCTAATAACCTTCTCTTTAAATGTCTTTCTAGAAATCTCACAGCAAGTGTCCATTCATTTAGCATAGAGAGTGAGTGAAACTGGACCGTATTTTCACAGAGAGGTCAAATATTTAAAATAATAATATTCTTTGGAGTTGGTCGATAAATATACATGGAAATAGACTTCAAGGAAAATAAGAGAGGCAAACTTGGGATCGTGAGCATGTCCTTTGTCAATTTGTTCAGTGTACAGTAACCTTGACAAATTAAGAAAATTCCAAGTGCATTAGGAAAGGCTGCCCTCTTCAGCCAAACTTAATAAAAGGTACCCAGAAGAAGTTCCAAGTGTCTTGAAGTTAAAATAAAAATGTGGTGAAATGAACTGTGCAGTGCAGTATCAACATCATATCAACTTTCTTCTGCTTAATAACAATTTGCTACTACATAAAGAAAAGCGCTTCTTGTCATTAGCTACATATTACTGTGTGTTTGTTTAGACTCACTACAGATCCATTAATACATTTTCTATAAGGCTGCTAAAATGTTCACTCATATGCTGAAATACAGAGATGTAATTAATTTAAAAAGCTATTGAGTCTGAGCTTTCCCTATACTGTCATATGGAAAATAACCCATTTGGTTAGTGCTGAATTTCTATCACATGGGAATTTCCATTAAACACGATAAACTTGCTTCTTTTCTCTAACAAAACTTGTGGTTTAGATATATTTTGATCTCCCTAGTGATCCAAAAGAGTGAGCGGAAAAATGTTTTTGTCATCATGATTGGTGTTTTATACTTGATGACTATTTTTAATTTCTTTTCCTTAAATCTTTCATCAACAATTAGGAAACTGAGCTTACTTAGCCAGAAAGTTACTTTTCTTTTCCTCACTATTGGTCATCTGAGTGTCTTCGCAGGTGAAATTGTGGATTTTTATCTTGCATCACACCAGGTGGCAAAACACAAGGCCACCAGGTACTTTACTGGGGAATATGAATGAAATTTCATAAGGAAGATGACCTGTATGAAGAAAATAACTGTATCTGGGTTTACCACTGTAAATAACAGATTCCAATTTACTGGGGAAGGTGAGGTGGACATAAATACTATTAGCAGTGTTTTACTTTGAAAAGTGAAAGGCATATCATGGAATCTGCCGAGGAGAACGAGAATTACAGATTATGCTCCACAATACCAAACCTGATACTTATCTATCAAAATTTTTCAAGTCCTGTAACAGGACCTGGGACTGTACTAGGCAAACTTTTTAAAACAGTCATGACCTGTCAATATAGCCTCCTAAAGTTGCTCCAGCACAGGGAGCAGAGACAAAGCTACTAAAAGAGGAAGTATTACTAGTGACAGAAAGATACAAGGGATTTAACTGCCAGCTTGATGGAAGTTTCTCCCTTCATCCTTAGACATAGTCTTTTTTCTAGCTTTTCAGCAAAGCCTCCAATGTCATGATGTCTTGGGGGAACACACCTAACTGCCCAATAAGTTCATGAGCTGAGATATGGCTCTTACTCATTGCCAAAAGCCTTTTTTTTGGTCTCAAAGCACTTCCCCTAAGCATGATGAATCCAGTTCATTCTATATTCTGCTCCAAAATTTGAACAGAGTTTCCTGCCTCCTTCGCCACATCACACAGGCTTTCTAGACAACAGGTAACATCTTCTTTAAATGTCTCTTTCCACAGAAAGTCTCTTGAGCCTGTGATACAGGCAGCATTTCTAAGTTTAACAAAACCCCCACATTCTTAACTTTAACCATGTGGGGAACTCCCTCTGAAGGCTTCTCTTTATTTTTGCCTTTCTTAAATAGGATTCGGTTTAAGATGTACTTTAAGTTAAGCATTACTTAAATGCTTTGTTGAACTGGGGCCTGAAATGGGACTTTAATTTCCTTAACAACTCTCAATATACCATTACTAGAATAAATGTAGAAAAATCAGACTTTCTGAAAAAATGTGTCTCAAGGGCACTAGTACAAGCAAATTATGGAGAAGTTAAATAATGGCAAACTATAAATCTCATCTCTACCAACACTTACCCATCTGTCTTACCAGTATGCTAAGGAGCAGGTCTTGTTTAAAGACTGAGACGTTAGAGCTGGAAATGAATACTTGCCTTTTAGTCCCCTCCTATACTATGGTATTCAGTTTCATGTATAATTGATGGCCTGAAATTTTAAGATAGATAGGGTAAATAAATTATGAGTATTCAAAATAACACCCTTTTGCCAGTAAAACCATGTTATTCTTCACGCTGACTCAGCCACCTCTCGTGCTGCTATCTTTATTTATAGGAGCAGTATTTTCTGTGATTTTGTAGTATATGCTTACTAAAATGATTTTGATGGAAAACATAACCATGATTTTGTAATAATCAAAATACAGTACAGTTTTGTTTGGGTATTTTTTCTCCATTCAGTTGAGACATAGTGTAAAAGAAAGGCATATTAGTTGAATACCAGCATTTTATATGCTACTGCTAGTTCTTGCACAATAGAATTCCTGAGAACTGTGCCGTAATTCTTTCCTGCAGTGAAACACAGGGGTGTCCACATTGGCATTCTTCAATTTTCTTACACTGTTAAATTATAAGACTGCTTGTACTATGAAGAGAGCTTGGGTTATGAATTTTCTGAAGTGACAGATTCCGCTATATAAACCACTGGTGAGTCTGGGAACGCCATTCAACATTTTCAGCTTTGGAATTAATTTTATTCTCCTTCTTCCTATTAGGAAATTAAAAATGTTCACAGTTTTACTGGTAAGGAGTGCAGTTTCCATGACAAAGTCACATCCCTGGGAAAACCCCCAGTACTTCTTCCAGCCGAGGGAGGACAGAGCCATGGGTATACAGAGGTGCAATTCTGTCCTGACAGCTGTGCACCTGTAACGAGTTACTGAGAAACTCAAACAAGGATCCTAAAACAAGGAAACTAAAAGGCAGCTCTACAAGATAGCTGCAGCATACTTCTTGTGAAAGACAAGGCTGATGGACTGGGAAAAATAATAGAAGAAATAGTTTTTGTGGAATGCATAACAAGCTTTTTTTTTTTGTAAAAATACTGGTCTTTTCTCCCATTACATGCCAGTCTTTCCACTTCTTTCAGGACCAGGCTAGTGAGAGGGCTAGTCAGGTATGTCCGCTGTCCTTCAGCATTACAGATGTGGCATCAAAAGGCAACTGTGAAGTAACTGTCTGATACCACTTACAAAAGTTAATATCATATACAAATTACTTCGTTCAGTGACAATTCGTAATCGCAGCCTACAGAGTCCATTCAGGACTTCATAAAATAAATAGCTTGAGCAGTAAGAACTCTTCTACAGACAGCAACTTTCAGTAAAAAGTATTTGAACAAGTAAATGAACACATGAAAATTTATTAATAGAGAAAGAACACAAGAAATTAGAGGTTGTAATGGGATAAAATACAAATTCATATTGAAACATTAGAGGAAGCTCATGTAAATTCAGGGATGAGACAAAGATTATTGATTTTTCCTTAAATAAAAACAAGAAAGCAACCTAACTGTGTTCCAAGCACTGGCTGATAAATTCACTCAAAGAAATAGTTTGATTTTGCCTGTCTCCTTTTTCTGGCAAAAGCCATCAAGAACATCGCAACACCATTATTCCAAAACCTGCAAGGTTCACAGTCCTCTCAGATACTCACCTTCAGACTTCTAACCAGAAAATGGGGGGAAACGAACAACACCCCTCCCTAAACACCCAAACCTCTCAAACAACGTGTTGATATAACCTCATTAACTCTGTTAAGAACTACTTTAGATTTTACCCCCCACTCCCCGCAAATAGAAATATATAAAACTTGATGCTTCAGAGCATATCTCCAGGTCTCTGCAATTATTCTGGGCAGAAACTCCCTAGGTGTGCACTAGGTGATTTCTAACACCTTCTTGTCACGTTAAAGACAAATGACAAACCTAGGCTGACCACCAGGCTCACCCACATGCAAAAGCCAAGTCAATTTTTGCACTGCTTGACCTCTCTGCGAGCATCAACATGGCCATTCACAAAATGTTCACAGCCTGCTTTCAACACATGAACACTTTGGAAGGTGGAGTATGAAACTTTTCACAACCTTAAAGGTAAGCTTCAGTCAGCAGATGCAACTCTTGAGTAAGACAAGTAGATCTAAACATCTTAGCACTGCATTTCAGGAAGTCAGGAGTGTGGAAGAGAAAAGCTCAGACTCATAGACCCAAGCTACCAGTTGTCTGGAATACCGCAGTAAGAGCTGAAATACAGAGGAAAAACAGTTCTTCCTGGGATGTGTTACAAAAAATGTGCGGTCTTGGAAAAAAACAAGAAGGAAACTGAGCTGATATTAATTAAAAATGGAAGAAATTGCTCAACACAGTTTTACTGTACTTAAACACAGTATAAATCCATTCAAGTAGTCAGGAGTGGGCCAGGGAGAGGTTAGTTTAAAATTTAATCTGGCTGTTCAGATTGCAGGCAGAAAAGCCACAATTCAACCTACACAAACTGCTTAAGTTCAACCAAAAAAATCATCAAACAAGGGCAGAGATCCAGTGGAGCCCCAATGAGTCCTTCACCAGGGATACAGAAGAGTTCCAGTTGCATAATACCAGTGGTGTGTTAAGCCAAGTCCTGCATCAGGGTACTTGGCTAGTAGAAATATAATCCACAGTTGAAGCAGGCGGGCTTTCCTTATAACATAAAAGTTGTATCCGGTATGATGCATCTACACTGGCTGCATTAATAGGTTTAATATCAGGACTTCTAAATTCCCATTTTAACCCGTGGGTGTTTCGGCACACTGTACTGGGGAATGATTCTGTTCTTGGCAGCACAGCTTATTCCAGCTCCCTCAGAGAAATAGCCACTTCTCTTCCAGCTGTGTGATGTTGGTCAGATTTCATAACACCCCTTAGGTCCAATGTAGGTACGCCAACACAAGATCATCATATAGGCTGGGACTGTACTCACAGACATGAATACTGAAAGAGGCCTTGGCAAAACAATCACTGAACTCACATTTGGCCTGTGTCCTTGTACCTTCAAGCTGGGATTTTCAAAGGAGTTCAAATTTCGCTGGTAGATGAACGCGTAATACCCCTTCATTCCTTTGAAGAGGCCAGTCTGAAGCTGTAATGAGCCTGCAAATAGTGATTAGCATTTAAAGTGGCACCCTCAATAATAAAATCTCTGTGAGCCAGATTCTAGTTTTCTGGAAGTGAAAGACACTATTCACATTTACCTCTCAGGAGCCCACTTTTGGTCTCATACTGCTAAATGAGAGGTCACAAGGTATCAGCTCTAGTGAATTGCTCCTAGGCTCTTCAGGTAAGATTTAATTCTTGGCGCATCATTTGCAAGCTTTCTGGAGGCTGCAGTTTGCTGCTCCCTGCTCCCTTCCCCTTCCAGCCTGAAGAGCAGTACCTGTTGTCAAGCAGGCTGCAGGAGGCTGGAGTGATACGTTCCTAGTCCAAAGACTTGCACCTCCTCCCAAGCAGGCATGAATAATCGTCTCTGAAGTCTGACTTTCCCATTATGCTCAAAAAACCTGTTCACCACATCTGGAGCCAGACAGAGTTATGGGCTGTGAGGGTCTTTCTGGTATGCTCTGCACCTCTCCTACCTGCTAAGACCAAGTCCACGGTAGCCACTTACAGTTCAGCTCAGTCTTCAGCAAAGCATTTCATCAATAAATGTTGTACAAGGCTAGTTAAAAGCACACGGGAAGGATTTATCCCGACATCAAATTGAAGCTTAGTAAAACCAAAATAACAAATTATCGAACTCGCAGCCAGGTAAAAATATCTGAACCCACAAGTGGGGAAGCGTTCAAATGGGTTCAAAGTGGGTAAAGCTTTCATTCCTAGCTGCTTCTGTGGAAGTAGGTGTTAAGCAGAAATGCCTCATGTAAACAAACCTAACCCAGGCAGGCTCTTTCAGGAGACTAAATAGACAGAAAAGTCTCTTGATGCCCACATAAACGCCATTACCTCTCTTTCTACGTTCTGCCACAGCCCACACAAGGGCGTTGGTCAAACAGTTCAGAGAAAAGGTGGGGCTTACGAGCTGTACGTTCCCCAGAGAAGACCTCCTCTGCTCTGATTTTTTAAAAACATAGATTCTCTTACTTTTCTACATTAATCTTGAAATCTGTTCCATTTTCCACACTTGACTAGAGAAACCATCTCTGAAGCTCCTGACATAAAAATATTAAGCAGAACACCAAAGTGTTTTTAAAATACTGTAGCACTCGAGTCTCTGTCTGCCACTCAGTGGCACATAGCAATTTAAAATTATTGAAGCTCTTAAATTAAGTGCTTAAATTTGAAGGTGATCATCACTCTGAACATGTGAATTGTACAGCTATCTGAACTATCAAAGCGTTTCAATTTACTCTAAGCAGGTCATTTTTGGAAGTGATAAGGGAGCCTGTGATTGCCCAGCCTGCACTGATTTAAAGCTGGTGAAGTTTTCTATTGGTTTTACAAGTACTTGAGCAATTCTGGTAGCTTATAAGAATCCCGTGCTGAACACATCTGAGCAAGTTGGGGGGTATGTGTGTGCTTTTTTTTGTTTTGCTTTTAATTAGCAATTTTGCATCAGCATTTTCCTTCAGGAGTCAAATCAAAGCAGGTGTTTTTCCCTAGTTCTTCCACAGTTGTGTGGATATAAAAATTGAACACCTATATCCACTTTCAAAGTCCTCAATTCACTTAATAGACAGCGTACAATTTTCTGAGTGTACTGAAAATTTCATTGCTTTGTAGCTACAAATTGAAACCTATAATGCTCTTCTCCAGGAAGCAATCATTAATGCCTTTTTTTACAATAGAATATATTTAGTCTTGCAATTTTGGCACACCGTGCCTTTTGAAAGTATTTTCTTAAATGAACTAGTAATAGCTAGTTACCCCCTGTAATATATTACTCATTGATGAAATAGTTATATTCTATACAAAAACCTTTTATAGCTGCAAGGACTATAGAAACACAAGAGATCCTTAAACTCCAGGATGATTCTTTCCTCTGCCATCCAAAGTAGCTTAGGGCCAGAATGAGACCTTGCCAGGTTTTTTTGGATTTGGACAGCTTTCTACATATTCCCAGAATTGTTAAATATTGCACTATTTCCCACACTGCATAAAGTTCAATTAGAGAGATTCTTTTTGTGGGCCTTTTTCTTGTGCTCCTCCAACTGCCCCATGGCAGAGCTGTCATGGCTGATGTCCTGCCTTGATTCACAGCTCCCAGCAAATATTTCCCATTTTCCTTTCTGAATAGCTTTAATGATAAAGCATAATTATTTGAAAACTCTGATGACTTCTGGTATTTGTTATAAATTAATTCCACTTAATGCCTAGTCTTTTAAGGGCACTTTCTTTCTCTATCAGAAATAACTTGAGTTGAAGATTTGTCAGTCAGCCTTCCAGTTGTAGACCCTTGAAAATCAAATCCCTTTTAAGTGGAAGCACATTCTGGTTATTTGACAGCATTTCATTTTATACATCTGCACTGACCCACGATCTACTGCAAAGGATGTGCATTACCGCTTGTATGCTCTGCCTCCTAAAATAATGTGTGAGCTGGGACCTGGGGGGTTCTTGCTGCAATATCCGTTGTTTACTCACACATGATTGATAACCAGCTCATGTTTATGATGCTGAACAGCCTTGAACTACATGGGGGGGATTTTTGCCATTTGGAAGACTTCTGCAACCAGCAAAATCTAACTAATTCCAATGTATGGCTTCTGAGTCATACAGTGCCTGTGTTGTAGCCATCTACATTTTTCAGCATAATGGCCAGTCAAATACCAGAGGTGAGATAATACAACCATGCTTGACATTTATCTATTATCAAATAATTCGCTCAAGTTTACATTGATTTAGCTGTGCACGCTGCACCTTGATAAAATTATTTTTATTGGCATACCATGGCACATCAAGATGTTTAAGAGTAATTTATAAAGAAAACTGTCACGTGATTTCAGAAAAAGTATGAAGATTTTTTTAAGCCATTTGATGTTCTCTTGAATGATTAACCCTCGTGTGAAGAATCAGTTGACAGGTTAATTTTCCAGGTCGAAATCCAAGCTTCAACTCAACCACTTCTTTCATTTTGTTTTATAAGGCAATGTGGAAGAGTTTACCTGTCACTGGAAGAAGTATAACAGTCGCAGTTGGTTAGTTTGCTAACTGCCATGATTGCTTACATCTCTGTTCTTTGGTATTTTGGCTATAATGCTGCATTCCCCATTATTCTGTGAGATTTTCCTAGTTCCTTGCTTTGCTGAAGAGTTCAGTAATTTATCAGCCATCTCATTCTCACAAGCATTTCCCTGGTGGTTTGAGCTTCACCTGAAGTTTTCTCAAGTTTATGAATGTTTATTATACGTTTCTACTACATCTGTAAAGCAAGTGCCATAACAGCAATTTCAGAATGGTCAGTCTTACTCAAGTTCAGTAGTTGAGCTGGTAAAATACTTCACTACAATCCCCTTAACAAACTGTTTCAACTTCTTGATTAAATTATCCTTGTTGTTCCCTTCATTTCTACTCATGCTGCCTTGTACTGCTCTGTCCTTTGTTTTACAACTTTTGCTGCCTCTTTTTTCAGAGGTATTTCTGAGGAGTTAATGCTTTTTTTGGCTTGTTTCTTTTCTGTCCCTCAGTTATGCAGACTTCAGAGACACTTTTCTGAAAATCAGTAACAGCTGTTGCAGCATCCACGATATGATCATTCAAAAGAGACAACGGAACATCAGTGCTGACTTGTACAGGATATGAGCCTCGACACACGTAGACTCCTTTCATCGGTACAACTGGAAATTTGTTTTGTTGTGTCTTGATTAGCCTTTTCCTCATGCTTTTTTTAGGATCATAAAAAAGAAGAGTTGGAAAAGAATTCCAAGGCTGTTTTGGCCCCATTCTCTGCATTAAGTTGGGATCAAGCAGTTGTAGACTATCCCTGGCAGAGTTTCCTTTAACCACTTTTTAAAAGCCTCTAATGAGGAGCCCAGAACGACTGTCCGAGTGTTGAAACAATTGCTCACTATTCCTTCCCATAGTTTGTGTATGTTTTGGGAGATGAAGTTTCCCCTCAGGCCTCTTTTTGCTAAATTAGACAAATCAGTTCCTTCACCTTGTTTCCATAAGCACGTTTTCTTATCCTCTTTTCCTGTTGCCCTCCTCTGGGCTCTATCCGGTCTGTCTACTCTTAAGCCTGGCTCTGAAAACTGTATTTCAACTGCAGCTACAGGAGTTCCAAGAGGAGCAGAGCACTTTTCCTGCCTCTGAGAAAAAAGTTAAAACATCTCTAAGTGTCACTCTCATGTTTTGCAGCAGCATCACAAAAAGGGGTGCTTATTTTTAACGAATGTGTTCAGTCTTACTGAACAAAAACTCTGGTAACTTCTAATATCAACTCATCTATACCATCTCATGTCTTAAAAACCTGATCTAAATTTGCTTTTAGGAAAAGTTCAACCAATTAAACCAATTCCCGGTGACTCCATTTGGATGACTCCCATGACTGATAGACATCCACATTTAACAATGGTTTCCTCTCCCTCTGAACTCTGACACTGGGCACAGATTACCATTCTTTCCTCATGCTGATCTAAAATACAGGGATTGTGCTTGCTCATTGCTTTCTTCAATGCAGTTTGACCACATCAACTTTTGTTATTGCCATTATCGCAAAGATACCGGCCTAGAAATGTTGTCAGTCAGAGCATGCTGGTGAGTAACTCCGCAGTCATAACTGGCTCTTAGCCTATGAGTGATGATGCTGGTTCTCAATTAACGTTATGCTCACTGAATAGTAACTATCTTGCATCCTTGGATATATTACAGATTTTTTCATTTTTAAATTGCTTTTTGTCAGCGCTGATGTTTGTGCACTCCAAGGATTTAGGGCTTGTGTTTGTCCATTTCTTTCATTACCACTATCAACTTTTATTATTGCAACTATTGTTCTAATGCTCTAACGCTCTAATGCTTACTTACCTACTTAACTTCAGAAAAGACTGTCATAGAGGCCTGGCTTTACCAATGACTCACATCAAGACTCGCAAAAATTGTGAAGTCCATTACCTTGCTAGTGTGACTACCTTAGTGTATTTTTGATGCTTGACTTTATTTTGCTAATGAGTGTAAGTTATAGAACTATCAATCATCTGCCAGTCTGGCAAAACAGTGAACTTCATTTCATCTGGCCTCTTTGACCTGTTAGACTTAAGTGGCCCTACCAGGAGTTAAAACTCCAACCAGCAGAGATGATAGGATCATTGAAACGCAGGCTTTTTCATTACTGCAAGGGGTAGCCCTCAAAGACTGAAATCTCAGTGGTGGTGCTCATAAAGATTAACATTCCTGCTAGAAACTACTGCCCAGCATTTTAAAACACTTCTACCTAAAGCTAATGCCTGAATGCATACTTAGGCAATGAAACCAAAGTAGCCCAGTTTGGGAAGGTACTGAGCACTCACAGCTTTCAGCAAATTTTTGGAACTAAATGAAAACAGTAGGTGAAGTAATAGACCTAAGAGACACAAACACAGTGGCGTACGGCTATAGTCTTTTTAAGATAGAAATAAATCTTTGTATGAACTTAAATAAAAAATTCTTAGAAGGTAAAGTGACTAATTGCTTCTTTTTATATAGTTTAATTGATGGCCTAAAGCCAAGAACAGATTTTAAATTAATCAAAGTTTCATAAATAATTGTGACTTCATTGTGATACAACCCTGAATAATAAGTTAATCGATTGATTGTTTCACTGAACAGAATATCAAATGAAAATATTCACCTATTATTTATATTAATTTGTATTTAGATGTAGGCACGTACAAATCTGACTCCCTGCTGTACTGAAACAGGATGGAGTATTACAGTGTGAAGTGTTCAGAGAGAATCTGTCATCCATCTGAAACCACAGGCAAGGGTGACCGTAACACCTCCTCTTAGCACATGCGGCCCAGCGCACGCTGTGTTTGATGTGCCAAGGAAAAGGTACTAACCCTTGCCCAGCCCATCCATCAACATCACTTCTTCAGGAAACTCCCTCCCCGTTCTCTGCAAAAGATTCAGGGTCATACAAGCAGTGCACTGAATCTGGATAATATAGTCCATCTACACAGGTTGTACCCAGCACACTAACATCAGCTTGCAGATTTGGGGTGGATGTAGGGCAGCCAATGCAATAAAGAACCTCTGCCAAGCAGAGGAGGCTTTACCCCTATTAAGATTGATACCACTGCCTCTCTGAAGGTTTCAGTGCTCCCAGATAATATAATCAGGTTTTGAAGGTGCTTATTATGAAAGATTCAAGCCAGCTTATGGTATGCAAGAGCACAGTTAGCAGTTGTTCACAAAGGGACCTGAATGTGGAGGAAGACATGGAGATAATAATGAAATAAATACATCCATGAGTCTGCATTTAAAAAAAAAAAGTTTTGAATGTAGGGCATCTGTAAGTCAGGTGCTAAGCTAACAGGTTGGCAGGCCAACGTGTTTTCTTTTACTCCTTTTGCTAGTTCTGGGTTATATTTTCAAGTGTCAAGTCACATTTCAGATCAGCGCTGCATATTTTCTTACCAGCAAAGCAAAGCCATACTGATCTTCTAAAATAAAAGTGCATATTTATTTGAGAGCACCCTGCAATATACCAGCAGCCAAATTAAACTGCATTTAATATTTCCTGTGTTGGCTTTGTATTATTTATCAAATGATTCAATTTAGTAAAATATATATATATTATATGAGTATCTTTGAAACTACATTACCATTTCTCAGAACCCTCCAACAAGGGCTTTGTTGTTCAAGCTGCCGTAAAGAGAGCTGTGCCAACGAGAGCTAATTGGACTGCACAGCAATGAACTTTATTGATCCTGCAAAAGCCATAAACACTGTTACATTTTTCTGAGTGCCATCTATGGGCACATTTGCCATCAGCAGATAATGGCAGTGTATGTGTGCCTATGTATTGTTGTTAAAGACAATACCACCATGTACCAAAGAATTCGGCCAACACATGCTCCAAAATTTCCAATTCTGGCGTGCAATCTTTGCAGCCTTAATGTTCTCTTACTTTAATTATGTAAGTTTAATTGGCATCAACCCTGGACCCACACTGAAAAGTGCAGCCTTATCCAAGACTGCAAACATTTTCTGGCTTTTTGTTTACAGCAGGTTAAATTGTTCCTTGACAACTATACATGTATGCCAGTCCATTCACTCACATTAAAAAAAAAAAAGGCATGTGCATGCAAGTGAAATAACTGTGCACGTAAATAAGTGTTTTCACAAGTAATATGGCAGGGTATTCAGTAAGCACCATATTTGGATACATTCTGTGTGTATAAAAAGCACTAAGATACAAAGTAGTGTCTGTGTCAATGTATAGATTTACCAGTGGGGGTATGTTAATGTATGAGTTATACTCCTGCTCGCCTAGTCCGGCAGGACGTCTCTTACAGCATGTCTTTGCTCCTACCCAGGCATGTTTCCTTTCCTTAAAACCCTAGGTCTGGGAGAGCAGCATACTTGCACGGCCAAGTCTTATCCCACATGGAAATAAAGCATGGCTAGTTTGTGTGCCCAGACTGGGAAGGACAGAAAGGAGAGCTCTTGCAGTCTGGTACTATAAACATAGCCCATGTCAACAGGGTTTATTTTACAGTGTACATTAAAGAGGAAATTTTCAAAGAAACATAAGAAAGTCATGAGCGACCAGGGATCAAACACCTCTAGGCTCCTCTGAATAGTACAAGGTAAAACAAAACAACCAGTACACCAGCCCATACCAATTGCCACATTATAATGCTCCCTAAGGCTTCAGTCCAGGAAATCAGGATCTTGTTTATGGAAACATAATTAAAGCACTTTCCTTGCTTTCCTGTAATAGACACTGTAGCACCTGGTAATCAAAGAGAAATAGCTGAAAAGTCTGTCCTTGGGTTTCACTAAGCCCATGCATTAGAAGCCTGTTTGCCTTCCTGGTCCCAAATTCACATGCCAGGGCTTCATTGACTCATTGGTAACAAATGGGACTGTACATCCCTAAATCCTCTGCTGCTTGGTGAGCCTGCCTGCAGAAGCTTCTTTCCCCTTCCCACTAACCGGAATTTAACTATCTATCATGCATTTTTAAGAGGCTCAAGTGCTTTATGCTGTTTAAATGTTTGGACCCTTACACCTGCTGCGATGCTGAGAATATCAAATGGGAATCCTGCCCTTAACACCCACAAGTGATTCACATACATGTTTCCTTTGGCTCAGACTGTGCTCAGGCCCATCTGTTTGAAAGCACCAATCCTGCTTGCTGGTCCAACGCTCACACAGTGATGCCAAGGGACAGGAACACTGAGCAGGATAATGCTAGCTCACATAAGGCTACAAGAGTCCTTTCCTTTGCTTCCACCCCTGCAGTCATACCACATCACTTCTGCTGCAAGTCTCACTGAAAAAGGGTTCACATCTGCTCAGTTGAAGTATGCTGCCACGGAAGTGAGATACAGTCCAAGGAAGCTCCAGCTATACATGGTGGCTGCTGGGGATGAAGACTGTCTTCACAGGCTTGCTCAGAAGCTCATGCCCGTAGCAGAAATCTGTAGCTCAAGAAACGGGGATTCTACTGCAGACAAATCTCCTTCTTATTTGAAGGAATTAATGCAGTGGAGGTGCCACAGGGACCTTCACAGAGCTCCACACACACATACTTGAGTCCTAAAATTCTAATGAAAGACACAAGTCAGAAACAAAGGACTCTGAGTAATGAAATGATTAAAGAGAAAATACAGTTGAAAACTCCTGGAACACATTATAATTTAATATCTCATTATTTACTAGGCACATTGAACATAACATGAATTTCCCTCTGCTCCACCAAGCCCACTTCATATTCCACAGAGCCTACGCTCCTGTATCTCATCCAAGCTGAGATGAAATTGTCTTGTATATCAGACAAATGTACTAGAGAGTAGCCTACACTTTGATAATGTACAATCTGAATGTTCCCGATAGTCCAACTTCCACATCATTTAGAGAATTTGCACTCACACATTTTCAATGCATAATGAGTGGCTTTAGCAGTTCATAATTATTAAGTAGTTATTTTACATGCCCTTGTGACTGGTAAATAATACCATAGAGAAAATGAATAAATGCTTCTGCATAAACCTAGAAGTTCTTGTTTTAAATCTGCATTATCATGTTGGTTCAGATTTGTAGGCTTAGGTCTGAACAAACATGAACTTCAGGGACATTTGAAATTCAGCTCTGAATCCTGACCTGGATTTTCTAAATGACCTTTGAAATTTGGAACTAAATCCAAATGTTGCAGAGTTTCTACCTGGAAGCCATTCGCTGATGGATTTTCAGTCAGTCTAATGTAGGTGGCAAATTATGCCGGGAGTAAGTCATTTTCAAGAGATCCAAGGTCTGGCATACAGACTACTACATCCAGCAGGTTTAAATGGAAAACAAAGGTTCTTCATTTACCTCTGAGGCTTCTGTCTGATTTATTTTGCTTCTCTGGTTTGCATTTATTTGATTGTTTTTGCCAGGTATAATGGAGAAAATGCAGGCATTGCTAGGGAAAGCTGTAATCTGCAGCACTCTGAGACAGTCCCTCAACCACAATGACCTCTGGAAGACACCTCTGAATTGGAGCAGAAAGGAGAGATGGCAACCCACAGACAGGCCTTTGCAGTTTGCCCAGATGTCAGCAAACTAGTCTTTACTGGCCAAGACTGAGACAGCCATAACTTGTTACAAAGCAGTGAAGCACATACTTTACTCACATATTTAAACTTGAGAATGCATTTAACTGCTCTGCTGAACACGGACAGGCATAGCCATGTGCCGTGCTGCTCTGGGGACATAGGGTCAGTCACTCTCAGAGCACTGAAAGCTTCTCAAAAACTCCTGAAAATGGGAAATACAAGAAATACTATTTATCGGGTAACTACTCCAGTGTCAAGAGATGGCAATTAGGAAAGTCTCCCTTTTGCAGTCTCTGACAGCATCTGATACTACACTACGACAACGCCAACAATCCTCTACCCTTTTCTGTGAAGGTAAACATTCAACATATATTGGTAAGCTAGCAGATCTGTCACAAATAGAAACTGAAGAGAAACAGCATCACAGTAGTCCTCTTCAGAATTGTACTATAACTAAAATGAATATATAAACATAATTCTGAAAAGCTGACTTGTACTTATTATTACTATCATTTGTCTTGATTACATAGGACCATGCACAATTAAAAATAATAACAAAGAAATATATTTTACAAATCCACAAATACTCAGAGGCAGAATTCAGTCACCTTTTCAGATGTCTATCAGTTGCTTCAGTAATGTGTTGAAGAAAACAAATGAAAATTTAAAAAATCAGTCTAGTTACTACCTGCAGGAACTGATTGTCCTTTAAAATAACTTCAGTTTTATGAAAATGTAAAACCCACAAGCTTCAATACAGATTAAGAAAAATGTCCAAGCTCCAGGGACAGGAAGAAAGCTACCAAAGCAGCTTTTTATTTGCCTTTCAACCATTTCTGCAAGCAGAACTCCCCGCAGTGATGTCCAACTCTGTTTCCAAGAGGTTACTGTTAGAAAGAAGCAATCTACCTTTGACCATGCCTTAATCTGCATTTTTCAGGACAAAAATTTCTTGGCTGCTGTGCTGAGCACCCAACTAGAGTTTTTAAGTACCCTCTGAAATTCTCCCATCTAAATAGTGCTATGTCCTCTGCACATTTTGCTATCTCACTGTTCATTCTCTGTTCTTAATGAGAACTACGGACACATTTTATTTCTTCTGCACTGGCAGAAGATTTATGTCTCTACAGATTCTTCAGCATGATTGCCTCTGCGTTTTGTGTGAGCAGTGGTAAATTTTTTAGTTGCACTGTTTTAATTCATATTTTGAACAGAAATTACACGTAGCTAAGTTCCAACTGAGACAAAGACCACTGGAGTCAGGATTATCATAGCGTTTTTTTACTAGTATTATGTGTGGTTCAAAGATGACCTGATCTTTCTTCCCTCATCTTAGAAAAAGAAACATGAATCAAAAGTCAGCCTCCCATTTTAATCAAATTGCCCTGATTATCTGGTATGGATCTAAAGGAGGAAGGTTTAAATAGCTCCTACAATGGAAATATTTCAGAACTAATCTGACAGTACAAGCAAAAAGAAGTAATTAATAAAAGCAAATGAAATTACATTGTAGTAATCAGGGAATGGCTCAGGAAAGGGCACAAAGATTACAAGAACCAGCTGATTACTGTGGATTGTTTCTACATTAAAAAAAATCCATGCCCTTCAGGCCACCGAAAAGGGAGAAAGAAAAAGGAAAACATAAATTTGTCTGTCTATACAAATGCGTTACTGGATTGTAGTTTGCTGGACTTTGTGAAAAGAGAGCAGTTTCATATCAACAAAAAAACCAGATTTGATGACACAGTTTTCTTTCTGGGGAATCAGGGATAGTTTTCTGTAACAGAGTTAAAGTGGGTATTAACTGAGTGGCAAGTCCTGAGCCAGACCTCTTGCTGAATGCTTAGGAAGGAAAATCAAAATCCTTCACTGAAGACAGAGCTCCCATTTCTTGCCCTTCCTATCACAGCTCTTGAGAATAATAAAGTTTTATATTGCCCAAAGAGCCTCTTACCTGGAGGTATTGCTGATAACTCTGTTGTCTTCTCGCCTGGGCATAAGAGAGGAAAGACATTGGAGGAATGACATTGGGCTGTGCGCACAAACCCCCACAGCTATGGAACAGTTGAGGTTCACCTACATCAAAATGGAGGTTTGCCATTGAGCTCTGGCCAATGTGAAACTTCACAAACCATTAAAAGACCCTGCGAGCACTCCCTGAGTCCTTCTTTGGCCCATGAGAAGTAAAGTATCTCAGGTGTTCTGCCTTGAAAATGTAAAGCAATCATGATCCTTACCATAAAGTGCAAATGAAAAGAAATTTATGTATTCAAAATTATAATTCATCAAAGGTCAGACAAAATCTACCACGTGCTAACAGATCAGTATCCTAAAAAATTTTTAAAATATTTTTCAACCTGACAGATTAACTAGCAAACTACAAAATAAACTGGTATTTGGGAGGATGTATTACAAGGAGATGTATTACTGGATTGCCTTTAACAACTGGTTTTCCCTGTAAGATTCATGCCTTAGTTTTTCAAATGTTTATTAAAGGCAGAAACTAAAGCAGAGCTGGATGCAGCTGTAACCCCCTGGAAAACCCTCTTCTGTAAGAGGATCAAGTTAGGAGACTCTGCAAATTGAAGAGCTGTAATATGAAACTTAATGTATAGTCATCATCAAGTGAGGTAACTTAGAAACTGGAAAGCCTTGTCTTAGAGTTAATGCCTTAATCCCAACGTATCATTCACACTATGAGAAAATATGTCAGAAACTGAAAATCCATGAAACAAGGTTATGGAAAAAAAAAGAACAAAATAAACATTGTGACTGACAATGTGCTGATATTGATTTGTTTTCATTCCTGCAACAGGTACTTACTTTCTGGTTTGCCAAAATCTGACAGCATCCTTTATGTTCAAGTTATTCTGAGGCCTGATCCAGTATATTTTTAAGTAAATATTAATTATGAGTATCTATGCCAACCATTGCCACTAAGAATGGGGTATTTATTCTGTCCTATGCCTGAGCTCAGAGGTATTTACCTCCCAAAGTTTTGGACTGCCAGAAAATAAAACTGTGATGGTAAAGGATGTGGTTATGTGGTAAATAGTGGAGAAATTTCCTTTTAACTAAACACAAAGGGTAAAAGAGTTTCCTGATTATTAATGATAAGCTTGTGCTCAGGGCCTAGCTAAATCAAAGCCAAGTGTTCTCAACCACAGAAACAACAAAAATTATGATTGAGTGATAATCATATGTGTTTTGATTATATGCATCCTACAGGCTCCCGCAGATCCTCCTAGCACTTAGGCCAGGCCCAGCTCATCTGCTATCCCATGGCCAACCACACCAGCCCAAAACCCACCAACTTTCATAATTTTGTAGTTAAAGAAGTGAGGAGGAGGTGGGCAAATGTAGTCTGAGGACCACCATTTTGCCAGGGCCCTGCCTATAGCTGCCCCACTGGAGCAGACAAAGCAGCAGACAGCCCCTACAAGCTCAAGCACACGTGTACCTACATGGAACAGGACTCGGCACCCTCTGTGCTGTGACTGCCAGGCCAGGACTCTCCGGCAAGCCCCATGAGATCCTTTCACCATTCCCCAAGAGGATACAGAGGGATTTGGATGCCCTCCCCTTGGAGAAAGTCTTGGTGTGGAAAAGGAAAAGAGGAAAGGAAAAACCCTTTCTTGGATTTTCTATTTGTGTACACCGGTTTTGGAGGAGTTTTTGGACCTTCCCAAAAGCACTGAACAAAGAGACACCATACCATAGACAAGAAATGGAGGCACACACTGGAGAGGCATCATCAAGATTTAGTGAAGGAACACAATACAGACCACTGCAACAGCCGTGTTGGTCCTAAAGTTTTCTGTTTAGTGTTCAGAGCAAGGGCTGTCTTGATATATACCAGATACAGGCCTGTATCTTAAGATCTAGTATCTTACACTAGAGACAAGCAAGTTATTTGCCCTCAAGGACTACATCTATGCTGCTAAAATAACAAGGCCAGGTCACGGGCTCCAGCACTTGCATGCCATTGGCCATTCTGGGTGTTACCTTAGTCCCTGGCTTCATATTCCCATGGAATGTTTGAATCAAGTCACCAAGTTTTGAGGGGCAAGAGAGTTTAGCAGGGTGCATGCACACTGTGCCACACTCCGTGGCTTAAGGGCCAGCAAAGAGTCTTTGGCACATCTTATTTCTTAGTATAGGGACGCAGGTGCACAAAAGGTGTCCTAGAAAGCAAAGGGAGAGGCAGCCATGTTACCAGTGGTGAAAGAGAGATGAGAATAGTACTCATCTTGAGTATGAATATTAGTAGCAGAAAAGTTCTGCAGTGCCCTGGCTATTCCTTCCTCTATAGCGAGAATGCATCCTGGCATGAATGCTTGTAATGCAGGTGTTCCCATACCATGAAACACACACCAGTGCTGATGCTTGCACCATTTCAAAGTCGCGAAGAGTCAGGAACTGTTGCTGCTGCTGATGGTGGTGCCTGCTGCCACTGATAACTGTAGTACCCTTCAGAACAACCCCTCCCCTAAGAGATGATAGAAATGACAAATTGAAGTGTTAATTTGTTAAACTGCAATAGCACTGTCAAATTAGCCTGGCTTAATGCTAAAAATAATTCCATTCATTACAACAGAGCCAAAACGAGTATCAACTACAGAGCCAAAACAAGCATCATACCTTTTGATAGTAAAATTCTGTGTGCAGAGCAGTCTTAAGAGTGCAAAAGAAAAAACCAGGGAAACGGGCAGGCGGCTCAGTGTATTCAGCTCATACAAACGGAACAAGTCCGACAAGGATGTTGCCTCTGAAGACACTTCAGAGAGTGAGCATATGCATCTGCTGAACACCCCTGAGGTTCACCAAAGAAGTGCCTTGAACCCTAGCTTCTCTGACTACTGCTCTGGTAGCATCAAAGACTGTTCACTCGTGACAAAACCAACAAGTACCAAGCAGTGAATTGCCTCCTAACATACAAAGAAAAAAAATACACTGTCACAAATTTTTTTCTGGATGGAGGCCAAGCTGAGTCTGTTCCAAGCATCAGGGCCAAAATAGCATCTACAATTAAAGCATTGCTGACAATGTTGTTGAGGCTACATGAGATGGAGCAGATTACAGGTCACCCTGCAGCTTGGAGGTATATTGGCACTGTGATGGTAGCACTAATAAAAATGTGTTTGTGTCAGTAAAGTAAGCAAATATGACTCAAGGCACACAGGCAGTAGACAGGCTGAATAAGAATTCTCTTTTCTAAACATAACCACAATTTGAAGTGTCAAGGCATGGTGGCCTACAGACCCTCACCACTGGACAGCTGCTGCAGAAATCTAGCAGGACATAATTGAAATTAATGATAGAAGAAAGCAACATTCACAAGACCACCACAATTACTGCTTTGCAAAAGCAAAAGTTCTTTTCTATCCCTGATATATTCAGGAAGACATTAGATAAAGTGAATCTATGCCATTTGATAAAATACCATTGTGTAGGGGTAATTAAGAAGGGGGGTAGGTAAGTGCAGGCACTGCAGAGGCCCTGCCATATTCTCACAACAGGAAATACAGAGTTGTGGGAAAAAAAACCAAGTACAACTGGAACAGAGAGCATAGCCTTCACCATCTGGGAACTTACTCCCCTTGTCTGGGAATGATCTCTAAGCCCACGTTAAAAGATCAATGAACTGCAAAAGATGTCTCAGTCTGCCTGGGAATCTGAAGAATGAGTGGAATTTGGTTCTGCTTTGATTTCAATTTACCCTGCCCACATTACAATTTTGTAACATACTGTCAACCTAAAAATATTTGTTCTGTTGCCAGTGTCCTATCACTACAGAAAGGGAAACAGTGATATTTTGATCGTGATGGGTAAATGGCAAAAGCATATGAAATAAAGTGGGTGTGCGGTGGCGGTCAGAGGGGGGGATGGCTGGGGGAAGAGTCATTCCCTAAATAACCCAGTAAGCCAATACTTTAATACTCATTGTGAAGCGTGATCACGCTGCTAATGAAGCAATAAATCCTCCCTTGCATTGGTGCTTGAGGGAGGGGGGTCAGAAGGTGGAAAGAGCTCCCTTTCCTTTCTCATTACAAGCAGCAACGCAAAATGCTTTAATTTTGCTCAGTAATATCCTAGAAGGAATAGTCAGCTAATGCTTCTCCTCACGAACCCAGCCACAAAATGGCATGGCTCCTTGGCTCCTCTGGCTTTCCTCTTAGGACTCCTGCCCTACAGCCAGCACCAAGCCTGGCTCTGCCCTCCCCATCCTCCCCGCCAGCCTTTGTCCACTTCGGGACTTCAATACTTGACTTCCAGACCTGCACCAGCCAATTTAACCATAAGCATCACTGATGAATGCCTAATCCCCCCCTGCCATACACATACAATAAAATGCCCGTATTTGAAATCATAAAGGAGAGAAACATTTACTTTCCCCAAAATTGAAACTGGCAATGAAAAATGAGCAAAGCCTCTCTCTAATTAAGGCTAATCTGTCTGCCTTGTGTACACACTAGTGAGGGAGCCACAGTATGCTGCAGATCAGAAGATAAAAGCACACTCAGGAGTTCAACTGCTTCAGAAGCACAACATCTGTTAGCCATGTTATTCTGCAGCTACCCAACAAGCAGAGCACCCTTCATAACGCTTAATAGCTTATGCATTATGTATGCAGCCGTTGATACAGAGGCGCTTGGGTTCAGGGTTTCATTCTGCGCAAGTCTCAAATTAGAAAACTACGGGCAAATCCGGGGAGGGGCTCTCTCTCCCCTCTCCTTCCTCGCATGGCAAGTGAGAGCTCAGGGCCAAATTCTGCTCCCAATTACACTAATACGGCTCCACTCAAAATGAGTCCGGCGTAACACAGAACAGTATCTGACTGACTCCATTCTTAATTCACTCAGTGTGTGGAATTAGAATAAAATTGCAAGAAATCTTGTTAGAAGAGAACATTTTAAGTCACCTATTGTTGTAATATCCTTGATTGATTTATCCACTACATTATTATTACAAATTAATAAAGGAAGGGCATGCATTAATGGAGTTTATAGGTTTTTCAGTTACTGTTTTCCTATTATTCTTTCTATTATTCAATTCACCAGCTCCTTCATATAATTTATCTAAAACTCCAATGCATTATAGTGCTTCAGAATTTATGAAGTATATACAAAGCATATAAATCCTATTAACTCATCATACTTATAAATGAGTCAATTAAAATGTTCTGTGTGCCTACAGTATATAAAGGGGAGGGAGAATAAAACAGAGACCAAAGGGTTAATAAATTCTTGATTGTTTATATTTTCTTAAACTTCTCTGCCACAGTGGAGCCAAGATGCAGCACAAATATGCTGCATTCTGCTCCTTAGACCCTATAGCCCAGGATGGACTGTCCAAGGAACATAATAGACTTGAGGGCAGCTTACAGTGATTTTCATATTGATTTTGAGGCCAAAGGGTCCATTTTGTTCTTCTAACATGACTACTCGCATGACACAAGCCCACAGAATTTCACTCGGGGATTCCTTTATAAAGCTAACAGTTTCTGGAAGAGTTTTTTTTAAAGTATCCAACCTTCATTTAGGGACTTCCAGCTATTTGTTCCAATTTTGTAACATAGCCTCACTGATAAAAATATACATCCTGGCAGGTTTTCACACCATATATGCATGCCCATGTTAGGTATCTAGCCTAGGAATGATTCAACAGATCAAAGTGAAGGACTCGAGTTCCCTGCCTAGTCAATGAAAAGAGGCAGGCAGTCAGCTCCAGCGTATTGAGTCAGAGTGTCTAAACGAGATGCCTGAAAGAGCTAAAAGCAGACTAGGAGAATAAATACCTACCCCGACTTCTGTTCTGAACTGCTCAAGATCCTCCTCCTACTGATAGCTGTTCCTTCCAACTATTGTCTTTGGCAATATGCTTCATTTCCTAGACTGAATAGGCAGCTACTTTCTCTATAGCCATACATACAACTCCATAATAATTAAACCACATGGAATTTGCAATGTGATAGAGAGACAGATTTTCCAGAACTCAGATCATTCATAGAGGTCTTTCCTCATCTCTTCCCTTTTTGCTGCTATCTTCACTTCAGTGCCAACATACGCTGCAACTCAACACAGGGTTTAGGCAACAGAATCGTAAGTGCCACTGAATTGAATTTGTGCTACAAAGTCATTTAAGTGCTTTTGAAAAATCACACCCTTGAACTCTCGATAGGACTGCAGCATTATCCTGGCCACAGAATCCCTGCGCAACATCAATGTATTAATTCCTATTTGTAAGGTGCTTTGAAGATGCTCATACTACTGCATTGCACCCTGCAGATTTTCATTGGTGCTAATGTGGTACAACTCTGTTTTCTCCCTCCTCCCAGCCTGAACCAGTCTATTGAGAGCAACAAGAAAGACCAGAAAATGTGTTTTTCCATACATTTGAGAAGACAAATTTTGATGTCCCAGCATGAATTATTCCACACCACACAAAAATGCTAATTAAGCCTTTATTGTATAACCTGACAGATGTTTCTGATGCACTGTTCATTCATTTCATACTGTACAAAAGCTAAAGTTTTAAACTTTTTGTATTATGATGAAATTAGCATTATTCATGAAGACAGCCATCAAAAGTCTACTTGAAGCGCCGTCCCATTCCTCAGAGGGAAGAATATCGAAAGACATAGCTGAAGATGGCCCTCCCTTGTGCATTAGGTGGACACGCCGCATCCACACATGCACACAAGGAGTCTACAGGCCCCCATTCTTTCTCCCCACACACCTTCACTTGTCTTTCATACTAGGAGCATCTTCTGTTGCACATACATAAATTACAATCCTGGTGGCTTACACTTATTTTACATACCCAGCCCACACAACCTAATGCTATTCATACAGAGAAGCAGTTCAAGCAAAAGAAATGGCTGCTTTTGTGACTGTAACACCACAGGGAAAAAGTTGAATCCGAAGATTTTGTGCCTGATCACCCTATTCCTCCATCGCACGGAAGTTTGTCTTGGTGCCCTTCTGTCCTGACAGTGGCCAGTGTCCACCTCGGGAGCAACTCGCTCTGCGGTCCCCTTGCATCCCCCAGTGTAGCACTGCTTTTGGCTGACGGCCATTCTGCACCTCTCCTGCTGCCGCACTCACCAGGATGGACAGGCAAAGACAAACTCGTTTTTGCATACGGATTGCTTTACTCCCCTGCCTCTCCTAGGGGTACGGCATGCATACCCCAGGGAATGGCCCATCCTGTCCCAGCCTTGTTCTGTCCCCATCCCTAGGGAGGAGCCTGGTGCCCAGGGCTGGGGCTGGCCCCAGTGCCCCCCGGCTGCCCTGCTCCTGACCAGGGGGGGTGGGATGGGCCCTGGCTGCCGGGTCCCCGGGAGGAGCCCCGGCTGCTCTCAGACCCCAGTTTTCGCTGTGCCCCAATGCTTCCCCCAAGCAAGCCACCATTGGCTCCCATCATCTACTTCCCTGCAGTGTCACTGCAGACTGGTCTTCATCCCTGTCCCTTTTGTCTTGTCTTCTACACATGTACACAATTTCCTTCTGCATTTTTGACTCCTCTTACATATCACTGTTCCCTTTTCTCCTCTGCTCCCCTAAAAAAGCACATTAATACCCCAACCTACTCAGTCTCCTGCCCTTGTCACCAAACCAACATCTGAGAAAACGCTTGTCCTTTTCTCTTCGCTCTCTGGAGTAACTGTCAGGAAAAGAAAGATTTCTTAAAAAATACAGATTCAGCAACTGCACACTGTTACTTGGAAGGAAGGTTGTCCCTGAGGTAGTGATTATACATATAAAGACAATAATAAGACTGAAGGCTGCAAAGCTGTGTAGCAAAGGTAGAAATCTTACAAGTCCGTCTTTACAATTCTCCAGAGGTTTCATATATAGCATAAAAGAGCCTATTTTACACATATGTAAGTGCTGTGAAAACAATTAATTCGCCTGTTAATCACAAATTACAGTACAACACATCTCAAGAAATGCATCAGTAAGAGGATAAACAGAAACAAATATACATGAAATAGATGCACAGAAATTAACATCTCTAATAAAGGATTGACCTGTTTTTTTTCTATTTGCAAATCTTTGAAATTGTATTTATTAACAGTATATACCAGAGTTATTATCTGTTACTATAAAGCTGAAGATCTAAGGGATGTGGTCTATTACTTATCAAAGAAAAGCTAAGTAGTCACCTGATCATTGCTTTATGTACTTACGTAGTACATCAGTAGATACTTATACAGGATGAAGAATATTTCTAAAAGCAGAATTTAACTGAGCAAAAATGGCCTATGCCAAATTCAGGGCCATACAGCAAAGATGTAGGTAAGCAAAACCTGGAATCATGGCACAGATAATTTAGCTACAAGTTTATCAGAATCATGATGGAACATTAGACTAAGGATGCAACCAAAACCAGGAAGACATGAGGACTTCCCTATTAGCACATGAGGATTCCCTATTAGGATCTGCAAAACATAAACCTGATGTCCCTTCCTTCTGCCAGGTTGTCTCCAAAGACCAGATTTACGCACAGGATTCCTGTTCATGGGAAGAAATACACACTTCAAAGAGGCAGTCCAAAAAATCCATACACTGAATGTATACCTCGAGCAAGCAACGAAGCAACACTAAAAAGAAGGATGCGATGCTGACACTGTCCTTCCTGTGAACATGGTAAGAACTGGGAGAGCCAGAGACAGGCTCCCCTGCTGAGCTGGATGGATGGCAGGGGAAGCTCAAACCCAACTAGTGTGGTTCAGGATTTGTAACACTGGAGAACGAGAAAAGCAGGGATGAATTTTCAAATACCAGTTGCACAGCAACCTTTTTTACAATAGCCTTGGGGTTAGGGCAGTCTTCTCAGATGCAGAACAGTGAGGTTTGAATGAACCCAGACTGAGACAGGAATTGACTTCAGTTTTCCTACTGAAAATAGAAAAAGTTTGAAAGTGTTCCTGATCAATATGCATTTGTATGGAAAACAGCTCCCTTTCTTTCTCTGGCGAGTTAAAGAGACAACATCCATATCTGCCTCCTAATGAAGGACCAAGTCCGACTAGCACATGTTCAGGGGGCTTAGCATACCTACAAGGTGGTGGCCAACAAGAGGTTTGGGAGCACTCTGATTAATCTCAGCACGGCTTAGGCAAAAGCTAAGGGCCGAGGAGCTGTGTTTTACCTGTGGAAACTGAATGTTTCATGGTGTTCCCTATAATCCCAGTTCCTGCTTACCCAAGCAGAGGAGCTACCAGCATGTACTCCCACGTCGCTTGCTCCCTCAGCTTCCCTCCGAATGACCTGGGGCAGCCAGGCATGGGACCTGCACATGGTCAGGGTGCTTTCTCACACTGAAGGCTTTTCACTGTCTCAGTTTGGAAATTCTCAGTCAGACGAGGGCAGCTCTGGCCGCACACACCAGACAGAACTGCAGCACAGGGAAGTCTTGGGGCCAAAATACTTTGTAAGTTCAGACACCTCCAAGCTAAGGCAGTGACTGTTGCAGGATTCTTTATTTCACTATTTTGTGGGATATATGAGACACAGTGGGATTCATCTGATCTGTATTTTCACGTCCACCATACTGACCTAGTCACTCTCGATTCCCTTTTTAGTCTATGGACCTTTTTAGTCTAGGTGTCTTTAGGACATGGTTGACTTAAGCTGTTTTAGATGTCTATCTTAAAAGGGGAGAATCACATCCTCCCTTTTGACAGCAGAATGGGTCTAAATGACCAGTAAGAAGTAGGTATCTGCTGTATGCACACTTTTATGCACACATATGATCAGAGGCTGGATCTGTTTTATGTGACTATGTCCTGTGGAGCTAGCCTTAAAGATCACAATGACTCCTTCTGTCCTTAAAATCTATTAATCTTCTAATTAGAGCTAATTAAAATGAAATGCATTACTTTTTCTTCCTAGACAACTATCTCTTTCATCATTAAAACACTAACATTTTTTAAACAAGCTCCCCTAATAACAAGTGCAGCTTAATATACATAATTAGTATTCTTTTCTAACAGTAAGACCACAGGCTGGTCCAATTACACATTTTTATACCATTAGAAAACAAAATGTGACACTACCATAGGAACAGGCTACATGTAATGGCACACTCTGGTTAGCACAAAGAACCCAATGTAAACAGAAACCAGCCAGTTAAGTGATTCTTCCAGGTACTGGGGACCAGGGGAACACATCGTGCTGGGAAATACTCCAGTGAAGTTCATGAATAGTCTTTAAGTCTACATGCAGTAATTTTGTATTAAATATTTGCGATAAAGTTGAGTGATGTAGAAGCAGGAGAACAACAGGAAGAAAGCAGGGGGCTGCATAAGTAGGACATGTCTCCTCTCAAGCTTTCAGCTCTCTCTTTATAGCTCTTATGAAAAGCTTGCAGTGGCAGAAGACAACAGGAGATGTGCCATTTAAACACAGGTAGGCCATTAATATATTGTTTAGAGTACTTGAAATGCATTGCACAGGATTAGTTGCCTGCCAATCATCCCAATTAAGCAGGCGTGTCATTGATCAGGATAGCAATTAAGAGTATTCTAGGGTATCAGCAATTTATTCTTAACGGCCACAAAACTAATTGCTTTCAACCCCAGAACCAGGTTCAACATTCTTTACAAAAGAGAAAAAAGAATTATTGGAAAATTTCTTGTCCTTTTCCCATGAATTACCTATGGGCTAAGCTAGATTAGGAGAATTTACAATACTCCAGAGCTCTAATATAGTAACAAATTATTCCATCATTATCTGCTGTTAGCCACGGGAAACGACAAGATAAAACGGAATAACACTTGGTGGTTTTTTAAATCTGGATTTGCAATCTCTGGATAAACCAATGAGCAATGCAAACTCCAAAGCCAGCACATGGTAAGGCAAAGGCTCTGCAAGATGGCCAGTGCTGTCCTGAATGTTCTTTGGGAACAAAGAAGTGCAGCCCTGCAAACCACCAAACTCTTGGTACCCATCCGAATACGTCCAGTTTCAGACCGGTGGGACTCTCCCCATAGTTACGTGCTCTGGTTGTTGTCCTTGGGCTCAGCACCCACTAACACCCAGGTCTAAGCTCTGAGAAGGCTGACTAGTTTGACTGCCTGCGTTACAAGTGTGCCGGGATGCCTGGTGGAGGGCCTGGGCAGGTCTCTGCCATGGCAACTGTACTCAGGAAAAAACCCCTGTGCAAGCAGGTGAGACCAAAAGAGCGAGGCATCGCACTTCAGGTAGCTCAGGGACAATCATGAGCCAAGTTGGTTGGCACAAGGATGAGCTGGACAGAAAAAAATGGATAATTAGATGGGCAGACTGAGGAGTGCTGGTCCACGGGAACACTGAGGAGTCAGGTTTGGTCATAACCTCAGTCTCAGCACAAATCAGAAACCTAATGAACCTCGTTAAAGTTACAGTGAGAATCCTTGTGCGTGCTGCAGTACATTGCTCTGTGGTTTTGGAGGATTTTTTTCTCCTTTTCTGTTATATCCTTTCTGTTCATATAGCTTTTATTCATGTGCATCAGTAAGGAAATAAACAACAAATATCTTAATTGGAATGTTTACATTTTTGCTTTTCTTATTGTTTTGTTTTAACACTGAAAACACTGTGAACTGAGTGAAGAAATTAAAAAAATACGTAACACCTCCAAAAAGCACACTGATGATATTTGAATGCTTATGTAGAGCAGCATGTATGAATATTATTTTGAAGTACGCTTCAAATCTTTGCATGGGATTCTACCTTTCTGAAAAATCAAATATTTGATTTGATAGAAATAGAACTAGAACTATAGAAATACATCCCCTATTTTAAAATATTTATTATGCAGAGAGCATAATGTTTGCTGTTAATTATAGGATACATTAATTACCTCTATATAAATATGCTATTTTACAAACTACTCTTTACATAAGGTGCATTTTACCTTAAGTGCATCATTTCCCTCTACAGGATCTGCAGTTCCTAAAGGGAGATGGCAACAGTGATGCAGACCTTCAACACACCGGAGGCAGTAGGAGGAGGAGGGAAACTTCTCCTCAGTCCTTGGAAAATGCCAGGTCTCTGGCCAGTTCAGTCTAAAACCTCCAACCCCTTATGCAGAAAGTAAGGACTTTCTGGTACAAACAGCCCACCACGCCTGTATTCTGGCTTCATCTCCATAACAACACTTAAACATCTTTCTCTTTCCTACCTGAATTTAACCTCCCCAGACCCCTAGACTAGGGAATTGCTAATATCCTTGTTTTAGAGATGTGAGGCCCAGAATGACTCATTCACCTGAGATCACACAAGGAGCCTGGACAGATCCCTGAATGGGATTTGGAAGTCCAGAGCCCCAAGAATCTACTGCCCTAACCCCTGAACGTATAAACCAGGAGTGTTTTTAAGGAGCATCTCTTCTCCTTTAATGAGCCCAGGACTTGCCCTCATGGTTTTGCTTTCGGTGTTGTTTTGCAGTCTTGGACAAACTTCCACGTCTCTCCCCCAATAATTTTCCCTGTAAAATTAATGTTGCCATCCTTTTAAAAGGCTTTGATATCCTGGCCTGACAGATGCAGTTCCTATTTATCCATTAAATGCTATTTGGTATAGTGGACCCTTGCACCCAGAGCCGAGAAGAACACGCTATTAACCTGCTCATACCCTAAACAATAATAATTGCAATTAAATTTCAAATTGGTTTTTGCAGAGGTTAGTGAGGCTGCTGTGGGTAACAGGGGACAGAAAGTGCAAAACTAGCAATTAAAATAGTCTCAGTCTCTCCTAATAAAAGGTGCAGGAGGATACTGTATATATACACACTGATTTCCTAGCCAATGCAAATGTCTTTTGTAAATGCATATTTGGGAACTCAGCAGGTAAACAAATGGGTCAGTGAGTTAAGAAAAATTGTTTCTTTGCTCTGTCATTTCAGGAGGGTAAAGCCTGCAACAGCCTGCATTTTAAGTAAACCAGACTCCTTCTACTTGCAACAGTGGAACTGTTGACTTACACAGCTTCACGGCTAAGCATTTGCTTAGAAAAAGAGAGCACAGCTCTAGTCCCCAAACCAGCTTTTTCCTATTAATTTCACTTCCCTTGCTCTATGTGTAATGCAGCCATTTGAAATCCTTCCATCTTGTTTGCAACTTGAATCATGTCTCTATTTTTAGAGGGCTTGAAGCTATGCTATGACTTCACCAAATGGAAAATGTAATCATGTCTGTGTTATGTATAACAAAGTGTGTATTTGCCCTGAGCCAAATGAACGGCATCATCAGGATTTTGGACAGAGTCAGATTTTGGGGATAGTAACAATCCTAGGAACTAGCCCTGCCAGCAACTTTGCTTTCCTAACTTGCATTAGCTGGAGTTTTGTGACAGTCCCCCAGAGAACAGCGCTGAGGCAGCACAGCAAGAAGACAATGTCTCAAGAATGCATGAAACCAAATTACTCAATTTGTCCGTATAGCGGATTGGGATCTGGTCTCTTCAATGGGAAGGGAGACAGTCATCTTGGAAAAAAACCCCACATTTGTTTAGGAAGAGCGTGTATACAACATGGTTGTAACTGACTCTCAGCTTTACTAGCTCTGGCAGAGATTCGAGAGGGTGAAACACTCCTCCCAAACCCCATGGGGGCTGATTTATGCCACTGGGCAGCATTTGCACGTAATGAATTTCCCTCCCAGAGGGTCACATTTACTACTTCTGCCCTGCTCCAGAGGCAATTCACATCTACCTTCTAGGCTCTGCATTTAACAGGAACAAGAACAGTGAAGCTGACAGAGAAACTGAAGAAACACGTGGAGTTTTGTGCACGTGGAAAGGAGAGGTATGACTGGGAGCACGCTGCGTGTTGTTGCTATTGGAGCCCCTCGAAAGACCTACATACATGCAGTAGGTAACAGGAAACCTAAGCTGTTTGTTCATATGCTGGTTTTGAAAGATTCTTAAACTAACAATTACTAGGTGTATTATTCAAAGCATTCTAGATCAAAAAAACAGCCATTCTTTTTAAATACTTAAAACATACTATATAGCTTGCCTTTACTGATGATAATGGAGAGGAATAAGGTAAAAATACCTGCATGCATCTAATCTGGTTTTCCTCTCACAGCAGTTTTATATCGGTGTAATTTCATTGATCCCTAAGAAATTGCTACAGATTCAATGGAAGAGAATCCTGAGAGAGAATAACCAGCCAGCAAATGCCACTGCCTTAAGACTGGTACATGATATTTTAAAATGCCATAACAAATGCCCACAGAAGCCACAAAATCCCTTGCAAAAGGAATTCTGAATCATCCACATGTGGGACAATTGTTCCTCAGTAGAGTGGTCTTCCCTCAGTGGAGGAACTGTCAGCATACAATTATAGATCTCTGAAAAACATTAAATCTCCATGTTTACTGGAAATGCATTAGTGAGAAAACACCATTCCATTTCTCCAAATGTCTTTTGAACATAATAGCTTTTTTTTTCTGAAAATGAAATTCCCAAATCTGCTAAGAAATTACCACAAAATGTCACATTTCTGTAATTAATAATTCAAGTCTTTTCCCTATCCAAACCCATAAAGAAATCAAAAATACAATTGAAATGTTGTTTGCTTGGCAATATGTATTCTACTTCACAGCAGCAGTTGTCACAAAAATACTTTTGGTGTTAAGAAAGACACTCCGGGCTTGGTTTATAAACAAATTTTTGCTGGCACAATTGACATAAATCAGGCTAACTACATGATTTACATCAATTGCATCAGATCAAATTAACTGCTATAATCGAGCAAAACCATTCAGTTCTCCTAAATACTGCTAAATGAAGAAAAGCAATTCACATCAGGCAATTTGTAAGCACTTCCTAGTTGTTTGAAAAGTTATGCTCCCACTTTTAGAAATGCTGCAAAAATATTTAGCATAACATCACTCCACCATACGGCAACTTTGCTCTGTATCAGTTATAATCTTTCCTTAGCCCTTTGCTCTTCAGCAATTCTGATGCTCTGCAATTCAACTTTGCCTCTGCTCCCACGTGGGGGAATAAAGGAACAGAAGGAGCGGGTTGAGCCACGGACCCAGCCATTTTCCCACTTTCTAAGTAAGAACCTGTGCCAACCAGCACAGGTGTGGCAGTGAAAACATAGAAATAATTTGCACAGGTAAAGGGCTATAACAAATGCTAGGGACCAGGGATCCATCAAAAACACGAGTGTCAAAACAGAAAAGCAGACCCTTTTAGAAACAAAGTTATTCTCATCTTCTGACGCTGTGTGGATTTGGATGAGTATCTGATGGTGTGAAGTTGGCCTTCCATCTCCAAACGTTAGTCCACTCACAGACAGACACATTGTAAAAGGCTGCCTGCAACTGAAAACCTCCTCTCTCTGGAGACAGCATCGATCCACTTCTAAAGTTCCCGGCATAATTTTGTTCAATCTCACAAAGCACCATCACTAGGCAACCACTTTTTGGTGGGCTCCAACTCATTGCTTCAGACGAGTTTTTCTGTGCTATATCCATCGTCTACCACTCGTTCCCTCGGGGTGTTGAAATCTGTCAACATTCCTTAAGACAGAGGCAAACAGTTTTATTTCTACTTGACCCCGTGGCAAAATTGTATTGCTTTCCTTCACTGCCTTTAAATTCCTTCTCAGCATCCATTTGCTTCGTATTGAAACCGAATTGGTAGTCGCCAGGAGTCTTGTCCGTTGAAACGGATTTCACTTCTAGTCCACGATTGCACCAGACTTTCTTGTAAAGAGTATTTAAACTGCATTTTAAAAGCACCTAAAGCCTTTGATACCTGTGCTATATACAACAACAGCAGCGACAAGAAATGGTGTGGCAAGAGAGCGAGTCCTTCAGAAAGGTGTGCGTGCTCTGCAGGGGCGCGGAGCCCGGCATCCCCCCCAGCAGCCTCCAGCTCCCCCTCAGAGCAAGACCCGGGTGTGGAGCACCTGCCAAGTCTCCGGGGGGAGGCACACGGACCAGAGGAGCGCAGAGGTAACCCAGCCCCTCGGTTCCCCCAAGCTGCGGCCGGTGTGTAAGGGTAAAGCCATCTGTCTCCTCCACTTCAGAGCCCAGACATAGCAAAGGGGATCAGGAAAAGGGGCGCGTGTGTTACTATTCAAAGTGAAATGTGGGATGTTTCAAAGAGGATCCCTCCTCAGTCTCCTTCTTTCCTCCTCTCTTTAATATTGCTTTTCACCTTTTTACTCTGACCCACCTCTCCCTGCTTTCTGACACTCTCTCACCAGCAGAAAAATATGTTTTAGAAATGTATTTCATCTCTGCAGTCCTATTGTCAGATTTGCTGGAACTGTTTTGACTTCTAAAGAGCACCATGTACTGCTGATTCTTGTTAAGACTGTGCTTACATTTTATAGACAGAACAAGACAATAGGAAACATTTTTATATCATATATAATTAGCCTGTGGCAACTCAGCTTCTCGGATTAGGAAGTTTCCTAAAAGAACTATGCACCCATTTCACCATTGCATTAAAAAAATTATACTTTGCAGAAAAGATTCTTATGAGGTGAAATTTTCCTGTATGGAGGAATTTTTCTCCATGTATGGAAATTACACCAGGTAGGAATCTTGCTGAACCTACAATTTATAATTTTTTAAAGTATAATTAATACATCTGCTTCAGGGCATATGTTGACTTCATGTTTGGAAGAGAAGAGGTTTCCATCTTTCAAAAAGAGGATTATTTTGGGAAAGTCTTCCACTCCTGTTTGCATGATCCAGTATTATCCACCGTCAGTGAAGGCAGACAGAAAATGCTGTTTAAGGATAAACATATCTCTCTTTCTCTCTCTCTCTGCATGTATGTATGCAATCAAATTAATCCTTGAATGACTCCTTTGACGTCAATTTTGCATGATTCATGGCAAGACAACAAAGGAAAAAGTAATTCTTTGTTTGTAATTCAGAAACATGAGAAACCTGATTGTAATAAACGTATTGCCTTATGCTGAACATGCTTGTATTCCCATTTTGAAAAGCATACGTTTTTGGAGCCTCAGCATTTACCACAAGGATATAAACCTTGCAGAGGAAATCACTAAGACTGGAACACATCCAGCAAAACCAGAGATCCCACACTAGTTGAGTGGAAATCCCTTGCCAGCTGAGTGAAAAGTTAAAGCCCTGATTGGTGAATGCTAGGGTATTAATCTTGCAGATTTTTGAGCTGCCTACTAAAATTATTTAAAACAGCTATCACAAGGTGTCTTTATGAAAAGAGGATGTGTAATATTGCATCAATGCCAGCAAAGAGGTACTGCTGCCAGTTTTACACTATTCCCAATGCATCTTGTCCGTGGCCTGTGCAAGGTGTTTATCATTTGCGTAGCGATACCACATAGAAGCTCTAATCAATGATCTGGACTCCACTGTACCAGCCATTAAATTGATACAGGTAAAAGATTATTTCTTTCCTACAGAGTTTGATTAAGGGATCCAAAGCAGAAGATTGACCTAAGGGAGGAAGAAGCACTTTAGAAATCTATCTAAACCCGAACATCTATTCTTCAAAATGTAAATTGTCATTCTTCCATTCACTTTACTCTGTTCTGAATGCTTAAGTTTCTGCAGTCCAAAAATCACCTGATACATCTTTTTGTTTTGCACAACTCATAAGCAGTTTGATAGACCTAATTATGTGCTCCCCCCTTCACAAATTTAGGGTATAATTAATTAAACTCTTGGTTTAGGCAAGTCTGGAATTTATTCAGAGCAACATCACTTCTATGAAGAGATATTCAGTATGAAATAGAGGTCATGTGCACAGCAATAATTCTAAACAAGAACATTTTGCAACTCTATCAAAACATTAGGAAGCCAGAAACCATACCAAATGAAGCAGGACAGATTGTTTTACAATGCAAACTCATTGGTAGAACGAATGAATAGAAAAAACTAGTTGTGGTTGTAAAGCAATCATGGTATGATATTATTAGCATATGGGGTTAACAGTTATGGTTAACCATTACACCAGAGGAAACAGTTCGAGTGCCAGAATACTTAAAATCAGCATTCAAATGTGCTCTGGTCAAGATACAACTTATCATTAAGTCTCAACTGAACAATCTCATTTGAATTAGGTAACACTGAGCTGCTCATACCTAATGTTCACAAAAGATTGATAAATATTAAACTAGCAAAATAGAGGTCAGTTTTAGGGAAGTTTTCAAACAAGTAACAGAGTGATCTTCCCTTTCTTTTCGCCTTCTTTGAACAGTAGCTCAATGAAAGCTTCATTTGTTTACAAAAAGAGTGTTAGTAAACATAGACGGGAATCAGGTCATAAGTGGATAAAAACATAGCAGAAACTAGAGTAGCTGGGAGGCAGGACTGACTGAAGCAATTAAGAAATACATCCCTATGACTCCTTGGAGTGCTAGGTCAATATAGAAGACCGTGTACCTAGCCCACCACATCTGCAAGTTTGTGTTTGTTAGAGAAGTGAGAAACCTCTCGTGCACAGTGATAACAACTCTGAATGTCCCTTCTTGCTTAAGGAGAAAGACAGCCTCAGGCATGGCAAGAATCTTGCAGTGAAAAATCCCAGCATCCATCAGACTTTGTAGGTAGCACCTGAAGGTGCTGGGCACTGTATGAGCACACACAGGGTGGATCACTTCTGCCCCAGGAGGCTTCATGTGAAACGTATCGCCAGCTTTTGATTAGCAGCAATCGGAGCTGGTTTATTATTTTAGTCAGAAAAAGCCTGAAAAATCCTATCTTGCTGTGTGTTTTATCTTTCATTGCAGAAAACTAAAACAGCAGCAGCAAATAAACCTTGTACCAATTCAATTTGGAAATCACAAGTTCAGCAAAAATGAAGAGACACAACAAATTATTGAAGTTACCAGGTTTGAAAAGACCTTTATAGGGAGACAAGGTGAACTGGAGGTGTAAATAAGTTTTTAAAATTGAATGAGTTTTCTAAGAAAGCTTTAAAACAGACACCATAAAAGGTGAGGATAAAACAAAGATTTAAAATGTCATTTAACCATGGGAATTCAAACCGGGGAACAATGCTGCTCACCTCTGGGACAAATCCTCCAGCTCCCCAGGGAAAATGCTAGAGAGCAAGAAACTGAGAACTCCTCTAGCAGGAGGGCTGGACTGTGGCCACGCAGAAACCCCTCCCACAGCCGTGCCTATGAAGATGCCAGAAGGCACTGAAAACCTGCTCCCGTAGATCAACAGGGATGTAAAAACATACGAGGACCAGGACACACACATAAGCTTCCTAAAACATGTCAAGTGCCCTTAGTGGGAAGGAGAGATGTGTAGACAGGTTGCACATTATCTCCACAGCAAGAATGTTGGTGTGACGAGAATGACGACAAAGGCCATGTCTATGTTCTCTCAATCCACAAACAGACCCATGTAAAACAGGCCAACACCACAGAGCCATCACTTCTTCCTTTCCCTCTCATCTAGAAATTGTCCCAAAACACATTGTATTTTGGTGATATCAGTGAAGGTGACAGAGCTTACGAGCTTTTGGCTCAAGACCAAGCTATTGAAAAACTTCTCAGACCTTCAGAGCTCCTTCCAAGACTTCCCTAATTACCTCTACTGCAAACAGTGAGTCACCAAAGAACCGCCTAAAGAACTCAGTTTTTGCAGTTTGTGAGCCTTCCTTTTTCTCCCCACTCATCTGTGCTGGCAGGTTGATTTTCTCCTCAATCTGGACTAAAAAAAAAAAAAGACATCAATTTATTTTTTCAAATACTAACAAAACCCAATGGGAGAATCAGGCAAGAAGAAAATTGCAGGCTTTTCAATCTCCTATTGTAGGGAAGTATGCTGGAAAGACATTCATAAAACAAAATGAATGTAAAGAGTACATCCAAGAGTGCAGATTAGTGAGCAACGCATGTGCTAGGATTTGCATAATTCCAGCTGGTTGGTGGAACATTTCATATTAACAATAATGCTAAAAATAACGTATTTTGAATATACTTGAATAGACTATGCTTAAGCACTGCTGTTTTCTTCACAGTCGATGGGTGCTCTACAAGAATCAAAGGCAAACACAGGGCAGGAAAATTCATCCTCAAGTGAGGTGGTTGCAGACAGCATTGCAAACAGCTACAGCTATAGCAGTGAAAAATGCCAACATATATAACCAAACAACACAAAATTCCTCCACCTACTCATCAATAATCCTTTAGTGCCTGCAAGAATCTAGACATTAAGTTCTTGTTCAAGTGAAGTTCAGACCTGTTTGATAGTGGGTCTAAATTAAGCATCGCAAGGCTGAGAGACTCCTGAAACTACATTGTCTTAAAAACTCACATGGTTTCAAGGGTCTTTACTTCAGTGCCTCTAAGCTTTGAACTGCTAAAAAGATATTCTATCTTTTATGCTTCTAGTTTGCTCTCTGTCTAAGGCTCCTCTACCTCTAGCTCATAATTTTATTTTGTGTCGTTTGATTTGGTGTTTTTCTTAAAGCCCAGCTCCTTCAACGATATGTTTATGTAAGGATTTCATTTTTTGCTTTAAAATAAAATCCCAGATGCTCTTAGCCTTCGTTATTGAAAAGAGGAGTTTTGAAAACATCACTAAGCTGAAGATAAAAGATCAAAAACCAGAAGGCAAATAAAAAGAATGCACATTTTGTTTTAAAGCCCCATATATTTTTCAGCCAACATCATGATGTTTTTGAAGTATAACATGATTTATAAAGGTTGGAATTGGAGAAAAAAATACAAAGAAAGTGCCTTTTCCTGCAAGCATGAAGATACCTGTTCAACTGTACATACCAGTATTCCCAACAAGTTAATGGAACTGTTCACATGTGTAAGTGTGAACATGTATGAATATTCACAATATGTGACAAACATTAGTGGTAAAAGCACTTTTGCTGACTCAGGCTGGATAGAAAGTTTTAGTCATTTTTGTTTCTATGTATTAAAAGTGGATGTCAGCCCTGAGGATGTAACCATGGCTCAGCCTACAGACCATCCAAAACCTGTATCGGAAGTGTTGCGTGCGTACATGCAGCATGAAGAAAAAACAAAAAGAACATCCACCGAGCTCTGGAGTTACCAGATGCCTAAACAAATAAATAAAATGGGGGCAGTGGCCTGTGAATAGAAAATACCAATTACATAAGGCTAAAGTTTGGGTGATAAGGTGACAAAAAGAGGAAATTCTCGAATTGAAAAAATCTCCTGAAAGACTATGTCAGCAGCCTCCATTAAACTCAGAAAGACCCAGTTCGTAAGTCTGACTTATGAATGAACAGTAGATATGTGATTGACTCATTCATACCTCAGCTTTAATTTTTCAGTATGTCAGTAGCTTGATTTTCAGTCCCAGAGCACCTACAGCTCCACTGAAGTAGCAGGAGATGTGAGAATTCAGCCTCTTTGAAAATTCAGCTAAAGGCACTTGGAGTTATGAACAAAACGCAGACTCAGTTGCATGCCTATTACTGTATGAACATTATGACTACTCACAAATTAGGCACACAGTTGCACACATGGTCTTAGTCACATGGGGGAGAGTTTCAAAGACACATCATGGGATGATAGGAATCCAACTCCCTATAAAAGCACATACCTTTGAAAAGCTCACCCTGGGCTTTGAACAGCTTTTCACCATGGATCTCTTCTAGGATTTGGTGGTAATAGAAATTATTCCTTATATATCACTGGATAATAACTCAAGATTATTGAAAAAATGCTTAGTTTTTCGCAAGAGGAGGGAAACTTTGCACATTTCTCCTGGGAAATGTATGTTGCAACAAGAGGAACAATGTGGGGCAAAGATCATGCAAGAGTGAAAAAGAAATGTAACTGCTACACTCCTACATGACGGACATCTCATTTTAGTCCCCTAGTAAATCCCTTGTTTGTTTACAGTGAATTCATGCCAGAGGGGGCAAAAAAATAAACTACCTTCCAGTTAAGCTCATTCACAAAATTAACACAATTTTGAACCATCCCTTGTATGCTTTTGTTCCATTACAGTTTAAAACTAACACAATCTAGTTTATTGGTTTTTCATACTCTTCAACGTTTGCCTTTTTATACTAGACCCAACACTTAACTATAGGGCACATAACTGGGGCGTGAAGGGGGGAAGGTAAGCACCTTGATTAATCTCAGTCAAGGGTTTCAGTCTCAGTCTCACTTAGGATTCAGAGTATAATCATGCAGTTAGCTTTTAAAGTGACCCAAATGTATTTAAAATGTTTGCTTAGTTGAATCTGTTATGCTTTGATGACATCGCTCTATACCATAAGGGTATGGCAAGGAAATATATAATACAAATGATAGCATTAATAAATAATCATTATAAACTACAACCACATCTTTACATGCTCTTTTGATCTTTCCTGTGTAAAATGCATTTAGGCAACAGGTAAAATAAAGATCCTTGAAGTATACCATCTTCTGAAATGTTATGAAGGAATGGAAAAATAGTGATCCATAGGGTAAAGCTGTGATTTCATGTGCAGTCTTAGCTCTGGTGAAGTCAACAGGAATTTTGCTGCTGTTTGGGGAATTTTACCCTATCCAAAAACTGTTATCTACATTTTTTCTGACCTATCCAGACACTGTTAGCTACATTTTTTCTGAAGACAATAAATAACATGCAGCTAAGTGGATAGTTCTGAAAGAGGAGGATAAGAACAGGACAAAAAGCCTTACAGCCCACATAGGATAACAAAGTGATACCACCTAGAGTCTGTGCAATAACTTTGCAGGAGTCACGTTTATCACCTATCCCAGAAATCTCCGTATCAGCGCACACTTCCAGCTCCACAAGTCTCTTTCTTCCTCTGTTCCTCAGCTAACGACAACTTTGGCATCTTACTAGTGCAATTATTATTAAGGATAGGTGGATTATTCAAGTCAGTTTCAAGATTATTTACGGTAAGCCTGATCTCTAAGAGACAGTTATGAAACTGGGAGCTGGACATCTGAATATTTTGTCTCCAAATTCATTTCCCCCAGTGGATGAATGCTTGACATCATGGTAGGTTTTGGTAACAAAAAGAATGATAGATTCTTCACCATAAACCCTATAAAGCTTGATTCACCACCTAATCCCATATTTAACAGAAACCAAGAACGTGAGTAGAGCAAAATATTGATGGCCAACTTTTACCCAGAGAACTTAAACAGGTAGTTTGACATCCTGGAGACCAGATTTTCAATTTGAAAATGGAATATAATCTGTGCTAAAGATATGTTGGAACTCTATCAAAATATTACCTGTCCACAGAAAATCTGCAAAGAGGAGGGAGGAAACATTTTGGGAGTCATCACTAGTTGATTATCCATGATCTAAGGAAAAAAAAAAGTGAAGACCCCATTTGAAGACTACATGATATTTGGAGTAGCTTCATGGGCAACTGACGATGTTATGTATTATCTAGTCTTCAAATTGTTAGCTTTCCTTCTCTGTTCCTTTTATTTTGCCAGAGTCTGGTTTTAGCCTGAAACATTTCAATGATTTTTTTTTTCAACTTAGTTACAGGACTAGTCAGGAGTTTTGTATTTTCTGAGTTGGATGCAAAGGACAGATGCTTATGCATGCTAAGGTACAGTTAATTTTCTCATAGTGCTCATACCAAGACAGGAGAGAGGCTAGCATTTTGCAGGCTTTTTTACAAAGAAGAATACCGGGGGAAGAGTTGCAGTTACGCATTACAGTTCAGTCACTGAAGCTGGATTGAATCCATATCATTTGCTTACATCTTTGCAAGATCTTCAAGGCATATCAGCTGCAATGCGTTATTCACAATGTCAAATATTCTAGACAGGCCAGAAATAAATCTGTCTATGAGCTATGACTAAGAAATCATCCATCAGCAACACAAAAGTAATCTCTGCTGTATTCTAGTCCAAAGTCCAACTGAGAGGGTCTAACATATTGGCCGAGATCAGTTGCTTCTGAGGTTGGCTTTTTGCCATTTTCTCAGTCATCCCAGAAAGAAACAAGAAATTAGTGTGTTAGCTTGCCAAACCAATGACATCAAAAAAACTTTTAGTGCTGATTGGATTATTGTGTTTTCAGGGAAGGTGATAAATAAAAAGCAAAAACCTATTTTATATTACGTATGTAATGGACTTTTTAGACACTCCTCATAATCTGAGGCATATCAGCTATTTTTTCCCCAGGTTCTTCCTCTCTGATAAATCCTCTCCAAAGAGCTGATATGCATCAAATTCTGAAGGCCAGAAAGTTCTTACGAATTTATCATCTTCTCTTCCTCTCAGGTTAAGGGATGAGTTTGGTGGCAGACACAGGAGAAAGCACAGTACATGTAAAAGCCTTAAAATGGGGTACTATGAGATTCTCAAGATCCATCACGCGTCATGATTGTAGGTAAGCACGCTATGGATAGACCGCAGACCTTCATCTTAGTTGTGGAAATTAGGTGACTTGCATACAGCAACCGTTGACCAGAGGCCATTGGTACCTAACCCATCTCAGAGCAGCTCCTTGCGCCTGAGCAGTGACACGTTCCACAGCTTCTGTGCAGATACCCCAGCATCTGCTAAACTGGAGGGAAGGAAAGCAATGAGCCAAGGTCCTATTTCTTTTCTCATAATATGATGTAGCAGACCTTTATAACAGGTCTAAAATGACAGGAAGGGGGGGCATAGAAAAATAATTTCATTTGATACATTGCCTTTGTACCTGTATGGATGCAGTGCATAGCAATTGTTTTAAATGAGAACTTCATTTTACTGTAAGCCTGCTGATAACAGAAGGTTTTAAAACCCACAAGCATTTATCCCTCTATCTGAAGGACTCCTGCGTGTAGGTCACTGTTAGAAACAGCTAGTTTTGAAGGGGGGAAAGGGCAAGGTATGCTAAATATTGCTAATTTCTGTTTGTCCAGCATACTTCAAGTTTCCTCCTCCTTGCCAAATCCTGTCTTTCTGAACACTCTGGACAAACAGAACATCCATTACTGTCGTCTCAATTTCTGTCAACAGCAAACTTCAATACAGGCCTAAATCTGCTGCCACTGAAGTCGATGAGAGTACTGCTTTAGTAGAACTAGTGCCAGTCACTGCTGCCGACACAGCCTTATAGCAAAGATCAGCCTGCCCTTACACCACTTCAAGTGAAATCCTAGTCCCTCCGAACCCCTGCCTTAGTGACAATCACTATGGAAAAAGGAAAGCGTAAACTCTGGGTATTTCCTTCATCTTGGGGTTTTTTTCAACAAAAGCAAAACAGCCAGCCCATGAATTTCCCTCTAGAACAGGGTGTACTCAACTCATATGCTTCAGTCTCGACAGCAAACAGCCCGTGTTGCTAGGCTTAATTGCTATCTGGCAGCTCTAACCACGCAAACTTCTCCAGCAGTTTTTGGATGCTGCAATCCCGCGGCTCCCTGAAAAAACAGCAGAATCCATTCCCCCTCCTGTATTTTGGACAGCCCTGGTCCTGAACATTTTTCTGTGCAGTTTACACCAGGTAACTATTGTCAGTCGACACAAATACCGGTATGTTTGACTACAACTACACCCGGACCACATTGCAGGAAAGTAGGATGTTTGGGACAGGATTCATCTCACCTAACTTACTTTATTTCAGAGTTAAGGCATCTATCCTAGGCTAGCCAGCTAACTTCCTTATAATCAGTGAGGCCACAAGCAGCTGAAGATTCATTTAATTCCAACACAGGCTTCTAAATTAAGTGCAATAAATTTACCTCCTTAACTCCTTGACTGTAGAGGGAACCTAGAGAATTAGCTCGGGCTAGTGGCTTCCTTTTTTAGATCTGGTTAAGCAGCGGCTACATGATCTGAGCTCCATGCAATAGTGTCAGATCCCAGTGGGAATTTGATTGGCGTATATATTCCAAAAGATTTCAAATAGCTTCTTAGTGGCTCTCTGTTTACCCAAAACACTGTATGTTCGGTAACTTCCAGCTAATCTCTAAGAAGTCTAGCTGAGGTGTTCAAATGTCTTAATCTGTTCCTCTTAGAAACAGGAAAATATGTTTTATGAGATAATATAGCAGAGTCCATCTTTTCAGACGACAATCAGCAATACTTTGTTTTATGTTCGGTTTCAGGCATGCACAGAAAAAGAGGTGCCTGTATTTTTCAATGTATGATATTTTTCAGCGTGATTTTTCATCAGGCTTTCAAATCTGGATGTAATTTTCACTTTTTCAGCCAGCTGAACATACAAATAATACTATAATTGGTTTTGGCATTCAACAGAAGAAATGGAGTCTCAGGTATTCCAGGGTTCTATTATCAAAAAACATTTTAGTTACAATTTTTTTAAACATATTAAAAATTAATATGCAAGAAACTATAGTGGCATGCTAAATCTTCCAGACATGAGAACAAATTAATGACTTAGTGGGTGAAACTCTGGAATGCTGACAACTGCATGCTAGACTTCTGTAATGTACTGGTAGCATGGTTAGCAGCCTGCAACCAAAATGTCTTATAATCTTTATGTGAACTATCAGTCTATGCCTTTAAACTTACACTGCTTTTATACCGTTAGATTTTTTTTTCCTTGCCAAAGCTTACTTTATTTTCCTGGGCAAATTCTACACTAACACAAAATGTTGGCCTGGGGTTGTTTGAAGAAACAGGTGTATATAGAAAAGAAATTAACACCGAACTTAGCAGGCATTTGCACAGGGTGAAATAGATTTACCTTGCATGTTGAGATGCTGGAAGGCAGAAGTATCAGGAAGACTAATTAAGAATAAAATACAGTAAAAAGCCATGCATCCCTTTATTTTACACCCTTTAACCCCCTGCTTTTCCTTCAACCTCCTCACAGTCAGATTTTCTTGCACATAACTTACATATTAACTACTTTCATGCTCCATGTAAAAATAGCACCAGGTTGTACTAATTTCTAGCAGGGTAATTGCTGAGACACAGGTGTTGTGAAAAAATTGATAAAGGAAGACTTCCTTCAGAGCCTTGTCATGGAGAAAGAGAAACCAGATGTTGCCTTTTTTTTTTCTTTTTTTTTTTGGTCCACTGCTACTCTATTATTGTACTCTCTGGCTTAGGAAGTTCTCAAATCTAGCCAAGTATAAGGACAAGGTATCAATGTAAGCTCACCAAGACATCCACTACTTCCTAGTGCTGGAGAAGGGCATGGGCATCCTGGTCTTTCACTCTGACCTGTTGCTGGACGTTCTTACATCTACTAATTCCCACCTGATGAAACAGACCCATCAGCCTACAAAACCAAGCAGCCCTGGGGCCATCCCTGGCATGAGACATGCTCAAAACCAGTCTAAAGTCATTTTTTCTCCCTGCAGAAACCTATGCCAAGACCCTGTCTTTTTGAAATCTCTACTATAACATTTCACGGCCATTCCAAAAGACACCACTGCTTACAGAATATAGTTATAAAATACTATCCCATAAACTCTGAAAACTATTCAGGGACTATAAAATTGTTACAGCAATTCCCTTTTGTATTACTCACCAAAAATAAAGGAGGGGAAGAGTAATAGAAATTCAAACTTTTTTTCAGGAAGGACAGCAAATATGTATTTATTTGATGGTAATTAACTCCACCTCCTTGTTACCTTCAGATCTTTTAAGGTGTGACTCTAAGTGATAATTACTGAAAAGGAAATTTTAGCCATTTTTAAAAGGCAGAAAATGTACTTCTGAATAAGAAAGCTAAATTGCTTTTCTTAAAACAAGATATTCAAAAAGTCTTACAATAAGTATATCCTGACAGAAATAACTGTGTTTAAGACCTAAAGATTCTACTTCAGTTTTATGTTTATAGGGTGATAGCCTATTCCCACAAAAGCCAATGAAAATTTTGACATCCATTTCAATGGTGGCAGAATTTCGCTCACTGAGTTCAATAAAATTTATTAGATTTTCATGTTAAATGCAGAGGAAAATCCTGTTCAGATTTCCTGCTAATCCAGACTCAGAGTTTCTGCATGGCTAAAGCAAGAGAGTTGGTAACCTCAGATCTTTTCTAAACTGTATAGAAATGACCCAATTTCCCACATTCTTTTGAATACTAAATCTTTGAAGCCTGTGATGTAGGGAGGAACCGCTATGTTGCACTTTGAGTTTCACTCAGTATTCTGACTGCAGTCTTTGTAAGTCTGCAAGGATTTACATTCATTGTCTCTCCAGAGTCACTTGCAAAATGATTTCTAAAAATTTTCTCTTTCAACTACTATTAGACACTGTCTAATACAGGAACAAGGAATTCCTGGCCCAAGGGCCAGATACAATCTGCAACTTAATTTCAGGCAGACTGCAGCCAAATGAGTTTGCCTGCGTGTCTATTTATTATTGGATGAAAAACAAAGGTGCTTACTAACATATGACTTGCCAAATGTCTCTGAGAGACCTAGCTGGTCCTTCTCAAGAAAAGGGTCTCTGTCCCAGATCTAATAAATTGCAACTCAACATTACAGCTGCCAGCCAAGCAAGACAGAAATACAATATTGCAGAATATTACACAATACATAAATGCAGTATTCCAATGTGATTGTCAAGTAGGTTTGCCGTGCTGGTACAAAGGGCACCATTAGCAGACAGAGAGGTTACTCAGTACTGGCAGCTTCACTTTAGTCAACGGCAAAGATGGGGAGGGAGGGGGAGAGAGGGAAGAAATAACTCCACTTGAGCATCAGAGTCCAGGGAAGATTTGGGGACTGCCAGGAACAAAACCAAACAAACAAAAAGTATCCTTTTGCTTTCAAACTGAGCATTTGATACAGAAACTGAGGAGGAGACAAAATGAATATAAGACTCCACAATGTCACTTCTACAAAGTTCCTTTTTAAGCAGAACCATACTTTGATATCAAGCAATGTTAAAAGCGAATGCAATAGATTAAGAGGGGAAAAAATGTTCAGAACTGTAGGAAGTTGCTCACTTCCTACTGTTACTTGATCTGAACTATCTCATATCCATCTAGGTTATTGCTGTTTCCTGCTATCTGTCACTGATAAATGACTGTTCATGCAGTAAGAGCCACTGTCATGCAACAGCTGTACTCTAGTGGACATTTTAAAGCTCCTTGGGTTGGGAGGTGGGAGGGAAGGAGGGAGGGAGGGAGGAAGGGAGGAAGAAAGGAAGGAAGGAAGCAAGGAAGCAAGGAAACAAGGAAGGAAGAGGTGAAGAGAAGAGGTGGAGAGGCAAACGAGAGAGAGGAAAATGTAATGGGTTTACATCGTCACCCTTCATAAATCTTGATCATGTCTTCAACAAGATCTAGAAAAATCACAATTTCACTCCAGGACAGGGATGTTCATTACCCAAGTTCAAACTGTATGAAAAATTACTGTGGGAAAATCATTCACAATTGATTTATGGCTAAATTGAGGGAAGTGGAAGTGCCATGGCCAATCCACTGCCTTCAAAATATCTTCCCATCTTGCACCCACACTAAAAGCTTTGCACAAAGCTGTTTCTATCGTTTGAGTACCCAAACACAAGGCATTAACCCAGCACATCCCATTAATCATCCAGCCACCTAGAAATGAAAGCTGCAATAAAATGGAGAAAGGGGAAAAATGAATAATTTAGTAATTGATCTCTATCTGGAAAAATATACCATTCTAAAATAAACACTTCTCTCTTCACAAGCCTGAGAGAGTCCTTAAAAATATTTATATTTAAAAATCTAATCAATTTATTCATGTTTCTTTAAGAAAAAAAAGAAATATCTTTCTGTCAGAGGGAAGACTCAGGCTTCAGAATTTTCCTTCATCTTACTTTTAAAAAATACCTAATTTCTTGAGAGCTGTTCAGAGCAAGCTAAACAGAGGGAAGGCTCTGTATGACAGATCTTTTCTGAGATCAGCTGTTCAATGTCTCCATATACTTCAAATCAATACAAAGGGCACATGGATGTTTAGATTAATATCTGTGTTCCAAGAAATGCAAAAATATCCAAGGCCATGCATTAGCTTCTATGCTCTCCAGCAAGTTTATCATCAACAGACATGTTACTTTAGAGCTGCATCACGCCTCTAGGAAACTTTAACTCGTGCACTGCCATGGCACAAGGAATGTGTGGACCCAGAGCAGCAGCAGAATATTTGGGAAAGGGAAAGGAAGGGAAAAATGATGACTCTGCTTCAAGGAACAATCTCTCAAAGCAGCAGCCATCCTTCTGACACTGTGAAGGGAACTAGGACCCACTGGGGAAAGAGCCACCTGTGTACAACCCTGAAAGAAGGAGGTCATGAAAGCCACTGGAAAAAAATAACTGTGTTATTCTTATTTGCATCCTACTGAGCAATCCCCTATCATGTTTCACTGTAAATTCATTTGTGCGTGCACACAAACACCCATACACATACATTTGTTTCATATACACCTGAGCAAGTGGCTTTAGGCCAGCTAATCAAGCAATTAAATGCACCGTTTTTTTCCAAAGCACACAAACTAGAATCATGAGATATTACATATTAGAAAAGGCATTTTAAAGTTGCACAGTAGCTGAATGACACTGTAACAGTACAAGCGCTAGACATCTCCATCTATCAAAGGCTCTTTTTTTTTGTAAATGAGCACAGTACACTGAATTATTAACTCCCCTTACAGAATGTAAACAGGATTTCAGAAGAGGGATGAATCAGGAAAAATTCAAGTAACAGTTTGAAAACTGGAGCACGAAGTAACTAAGTAACAATCCCTCTGAAGAGGCACATTTGTCAGGAGTTAGGCTTTTGTACAACTGTGGCTGTCACCTATCCTTTCCCCCTCTTAAAATCTTGAAGTTGAGTTTACGACATGAAGCCTGAACTGTTAATATCACCTCCCCAATTATTCACAATTAGTGAACAACTTTTGTTGAACATTTTTGAACAACTGTGAAGTTTCATCCCGCGCCCCTGTGGGCCTGCGCTAACGGGATGAGAAGAGCGTAAGTTCCTGACCTCTCATCTTCAACATAATCAGTATCCTCCATACTTGTATCATTTCTCCTCTTCTCTATCTTCTAAGGCTAAATTTTTGGTCCCTTTTCTGGCAGGAGTTTTCCCAGGCTCTTGAATGTTCCTGTCACCCTTTTCCCAATCCTCCTATTTCAGCCACGTCTTTTTTGAGCTCGGGAGGCCAAAATTGCGCACTGTGTTCTAGCTGAGACCACAGGCACAGCTTTATACAAAAGGCTGTATAATACCCTCCCAGTTACTCAATTTCTTAGTCGTCTTGAATGATATGCAACCTAATATCACAGTTTGGTTTTTGACTGTGGTTGTAATTTGAGCAAGTGTCCCCACTGATCTCTCATACTCGGCTCTTCTGGGTCCGGCAGGACTGACTCTTCACACTCAGTCTCACTTTCTTTATTCGCCACTGATCTTTACCCAGCACGGTTCTGCCCACTTGGTGGAAAACTTTACAATTCTCTGAAGGTATTCACAGTTCTTACTGCTCCTGAACAGACTATGTAAGTATTTCCACTAGAGATTTTGCAAATTTATTACTCCAGCCCTCTCTCAATACCAGCAATAAATGGGTTAACAACAGGAATCTTAGTTCATTTGCAGATGTCCAAAGCCCAACTTCGGTCTCTTTCTGCCCCAGCAGATTAGCCTAACCCTCTGCTTTTCCTCTCCTTCCCAGCTTTCAGCCATAACAGTATTTTGCCTGTCACTCCACAACATTGGAGTTTCCGTAATCTTTTGTCCAGAGGTTTGTCAAAGACCTGTCACTCACAGCATTTTTGTTTTCAATTACTCCTGACTTCCCCAACACATTCTCCGTGCTAGGAGATCACTGAAACATCAGTTCTCATTGTAAAAAAAAATGTTTGTGGACTACATCATGCCATAATCTCTCTGGTACTTTACTATTGTTTTTAAATGAGGATTTCAAGTTGGTTGCCAAGTCCAGATGTAAAGTGTTACTTAAATGTATCACTGAATTAACTAACTACGCCTGTAACCGATTCACAGCCGAAGCTCCGTTTTCAGCAGAATTTATAGAAGAGACGCAAGCCTCAGATCACTGCTAAACCCAGCCACAAATCAAAGTCCTCTGGCATATGGGACCAATCGGTCTAGCCGATGTTTGCTGCTGGAACACTCTGCAATGCATGCTCACAGCCGTGAGCCAAACCATTTCTTCTCCCAGGGCTTTGCTAGCTCCAGTATTGCCCTGCTCTCCTTTGCAGATTTGCTGTGCACCCATGCAGATTCACCGGTGTTTCTGTATTATTTCTGGGATCCAGAATGTGCCTTGCTATTCTAGAAGTCCTTCAAGGGCTCCTCTTGCCTCAAAGTCCTCCAGAATTTGAATTCCCTTCTTCAAGGAAAGCAATGGCCAGGCCCAGCTGCCATGCAGGAATTCAAGATTTTGATACAGGATGGGAATTTGGAATCCAGGAAGGACAGGAAAAATGAGCAGGACACAGTGTCTTCCATGATCTCTGCTGCACCAAGGAAGCAGCTCTGTCAAGGAGTTTTATTTAATCCTTCTACTCTGAGGAAAGGTCACCTGGATGCTGTGTACTTCTGAGGATGAACGCTGGGAAAGAACAAGCCAGAAGAATCCCACTGACTCAACGAGCATTTGGGAAGAAGGAAAGAGAGGAAAAAAGAAAACCTAGCATGTATTAAATGGTCCAACTTAACTTCCATCATCTTGGAAGGGGAATTGGAGACTACTGAAACCATACCAGAGGCCAGTATGACAGCAGGGTTATTGTAAATGATAGCCATAATAAAAAAATGCAATACAATTACAAGGATGCAGTGGTGTTATTACACTTTAGAAATTAAATTCCAGCACTGAAAAAATCACAGGCATAGACATACTCTGAAATCTGTCAGACAGCCCTCACAGTGACAGCATTGCTTCCTCGGGGCTCAGTCCTTCCTTGCCTGAAATCAGTCTGCCTCCTTTCCAGTTTCAGCAGCCACAGGACTAGGACCTTGGCATCTTTGTCCCATGTCAGTGTTCACACACAGTCAGCGGGATGAACTGCAGCCGCTTGCCCCCGGATCCCTGTTCCGCACCTTGTTGTTCAGGAGTTTGCAGTGTTATTGAATGTCTGATTACTGAACCAAATACCACCACGCTGATTGAAACACAGCTCAAAAGTAAGCATTTCTTGTTTATTTACCCCAAAGTATACAGCACACAGAGCAAAAGGACAACAACAACAAACCCTATGTATGTGCTCCCCTTCTCCATCACAGCTGCATTTCCTCATGTCGTCCACCCCTGAGTCACTGTCTCTGGGTTGGGAATGTAGCTCTGCTCCCAGCATGCTCCCCCTTTGCCTGTCAGTTCAGTGTGACGGGTGCTGAGTAACCCTCCTTCTTCCTTACACCAGCATCTTTAAGGCTTTAATATTCTGTTTGATCTGTTTGAGGCTGTGGGAGGAGTAAGCAATTTTCTAGCTGGCTTATTAGCTAGGTAGGGAATACTCCCCAATAAATATATTCCGTAGCATTTCCTTTAGACCTCTTATCCATGCCATTGTTCTGCCTTTTTTTTTTTTTTTAAGACTTTTTTGTTTAACTTTACACATTCAGGCAAGTGGATATAATGCAAATAATCTGAGAGCCAACGTTATTTATAATGTTACTGCACATAACACCCTCATTCTCCCCAACAGCCTTTTACTCTATAAAAATATACAAGAGTAAACAGGCACTCCATAAAAAGAAATCCAGGCATCCAGTGTTAAAACTGAACAGCTAAGAACTCAGCAGCAGCAAATATAACCTCACCTCCTTGTGAATAATGGCTTGCTACTTAGTCTGATTACAGGATGACGCACCATACCGCAAATACTATGCTGTGGTATCAGCTTTTCTCTACAATCTTCAATACAAGTCTAGAAGATTATGTATGTGGAGGCCAAACAACCCATTTGAAGGATTGAAAGAAAGCAAATATGTTTGAAAATTAAGAGTGTTATAAAAAAAAAATTATACAAACCAGAATGAAAATGCTGAAGCATAGGCAGTGTAATGTGAAAAAAAAGACATATACTTCAAAAGGCAGGATGTCACTGCACATGAAAGGAAAGGAAAGAAAAAAAGTAATTACTTTAGCTGAACAGCTTTGCCCAACTTTCTGCCCAGACCTTGTGAGCAGAGAAGGTTCACGTCAGTTGTCTTTGCAGTTTCATTGGAGGTACTGATAAAGGGGCAACAGTGTGCCTTAAAATAGAAACATCTAATACTCCAGTCTCCTGCTCACCACAGATGAGGCATATCCCTGGTTAACAACGTGGGCTTCATCTTTGTGGAGACTTAGAATATTTTCAGAGCACTTGGCCGAAAGTCCCAACAACCCTGCCACCAGGCTGAGAAGTGAAGAGGCACCCATCTGCTTGTTCTGCATTGTCTCATGAAGAAAATCTTTAGAAGAATTTTACAGGGAAGCTTTTAGAGAAAATAAAAATATTTATTTTTTCCTCTACTGAGGATTTCTGGGTTCACACTGACATTTGACTGAGCAGTTACTTAGCATGCTGTACACCATATTTCACTTATAACAACAGTGGATATGGTAAAGTCCCCTTTTTCCCCAGAAGATGAAAATAGGGTATATTTTTCATAGAAATTCACATTTTTTCAAGGTTTTTTTTCTTTCTTTTAGAGGCTCAAATGAGGGAAAATACGTTTGGATGGAAGGCTCTATGGTGAGAGTGACACTGAGTCTGGAGGTACAAAACTTGTTTCTATGATACATTAAAAATCCTACCATGGTCAAACAGACACACACAATAACATTTATATGTGCAAAGGATCCACAACCATAGGTCTGCCACCTCCTCTAGAATTTGCTTCAGCAGCAGATTTCACAGTCATTGCCAGGCACCTGTAAGACAAAAGAATAAGGAACAAGCGTTAGCAGAGAGACACTTCTCCCATCCACAGCTTGTTGCTCAACAGAATTTGCAAGAATCTTTAACACCTATCAACAAGGATGACTAATTCATCTTCCTGTCCTGTGCCACTCTACGATCAGCAGATGCATGAGATCTGATTTATCTGTGGTCTAGGTGTACAGCAGGGGCAGCAGGGCCATCCATGAAGACACCCACCAGGACCCAAACCTATAAAAGACTGAGGAAGTGAAGCAGCATCACACCCGTTACCCACGGTCAGCAAGGCCACCCTCCCTTCGGTGCACAAAGTGGGTGCTTCTACCCACCTGTGCAGAATTACCAATAGGACACAGCATTACATTTTGGGATAATGTTACTCATGCTGTTAATGACACACTGGGGGAAGGTAAGACAGCTAGCGTGCATTTGTAATACACCACCTAGCTCACTGAAAGGAGCCGTAAAACCTTTTAAACAGACACAACAGCAAAAACAATTAAGGAAACTCCTTCAGTTCAGAGCTACCTGGGGTGAGCACATGAACTGGCATACAAGCTGCCTGGAGGCCCTGGAGAGCAGTTGCTGAATTAGCAAGGACTGGAATGACTAATTGGTGATTGTTTATCAAATAATACACTAGCAATTCCACTGTACTCTAAGGGGGAGGGAAGAATAAAGCTATTTCAGGTGCCACCACTGGGAACTTAGCGTATTTCTGAGATATGTAAGACATTCTTCAACTCTTTTAAGTGTCCATATGCAGACTAGACAGAGGCTTGCAGGAGGCACATATTTAAGTGCATTTATTTCAAGTGCCTCTGCTAGTTCAAAGGACTCAAACATAAACAGTTGTCTAAAAAAAAAAAAAATATGTGTTTTGGAGAGGAGAAGGAGGAGAATTTATCACTTTTGAGGTGGGAGGAAGGGATGGCAAATATGGTGCTAAGTAAAATAAAGCCTTCTCCTTCCTTGCTGCCCCCTTGTCCCCAAACACACAAAATCAAGAGCCTAGTCTGCTGTGCTCTCTCAATAAGCTTGGCACGTACCTCCCTCTCTCTCCCCCTCGCACTCTCTCCCTCTCTCCATAAAGGGGCATGAAATGAGAAATTTTAGCAAGGTTTCTTTACAGAAGAGAGGCTTGGCTTCAAGCCCAGTATACAGATGTGGGAGGGAGTCTTCAAAGAGAGACTCCCTCAGCGCTGCCCAAGAAAGTGGTACTTCTCACGGTCCGGAAGCAAGGCTTTCTGGGACTCACTGTCTCAAGCCCCACCAGTACTACCTTGTCCCTCAGAGACAATAAATGCCCAAGGAGGAAAAAACATCTGCATGATATTGTCTGGAATTTTTCTCAGCTTGAACCTTAGGCAAAAAGTGACCACATGTTGAGAGGGATGGTTAAAAAAAACAAACAAACAAACAACACAAAACCAAAACCAAAAAACCCCAAAACCAACCAAAAACAAACCCCCAAAAAACTTGTGGCATCCCTGGATTTGGTATTTACTTTTTACATACCATGTCCAGTCGTATGAATTAGCCAATTTATACTGAAGATTATTTGTTGTCTTTAGATTCAGATAGATTATTTCTTTTCAGCAAGTCCTTGTAGACTCTTATAATGGTTTATTGGTATAGTTATACAAGCATAGACAATTTAGACTAGCAAAAAAGCCTTTTGCAGGTACAGTTTTACATCATTTCCATGAGTAAATTAAGTTGTCCAAGAAAAAAAAAATCCTCCTTATTTTCCCCTGGTGTAACTTCATAAATACTAGGGCTTTTCCTAGCATAGCAATGATGACAAAAATATAATAAATCCCTTCCTGACACAGCTGTGCCAGCAAGACTAAAGCCTTCATCTCAATGAGACTGAACTACTTCATATTTCAGCAACATTTATATTACAGGTTTTTCCCCTCACAACACAGTGCATCCTCCCCAATTGCCTGGCTTTGTCTTGCTTCCTGCCCATACTCTGGTAGCCATGGGTCTGCTAGGCAACCTTTACAGTATCAAGTATGCAACTGTATGCTCACTAAGACCATTTAAAAGATGTTTATTATATATAGTTTAAAAAAAAACATCTCTCCATCATGCAGACAGACGTTCCACAATTTCTGCTGGGCCCTCAGCCCCAGCTTACAGCCAACTCTAACCCACTTCTTGGTATTGCAGTAGTAAACACTGTCCCACATGGTTGCAATGTATGTTTGCTTTACTTATGTCTTTCCCTCCTGTTTTAAAATGCACAACATAAATCAAATGCATCTACTTTCCACAGCCGTACTTCCACTTTGAACATATCAGGAGGTAAACAAAACTGCCAGCTCTTAACTGACTCTTTTTCTGTAATTAAGAGGGAATTTCTTACCATGCCCAATGAAATCCAGAATGTTTCAGTGCAGACTCCTGAAAAAGAGAAAGAGTCTTTAAAAGACAGTCTTTTGCTCAATGAAAGTCTAACTGTGAAAAAAATATTGCCAGCATAATTCTATAGGTTGAGTTAAATAAATAAATACTTATCTGATTAATTGTTGCCTGGAATCCTTTTGTGCTTGTATCTCTTGAGTTAGAGGCCATATTAAAAAAGTGCCCAGGAGATTTGAAATCTGAGGACAACCTAAAGCTTGATTCTAAGAAGGCTCAATGCACCAGTACTTTCCCATGGCGTGGGTGAGACAGGTTTAGTCATCAGGTGTGACAGAGAGCAGTCTGTTGCAATCCAACATTACGTGGAGAGCCAACTAGAAAGCAACGTATTTAGCACATACACTGCACACATTACAATACCCTCAAAGAAAAGAAAACCAAGTGTTTCAATATGCAGGTTTTATTCAGGTCAGCTGCATTTCAGTCTCTGAAAAGCTACAGCAAGCTCCTGGATACAAAGATATTCACAATTTAGACATTATCGCCAGACGTCAACATCACTGTTATTCACATGTGGGTGACATACTAACGTACTATGTACAGCTATTAAGACAAAAAGACCCTCCAAAAGTATTAAAATATCTTTGTAAATTAGGACTTCACCCAGTACATGTTTTTGTTCATCTCAGCCTTTCCTTTTTTGAAATTCTTCTGCCTCTCTCTTCTGCAAGGACACTCACTGGAATCCTTCCACAAAACCTCAAATTGATTTTTAAGGGCAGAAGCTTCTTTTGTCATGTGTTTAAACAATACCCTGGCACAAGGTGGGTCTAATTACACAGGAATAGCCAGACAGAATTGGCTAAGAGACGGAGGAAGTCAAGCGTCCTATCACGCTCACAACTTAAACTTTTTTTCTCCTTGGGCAAGTGCAAACAGACACAGACTGCTGTCCCAACCTCCCAACCTCTGGGCCTCCCCAGCTCCCAGCAATCTCTGGTGAGGTGATTCCCAGAACCAGAACTGCTTTTTTGCATACAATAGCCCCTGGGAGAGTTTTCTTTAAGGGGTATGTCCAAACACCACTGTCAGCATGGGAACTTTTGGCATCTACAATATCCCAGGGCAATTTCAAAGCTATATGAAGTCCTTTTTGCTAGTTTTAAAATTGTCACCTAATCACTCACTTGAGGCCACTTGGCTCCCACGGTATGGGAGAGTGAATAGCCATTTTCTATTTGCTTTCTCCATGCCACTTGAGAGTTGATAGACCTTTGTTTTTTCTTCCTGCTCAGATAGGAGGCTGAAAATCCCCAAGTGTTAAGTTGTTTTCCATATGGGAGTCACTCCACATCTTTTATCAATACTTCCTGTATCTTCTCCCCTTCTCCTGCATCCTTTGCAAAATGAGGGAGCAAGGATGCAATATTCAAGTGTGCCATGCACTTATACTGTAGCATAAACATCGTCCTTTTTGTTCATGATTCCTTTACCAATAATTCCTAGTATTCAGTTCTTTTTTTCTCTTTTCTTATTCCTACTGCACATTCAGCAGACATTTTTATACAATTATTATAACCCAAGGTTTCTTCACAAGGGATAATTTAGATTCCATCACTGTGTATTTCAATTTAGGACTGTTTCTCCTCCTCTGCACTATTCTATATTCATCAACGTTGATTTTCAACTGCCAGACCACCCTTCAGTCACTCTGTATTGTGAGGCCTTTCTGCGGTCCCCTCGTACATCCTCACCTCAGCTATCTGGCCTGACTTGGTATCATCAGGAGGTTTCATTGTCTCATTCTCCATCTCTTTCAGGACTATGCTGAACAGCACCAGACTCAGTAGAGAGACCTCACTGGTCACTCCATCCCTTTTCTAAAAGCTGGTCACTTTTTCCCTAACCTTTATTTTCTAAACTGAAATTATTATTAATCCATGTAAGGACCTTGCCCCTTAACCCACGGCAGCTTGATTTTATAAAAAGTTTTTGAAGAGGTACACATAAAAAAAAAACCCTTAGAAAATTTGGGGGTTTGATTGTAACAAAAGCACAAATGTTCTGAAGCTCAAAAATCTCTGCTACTGTCCAATCCTTCTTTAAAGCAACTCTTATCCTTCATGCACCAAGCTTTTAGCTTCTTTTTAAAATAGCAGCACACGTTATTTATACCCTGGAACAACAAGTCCCCAGCCACAGGAGCTACCCCCTCTGTGGGGAATGCGTCCCTCACCTTTGAAGAGGGCTTTCCTCACCGCACTTTCTTTAATCACAGTGAACTGCTAAACAGGAGGGCCCGTTCCAGTCCCTTGGGATTACCAGCAGCCATGGGCTGCCAAAGCCCCATTCCTTCCAGAACCATTAAGCCAAGGTATGTAGTAGGAGACACCAGCTCTGCAGATCTTTTCTGTAGGGTCCATCTGGAAAGACTTTTTTCCTGTTCTTTCTTATTTTAGAAAAGCTGCAACTCTTCTCTCCCATTCTCAGCCTTCTTGTACACATGCATAGGTTGAACAATGGTGCATGTTCTTACACTGACTGAGCTGTATTTTCAATGACATGTTTACACAAACCGTCTGGTTTTGAATGTCATTCGAACAACGCAATGCCACATATGGTTTCCCAGTGTTCAAGAGCAGCTCAAAAGTCCCAATTTAGACTCTGAGGCCCACCAAATAAAAAGAAATGTGATGCATATGTTCCCAGATCTAGCTCAGCAAATGTAGGCTAGAGGAAGAGAAAAACATCAACGGTGGTTACTTAATATTACAGTAGATGAATAAGTATAATCTTCCAAATAAAAATAATTACCTCAGATATAATACTAATAAACCTTCGGGGACTACAGCTGGTGAGTACCTTTGAGAATAATAAAGGAGACAATTCTTATTGCATGCATGCACTTTAACTACAGAAACCCAATACGACAATTTTAATTCAAATTATTTGGATAAAGCTGGCTACCCTGAATCAGCAAACAAAATGCACAGGTATGGCAAAGTACAAAAACAAAAGAACTGCAAGTTTCAGACAGCAATCCAACCTCAGCCAAGCACAGCTCCAGGATTGCTAGGAAAACACATGGGGCAATGGCTGTGCTACAACATGGAGCTTCTTCAGGAACGGGGCCTCTGCCACGTCAAGTATGGGCCCATGGCACACACCAGCCCTAACGTGGCTGGATGGTCCTCACAGTGCAGTGCTGTGGATGGAAAGGTGTCCACTCAGGCCCTGCATGGCCCTTTACCAAGGTACTGCACCAGAAGCAGTAAATAATTGCTCCTAAGCAATAAAGACTCAAAAAAGTAAAACTTGAAGAAAACAGATATTGGTAAGATTCTGGTTCTGCCTTCTCCAGCAGAGCTCTGCCCATTGCAACCTTACAGCACAGAAGGAGCTGGTACTTTCTCTTCCCAGGAGACTACTCCAGTGACTGGTCAACACCAGAGTTAAAGGATGCACTTATTCATTACACACACCCTCTAGCTTTCCCCGGGGCACCCAGTGGAAATCCCAATCTTCCCTTTTCAAGGACATAAACACTGTGGGAAGACAGCAGACAAACTCCTGCCAGCCCAGCCAGGACTACACATCCTGCAGCACACATTGCTTCCCTAGGATGTAGTGCAGCAGGGAGCAGGGAGTGAATTTAGCCCAGCTCATTCACCGTTTAAAAATTAATGGCAAATGCAGCCTCTCTAGCTGCAGATAAGTCACCCCAGAGACCTCTGGAAACTAATGTCAGCCCTCCAACTCCTGTTCCTATTACAGCGTTAATCTTCGAGGTTCATCCACACACGGGTAAATGCTTAAAGTGGCCTGTTAGCTCTACCAAAGGACTGATTTTCACTCAGATCACATACACAGAAAGGTAAATGCAACATACCAATACGCACATTCCACTATCAAAGAACGACTTAGAAGTGTCAAATTTTTAATATCACATACTTATTTACTGACGCCTGCCTTAGTAGGCATATGTAACCTAATACTGTATTTTACTGATATTGCAGATGGTATAACCAATCTCCTAAACTTTCTACACTCTCAAAGGATTAGTATGATGTGTAGAGCAGTTTTAGCTTACAAAGCACTACTTTAGTGTGTAGGGTTATTGATTTAACTTAGAAATTCTGCTATATAGTGTAGTTTTACTGATTTACCTTTTACAGTAGTGTAAGAATATCTTTTTTCCCCTAAAAACTTTGACACACTTCATTATCTAATACAAAATATTGCTCCGGGTAGGATTTCAGGGCAGGCATTCAGTAATCAAAATTACAGACTTTTTGAAAAATTCTCTGTGTTGCAGGGCTCCTCCCTCCTTACTCATTTCCTTTTTACTAAATAAATCTGGCATACACCCTAAGCTTTCCAGAAATTTCTCAGAGAAGCATCCACAGGTATATAGCAGCATACCCCCTCCCCTCTACCAGCCTCAAGCCTTTCAGTCAGATCTCTTTTGATATAGGGCGGATGCCAACACAGAGTGAAGAGTTATTCCCCCCATCTGGAATACGTCCCAAATGTGCTGATACATTTTCCTTCTTCTCAGCCATCGTAGTCATTCAAGCCTCTAGTCTCCTCTCCTCTTGAATGCTGCAGGAATCTCCTGTGTGCCATCCCCAGTCCCAGCTCACGCAGTTCTAGCACATATGGAAAGCTGCAGCTGAATAGTGCATACAAATGACAGCAATAAGATAATCCTGCAACATTGCTAAAAGCTTATTTTGAAAGCGCATTTTAAAAACAAGACCAAACTCCAGAACCACTACCAATGACATTCTTTTCTTCGTGATCAGCTGTCTCTGCAGCCATGCAACTCTAACTCCCACCTTCTGCCCTGCACCACTCCTCTTTCATCACTGTTCATGCAAGTATATTCTCTTGCTAACTACTCTATATGTTTAAATCCACCTTTATTCTGCTATGTTAATCACTCCCCTCCCCACGCCTCTATCTTTAATTTCTCTGCTATTAAATGTGATAGGGAAAGTGCCTCAATTTTACCTTGTGATGACTTCACATGGCACAAACCATTATCAAAAAGAAGCCTAGAGTCTAATGTCAATAGCTGTACTTCCCTCTCTTTTTCTTTGCAGATGTAGAGTTACATAGTTAAATCTGTCAAAAAGCTCACCTAGTCTGTATCCTGAAGTATACCACCTCACCATATTTTTGTATATTCAATGAATTACTGTCTTTAACTGTTTTAATCCAAAACCTACATATCAGCCCATTGCCAGTAGCCAGTGATATGACAACATCTGACTGTAGTACGGGCTTAGACTTACAAATCAGTTGCTGCACATCTGTTGACTCACATCAACCAGCCACATGTATATTTTTTGGCCTATGGCAAGTGCAGGATAATTCACATTAGCTTAAAAAAAAGACTTGCCTCAAGGAAAGAATGCCATACGGTTCTATCCCACTCCAACACCACAAGGAAAGAGTCAGTTACAGGTAAGAATTGCGCAAAGGTATTACTTTAGTCTCAGATATTTTACCTTGTTTTACAGTGTTTCCACACCTTCACACTTTAAGATAATACTATCATAATATCTGGACACACCCCAACTCTTAGTGTACTAAAAAAATATATATATATTTAAGTTTATATCTAAACCTCTACTCTGCTAAGGTAAATAAAGCACTATGATTTCAAAAGGTACATAGATCATAGACAAACTGGTCTAGCAACCGAAACCTTCTCTCTCACAAAATGATAAATTGTGCCATTCCAGCAGCTATTTAGACCTCACTGCCTGAACTCACACTGACCCGAAACATACCGATTCCTTCATTACCCCAAGCTTTGTGCCATCTGCAGCATCAAACAACTTTTCTTCTTCCTGCTTACAACACCTCCAGCGATAGTTTTCTTTTCAAAAAAAAAAAAAAGGGCAGATTATTTAAAACGGACTGATGTTTACGAAGTTAAAACAAAACAGAACAGCACACCCAACTCTGTTCTGTATTTTTCAGCAGCACAACATCCTGCTGTGGCCTCAGCCAGCTGGGCTCTGTGACCCTCTGAGTGATCCCTTGAGTGTGTTCCCATTTTATCAAGCAATGAACTCTCCAGCCCCAAAGCCAGCAAGAAGTTTGTCACTGACTTCAGCTGGGAACAGGAACTGGCTCAATCATAAGAAACCTTGAGCTAAATAAAGCAGCAAGAAAAGGCACAGGCGGGAGGTGGGGGGTGTCAGCTCAAAGTACCGTGGGGCACAGTGCTGCTTGTTACCAAGGTTACTTGATACTTCCCCACGTAAAATCTCATTTTCAGTTGCCAATAACTCTGCAAAATTTTGACCCCCTTGAGTGGGAATCTGGGGTGGAAATGTATTGAATATGTGCTGCAGCCTGATCTGGGGTGGAGGAAAAGGTTTGTAGACGTAATATTGTAGGCAGTTTTGGGAAAGAGGTTACAGGGAAAGGTGTGGAGGGGGAAAGCTCTTTTTCAAGAAGGGCTCCCCACCACCTCCGGGCTTCAGGTCTGACAATAAATATGACACATCAAAAATTTGCCCTTTGTGTTAGCAATGTGTCTAAACAAAAACCTACCTGAACTTGGACAAGGTGCAAATCCTCAAACAGAACAGAAAAGAAAAACTCCAGTTCAAAAACTGTCAATAAAGATGTATTTGATTTTTAGCTGTTTTAGCCGATAAGCTGCTTAAGCAATTTTCAGCCATTCCCCCAAGGCTCCCAACCCAGCAGGTTCACTGCAGCGTGGGGCTGAGCGGGACTTTCCTTGGAACTGCAATTCCAGCGTGCTGAATGCTGCCAGATCCAGACCTCTAAAACAAAAGCGTGGATACCCTCTTCCCCCATCAGTGTTTTCCCAGCAAACATCCCCTGTTTGGTCCAGGGAACATGGAAGAGAAAGTTTTCAGAACCAAATGTAGCAGGGACAGAAGTGTTGGGCTTGCAAAGTTTAGAGAGAAATAGAGGGGGACAGAGTATGTAGGTGGGAAAATGTCTCCCTAAGCTCCTAACGACTGGCCTGGAGAGGCTGAAATAGGAATGGATGAGAAATGGGATCTGAGAGTCAGGGAAACTGAGATCATTCACAAGTCTGGCACTGAAATGTGGCTAAGAAAACCATGGCAAGGAATCAATATGGTGTGGAAAAGTGGGCGAGAGTCATAGCTCTGATGATCTTGGATGCAGAAGAAATGCTGAGACTATGTCCAAGGGGTACCAATAGGCTGAGGTATCTTTGGAAAGGAGCTCAGGCCTGAGGGTCAGTGGGAACAAACCACCATGGCAGAAAACAGAAAAGTCCAAGCAGAGACAGATCAGAAGAAAATCCATGATCACGGGACTTTGTGTGGCTGAGCCAAAAATTTGAGATTTCTGTCAAATATCTGTGAAGTTAATTGTAAAGCAGATTGATGCTCCTTCATGCCAGCCTGTGGGAAGATGCTTGGTGGCCACCAGTTACTCCGCTAGTCCAAGTGGCCCTGCTCAGTGTGGTCGACAGGAAGAGCTGCAGTCTGTCCAACGACTCACAGAGGTGCATGTTTCACACCATATCATTAATTTGAGTTTTGTAAGAAGTGAGTTGGCAGGGAGCAACTTCTTCCCTTGTGCCTCTCATGTCCCCTGCTCTGTTCATGTAGGTTTATTTTAAAAGATTAGATTTGGTTACGTGCAGCTGGACCCATCTCTACAGTGCCTCACCCTATACTCATCTACCTGCACTTGAAGCTCAAAGACAGGAAATTCTGTTGTCTTTCACTTGCTGGGAAATTTGCATGTTGTCCTTGCATGAAGTCCTTGCACTGTGGAGGAGATGAGAACAGGGCTATTTTACATGCTTGAGAAATAGTTATGGCCATATTTAACAGTACAGCCTCCTTCCCCTCAAAGAGATTTTTAATCCTAATATCATACAAGATGATCACTTGCGCACTAAGGTAAAAGCTGATCTGAGCAGCCTCATTGACTTAGGACAGCATTCCTTCTCATGAATGAGCACAGACAGTATTGTTCTGGGATTCGTTCATGAATTTATTTAAAACATAGTGATTTCAAGTTTTGCATGGCACTTTCCATCAGTTACTTATAAAAACTTTGCTAAATAAAATCTGTAAGCATCATTACAGATGAGAAACATAGAGGCCCAAGAGTATTTGCCCCAGGTCTCCATGCAATGCGGGAGGTGAGTTGGAAGAGCAGAGCAGTGCAACATAACCTCCTGCAGCACAAGCCACCTGTGTGGGAACAAAAAACCCAGATCCAAGATTATTTAGTTCATGGTGACACTTGCCCTTCACTAAAAGGGCTGAAAAAAAATCTTGATCACTGTCACAGTTCATGAACTTGCACAAAACTTTCCAGTTCAAAGCACAAAGTAAATCTGGCATATCTGGAAACATGACCCTGCTTCACCTGCCGCTCTGAGAACTACCAGGTCATTTGTTTCCTGGAAGGATCACTTCATTCAGACCCCGGCGCTGTTTCCTTCCCAGTGCTATGCTGGTTGCATGGCTGACAAACGGAAAGACAGTTCTTGCTAAACCTGTAGTATCTCAGAAGTTTGATCACCTCCAGGGGAGGTTCTTGCATTTCCATTACTCCTCCTTCCCCCTTCAGATGCTGCTTCTTGATATTTGCCATTCAGCACAGATGCGCTGTTTGTTGCACAGGGGTTGGGCCAGCACAAGCCATTTAGCCTGGCAGTTTGAAGAAAAGTGTTAGAACGCCTTTTACAGAAGAACAAACATTGACTCATGTTAGGAAATATCACTTGTGCGATGCGCTATTTTGCAAGACCACCATGGTTGCACTGCCTCACTCTGATCAGCCACATTAATATTTGAATACTGGATGACAACAGTTGAAGATTAATTCCAGTAAGTTATTCACGCCTGGAGGTTCAGATTTCCAAGCAAAAGCATGTGGGCTAGACTATGGCATTTCACCACAGCCCCAAGGAAAGTGCAGTGGGAAGTCACCCAGCCCCAAGAGGGTCAGAATAGCTTGTACCTTTGTAAAATAATCCCTCTTCCTGCTTCTCTGTATCCAGGACGCTTCACTGCAGTTGATATGCCAGGGGCCTTTCCTTGCTCCCAGCCAGCACTGCCAGACAGTATGTTTACTAAAGGGGGTGTGGACATACTCAACCTTGTATCCCAGCTGGAGAAAGATGCATAATTTATTTACCCCGGGAAGCAAAAAAGACCATTCTCAGACAAGCCTTCCTTGCAAGACCAGGATGTGTTTCTGTGACTGATCAAGTCGGGACCGGTTTGGCCCTCCGCATTTATTTCAGTTCCACACTCCTTACATAAGAGTCTTGAAGCTGAGAAGGACTTGAGAACATGACAGTGTGAGAAGAGATACTGTCAAAACAAAAGCGTGAAGGCCTATGCGGTGAAGAGCCTCTCGAGAACGCTTTCTGCCACAAAGACAAACCATTTTCCTTAGATTGGTACTGACGCACATGGAGCATGAAACTGATGCCCGGGAGCGTTACTGGAAAGCTAGGGCAGAGGGGTCGACCAGTCAGCACCTGACCCGCTGCAGAAGGAGAGCCAGGGAGTGCCTGCCTCCTACTCCTAATTCTCTCCTAGGATTTGAGGAATATAAACAGCAGTGAGGTTATTTGAAATATTACATATTTTTTCCTGAAATCACCATTATACACAAATTTTTCTTCTATTTTTTTTTAAATAAGGAAGAAGTAGCCTACTTTTCAGAAGTGCCCAGCAACCCCAGCTCAACATCTAAGGGTGTACCTTCAGCGCACAAAAGTCCACTGAAGACAGGACTAGAAGATATTACTTGCCGATACTCACCTTTGAAATGGCAGTTCAGAACTAGCGAAAAGCAAATCTCTCTAATATTATATTCAATAATACCAAATCACTATGCAGAAACCGCCAAGACTTCCACCCCATCAGGTCTGACACACATGAATCCAGCTATTATTGTCTGGCTGTCTTGAAACTCACTGCCTGACATCTCCATATAACAAGTGACAGAATATGAAAATGTTGGGTACATATTAATTAAGAGCTATGCAAAGGGGTACAGACTGAATTCGTTAATATACTGAACACTAGTTTAACAATTGAACCCGTGTTTATGCTAGCCAGAAGTTCATACAGAAATCACTTCAAAACATATGGCTTTCAGTTTCCAAACAGGGACAAACTACAATAAAGCAACTATTAAAAGTAGCTGCAAGTTCTCTACTGGTTGGTATTCAAAATCAGAAAAGTTTTTAAAATAACTAATAAGAGTGTGAGAAGTTTTCTTAGGCTAAATATAAACAGTACAAAACATTGATCTTTTAGGCTCTCCGGAAAAAAAAAAAATCCAAACTTAAAATCCTCTCCTCCTCCTCCCTTCTACGACCTGGGCAGAGACAGAAGACATTTACAATGATGTGTAGTAATGTCAATTTTTTCCATTGCTTTGCAGTCACGTACGCCTCTGTAAAATGGACAGAAAAACACTGCCAGTGGAAAGACAGAGAATTTCTGGTCGGTGCCTTTTATCCTGCGCTATTTTACAGCAGCACGGGCATGAAACAGGCTCACCCTGCTCTCACGGATCATTACAAAAGTCCAAGTCAACAAAGATCAGGCTCCTTGTCTAAACTGCCAGTCGTGACCCTGATGCTGGGATTACTTCTTTCAGTCTCAGGCCTCTCCCATTTCCTCTCCCTTCCTGCTAAGGACGCACTGAGCAGCAGCAGCTGTGATTCACCTTCTTCTTCTGGCTCCCTCAGGGATGAGGGCTGAGGACCTTGCTTATATGATGCCAGACTACTCAGCAGTGCCCAGCACCGTGAGGATTTGTGGGGTTGCAGATACCCCTGCCTCCGAAACACACAGCACTACGCTGGCAAGAGACTGCTGGAAGTGATTCAGTGCTGCTGTCTGTTGAGATTACAGGAATTTGTGTTTGGGTTGTGTCTGCTGGCTGCCACAACCACTCCAAAGATTTCCACTGGGTTTAAAAAGCACCCCTTTCACATCTATTAGCCAGCAGCTGAGGTTATTGCAGCAAATTATCCATGTTGCAAAGACAGTTTTACACAGCTACAAGTTACTCAAGATTACCAACACCTCAAGGAACTGAGAAAAAAAAAAGAGGAAAAAAAACCTTAAACCCCTTAAACCAGAAAACCATCTTCACCTTTATGATGGCCATTTTAGAAGCTTCATTTTAAAAGCAGCAAGCTCAGGATTTCAGCCTGAGATACAGACAGCATTGAGACAACAGGTTTGCTCCAAATTCAATATAACTAATATTTACCAGAGGAGGAAAAAAGTTCAGAATATAGAGCAGGTCAAGTAAAAGGATTGTGCAAAATTGAAAACACCTGCAAGGTGGGGCACATATGGAAGATGTGCTGACTATTAAGGAGTAGACAGAAAGAAAAAGGGGCTTGGATTATGGCTGGACTAAAGAGCTGTCTACTGCCACGAGCCGGCATGCGAGACTGTGAAACCTGCTACAGCCACGTTCCAAAGCAAACAGCATTAGACGGGCTGGGCTTAGTCTTCACGGCTTTGCTGAGAAGGGCATGGGAACTTAGAGGAGAGAGAGAGTCCAGTGCTCTCCCGTTTCATCTCAGTCTTTCCACCTACCCCTCCTGGTAAAGAGCAAGTTCAGGTGTGAACAGGCATTTGGGAAAGTGTTGATAGTTGTCCTGCTCAGGCTTCCTTCAGCCTGAACTAAAGCAGGGCAGAGACATGACCACTCTGAGCAGATTGTGAATAAAATATTGAAAAAAGGAAAGAAAAACAAAGAAAAAAAGAGAGGTATCATCTAATCTACAAGCGGAAAGGCAGTGAGATAACTTCATGAGTTTGGGTTTTTTCCCCCTAAAATTTTGCATAAGAATCATAAGGAACTAATGAGATAGGGAAAATTCTGGAAGAACAGCTGAAAAGACCTGGTTTTAAAGCCTCTCTTCCGTAGGATTTTTTCTTAAAATAAAATTTGCTTTGGTAAGATAAAATATTAGATATAATAAGCGATTGAAAAAACAATGCGTTAAACATTTGCAAAAAGCTCTGTAACAGTGTCCTTCCAGAGACGCACCCCAGGGCCAGCCGAGAGCTGGCTGTGATGATTCCGACGCTTCCAGAGAGGGCAGGAGCGGGGCCGACAGCAGTAACTCGCTTGGGGTAGCTTTCAACATTACTCACTTTTTCTAAGTAACAATCTCAAGAAGAAAACTTAGCACCATTCCTCTTTTACTGCTCCATATAGGGTTTCTCCCCTCTACGCCCAAATGCAGTCCCCCAGCAGGTTTAGGTCCTGATCCTAGCTGCCTGTATGTGTAATCAAGACACCTCATAATCAATAAAGGCATGAATTAATAAATAGATAATTAGGCCTAAGTATTTTCATGATCCAATTCTACCCTGGCTCTTGCTGCATTAATCCATGCACCGACGGCCTTAAAGCATAGGTGATTAACACTGCCTGAAAACAGACATACTACTTCTGTACTTCACAGCAGTCGAGCATCTGAAGATGCAGTGTATCCTTCCACATTAACTGAGGCTCCTACTAATCAGAAGCCCAATGGACCAGTGCTATTGGAAATGCCACTTGATTAGTCTGTGACTCAAGGAGAAGAGCCTTATTTATTATTAAAGCAAAAATTCTCATTAAACTGTATTTTTCAGTAAACCTGGGACAAGCTGATCTCCACAGCTTTCTAGCTTGTTCTGTTACAGTCTTAAGCAGCACACCAAATACAGTGTTTCCCAAAGCTGGTTGAGAAAAGCATGCAGAGCCTTTTTACCTCCTTTTCATTTTAGCTAGTATAATGAAGATGGAGATATAAACACTTAGGGAAAAAGTGAACTAATATTTTCCCCTTTCCCTAAATTCTTACAAAACTTCACTTTGGGGGCAGTTCAGCTTCCTTTTGGAGCTGCTCTTAGAGACCTTCTTAGAACAGATACCAGTATTCAAGATTTGGAAAGTGAGAGGTCACATAATGCAATGACTTCAGATAATTAGATCTGCAGAGTTACTGAGACATCAGCATGTTTGTCACTGTTTCACAGGAGCTTAAAGCACATAAACAAAATCAATTCCAAGTCCAGAATCCCAAATAAATAAATTGGTTACCTACACAGATGAGAGAGAGGGAAGCAGTTTTCCCCGAAGCCACTCAGATTTACATCAACAGAACACAGTAACCTACTGTTTCCAACCACTTTAGAATTGTTAAAGGCAAAACATAAATTGACCGTGTTACACCATAACATAGTCTTAATAAATACAATCAGCATCAGTATCACAGTCCCATCCTACCTACCACTGGTCCAGCCTACCACTTTGAATTTATTATTGAGCAGAGAAACAAAATGTGAAGGTGTTCATTTGTTTGTCTTTGAAGTTAATTGGTGAGTCAGTATTCACCAGCAGGTAAGTCAGTACAAGAACACTTCTATGCGTGGTCCTAGTCCATGATGTTCCAGCAAACTTTCTGCAGAAATCAATAAGAGTTGTGTCTGTGTGAGAAAGAGTTCAGCCAGGTACTGTGAGAATTACGGAGTACAACACCTATTCTATTAGAAATAAATGAACTCATTTACACTTTAATTCTGTGGAACAAGCCACTCTCAACAGGGCAGTTTGTTAGAGTTACTGCAGATGTACAGAAGTTATAATTTTCATCATAAATGCACATTACAACAAAAATCTCATCAGAGAAACCAGAGAACTGATAGGCATATTAGAGAAACTGCCTGTCTGGGAGGTCCCTCCAGATCTTCATCAACACAGTCTCTTCCTATCTTGCAGTATGTTGTTGCATAGCGAAATACCACAAGAAGTCTCATTAGTCAGAATGGAAATAAGTACAGAAAATATTGTACTTTCCATTGACCCTTTGAAATTATTAACACCATACAGATGGAAATCACGCCAAAATATTTAAAGCCATAAATAATTTAACTGAACAAGCATGTATTTATTTAAATACATTACAGTAACTACAGAATGTACCGATTCTCCTCTCTCTTATTTAGGCTTTCATTTCTATGAATCTTGTAGTCCTTAAACTAAGAACCTGCCATCCCTGACTAGATCAGAGGACAGAAAGGCAAACTCCACTGTGTAGGTGCTGCAGTGAACCAAAATACCATTTCAAATTTTTTTCTCTCTTAGCAGAGACTGCAATCAGGGCTAAGCCAAAGCCTGCTTAGGGGATGAGGACATTGGTTTTATTGCATGCCTTTCAGATTCACTGTGATCTTAATATTGCTCATAAGAAATTCAGGTAATATTTGGCAAATAACTATGGCTCAATAAAACAACCCAAACCCCTCAAATATTAAAAGACCTTGGAATATGGTCTTTATAAGTTATGATTTCTACAGTAACAATCCCATGTTTATGGTGTGCTAGTATTTATGACAAACAGAGAGACAGAGTCCTCATTTTAAGTTGCTGCTCTTAGGTAGGGAAGGAACATTAACCCAGGGCTTTCATTTCTGAGGAGACAGGACTAATCATTAGGTTGAAAGCTATTCTGAGGTAGATTTTTCTTCACTGTTTCTACCTGGGATTGTAGCACTTTATACAGAACAATCATGGAAGCCAAAATCAGAAAACTTCCAAGTCACTCTCACTCTCTTCCTGGCCCTATGACCATTAGCATTATTGTTTTCATGATGGAAGAGCTTCAGGATAATAGAGCATCCCAGGAGAACCTATAGCTCTGTAGTGAGAGCATTCCCAAAACGGGGCAAGAGATGGTTTTGCATAAAGTGAAGATCGGAGCCAAGGCCAAGCACAATCCAGACCAGGTCTCTGGCATCTCCAGTGGTGGGGTGCAACAAGCACTGTTTCCTTCTTTCTTCTCTTCCCTTCCCATCTGTGACTTCAATCCTTTGGTTATCTTTAGAAAACCTCAAGATGAAGTGGGTTTCCTTAGGGCTGAGTTTATTTCTTACACACAAGTGACTTCTGTAAAATGTTTTCTCCCAAGTTTCCCAGAAAGAAACAGAACAAACTCCTCTTCCAAACCCCTCCTCCCTGCCATCCTGAAAGAAGCAAAGAGGGCTAAAACAGCATTATTCACGGATTCAGCATTCATTATATGTTGAAAAATGTGATGGCAGTCAGATCATTTTCAAGAAGCAGTGAATGGTAAAAAAGGAGAGGCTTGATGAAATGTTTTCCTAGATTCAAAATTTTATGTGTAAACAAAGAGTATGGATTTAGCAGTTATACTCAGGCAAACCTTACAAGTACACTGTTGTCAAAGGAAATCATCACCTCAAGTAAATATTTTCAAAATTATTTTATAGACTCTGAAGAGAAGGAGGACCTCCTCTTAGGAAGGAGGACCTACCTAAGAGCACCTCAAGAAGGATACCTCGCAGCCGCACAGGTATGCGCAAGTACCACTGTTATCTTCTCTAACCCCGGACTGAAACATGCCTTGTAGCAGAGAGGGAAAAGGAAGTCTGTAGCCTACAGAGCGAGGAAAGAGCCAAGATGATTTTGCTCATTCGCGGCCCCCCCCTCCGCTTATCACCATGCAGGAGGATGAGGGCGATCTATTGATACTGGGTGTAAAGACAACCCTTCTTCTGATCCAGTGTTGCTTTTGTTAACAGCAGCGAGCTGGTGAAAGAGAACAAACAGTCTCCCTTACGTGCATTGTCAGGGTAGGAGACAAAAGAATACCTGTTTTGAATCACTGAGGACTATTACTATAACAAAGTACAAGATAACATTTCGCCAGAGGATACAAGAGATTCTGAGAGGAGCAACAACGAAACCAGGCAACCTTTCTGTCATCTTATCAAACTGCTTGGGGTACTTACTGAACAGTGGGGGGAAATAATAGCAAATAGAGAGCAAACACAGTTAATCTTTATACAAAGGCTTTTTGATAAATAATAAAAGAGAGCTAAGACTGGCGTGCTGGCCTTTGCCAACTCACATTGCTTAGAAGACAGGATATAAGACAGGCCTAAACAATTTTAAGATAAACAAATACACACACAACAGGGAAATGTTGCATGAATGAATTTCCTCATTCTCCTTTTTCAAGCAATTCAAGAAGCAATCAAAGCACTCTGAGGTTTGGTATGCTTTTACATACTTTTTTTGACACGTTGCTTTACAGAAGCTTCATAACAGCCCACTATCAGTAGCTTTGGTGTCACTGTATGGTATGTAAATGGAATAGGCAGATCTTTGACACAAAAATAATAATCTCTGGTAAAATTACAGTACTACAGTGTATCATAGCATCAGAACTGTGGAAATATTAATACATGGATCTTTGACAATACAATGTAAGATGTCACTTTGAGCAGTTATTATGCTAATAACGGATACTTATTATAAAACAACATGAAAGAGGTAAGCTATGTGGGTGTAGAAAGGGATATTTAGTATTCAGAAAATGTATTAAAAAGGAAGAAAAAGCAAGTGCTTCATACAGCATCTAATCCCACATTAGGCAGATGAGGAGTTCCCTGGCAGATGGGTGTCAGGGTACCCTGGGACTTGGATGAAGCAGCACATTATCTCTCAAGGGAGCACACATGCCAATATAACTTACGGCATCCTTTGAGCTTCTTTTTGTTATGCAGTGGGCCAAAATGGAACTGAAATCATGAAGGCACGGGAAGAGTGGCACTAGAGCTTTGAGGATTAAGTAGAAAAACTGATCATCGAGTCTACCAGAGTTTCAAGAGAACATATTCTGCTCCATGCTCACTGCCTTTAAAATAAAATTAAAAAAAAAAAAATCTGATACTAAATAAAGTAACATACCACAATAAGGAAAAGGTCTCATACCAAATTCCCTATACAAAGCAAGCGAACAAGCCAGCATCATGACTGGTTCCATTTAAGCTACAAGAAAGCCTCCATTTACATTATGAAAAAAAAAAAATTCTAAGACTACGAAATGTTGCATTTAAAGCCAAAGGAAATATTTACAAAGGGTTTGTAATATAAGGAGGAATCCAAGGAAAGAGAGTCTCTGTTGGCCTGATGGCTAAAGAGTAAATTTCTTTAGGGTTTGTCTACTTGGGGAAGGAGCAAGTTTTAGCTCTTCTACATTAACTCTCACCTGGGCCCTCTTACTCCACACTAAGGCCCCCTTTTTCCACCTAATCTGAACTACAGAGGCACTCTGGGGGCAGCATCACCCATTCGGCACAGTGCTGCTACACTCTAAATTCAAATCCTAGTTGTGTTTTACAAAAACTCCTTCCATATAACCAAGCCACACGCAGTGTGTTCATGGACAACCAAAACCATTCTCATCCCTACAAATATATGCTTCAGCCCTGAAACACGTGCACCACATTTGTGAAGACAGAGCATAAGATGCAACACTTCAGACAAGAGCCATAAATAAAATTCTTACATGCACAAACATAATCCATTTCAAACAGGAATGTTGGTACTTACGCTGTAGCGGTCGGAAATACCTGTCTTTCAACATTAAGCCTTGCGAGAATAATGCTTAACTGCAATCTAAACCTTAGTGATTGCAGCAGAACAACTAGAAGCAGCTGTGTGATTACTTATCACAGCTCCCGGTTTGGGAGAGTGAAACCTGCCACGTAGCTTGCATGCAGGTATAAGGAATAATGCAGAGCCCTTACACCAAACAAATAATGCAGGGAATCATTTGGATTTTGCTTACAGCTGCAAGGATTTCCTCATGCATACTTCTATGTACAGATGCATTTCCAGGACAATTGCACTGACCGTGGACTAGATCATAGATCCCTCTTTTAATGACTTGGCAATTTTCTGGGTCAACTTTATTCAGCCACCCACCCACCTACCCCCTATCCTTCCCCTCCCTTTCAGATTCCTACAACTTTTTCAGGGTAGATGCAGGCTCCCTTACAACTTTGTAGCCTTTTACATCCTTTTGGTTACCTGTTGTGGTAGAGAGGAGATGGCCACCTGCAAAAGCTAGCAACAGAAACCTGGGAGTCTGCAAACTACATTGAAAGTTACTGCTTCAGTAGCACGACACCAATAGACAGCTGTGACCAGCCACTGGTGTGTTCAAATTCCTGAAGCCTCACAATCTACAACTCCTGGGGCATGTCTATTGCAGAAAGAAAACTTGTCTTTCCCCTGCTTTCGATTCTGAAATTAATTACTGCCCAACATACTAAGAACAAGATTTGGAGACTGGCAGCTCCTTCCAGTAGAAAGCACTACTGGAGTTATCATCAGTTAGACCTGGAGCAGGCTGGGAGCATGATAAGAACAGAGGGCATATGTGAGAGAGCAGTAAGAGTTTTCCACTACACACGCCCTTTAGAGACACGCAGACTTAGGCACATTCCTGCTAACTCTCATGATTAAAATCCTACTTTTACTCCATTTAGTTTTTTTCCGTAACCCTTCAGTTCTAATAATCAAGATATTCTGTTACACTTGCAAATTTCCCTGAAAGAAAGGTGGTGGGCAGAGCATAAGAAAAAGCTTGAAAAGAAGATTCCTCCAGAAGCCATCCATTAATCATTCATCAGTCCTAAGCCATACTCGTCATTGGGATCCTGATTCCTGCTTTGAACTGCGAAGTCTAGCAGAACTGCTGAATTTCCCTTCCTGACAGGTGAACATAACTCATTTTACTCTGTGTGCTAGGGAGCCCTGGAAGTTTTCTTGGCATTTTAAGATAAACTGTCCCATCAGGCTCTAACAGTCTCCTCTTCCTTTCTAATACCAAAGCCTCAATTAGACCATAATTAAAGAGGCTGTACTTACAGATACTAGCAGAAGGTACAGGTTGTCAGTTTTATTACAGGTCAGGAATGTTTCTCTGTGTAGTCTATACTTCAGAGTTTAATGTGGGAATAGAGTTTACTAACACGCAAGTCAGATTTGCTACACAACAGGATTCAGCCTTGATTATCAATTAAACAGGCATAAAAACATCTAAACAGATGGTTTCTGCCAGTCAACAGAAGTCTTAAGGGGAAGAGAACTCACATTCATTCACAGAAATATCTTACGCAAAACTAAAACAAATCCAACAGAAGATGTGCCTCACATGATGCTTGAAACTCTTCTTTGCTAAAAAATGTGAAAGGAAAGCCTGTATACTGCAAAATATTGGTTAAGCAATAGAATTCTGCAGCTCCACGTTCTTTGTGAATTTGTTTCTTACAATGCAGAGCACTGATCAGTTTCTAGAAAAATATGATGCAAAATTATTAATGATTGTTGCTGCTTGGGACTGCCAGATTAAGGATCTCAATCTCACTGCATTAAGTATGTCTACGTGCACACACAAGCAGCTTCAGCCCCACAAGACTACCAAAAGGAAAGGCACAGAAGCCAGGCCAAGCCAGTTGGAGTCCTCACCCCATTTTCACTGAGGCTCAGCTCCCGTTATTCTCCTTTACTTTTGACCAGTTTTCCTCTACCTTTCTCACACTTCAGCTTCTGCGCAGGTTCAAACAGATACCTATTTTTTAATTGCCAAAGAAAACGTTGCTTTCTCCTGCACAGTTCACCACGTGGTTTCCTCACAAAGATGACACTGTCCCATAGTGTTTAATGGGCAACATTCAGTTTTGGATCGGTAACAAGTTGAAAGTCTGGTAATGCGCACTCTCCTAATTTAGAAATGGAGCTTTATAACACTGAAATACTGCAAGAAGCTCCACTGCTTGCCCTTCCATTAATTTTGTTACTTACTGTGTTGGATTCTCATCAGCAATTCTTAATTGATGTACTATGAGCCATGCCATCAAATACTCTCTACGGATCTAGTTGGCAACAATGGTTAGTTTCTAAATTTTGGTAAACTACTGACTATTTAGTTTGTGATTACTTCAGAGTAAAGATCTTCTTACATTTTAGAAAGCCCCAATAAATAGTGGGCACTGCTACAGATAAATAATATACTATAATAAGGATTCTTATGATGGTAATGTATGATGCACAATCATTTTCCAGATGCTACAGAACTAATTGTGCTGCCAATTGAAGGAGCCAAATCCAAAACAGATCCGTAAGAGCAATTACTGTTGAATCAATCTCATCAGTGAGAAATGCTTCAATCCTACAAACCCTTGTTCACATTAGCATAGTCTTCATAAAGTTAATGAAACCAGCCTGCCCTTAACATAGCTGTAAAACCAAAGTAACTCCCATACAGGTGACTCAAATTAAACTGAGTCAGAACTGGCGTAAAGGAGAGTCAGGACTAAGAACATTATCCATCAGAGCAAAAAGCGATCTGCTAACACAGTGGTGTAAAACCATTGCAAAGCAGCCTCTGCGCGGAACGAGAGCTGCCTGACGCAGACTCCACCCTGACCCAGGAAAACACAGTAGTGGCACAACCGTGTTACTGGAGCTACATCACCACACAAACATCCTTTACACCCACAGGTCTTGCAGCAGAACTGGCCCAGTTGTTTTGTCTGTAGGGTAAAATATTTCTCCGTGTAAAGAAGAACCATGTTCCTACTTGAGCTTTAAAGAATTAGATAATTAGGGTGTATGAGCTTTAAGACCAGAAAGGATGACTAGAACATCTAGTTTGACTCTCTTGAAACAAAAGCCAAAGAACTTCACCCAGATACGCAAAATGAACAAAAACACCAAGAGGCAGACTTACATCACACCCTTTCCTAGTCGTCACTTAGCTAATCTTTAGATTTTTAGTCTTTTTAATCCTCCCTCATAAATCAATACCTCTAGCACCCAATTATTTTAGTAGCAGGCTCTCTGAGCTGTATCGTGTAAAGAAAATTAATGACCTTTAAAATGAAAGTTTACTTACACAGACATTAATTGCTATTGTAGCGCAGATGAACTGTTAAGCAGGCCCATGAAATGTTTTACTCAAGCACCTAATTCCAGAGAAGGTAATACTTTACTCAAATCCTTGGATAACAAAAGGTCAAATGCGATGAAGTTCCTATCAGAGAAACAACCTACTCAGGTCTATTTGCCAAGTACTGCAAACAAGTTAACCATATACATCATTAAGTTCTGAATCCCATTACGATCATATGGCATAAACCTGATTGCAATTACAGTGCCTTAGGCAGAAGATGTCATTTTAAGTAGAGAATCACTACTCTGCGCAAGTTTTATAAATGATTCTCATTGATCATCATTTCCAGTCAGAGGAAATAAAAGCATTAAATGGCCACTTTGATGTTGGAAGGGACCTTTCACCTGGCTCTTTCCCTAACAGATGAGGGTTACATTTACTGTGACAGCACCTAACCACATTTGGTGTGGCCTGTGATTTGATGGTACTGGTATCACATCAGCAGCAGGCTGAGTTGGTAAAACCATTACATGCAGTGTTTGTATCAGAAGTATGCTTATTAGTATCACAGGGAGTTGGAAAACGTAGGCATTTTCCAATTACCTACTTTACATTTCAGTAGCTAAAAAATGACACATAGCTATATTATTACCTACAAAGGGATTTTTCACAGGAACACACATTTTTCTTTTATATTTTTTTTCTGCTTAATGGATCTCAACTTTATTAATTTCAGCTCCAAAATGTTAGCATTCCCAATAACAACCAATAACCACAAGTAAGCAAATTGTAGGTAACATCGTCCTCTCCAAACAAAGAAAATATTGTATTTCTAACATAGTACTGCCTTTTTCAGTTAGCACAGCCATGTGAAATTAAATATAAAAGCTCTAGTGAGTGATTTTTTTACTAATTCTGTGTAACACATTTTGCAAAAGTGTCAAAAAGAAATATAGTTCAGTCGCTGAATATGGAATGGAAATTATTTACTTTACAATCCACACTTCTCTATTTACATAAAAATAACCTTGCTACAGCAGAAATTTTAGGCTAACACAAAATTAACGGAGTCCAATTGCATATTATTCTAAATGGGTTATTTTATAGCTATCGTAACATTAGATCTAAATACAAGACATACACTCACACTTGCAGTACATTTTAGGGCACATATAATATTTCAAAAAAGCGCAATAGGTGCGCATCAGAAAAGGGCTTTTCTAAAACTACCACCCCCTCTAAAAACTGTATTTGTATACATGCAGAAAAGTCTTATTTCAGTATTAATGTTACTTATCTGAGAATTACAATTGATATTCCCATAAGAAAGCCCGACAAAAACTTCCTGGCTGTAGAATGAGCCATGTATCACCTTTGTTTTATTTCTTCACTGACATATTTTTAGTGGTCCTTTACTGGCACAGTTTTGTTTTATATTGGTTTTACTAGCGTCCTAGCACTCATCACTGCTTGTTACGCATGCCTCTACAGCCCGTCCATGAAGGAAATGAATCATTACAGCTTTTAGTTACAGGGCCTGACTTTTTAATGCAAGCTGTAAGGCTCATGCTTCCATCCTCAGCATCACCCAGCACAGGGACCCTTCCATTAGACTGTGCTATTAGCCAGGAGTCCTCTGGAGAGCTTTACTTCCACCGGGAAGAGCCATAAACATGAGCTGCAGTGAACGCCAGCTGGGAAGAGAAATGCATTGCCGTATCTCTTTAAGGGAGGAAGTTGCTCCCCAGTGCAGCTGGCAAGCTGCTCTCAGGTTCCCCTTTGGAGCCAGCCAGAAGACAGCAGTTCATGTTCACCAGGAATTACTTTCTATTTGCTTTCATTTTCCTTTAGATTGAAGCAATATTTTAACAAACAGAATAAAACTTTAAAAGCTGCCACCGCCATATAGCTGGGACAGTCTGCAGGCTGCTGCTCTGGGAGCGAGGTGGTCCCTCAGTGCTTCTCTGGGGCTGAGGGAAAGTGGTATTTGTGCTAGCAGTAGCCATGAGCATGAGGAACACGTCATTATCTCCAAGCAGCTGCTGGGCCTCCGAGGGCCAGGGTTCCAGAAGCACCAAGCACCATCCCGCAGCCACACCAACGTGGGCTGGGAAACCAGAGCTTCCAGACCTTTGGTCCGGCTGCCTCTCCAGAGCTAGCTGAGCTTTTGAAATATCTAGGCTTTTTTCTGAGGACCTAAGAGGTAAGCACCATTTACTGCTGGGACTTCCATTTTTCAAAGTCTTGGCTCCACACCACCGAGTGTGGGAGTGCAACAGTATCAGGCTTTTCTGCAAGGAGTATCTTCAAGTAACAGGCTCCCCTTCAGCCTGCCATGAGTCCAGATGCCACTGTGAGTACCTCTCTTTCATTTGCTGAAATCAGATCAAATCTGAAGTGTTTCCAGCGAAATATTTTGGAAAAATCTTTTGACCAGCTCTGCTTCCCCATCTACCCATCAACTTTACCTCTGGTTTGCTGGGTCTAATGAAGCTGTGTCCTCAGAGATCCACAAAGAAGGACTAAAGAAATGAAGGGGAGGAGAAGAAAGTAGTAGGAAAAAAGTTAATCTTGGCTCTCTTGTCCTATGCCTGTCTCTTATTTACACTAATGAAGAAGAATAGAATAATAACAAAACAAAGAAAAATACATCCTCTGTACACAGAGGGTACTTCTCAGCCTTTGAACATGACTGGGTCATCATCAACAGCCTGTAGCCCTGTGGAGTACACAGTTCATGAGAGACAATCAGAAGACTTGGCGTGCAAACCAGGCCACAATAATGAGCAATGGCAGATTTGCATGTCAGGTCTTTCCACCATGGCACAATTAGTCTACTGATACTGTAGGCATGACTAAGGATGGTGGGATGTGAGGGTCGATGATAGGGACAAAGTGAATGATTAAATGGCCTTAGACTTAACTTGTGACCTCATTCCATCATAAACAGCAAACAGTGAGAGAACTCGCGTGTGGATCAAACAACCTGGCAGGGTTAGCTGAGCACGTGAGACAAAATAGCTACTGCACGCATTCTTGGGCTGCCACAATGTGCCGTCTGCAGCAGCAACACAGAAGATCCAGGTAGCAGCTGGGTCCCAGAACAACCTAGCTGCCTACCTGGGGAGATGATTAGGCTTCTTCCACAGATAACAGAGCAGCAGCTGCTGACTAAGGAGAGCCAAGAAGCAGCACAGACACCCTCAGTGTCTGCTGCAGAGCAGTAAGCAACAAAAGGCAAGAACCCACGTGAAAAAGAAGTCACTTTTCAGACTTCTCTTACTTGCAGCACACAGCTCTCCAGGCTGAACTGGGACCAACCCAGAAGTGCTGGTTAACTCTGCACTGCAGTCTTTCCCATTGCCTCCACAAACCCAACTCAGGAGCCTGATTCCAGGCTCTCTGGCTTTGATCAGCAAAATATAGTCCCCCTTAAGCTCCAGAAACTGTGTCCAAGAGGTGTCTTTGTGTGTCTAAGAGACTAGAGTCACCAGGATGAGGCAGCGGGATGAGAACAGGTCGTCTTTGGTTTCCTCCTCTGTCTGCATTGCTTCTCTATGGCTATTTACAAAGGGACCCCAGTTCATTTGATTAGCGGCTACAACCACGAACAAACCACCTAGTCCTATGACGCACTTCCTTTCCCAAGGACCAAGCATTAAGCAACACTGAAGGTCTTCCAGGCTGGTCCTATTTCATGCTCTGGTAACCAGATAAAGGTACTTTCTGTTATCTAAGTGTGTGGGAGAGACAGTCACCTTTACAGACAAATTGGCGGCATTTGCTCCTTAGAAACACTGAAATGCAGTGATTCAAACGACTAATGAGACTGGAACAGAGTTTGCTGTAGCTTTTAAGGCATAACCAGACATGATGAGCTTTTGGAAGGAAATGAGTACAACTGTGGTGATCTGTACAGGAACAAGAAATTGCTACTGGAGATCTACCCAGCCAGAATCCTGCAACCAAAAGACTTGCAGCTGCTTATAGGAAAGACATGGGAAAAAAGTCCTTTTGACCTCATTAATAGCAGACCAGCTTGAACCAAACAGGAATTTACCTTTTCCACCATTCTTTTTGTTTTTTAATCCCTACCATTGCAATTGGATACCCTTGTTACTTACATAAACAGGTGAGTGTATACATTAGTGCTGAACTTTCTAAGCATCAGCATGCTCTTGCACCATCAAGCTGCAGAGGTCTTTCCTTCTCCTTCACTCAAACCTCCCCCTTCAGTTAAGTCAAGACTAAGCCTACCCTGCACGTAACTCTCTGTTCCCCTGGAGTCCTGTTAAACTCTTGCCCTCAGAGGTATCTAGCAACAATGAGTTCCGTCAGCAGCTAGTTCACTGCATGGCAGAGCATTTCTTCTTGCTCACCTTTGATTTTGCCACTTTTAAGCATCACTGAATGCTCCTTGTTCTTCCCTGATGGTAGAATAGCATTTCTTGCTATGTAGAGCCTACACCTTCATTGTCTGTAACCTTTTATCATCTCACTTCTGATTCATCTGATTCATTTCCTCTCCAAGGTAAACAGTCCCAATCTTCTCAATCTTGCATTATATGAAAGTTTTTCCTTGTCTGTTTAAAAACTGATTTAGGTAAACAGTTAAAAAGTTACTCTGTTAGCTTAGCTTATACCTATAAATTACCCATGCATATTAAATTTGTATTAGCTAGGTTTAACTGAATTAAGTGTATCCACACAGGATTTTTCACCAAATTCCTAAAGTCAGTTTAAAATCATACCTTCTGTTAAAGCAGAGCAAACAAAAGTGTAGTTAGCATAGCCAGTTTCTGATCCACAAGGACTTCCAAGAAAATTTCAGAGTGCTCTGGGAAAGGGTGTATTTCAGCAGACCCCTCAGAGATAGTAATCTCCATTATCCTGGAACTCATGAAGCCCCCATGCATAGCAGGGAGTAATTCTTCTGGAATATTTTCCATCAGCCACACAGGGATTTGTTACAGAATTAACTTAACGTGTTTTATCTTGATAGCACCTCCATTTACGGGAGATAGTTTATTGCCTCGGCAAGTCAAACTGCTATTAAACCACAGATTTTAATTCAGCTGCAAGTGAGCTGCCCTATTGTACCCAGAACACAACAGAGATATAATGAAATCTGCTACAAAAATTAACTCTGAAAATATCAAATACAAGCATTGTTAAGTTTAAACAAAGGATATTTGCTAGTTCATTCCAAGACTTCGCTGCATTCAAAAATCCAATGAAAACTGGCTTTTACACACACAGACACACACACACTTTTGCTCATGGAATAAAAGTTTTAAATTATGGCTATTAAATGCATGGTATTTCTTAATGATAGCGTTCATTGTTATACTCATAATAATACATTTGACAGAGGAAAAAAAGAATAATTTATCAAAAAGCTGCCAATGGATTTTAATAAAAAGTACTTTCCAACAGAAGGCAACATCCTTATCTACTAGACTACAAAGTGCTTGGGTATTTCACAAGGAATTTAGAGGCACTATTTTGCAATAGAAACTTACTGAAAGTTACAAAGAAGCAAATAATTCTAAAAATCAAATATACAGGCCACTGAGTTGAAAGAAAGTAATTTCCCGCGTTAACATTAAGATCTGCTACACGTGCATACAAATTTTCATGCAAATCAGTCTTCACTTATTGTGTATTTTGCCTTATTTAATTAGAAATTTAAAAGACAGAAGAACCCCTACCCCCCTCCATTTTCCCTATTAACTTGTCTCTGCCAACAGCACCCTCAGGACGGTGTTTCCATTGAGGCTAATCACAGAGGAGAGGTGTGCACACAAACACAAGAAGACTAATGCTTAGGTTAGAGAGAGCAGCCACCCAGCCTGTCTGTCACGTTCACCTCTATTCACACGGTAATTGCTGTACTCTCTGGAAAGCTGACTAGACCCATCATGATCTCAGAACACTAGTTATCCCCTACTGAATCATTTTCAAAATTGGTAAATAATACGGCTAATATAAAAGGAGAGAATGTCAGGCAATTCAGCCTCAGAGGCCTCACTTTCACCGTATGCAGAGCCTTGGTGAAAGCAGCTGAAATACACACAGCCCATCCTGGTCACTGCTACAGCTGCGGTGCTGGCAGAGATGCCCCTTGTTCAGACTTGTGTCCACCCCATGCCCGTGTGTGTGTCCCCTTGGCACTCCCCTATAACCTTCATTCCTCTTTTCCCACAGGGAAACACGCCGGCAGCCTCCTGCCCTTGGCTGCTGCACGCCAGCAGGACCAGCTGGCTGGATGGGCAGAGCTGCTGTGGGAAAGGCCCACATTTCGCTTCAAAGCGCCTTCCTGCCAGCTCGCTTCCCCTGCCTAACTCCACTATCTATAGCTTTCAAATGCCTCCCCTTCGTAATCACACCTCCTACTATTCTGAAGACTATTTTGTGGGAACGCTGAACACATTTGTTGGCTCACTGGCCCCTAGCGCACTGACTGCTCATTCAATAACATTCACACAAGACTGGAAAAGACTTGTCATCCTCTTACTATCTGGCACTCCGTTACTAGTTTACTACTGTTTCCCTCTGCGGTACAGGTCCAAATTGGATGTCAGACACAGAAAAATGCCAGCAAAAGCTCCGGTTCGCAGTCAGGAACCAGTCACCGGACGCAGTCCAAAACCAGACACACACTGGCACATCACCATTAACACAAGGTTTGCCATGAGTAAGCCCTTTGCCATTCATCTTTTTGCCAGCGAGGACGGGGAAAAATAGGGTTATTGCAAAATTTTTAAATATTTGCAAGGTGCTAACATCCTATAATGATGGCATTAGTCAAAAACTCAGGCAGACAGTAGGACAAACAGATTCTCCCCCTTCTGCAGCCAGGTCTTCTCAGGAGCAAATTCCCACGGAGATCACACGACCTGCAGTGTAATTGTCTCCTGGTTGTCTAAATATGCAGGCAAGGAAGGAAGGGATTAGGTCCATAAGCCTGCCTGCTCCCTAGCCAGCCTGCCAAGCACATCGGCCATCCAGCCCCATTCTTCCCGCTGTCTGGTTCTGCGACTGACTGACTTTCCCAGACTCAGCAGAGCCACGTCAAATACAGCTGGGGCATTCCTGCCAGTGGCTGAATTGTCAGCTAAAATAATCACCTGGCTGTCACCAAGAGCAACACAGGTAGGGCAAAGGGGAAAAACCCAATACGCATGCTTTCAGTCAATATGGTAAACAGCTGACATATGGTAATTTTAAAGGGGTTGACAGGCTGCAGCAATTATAAAAAGGCTGACACTCAGCTGAAGGAGCTGACAGTTGGAAGTTACGCCCTAGCACAAAAGAGGAAAAATGAAAGCAAAATGTGACTGAACTGTTGTCTCGCATGCTCGTATTTTGTTGACAAATGTATTTGTAGGTATGAGAATTCGGCCCTTTCTTAAGAGTGTCACCACCGGCTGCTGATAAAAAAGCAACCTGAATCTATTACAGATGTGTTACTCTTCAAACTGATGCTCCTGCAAGAGCGAGAGGACAAAGCATTCTGCTCTTATAAATCTGTTGTGCAGGCTAGCACAGGCTAGTTGTATCAATAGCAATATTTGACATTGTTACACATCTCTTCTCCATGGAAAAAAAGAGACTAGTTGGAATCTGAAATATTGCATTATAACAAAATACATCTTTAAACGTATCACCCTAGGAAAATGCAAGTTTGCCAATGGTTTCAAATTTTAAATATATTTTATTTTTAAGATGCTTCAAACCATTGTTCAGTTATTACACTAGCACTTTATATGAACTATCTACTACCAAAAATAGATTCCAGTTAGATATAGTCTTTTAGGATATCACTTCCACAGCACACTTGTTTTACTGAGCTCTAAGACTGTTTTTGATATAGTAGGAAATACAATTTTACACTGTTGAAATATTATACTTAGTGCTACATGAACATATAAGTATATAGGTTTCATCATAGCAGCAATGTTTAAATACATAGAGAGAGATGGTACTTCCCCCTCAAAAGCTTGAAATTGCACGATCTGATCCTGCAAGTGTGCACACCTGACTGTGAGACTGCTGTGAGTAATTTTATTTACAGTTGCATTCATTTTATACAATTGTCAGGTAATTCATATCAACTTTTGGAGCTTGAGTGCATGTGAAAACTCTGTGTAGATGCAGTTTCATTTTAAAAAGCATCAAGGCATTTTCCAGCACAGAATCATACAAGAATGAAGTGGAAGACGTATGGCATTCTCCTGCTCCAAGGCAGAAAAATTCCTAATCCCAAACAAAACCTCATCAAGGGGGGTTCTGTCTTTTGTGTGGAATAGAGTAGTATTTGGACTATGCATGTTCAGTAAAATTGTTATTTTAACAAACTTTAAACCCCCAGATTTATTTCAAACTGCGACCTGTCCATGTTCCCTCCTTTTTCTCCAAACGTGAAAATTATTCCCAAAATTATACTGGGCAAAACACTTCTCTTACAACCTGGAAGAGCTTAATGCACAGAAGGGAGTTGCAATTTCCCATTCATGCTATAGCATGTCCTTCTGCTAGGTGTGTAAATATAAGAATCCTTTAAACTGTTAGTGCACTGACAAGGCACATCCAACTACCTCATCTGAGCCTACTAATCCACCTTCTTCTGGATTACTTTTTAACAATCTGTACCTCCGCGCTCCCTTCTGCATAGTTTCTACTCATAACAAGTTCTACTTGGTCATAAATCATTTCAAGAAGGTAAAATATAACATGCTCTCTAACCTGTGAAAAAGTGGTGAACTTCCTTTGCCAGTAGGATACAAAATTTGTCCTTAGCCTACTGTGAAGTAAAAAATTAGATCTCAGCTTTAAAACCGTTGTTAGCATTTTAGAAGCACTTTTCCAAACTCTGTGGTTTTTAAATTTATTAACCTATTAGTCCTTTTGACCCTTGCACATCTGGGCTGATGCTAAAGCTGCTGTCAGAGAGGTACAGGAATACTCACATCAAGGGTGCAGTCTCTGCCCTCTGTTCCCGAGTCCACAGGAGCGTTGCCAGCACATGCCGGCACAGGTTTGGAAGGAGATCAGGAAAGGAGACAGTAACAGACTACAGATCAGAGGTGACACTTTGTCCCCCGCTATGGCCAGTATTGCACTGGCATCCAGTACCACCTGGACAGACAGAGTATCCAAAGAGTATTTTACCTATGGTGAATGTGCCCCCAGATACTTCAGATCAAGCAGTGGCCTGCCATACAAACAGGTCCCACTCCCTCACACTTGCTAACACAGAGGAAGATGGACAAACTGCCTTGTTCTTCTTTTCCTTAACTTTGCACTTAAAATATATCACTAGATCCATTGCTGCATTTATGCATTTTCTATTGTTTTGGCTTTTAAATGTGAGTTTTATTATTCTTGCCTAACTGTTGCACATATGCTTTTTCCCCATTATTTTACACACCACTATAATACAACAAATCTTGGTTGGAAGCAGAACTTAGTATTTTCTGCCTTTACTCTGCACAATACATATACTTCTGTTCGTGCACAGAGTAGCTTGGTGCACAGTGCTTTTCTGTACTTATCATTTGGTACCTCACCTTTTAAATTCTCTGCAGTGATCTCTGCAGTGACCTCTGCAGGACCACCTTTCAGAGGTCCTGACCCTGACTGCTGAAGTCCTGTACTCCTCCTCATAGTCTTCTGGGTAGCTGTGACAGTCTCTGCCGCAGCGTTAGAAGGGAACCCATAATGTACGACAAAGCAAGGACCACACTGCATGCTGAGACTATTGATACCACAGTACTGTGTGTCAACAGGTGCAACTGCTCTGACCTGCACCTTAAAAATGGCAGAAGTTCTACCTGTGACAGATTCATCTATAATTTTCCTTTGCATAGGTGAGAAACAAGCCACCTGTATTAGCAAATAAGAGAGTAACGGTTTAGGCATCTGTTAAGTGTTGTATCGCTGTGTCTTCCTGCTTCTAGTTCTTAACAATAACATACAGTACATAATACATAGGTGCCTGTAACTTGTGGTTATCTAATTTTAATGGCTCTGGTCTCTTCCAGTTATTACCATCAGGTAATGACCATATGGATGTATGGCTAAGAGGTGTCATGATACGATCATAGGTAACATGCACAGACAGTTGTGAAATGCAGACCGGCATTGCAGAATGACATCTTTTCATGGGCTTTGCTTGCACCTGCAGACAACATGGGTGTTATAGATAGTTCTGAGCTACCACAGTCCATGGGACAGCGTGATCTAACAGATAGCCTGTTGTGAGGATGTAAGTCTAACTCTAAAACAATAGCAGTTAGGTATAATGGTGACTGCATTACTTGACCAGTTAGTAAGAAAGACTTCAGTAACTGTTTGGCATGCAACAGCATGCAGAAGGATATGACTATGAAAGGTGGTGAGTCTTACCAACAGGCGGAACGTGCACAGCAGAGACTAGACCAGACAGAGAAGCCAGAGCCTTGTTGCTGCCCTGAGCAACATTTCCCAGCACTGGGTGACTCCAGTTCTGATGTAGATCTGGCTGATTATCTCATGACAGTCCTGTGGTATGACCCTTCTTGCAAAGATTCCGTGAGCCACACTGACCTTGATCGCCTCTGACTCTCTAGCCTCCACATGGCTTCTCTTATAATTGATTCATCATTTATTTATCTTCTGCACAGGGTGTGTCCTCTTGACGGGTTCAAGAAGCGGCACGTTCGGTCCCCATTTTAAGGTCTAACAAGGCTATGCTTCGCATAAGACCACAACAGCAGGTGACGGTAAGCTTCCATCGCATTAGCCACCTCCCTACTGTGGGAGGCAGATAAAGTCAGGTTCAGGATGAATGTTTGACCCTTTGTTACTGCTTTGCTCCTCTTGGTCTCTCGAAAACCTGTATGGCTTTCCTTCCCATTAAGCTTGCTGGTTTCCTCCCTTCTCCCTCTGGGAACGTATTCATGGCCTCCTCCAAACTTAAGTGTTCTCTGTTTAAACAAAAATTTCCCCAAGTGCACAACAGGCACACTTTAACTGCACACACTTAAGTGACTACAGAACATCTGTGGATGTCTGACTTTGAGGTCATGCCAGCAAGCTCACCATTTCCCTGCATCCATCTTAACAGCCATCTGATAATGGTGTGTCATTTCCTGTGTCGCACTGCGTGCGCATGGATGTAGATGATAGTGTGGATGGTGGCTGCTCTGCTTACGGTAGAAGTCAGTTTATCACTTGGAAATTTCAGCATGTCCCCCTGACACAGTAAAGTTGAAACATGCTTCCAGTTACAAATCAGTTCAAACAGGCGCACACACACACTTCTCATTCTCTATAACCAGACTGAGCTTCCTGAGATCACTTATTAGATCAGCGAAAATTTAGTCTAAGAGCACATGATATGGGAGTCATGGGAGAAATAAGACAAGACAAAAAATGGGGATTGTTTCACTTCTAAGATCTTTGGGGATATCCCTTCTAGCCTGTCACATCTCAAACCCAACTAACATAAATGTTATTGTATCTGTTGGCTTTGGCAAGGACTCGCTGTTGCCTTTTATTAGATATGAAGCAATAGGTGGGAGAGAGCGAGCCAATTAATTATTAAAAGTGGCTTTCACATGCTTTGAAAGTCTGCATGTCCTCGAAGCACACTCAATAAAGTTAACAAGGCTAACCAGGGCACTGTATAATGTCTGTGAAGCCCAGATAGGCATTTTGCAAACTCTGCGAGATTCTGTTGTGTGCTTCCTTAACTCCACATGGACCCAATACACACTTCATAAAGTTCTTTCGTCTCAAAATACTAACCTTACAAACTCCTTCCTTCCAGTCCTACTCAAAAGTTGCTGTTTTCAATTAGCTTTCCAGAAAGGACTCCCTCTCTGCCCTCCGTGCCACTCCCTTTCACTCTTAATTCACCTTAAGAGCAGAAGTTATTTACATCCTACCCCCACATAATGTGCTCACCTGCCCCTCCGTGAGGACTTGAAATTATCCTTTCCATGTTATGTCTGATTCACATGGTAACTACCTCAAGGCAGTAACGTACTCTTTTTGAATTCTCAGCAAAGCACAATGCATATTTATTACACTGTAGCTAATATCAAGTTACTACTAAATAAAACAGCTACAACAATTATCTTTGGTAGATACTAGCCCTTTAACTCCCTTTCCACAAAGACTTATCTTGAGCATGTTAGTTTGGATCCAAAAAGAGATTTTCTGCTATGGGCTCCTGGAAATGAATATAGACTCAGTAATAATCTCAGTCAGACAACCATCATTAGTTAATAGCGAAGAAGAGGTGTCAGTGGTGCTTGAGGTACTTGCTGAAATCAATTAGCACGGACCCTATGCTAACGGAACAGGCATAGGTTCCACACCATTTTATTTTCATTCTCTGGTCAATTATAACAATCCTTTGCAGATGGTCTAGAACTAAATGGGGAAATACTCATTTTATCTCCCTGCAGTATTTTCAGTTGTTGATCACATTATCACTTTGAACAACTTGTGTAGAATATCTTTTCAAAAAGAATAAACTCTGAAACTATAGGCCAAGGTGTTCAATGGAATGAACCCAGAAGCCCGGGAACAGTAAATATATTAACCAAGCTTTGGGGCTTGAGTCTGTAATTTTTATTCACCCAACACTTGTTTTTCAGTCAAGGAAAGTATTTCTATTCTGCTTCTATAACAAGATTGGTCTTCATTTAATAGAATGTATAATGAAAATAACAGCTGTATTTAAACACATGGCAGAAGCCATTAGGCATGGAAGAATTACTCTTTTTCTAGTAAATCAGGGCTGTCTAACAAATTTTATACATGACTGTCCTTGTCCATACTGTGAGCCAAATTGTGTCTTGTTTTATCCCAGTTAAGATGCACTGGTTACTATAGTTCCTGGAACAAGTCATATTCCCCTTATAGCTCAGAATGCAATGTGGGGAAATGAAACAAAACAGAAGTCTTCGTTATAGACAGAGGAGAATTCCAGAGCCATGGAGAAAGGATGATGAGTGAGGAAGGAGAGAAACTACTGTAGAATACTTAATATCTGTAATATCTTTCAGATCTGTCCTGTTTTCTTCTACATGTTTAAATATCACATTAGAACCTGATCTGAGCACTACTTTCATGGAAATTATCATCAGTGCTTCTGTTGTCATTTTTCCTATTTACAGCTGCAGTCCCATTTTCTTTACTATTTGGGTATTTTTTGAGACAAGTTCTTAGAAACTAATAACTCTACTGGGACTGTGCAACTTTTTATACCCTTACTGGATAATTACTACTGGCAGCTAGTCAGTACAGAAATCCACCTAGCACATGCTCCTGGGAAATAATCCCAGCCACTATGTCAGCGGCATGGCTACAGCCAGGCAGAGAACAACCAAATATGGAACCAAACAAAAACTGAACCACTTCACACATCAGTAACTATACTTCCCTCTTAGCTCCAAGCAATTAAGTAAACCTTAACCTCAGCCTAGTAACAATTACTGTGCCGTAAGGGTGCAGTACGACACAGTAAGCTTTTACCACAGATAGAGATGGTCTAAAAACACTGTGAGCATCTAGCAAAACACTGGGAATAGCATGCAACAACATGGGTATTGTTCTTTTCTAGCTTCATTGATTATCCATTGTTTGAAGCCTCAGATTCGTTACAAGCTGGCACTCAACCCTTGGACAGGAATTCCTGTGAATACTGGGCTTTTGAGAACAAGCCCTACATTAGTGAGAAGGATATGCCATGCACTGGCCAAGCTCTGGGCTGTCATGTGCGGTCCTGAATAGGACTGCTTTCCAGTCTCAGCACATAGGCACGAACACATACACTACATCTGAGTCAAGGCAATGTCCCAACTGCTCAAGAGGAGATAACAATGCCCTTTTCAGTGCTGCATCTTCCTCTGAGTAGGAATCCTCGCAACCCTTCTGCAGCCAAGACGAATTTGCCTTTAGCCAGAGAGCCAGTTCTGTGTCTTCTGCATACAAAATTTGTGGTTGTGCTTCCGATGACTCAAGAGTGTTGTTTAGCTCCCACCCATGATGTTCATTGTTTATGTCCCTGGATTTGTTACCTAATCAACTACATGTGCACTTAATTTCACTTTGTAATTACGATAAGTAGTACTTACTTTTCACAAAATCTCTGCATTACAATGAATATTTGTATGTTTACCCCAGGAACCAGTCAGAGTATGATCAGCTTTTCAAGCTTCATCCACTTATTGATCAGTTGGTTGAAAAATTTAAACAGCTGTTCGCTCTTTGCCAAAACATTTCTCATGCAATTTATTTAAGAGAACTATTTTAAAGAGTGTATTCTTCTTTCAGAAGTTTCAGTATTGGGTAAGATTTTAAAGAATCATTCATATGCGCTATCATGTATGTTGTTTTAGTACAGACGCAGGCAAAGCGCAGAAATCAGTTCCTCCCTCTCCAACTTTATGCTTTAACTCTAACATAAAACCAGTGCTAGACCTCATTCTCCACATTCCAGATAGGCCACCTGAAAATAAATACATTTTAAATGTGTATTTACTCTACCTACGGTAAGATTCTTTCCCGTATCAGTAAAAGGAATTCTCAGAATATGAGATAAAAAGTTATTTTGGAGCTATGAAAATTATGGGGCCTGATTCTCAGTATCTCTTCTCCTTATGGATTCTCTGATGTCTAATAAAATATGGGTTTATTAGTCTTGCCTTCAGTTGAGGTACTAACAGTTTCTCTCTTTCTCTCTATTCCTCTCACCTGCTTATTTTTGTAATAAAGGCACAATTTTAGGCTCATCTAAGGATTCTCTCACTAGAAGGCAAGAGAAGTGTGAGAGGCAGAGTACATCAAATGCATGGAAATGCAGAAGACCTGCCTGCAAAGCAAGGTTCTCAGTTCACAGTGAATTTACTCTTTTTAATTTTTTTAAATTTGACATTTTTTTTAATTCTCCTCAAAGCAGATGGCTCCTGGACCTTGCTCACTGAAACATGTTAATGGCATGGTTTAATAGCTTTGCTGCCCACAGCAGCAATAGAAAGGACCAAAATCTCCCTTCCAGAGGCACCTGCCAGGCACTGTGGCTCTGGGCAGCCGTTCCAGGCAGACACGTCTGGGAGCCTCCCCACGCTGCCGTGAATTAGAGCCTGCCCCAGAGCTGTGACCTGGGAGTCTGCAGGACAAAGACCTGAATAGAAGGGACTCAGCATGTCCTGGGTCTGTGGCTTTGGGACAGACTCACCACCCAGACAGCCACCAGGCTCTGGAAACTCTGGAAGAATGGGGTGCTAGCACAGAATAAGCTTTTTTTCAGACCATTTCATCAGGAAGACACTGAACTATGCAGATCAATACCAATATCATGATGGCCCACAGCATGGTAAGGAGCAGCTTAAGAATGAAGAATAGGTGCTTAAAAGTGGACCTGAAAAAGACAGAGTTGATGTCGATGGGCTGAGGAATGATTTCTGAAACATTCTTAGCAATGAGTTAGAGAAAGACCCATTATTCTCCAGTTCTGTCCATACTTTAAAGATACACTGGAATTTCTGTCTGACATCAAACTCTCAGAATAGCAACAGCCGCAGGTAAAATTTTCTGCCATCTCTGGGTGGCTAAGAATTTATCCATCCAGGCAGACAATGGCCTGACCTTGACTATTCAAGCCTGCATTACATCTTGGCAGGACCATAGCCCATGGTACACCTGGCACAAAGCCTTCAGTACGCGGAAACTCCAGCTAATACAAGGTGTTGCATTTTATACGATTATCAGGAGAAGCTGCTACCATCAGCAACTGGTAGTGTTGTCTATCTCTGCTTTCTTTGTCCCACACACTCCAGACTTGTTTCCCTTATCCACTACTGATTTCAGTTTCAGCTTTTGGATCTTAACTTCAAGTTGCTCAATGGGCTACGTCGAGGTTATCTGAAAAAACACCTAAACCTCCAGGAAAAAGACAGTGGTTGACAACCACTCTCCTGTGCACAATGGAACTGCCTAAGGTAAGATAAGCACATCTGACCTGAGACTGGAGCGATCCGCCCCCAAAAAGAAACTTCCCACCATCTGCTTCAAGCATAAATTGCATTTCTTAGGCCTTCTCTTCTCTAAATGTAAACACGTAGTAACATACGGCTTTTCAAAACAAACAAAACTAAATACATACAAGAAATTATTAAAAAATAATTGCCCCTGAAGAGTCTTCCACTCTTCCTGACCTATGGCTTGTGGAGGATGAGTGAACAACCACCGTATTGTTGATAGCAGTAGTCCTGTAAATACACTAGTGGAAGGCTTTCAGAGACTGATGATTAGATCAGATCACGTGTACAGCAGAACAGAATTCCCAAGTTAATACGAAGTGTCTTTCCCCAAAGCACTCAGCTTTTCCCCTCTAGAAGCTCACACCTGGGTACCACTCTCGCACAGCAATACCACAGGTCGGAATTCTGGGAAATGACATACAAATAAGCCCACAAAACACTTCAGAACTCTTATATCAAACACTGGCAAATTGTTTTTGAACCAGAATACAACGTACTCAGCCCAGATAAGCTTGCTTTTGCTGTAACCTTGGTGTGCTCATTTCCATGTAAATACACAAAAGGTTCTTCACCTTGGAGCTATTTCACAGGGGTTTTCGTATCTATCTGGAATGTAGGTATAAAGTCAAAGCTCTGGGTGTGCTTGTAAATCATTTGTGCTAAATGATTTGTGCAAACCTCAGATATACAGAGGTTCTCCTCAGTGGAAAACAAAATAAAATGTTCTTATTTGGGTGTGCAACATTACATTACCAAATCCATACCAAGGACCAACTTTTGGAGGACTCGGGGGCTACACAATACTTTGGAAAATGGACACAGTGTAACACACTGGCTGTAGCTAAGGGCTTGAAAGTCCTAACTTGGCATACCACCCCTGGGAAAATTCTGGCCATAATGTCCGCTGTGGCAAATGTCACCCATAGCCACCAATCTGCAAAGGAATTGCAGAGTTGCCTTCAACTCTCAAAGTGCTCCTACACCGATCCTTGCAAAGATGCTATTACTCGAATATAAGCTGGAAAGAATCCTCAGTAAAATTTATGGGCCTGCATCCCCTTGCACCAAGTCACGGAGTGGCAAGACGGCGTGAGAGCCCACCCACGCAACCTGTCGCAGGCTTCAGCTGCACCTCCAGCCAGGAATAAAGAGCCAGGATTGCACGTTGTTCTCTCCCCCGGTCACCCACTTTGCCATACTGGAGAACGTCAACATGCTGCTGCATATAGGGTTAGACCTACATGCTTTTAACTAAAATAACAGAAAACATTGTAGGAGTGTTAAAAAATATTTTCTGATGTGTTTTGCTTTAAGAGAAAAACTAGTATCCTTATAGAGTCAACTGTCTTCTAAATCTTACATGCTATTATTTCTCCTTAATTTTCTCCCACCTAAATGGCAACTATGCTTTAAAGCACCAAGTACTGTATACTTAATAAATTATAAAGTCAATCTTTGTAATTTCTCTTCTCATACATTGGTCAGAGATGGTTTCAACACGGAAAGATATATGGGAGGTAACCTAGGTCTTCCTCCAAAAAAGCACTTAAGCATACACTTCAGCGTGTCAGCATCCCAGCTGAAGACAGTGGGATGTATTTCAAGTTACGCATGTGTTTCACAATTTTATTAAAGTTCAAAGACAAATAAAAAATGGACATACAGCAGAAAAAACCTCCAATATCCATAAAATTGACACTATGGTAGTACTTTCTCCTGAAATTCTACAGAATTAGGAAAATACTTTCTTTGGTTAATTCAGCAATGTTCCTTTTGGAGGCAGTGACAAAAAATAGCTTTATTAGAGCATAAATTTCACCCAGCTCCATTTAGATGTAAGCAAAACTCTTTTTACCTCCAGTGGAAATGGAGCTCAATGATAAAATAGAAGATTTTTTTATAATTGAAGCATGATCCCAAAAAGCAAGTCCTGACAGTGGAATCATGAGATGTTGTAAAATCTTAATATTTAGATATTCATAAGTATACATGTGTCAGGAAATCAGGTTCTAATGTCCTTTACAATTTCCACGTAGAGTGCTTGCACTTGTAGGATGTATCAGTGTGCCTCTGACATTCGTTTAAGGGTCAAATAAACAATGGTATTGTTATTTCAATCCATTTAGAAAGTTCTTAGATGATGTTTCCAGCAACACTTGGGTTTTGTTTTGTGGTTGGAATGTTTTTTTCACAATAGTGTTGGATTTTACTATCACTTTTATGGGTTTTCCCCTTCTCACCACATTTCTGGTGCCACTATTTTACCAGATATCTGAAATACTTCTGCACTAATAAGAAGTACTGGTTGTCCTGGGACAGCATCCAGAAAAGATACATACATTTAGGGAGGTTTGAAATATCACAGCTTCCCAAAAATACAAGCTAGTCATTGCAACCACCTTGGCAATGGCAAGCCTGGAAAAGCTGATAGTGGATTTAAAAAAAGGAATATATCACAGCACTTTAGCATGGCTACAACTAGGACAAAAAAAGGTAGCACTTTTGTTTCTATGTCCAGAAAATGCTGGCAAATACAGAATAAAACAATGCAATACTGAGTTATCTAAACACGTTAATTAGCCACACCATAGAGAATCAGGCCTTCTCTAGAGTTCATTCACCTTCAGTCACACCTTGTTTGCCGTCCTCATGTCCACGATTGGTAAAACATTAGACAGACTGTGTGGCACATCAGAAAGTAACTATTGAGCGTGGATTTCTGCTGATGGCAGGGTTTTTAAATGCTCAAGGCACTGCCACAACCAACTCGTGTAAATGGCAACCTTGGCTCTACATTTTAATTATTTTTAAATAAAAGCATTTTAAGTTCCAGTAAGTAACACGATGCAAGGAAAGGGATCCTAGAAACAATCACACACACGCAAATCATTTAGTTACATACAGTAACATGCAGTCTCGACAGAATGAAATATTCATAAACTCAAGGGAGATGACATTCTGTGTTCCTCTACCACAATATGTAAACCACCAGTTACCATTTTAAAAATAAAGTCCTTGTATCCACCTTATTAAGCTGTACAGGCCCTGTTAAAATGATCAGTCACCGATACTCTCTTTTAATTAAAACAATAGGACAGATTTTACCGAACAGTAAGAAACCTAACAGTATAGGAGGTAAATACCACAAACTCGGGGTCTCCAGTTAGGGATACCATTTTTTCAAAATACCTTGTATTTTTCATGACAACTGCAACTCTAGTCATGCAAATACATGGTGTGACATAGTTGTTGCATTCATTTATTGCATTGCTGGTTTACATTCCTTCATTGTGTTACTGTTCTCTTACACATTTCTAACAAAACCAAACTATAGTAAAACTAGTTGAGGAAACACAGCTCAAATCCAGTACATGGCAACATTTCTTTTTTCCTTTACGCTAGGATTATCATCTGTTTCGGGGTACCTGTCCACTCAGGGAATTATTCGGATCTCAATAAAACATAAACGGATGTGTTTTACAGTCTAGCACACACGGATGACTCCTTGCAACAACCACGGTATTACGATGAAACTTAACACATTTATCAGTCTCTGCCTGTTACAGACCCAGGGACAGAGCAGAATTCATCGGCTTCGGTGTGGTAAACCCACGCCGAGAAAAATGAATGGAAACGAAGACAGTGCCCATAGACAAAAGCACTGATCAACGCACTCCGCTGACATTATCTTAATGGCAACCTTTTTGCACCCCATCCTCCCTACTTTCCGATTCTTCCAGCAGCAGACATATCCGCACTAGAGGATGCGATCTGACCCATTTCTCGGCGAACTCCGTCACCCACAGGTTTTCGCTCGGCAGCGAGCAGCCGTCCCCCGGTCCACAATGACACAGCAGGGCTGGAGGGACACGGCGCCCGGGCTCCTTCCCCCAGGTGACTCGCCCCTCGCCGCCGGGCCACAACCCAGGCGAGGGGCGGCGAGCGGCGGCCCTGCCGGCGCTGGCCCCGCGAAGTGAGGTAAACTTTCGCGGCGGCACCTGGGCCGCCGCCCGCGGCGCCGCTCCCGCAGGGCGGGCGGAACAATGCCCGGCGCCCCGGGCCCCGCGGCGGCGGCCCCGCGCCTCCCCGCCCCGCCGCCCCCGTGTCCTCAGACAACCTCCGCCGCCGGCCCCCCGCCTCCCGCCGCCGCGCTGACAAAGGGCGGCGCGGGGCTGCCCGCGGCGGCGCGGCCGCGGCCGCGGCCAGGCGGGAGCGGGCGCGGGAGCGGGCCCGCCGCCCCCGCCCGCCCCGCCGAGCGCGGCCCCGGGCAGCCGGCCCCTCCGGCGGGCGCGGCGCCGGCCGGCGGGCGGCGGAGCGGACCTACCTTTTTGTCCTCTTTCTCGCTGCCGTGCCTCCGCTCCGGGTGGCCGCTGTCGGCGGCGGGGGCCGGCTCCGCGGGCTGCCCATCGCGGTGGTGCGGGCGCTGGTGCGGGCAGCCGCCAGACCCCGCCGCCGGGGGGATGGGCTCCGGGCACGGAGAAACTCCCTTAACATCCATCTCCATCTTCCAGTTCACTGTATTGCGAGACAAAAGCAGGCAAACACTTTCCACCACCCCGCGTCTTTCTCGTGCCTTCCCTTCTCTCTCTTTTCTTTTTTCCCTTCTTTCTTTCCCTTTTTTCCCTTCCTTCCTGCCTTTTCCCCCCCCTCAGGAGGCCGTGACACGCATGGCTCTGGCCGCGGCGGCTGCACCGATCCGGCGGCTGCAATTCTCCCCTAGATCCTCCAGACTTTTGTATCCAGCGTGTGTGTGCGTGTGTGTGTGTGTGTGTGTGTGTGTGTAAGAGTGAGTGAGTGTGTGTGTGTGTGTGTGCGTGCGCGTGTGCGCGCCTGTCCTTGGTACGATGGCCTTCAATCGCCCCGAAAGAGCAAACGCTAACTAAGCAGATCTCTCGCCACGAAGATCAACTCCCGGCCCCAGTCTAACCGTGGTGGTTATTTACTTTACGCTATCTATGTCCCAGGCCCGGACAAGCCCTTCTGGCTGCAGCCCTTGGAACAAAGTTAACTGGAGGGAGCCGAGCCCGGGGAGGGGGTGGGGGCGAGGGGAAACCAGCGGGGTTTAACACGGGGGAACTGACAATAACCCGGTAATGTCAAGTAAAAGTTAAACCTCCCCCTTCCTCCCCTCCCCCTCCCCTCTCCACATCCCAGGCAAGCGCAATACAGCAAAGCAAAACAAGCGATTTCAGACCTGTGCAAGGTGCTGGTGGCGAGAAGAGACGAGCATTTACCCGATTGTTGCTTTTATTTTATTTTCCCCCGGCCTCCCCACCAGCACCACCCGCTATTGCAAATGTGGGCTCCTTGATGTTAATCTCCTCTCCGTGGTCTGAGTGTATGTGTGTGACTGGAGCTCCCTCTCTCTCAGGCTGCCAGCGCCACGCAGCATTGCACAAGGAGAACTGGAGTAAGGAGAAAAACAAGAGCAAATCCGGGCTGGAAATCTAAATCAGTACCAGCCACCGGCTCTCCGATTTTATCAACACAAACACAAGAAGAGGAGGGAAAAAAAATCGTGTGTCAGCTCCTAAATCGGTCGTGACTGCAGCGCGCACACGATTATTTTATTCCTCGTGTTAGCTTCCGTCTCAGACTGAAGTTAGGCATGGTGGGGAAAAATGCAATCTCATTAGAAGTGTTTTATACCAAAACCAGAATGTCCTTAGTGGTGCCAGAGCCAAGGCAACTCCTCAGCTATTCCCCTTTTCATTTTGAGGAGATGAATGGCGAGCACAGACCCGACCGTTCATAAATCAGGACACCATCAGGTGACCAGTCTGCACTTCTAAATATAACTCCACATTGTCCTGAGGAGCAGCTGCTTTGAAAGTTGACTGGGAACATCTACTAAGAGCCTGCAGTGGTAAGATACATACCTGATCCATACCTCATCTGTCGGACGCGTATACTGACCTCTCCAATAGCAACTACCTGCTCCGCAGAGACTCTGGGCCACATCCTCAGGAGCGGGTCTACCTTACACCAGGAGAGAACCTGTCCCGGGGTATTTCGGGAAGCGGGTGACTACCAGGTATTACATGATGCCCTTTTATTCCTCGCCTTGGGTTCCGTTATTCCCCAACAGGATTGTTACTGTGGGAACCTGAACAGATCTTATTGCAACAATATATTTGGACAAAGGGCAAGGGCTAATCTCACAATAGACAAAAAAAGTCTTTGTCACAAACCAAAGCTGTATTTTAAAAATACACGTCTCTAAGGATCCTTTAGTATTATTCTCAAAGCATGTCAAGTATTTGCAGGCCCTGCTGTCTTCTCAGATTGGTGCAAATAACAAGCATTTCTATTTAAACTATCAGCATCGATGTTTAAAATTGAGGTAAATAATAAGATAATCAAGCCCTGAGTATTAAAGTTTATAATCAAATACTTTAGACTACTTACAATCATTTATTTATAATCATTTAAATATAGTTTACATTTTGGGGTGGAAGGATTTAAACATTCTGGATACTCATATAGTTTTAGCCTCATGAGCAAAAAGCAGTACTAACTGCAGACAGGCACTTTTGGGGGGGATCTGTTTGCACAGCCATGATGGCCACAGAACACGTACAAAGGTGGACTTTGCTGCAGAAGTGCCCAGAGCAAAACAATAAGCCCACGCAGATGACAAGCCACCCCCTTATCAGCCCACCTGCACAGTCACCACCTCCCTCCACGCACAACAAAGCACACAAGGCACAAAATTCTGTGCTGAAGAGCTTTTCCAGTTTGGGTCAAAGTACTTCCAGTATCACAGGTTGGAAAATTGCAAGATAAAAGTGAAAATAAAAATATCATTCATTCAGGCGCTGCAGCGCACACTTACAAAATTACTGATAAATAACATTGAAACCTTCCTGTGGTGGGTAATATTGAACAAAGCTGTTAGAAAATAACAATTCCCAATCTACCATCTCCAGATCTGTAAAGTAAAATTCAAAGCAAAACCAAACCATCTAAAAATAGAGAAAAGCTAACCCAAATACTAACATTTCACCATGTGCTCTGAAGCTTACTGGAGCTGGACATTGGCAGAGAACCAAGGAAAACTAATTCCAGAGGTGGGGGCCCTTGACTCAGAAAGCTCTGCTCCTAATCCTAGAGAGTTTAACCCCCAAAACCGATAGAAACTTCTTAGATGGTTTGAGTGAACATGTTCATACATAAGAAGAGAAGGGCAGGCCATAGACTATGTGAAAGTCAGTACAAAGATTTGTACTTGGCTGCTGAATTTCAAATTTCCCTTTATTTCTTTTCTCTTCTGTTCCCCATCTTTCCTTTTTGTGCTGCAAAAGATTTACAATACTATTGCAAAAATAAAATTATTAATTCAATATTCAATTAATTCAAATAATTAATCACAACAGTGTGCTCCCAGTTGTTCTCTGCACAAACCAGGTTTCTGCCCAGCTGCTGTTATTCCATGGATTTCAAGAGAATCCTAAGTAGAAAATATTTTGCCAGGCTAAGGTAAAGGTCTGAATAATCATCGCAAATTTCTTTGAGAGAAATTAATGGTCTTCAGGCCAAACATACTTTGAGATACAAACAGTAACTACAAATCTAGGAGCACTAACAAATTGGACAGGAAAACGAAATCTGAACCAGCAGGCTGAGGAGATAAGAAATATGACCTCCTTCCAGTCTCCTAAGTAGTCCTTCTGACAAGTATCGGGTTCCTCAGGTCCAGCCAGAAGCACGTGAGCTTTTACCCTGAATTATTTTTGGTAAGCACTGAGAGAAGAGTGGGACTATAAACTGTAATAATGCAACAAGCCACAGAGCTGAACAGTTGATCGGTATTGCATAATTAAAAGTTTTTGGTACAATCTACTAACTTGGTACATATGTTGAACTCAAAATGTAAGTCCATAGAATAGTATTTGGAGCTGAGGTGGAAGAATGGCGAGCCAGAATCCTGTATCACATGGCAACTGTCTTGGAAGACAACGCACTGAGAAGCAGAAACCAGGGAGTCTCACTGGAGGGCAAGTCAATCCACACCAGGAAGGCTGTGTTTGTAAGAAAACAACATTGTGTTGAATGCTTTCCAGATGCGCTGACAGATCGAAAAAAATTAGCACGGATCCTTCACTCATGTTCACTGTCGTAAACCAGCACATAATTTAGCTTCTATATAGAATAATAAAGTACGTTACTGAATATGGACTGTCTATTACCATACACAACATGCATTAAGAATTTCTAAGCCCAGATCTATTGTTCATTTTTCAAGAGAAACGGCATTAAAATATTGCTGGTGAAATCGATACTACAACTCATTAACACACGCACCCTGCTCCTGCATATTTTGCACTTGTGGGTTGTGCTGTAAAACAGGTGCAGGTGACTAAATAGGTTCCAGAGGCACTGATGTTCTAAAATGCAAAAGGAAAACCTTTCAAGACCAACTGTGTTCTTCATGTCTCAAAAAATTAAAATTAGGGAGTGATGAGACTATGAATTTAATTACAGGCCAAGTATCGGAACAATTTGATGGGAAGGGTCAAAGATTGCTTCTTGTAGAAAACAGTGTCATTTTTGCATTCTTATTCTTGGTTATGATCAGATGACAGTACAACATACTGTGCAAGCCACATGGCAGGGGAATCCTCTGTAGTCCTAATTAATAAGGCTAGAAATGGTGGGCAGACATACACAAATTAAATGATTTGCCTAAGATCATAAAGCAGTTCAGTGGCAGAACAGTTATGCCCTTTCCATGGTCTCTTCTTTCAGTCATTTGTTTCATTTAGCAATTTGTCACTTTTTCTTATGAATAGTTTTAAGGTAACTGCTCAGAAACTGAGTCACTTATTATTTACTTACATAACGATTCTTGTTCAAAGATATTTTCAGGTCTTTCTCAAGCACATTTATATTTTTGTTAATGTGGATAAACTGAAGATGTTGCAATGCAAATGTACAAAAACGGGAATTACAAGTTAGCAGGATATATGCAATCTTTATAAAAACACAGCTATTCAGCTTTCTGCTGCCTCACATACCTGTTGGTTCAGGATTCACCTACCCACTGCATTCAACATTTGAATAATTTTGACCTTTTACCACCCTTAGACAATTCAAATCAAAGGTTTCCTGTTGTCAACGCAAGCTCCTTGGGGCCTCACTCAACACTGTATCTGTCAACTTGCATTCTAGGCTATTTCATTTCTTGCTTGAGAGTTGCAAACAGAATTGCTTTCTCATGAAGACTCTGACCTTATCGATAATTCCCTCTGCACTATACATTTCAAAGTGGCTGACACAGATGTTCATTGAGTCATTTTCCCACCCATCGATGTCTGCTTCTGTTCTCTAAGGTGCTTTACTGCAAATATGCAAACATTCAGTAACCTGCGGGCTCCTGTAACTTTTGAGATCTATCTATGCAGGTATTTTCTGTCTCAGAAAGTCTATCATTGTATATGCTTAATAAATGCTATCCTAAAAGAATTATGTTGCACAGTGATATAAAGACATGCTGTGGATATTCTTAGAGAGTAAAAGCTGAAAATACTATTTGAATTCCACTATTCCCTACACAGTCCAACATGAAAATGGATACATTACATGCTGCATTTTCAAAAGCTTGTCTTCTAGCTTTCCACCCACAATTGTGATAATATCAGTTCTCCCCTGCATTCAAACATTTTTGCTCACAAGTCCTGAAACCACAAAGAATGGCTGTACAACTCAAGCCTTGAGTGACATTTTTTGAGCCTTTTAAAGACTTATCTCCATTCCTTTTTTGGAACAAAAAATCCTGTAACCCCTGGGAGGTCTCCTGAGCTCCTACAGCTCCTTTTCTAGAAAGCCATCAAAATAGAATTGATAGGCTTCCTGACTTTTAAACATGAACATAGCTCCTTGCAGTTTATATTCTACATAACTGACAAACAAAACTATTCTGGCCATAGCCAGAGCTTCATCCTTCCTTGCCCAAGATATTGCAAAGACAGCAATGGTCATGCAGACCCTACACTCACTTTCCAAAGCAGTGTCATGATGTCAGCACATATCTATTCTGCAGGGTTTATGGAAGGCTTTATTCCCCTCAGAATTGCTGTGTGAGGTGGAAGAAGAAGCAGCTATTTCTGATGACTTTTCTGAGAACTGGCCCGGGCTCATAGTTAGTCAAGACATCACTGGGTGGGACAGAAGGCCTAGCCTAGCAGACTCGAAGAAAGGAAACGCAGCTCTGAGGCAAATGGGCGGGCAGCACAGCCACATAGACATTAGTTTCACACAATCTGAAAACATCTGTATTTCACTGGGTGATGCTGCAGTCTTCTCAGTTCTTGTGGTAAGCCTGGATCTGTGCCAAATTGAAAACTTTGACCTAATTTTCATTTTTTTGGAAAGGAAAACATCCACTGAGTTCACTTAACTTAAAAAATGGGGAAAAGAGTAATTTGTCGTAATAATAATTTGTTAGAAACAAATAAACAAAAGGGGAATGCATTAAAACAAGGGGGAAAAAATTGATCTATATTATTTCTTAATGGATGCCAAATCTTCATTGCCAGAGATTAAACTTTCAGGTGCAGACAAAGGCATGAGAATGCTCTACAAGGGATACAACATCTCCAGTGGCAGCCAAGGGTTGCTGTGCAAGGACTGGTCCACTGAAGTTCAGAGTCCCACTAACAGGGAGAGAGAGACAACAAGAATATGCGTGGGTTTAGCCCTCAAGCATTTCCTCTTCACCAGCTGACCTGAAGCCCACACACTGCCCCAGCTCTGCTGTGTAAAGTGCAGAGGAGATTTGTGTAGGAACTAGTGCAGATCTTAGGAGCACTAACTTCTGTCTGATTTTCCATGCTATGGAGCGTTCCTACGTGCCTTTATTTCTGATATGCCCAGTGGGATCCTAGAGAAACATCCTTAGAGCTGGAACATGCCATGGAGTAAGGAGAATGCCCAGAACAGTTAGGTGTTTAGCTCCACTGATCCCTTTCTTCCTTGCCTTTTTGTTTTTGCTCTCCCAATCTCTTCTTACTGCTTCTGTCCCTTGTAGTAGAGAGAAGCATAAAGGCTTAATGTGCTAATAGCATCTTCTTTTTTTATAGCAGACTGCATAGCCTCTGTCTTCTCCTCTATCCTTCCAGTTGCAGGGAATGATGAGGGGAGAAACAGGAAGAGCCAGCAGATCAATACCTGGGTCCGCGCCTGGTGTCACCGGCAGAATTTTGGGGTTTTTGATCATGGGTTGGTCTACACGACACCAAGCCTGCTGGCCACAGACAGGATACACCTGTCTCAAAGGGGGGAAAAGGATCTTTGCGCAGGAGTTAGCACGTCTCATTGAAAGAGCTTTAAACTAGATTTGAAGGGGGAAAGGGATAAAACCAGGCTCGCTAGAGATAAGCCTGAGGGCGGCACACCAACGTTTGAGGGACGGTGTGCTAGCGAGGTCCTTCAGTCTGCTGTCTCAGTGGAGGTAGGGGATGGAGATCCATGCGGCAGCAAAGACAAAAGGGTTATGGACGTGTTAGAAACCATGGAAGCACCTGAGAATGGTCACGTAGGAATTAGGGCTTCTCCCCCCAAAAAGGTGACAGGACCAATAGCCCAACTAAAGTGCATCTACACCAACGCACACAGCATGGGCAAGAAACAGGAGGAGCTGGAAGCCATTGTACAGCAGGAAAACTATGACATAGTTGCCATCACGGAAACATGGTGGGATGACTCGCACAACTGGAGTGCTTCAATGGATGGCTATAAACTCTTCAGAAGGGCTAGGGGCTAGGCAAGGAAGGAGAGGTGGTGGGGTAGCCCTGTACGTTAGGGAGTATTTTGATTGTCTAGAGCTTAATGATGGTGATGATAGGGTTGAGTGTTTATGGGTAAGAATCAGGGGGAAGGCCAACAAGGCAGATATTGTGGTGGGAGTCTGTTACAGACCACCCAACCAGGATGAAGAGGCAGATGAAATATTCTATAAGCAGCTGGGAGAAGTCTCACGATCACTAGCCCTTGTTCTCGTGGGGGACTTCAACTTACCAGGTATCTGCTGGAAATACAATACAGCAGAGAGGAAACAGGCTAGTAGGTTCCTGGAGTGTGTGGAAAATAACTTCCTGACACAGCTGGTGAGTGAGCCAACTAGGGAAGGCACCCCGCTGGACCTGTTGTTTGTGAACAGAGAAGGACTTATTGGTGATGTGATGGTTGGAGGCTCTCTTGGGCACAACGATCACAAAATGATAGAGTTTTTGATTCTTGGAGAAGTAAGGAGGGGGGGCAGCAGAACTGCTACTTTGGACTTCCAGAGGGCAGACTTTGGCCTGTTTAGGAGACTAGGACAGAGTCCCTTGGGAAGCAGTCCTGAAGGGCAAAGGAGTCCAGGAAGGCTGGACGTTCTTCAGGAAGGAAATCTTAAAGGCACAGGAGCAGGCCATCCCCATGTGCTGAAAGACAAGCCGGTGGGGAAGAAGACCAGCCTGGCTGAACAGAGAGCGTTGGCTGGAACTCAGGAAAAAAAGGAGAGTTTATGACCTTTGGAAGAAGGGGCAGGCAACTCAGGAGGACTACAAAGATGTTGTGAGGTTATGTAAGGAGAAAATTAGAAGGGCCAAAGCCCAACTAGAACATAATCTGGCTACTGCTGTAGAAGACAATCAAAAATGTTTCTATAAATACATTAGCAACAAAAGGAGGGCTGAGGAGAATCTCTATCCTTTATTGGACGCGGGGGGAAACATGGTGACAAAGGATGAGGAAAAGGCTGAGGTACTTAATGCCTTCTTTGCCCCAGTCATTGATAGTAAGACCAGTTGTTCTCCAGGTACCCAGCCCCTGAGCTGGAAGACAGGGACGGGGAGCAGAGTGAAGCCTCCATAATCCAAGGGGAAATGGCTAGTGATTGCTACACCACTGACACACACAAGTCTATGGGGCTCGATGGGGTCCACCCAAGAGTACTGCGGGAGCTGGTGGAAGTACTCACCAAGCTGCTTTCAACCCTTTATCAGCAGTCCTGGCTAACCAGGGAGGTGCCAGTTGACTGGAGGTTAACGAATGTGACACCCATCTACAAGAAGGGCTGGAAGGAGGATCCGGGGATACAGGCCTGTCAGTCTGACCTCGGTGCTGGGGAAGGTTATGGAGCAGATCATCCTGAGTGCCATCACGCGGCACGTACAGGACAACCAGGTGATCAGGCCCAGCCAGCGTGCGTTTATGAAAGGCAGGTCCTGCTTGACTAACCTGATCTCCTTCTATGACAAGGTGACCCGCTTAGTGGATGAGGGAAAGGCTGTGGATGTTGTCTACCTGGACTTTAGTAAAGCCTTTGACACTGTCTCCCACAGCATTCTCCTGGAGAAACTGGCTGCTCATGGCTCGGACAGGTGTACTCTTCGCTGGGTAAAAAACTGGCTGGATGGCCGGGCCCAAGGAGTTGTGGTGAATGGACTTAAATCCAGTTAGTGGCCCGTCACAAGTGGTGTTCTCCAGGGCTCAGTATTGGGGCCAGTTCTGTTTAATATCTTTATCAATGATCTGGACGAGGGGATCAAGTGCACCTTCAGTCAGTTTGCAGGTGACACCAAGTTGTGCGGGAGTGTTGATCTGCTTGAGGGTAGGAAGGTTCTGCAGAGGGATCTGGACAGGCTGGATCGATGGGCCAAGGCCAATTGTATGAGGTTCAACAAGGCCAAGTGCCGGGTCCTGCGCTTGCATCACAACAACCCCGTGCAACGCTACAGGCTTGGGGAAGAGCAGCTGGAAAGCTGCCCAGCGGAAAAGGACCTGAGAGTGTTGGTCAACAGCCGTCTGAGTATGGGCCAGCAGTGTGCCCAGGTGGCCAAGAAAGCCAATGGCATCATGGCTTGTATCAGAAATAGTGTGGCCAGCAGGACTAGGGAAGTGATCGTGCCCCTGTACTTGGCACTGGTGAGGCCGCACCTCGAATCCTGTGTTCAGTTTTGGGCCCCTCACTACAAGAGAGACATTGAGGTGCTGGAGCGTGTGCAGAGAAGGGCAACGAAGCTGGTGAAGGGTCTGGAGCACAAGTCTTGTGAGGAGCGGCTGAGGGAACTGGGGTTGTTTAGCCTGGAGAAAAGGAGGCTGAGGAGAGACCTTATCGCTCTCTACAACTCCCTGAAAGGAGGTTTTAGAGAGGTGGGGGTCGGTCTCTTCTCTGATAGGATGAGAGGAAATGGCCTCAAGGTGCGTCAGAAGAGGTTTAGATTGGATATTAGCAAAAATTTCTTCACCAAAAGGGTTGTCAGGCGCTGGAACAGGCTGCCCAGGGAAGTGGTTGAGTCACCGTCCCTGGGGGTATTTAAAAGACATGTAGACATGGCGCTTAGGGACATGGTTTAGTGGTGGACTCGGCCGTGCTAGGTTAACGGTTGGACTTCATGATCTTAAAGGTCTTTTCCAACCTATACAATTCTGTGATTCTATGATTACATATACACATATGCAAATACAGTTTTGAGCTGGGTTGATGGGTTTTGTTTAAAACTGTCAAAACTGAAGTCTGGAGAACTTTCTTGATTATCAAAATAGATGAGTAATCCATTTGGTAGTATCTGTGTAAACAATATGCACAAACCCACTTTCTTAAAACATTTCTGCTTTTAATTTTTAAATTAATGCATACTGCTCAATTTGACTACTTCTTCCAACTTCTGCTAACTCTCTGGCCCTGCTGAGATATGCCCCATTCTCCTCTTGTTCCTTCTGCAGACTGGAAATACATTTAAATTCACCAAATTTCTTACAGTAAAAAAAAAGTGTATTAAACATAAATTAAAGAAACAAAGTATGTTTAAGCATAAATAAGACCAAACACAACTCATTACATCATCTTAAAACTAAAAATTGATAACAAGTATGTACATTATCAATTACTCTTCTATTCAGCTGCTGGGACTTGAGTTTAGGGTTTTACAGTTTTGTCCACTATATTCAGGTCTTAATCTGCAACTGGCTGAATCCAGTGAGTCAGAGAGTACGTATTTAAACAGTATAGTCTTCGCCACTTTAATTAATCTTTAGGAAAGAGTCTGACTTTGCTGTCTTTGCCTAGGATAAACCTGTTTTGAGGTCAATACTACAACTACAAGGTGGAATGAAGGACTGGGCTTTGACGGAGAGACACAAAATCCTCAACTTTCCCTTTCCAAAATAATTTTAAATTCCATAAATAATTTCAATATAGGCATACTTTGGAGCTAGCAATGTCTCCTTAATTGTAAAGGCCACATTTTCGCTACTTCTGCTTTTGCAGGATGCTATAGGAAAAAAAAACCTAGCAAAAATTTTAAAGAAACATTTGCTGAGTGGGATAGCATACCTTTTCCAAAAGCAACATAAGAAATTGATTTTTGTTTAATTTTTCTACCCACAATTGTAGTGTTAAAAACAGACATTTGAACAACTGAGTATGAAGCAAATTAATGAGGATACATGAGAAGACTACAAGATGCAAAAACCTAGGAAACTGATGAAAGTAAAAACCTGCAAACAGTTTTCTGACTTTGAATGGCAAACTCCAGAGAGATGAAAGATGAATGCATCAAAAATAACATCCTTTTGTTCCTTGAAAGAATAGGTTATTGTCTACTTGTATTTCTTGGACAACATCACTGGTACTGCACTCACAAAAAACAATGGAAGATATGTCCCTGCCCCAAGGAGTGTACAATGGAAAAGCCAATGGAAAGATGTCCAGTAATTTCAAAATGAGTAGGATTAGACCCCAAATTAGGCAAACATACTTGAATAGCAATGCCTGCCAGTGTATTAGCAATAGTTCAGCAAAAGACAACAGTCAACCTCACCATTCAAAGATAGATGTTTTGATGACAGATTAAAAATAAATAGACATGGTAATGGATATAAAGAAAATAAACTGAAGTTGCAAGGAAATGTTTTTATTAAAAAGCTGATGTTCTCAGGTCAAATATGCTGTCAACAGGGTATGACACTTAAGGTCTCAAAAAGCACTCAGGGCTAAACTTCAACTTTGTGCATGCAAATCACTGGGGTATGTGGTTGTTTATCACTGTCACTTGTACAAGCAAATGATAGAATTTACATCTGTAAAAGCCCATTTGTGCTTAGTTTGTATTCAGTTAGCACATACAGCTGAGGTTTGTATGCATATCTGTATATTTTATCATTTGCTTGCAGAAAAAGCAGTGCTCAAAATTGTACCTGAAAAATAGGTGTCATATTTCGAAAATCTGGTTCTGAGTAGTACTCAGCAAAAGCAAAAAACCCCAATATAATGCTGCAGATACAATCTAATCTATTTCCAGCAATTACACCAAAATAAGATAACACAATTTAAGATCAAACAAACAAGATGCCAGACATCATGTAGATATTAGAGTGTGTTTGTCTGTTTCCTTTCTTGTGCCCTTTAATTGATAGTGAAGTAGTTCATAATTTTGACAGTCGATAGGGGTCAGTTAACTACAGAGAAGTTACTACTCCTTTGCTACAAGTAGACAGAATTCATAACTCTCGGTACTCTTGTTTGATCCTGCCATGAAGACTCAGGCATGTCTGTACTTTACAATGGTGCCAGTCATATAGCTAGAAGTAAAATTCCTGGATCAGGACAGGTGTGAGGCTGAGCTAGTCAGCTAACATCTCCCTGTGCCATCTTCAGCATTGAGCTAGGTCCTTCACTGAATTCTGCATCAGCACAGTCCCAGCTATCCCAGCCCAATGGGTCCCAATGCACTGGGATCCACTGGGCTCCGCCTACTTGCCTTTAAAATATATTATTTCATTATTTATTTGTGTTTGACAGGATATCATAGCAAAAGCTAGAGAAAATTTATTTAGAGTGAATGCTTAGATTCTGAAACACAAGACTCAACTGCCAGGGAAAAGAACTGGACTGCTACGCTGTTCACTGTCCAGTTTAACTCTTGCACTTGCCTCTAAGAGACAATGTTATCCCTCATACAATAAATCACATGCATGCATAGTCTGTGAGCTTATCTGTTCAGCTATTTGTCTCATTTCATATGAGCACCAGGAGAACTCTCAGCTGCAGAAAACAGTTGAAGTAAGAGTCCAACAGCGATCTGAGAGATTATGTTTTTATTTCTTGATCAGCCACTTAATTTATTCTCAACCTCCAAAAGGTACTTCCTTTTGATCTACCTGTACCTACCTCGATTGAAATTTGGTTTCCAGAGTTTAAGCTCTGGCCCTCTGGGAACATTGTGCCAGCATGTGAAACCTGAGTCCTCACATCATTCTGTGTACGTGTAAAAGTAGTCAGGATTCAAGCCCTGAGCAGTAATAGCTCTTAAATTACCCTGTGTTCTCATGAAAGTCAGTTCACAACTGAACATAAGATAAACGGTATTCCACCAAAGCAGAATTTAGTATACTTAAAAATGGAATTCAAGTTTGAGAGCTGGAGGGTATGTCCGTGAAGACAGAGCCTATGTGAAGTAGATCTAGTGAATGTTTTCTGGTTTAATGCAAGAGCTTTGTCTAGAAGATAGTCAAAGAGCTAAACAGCTATTATTAGAAATAATAGACGTGTACATTAACCTGAGCAGGTCTGGTACTGGGAAAACCCCTGTCTTCTTAGAACTAAGCAACAGCAAGATGCCTACTGTTTCTCGTGGCATTATCACACTGATGTCTCACAATAACAAAATAATTTTGCAGAAAAAAAACTATTTTGTGTGCTTTCTGTGAAATCAATTTGCATTTCTATTACTTTCTAATGAGAAACATTACAGTTTACATACTTGGCTATATTGATACAGATTTCACAAGCATGTCAAGTTATCTGTTTTGCTAACCCTACAATAACTGCTCTGGAATAATTATTTGAGTGTTTAGTATATTAGGCACTTATGTCTTTTCTAAAGCAAATTAGAAGAAAATTAGGCATTGACATCCTAGATAAGACCAGCTGGCCTACTGCTCAAATACCCTGACAGTGCCCAGTGCCAAATGCTCTTCAAAGGAAAGTAAGTAGGCAAAAGTATTGAATAAGTATGCGATAACTAGTCTGTACTAGACATTTCCTCTTAGCTCCCACCATGCTGTCATTAATTTATGCCAAAATTAACAAATTTTATCTACAGTCTAAAAAACATTTCTTACTGTAACTCCTGTAACTATTGATGTTCTCTTTCCTCATATAAAGGTCTAATACTCTAAGAATCTTATAAGGCTTTTTAAAAATCCAAAATAAGGTACAGCAAAGCAAATGCAAATCAGCAGACATTACTTTTTCAAATAACACGGCTAATGACTCAGTGTTGTTTAGATATGCATTTTGATTTCTACAGCTGCATCTTCCAGTGCAGTGCTATCAGTCAGACTAAAGTTCTAAACAATCTGGCAATTCTACAGTCCTGTGACATCTAATAGCTGATTTATTTGTTTTACCTGTCATAACAACATTACAATCTATTTAAGGAGAACATTCAAGCTCTTATTTAAGATTTGCCTCCTACTAAAGAAACCTGTATTCTGGGATGATTCAGAGGGATGGGAGGGTTAAATAGGTACAAGCAGATAATATTGCCTTTCGGTCATTCTTTCTCAACAAACTAACTTCAAGAATGCCAAGTTGAGAACTTTCTTGTTCTCTGTTTAGGAAATACTTAAAATATGTTTCAAGTATATCTGCAGCATACACAAAACCAAAGAGAACAAGAAAATATTAAAGCTAATCTCTATGTTTCAATAAAAAAATCCACTCATGACCCTGTGTATTTGTGCATTTAAACATATGGGTATATATTAGTATATAAAGCACAAACATAAATAAAGCATATATTTATACAGACACACCTACACCCCCATATGTGAAAAGGAATAGAGGGTAGATGGCAAACAAAAACATCCCTGCTTCTTAGCTCAGTCCCATTTGCCATGTTTCAGGATGAACTAGAAAAGCATTTACAAGCAAGAAACACTATGGCATTGGGAAAAAGCAATATTCTCAAAAAAAAAGAAGAGTGTTTATCAATGGAAATTGGAAAATTATCTTCAAACACAAAGGAGAATTCAAAGCAGTCTCCAGGGGAAAAAATAAAATAAAATCTTGATTGCTGAAACAATTCTAAAATGTTGGAAAAAGAAATTAACGTGAGCAAAAACTCGCTAATAGGTGTAGCCGATTATGGACAAGTATTAAAAGAAAAGCAGCCTGATTCAGAGAGCCAAGACTAAGTTTAAATGAAATGGATGCAGCAGACTGGCTGAAGAACAAGTTTATGATTCATGAGCAGCAGACAGAAGAGAGATAAATTGAAAGGATGTAGGACCATATTGGCCATACATGCCTTCAAGTGGAAATTCAGAAAATCTGGAAAGTTAAAAATCACAGGTATTGATTTCACTAAAAAGATGAAAAGATACTGTTATATTGGAAGACCTCATTTGGCCAGTTCTGGGTAACAAGTTTAGTATATATTACTTGTCATAGTACAAAGCATTCTTAATTTCTTGAGCTGAAATTTCACAGCCCAAGTCTTCACGTGAGTCCATGAAAAGGTGCTGATTTAGTGCTGGTGTATATTTTAAGAGTTGCGGGGAAAAAAATTCTCTGGAGTAATTTCTCTTTCAAAAATGAAAACCTGAATTTTTGGCACAGCAACCAAGTTATCTGTACTAGTTAAAATACAACTCCTTGTTATCTCACTAATACTTGACTAAAGAGATTTTGTCTTCAGGAGGCAACTGAAAGGGATGTGATGTAGGGACAAAGTAAAAAAAGATTTTATGACTGATGGTGGTGGTTCGATGAGTGAAATCTCTGTTTTTCTTCAGAAGGAATTATCAATAAACATTTTCTCTACACTGAAAAATAGAGATTTCAAAACAAAATAGTTCAAACAAGGGAGAAGTTTTTAAAATTTCTCTTGAAATCCATAATTTGGAAAAAACAGTTTCCTCTTAATGTTCATGTGCTCATTGGTAATCAAATTTTGGTTTTACTTCTCATTGTTTAACATCTCTAATAACCAGGATGCACTCAACATTGTTTATTATCTCAAAAACTTTTCAGTTGTCTGATAGCTCTAAGTTTTAGGAAAAAATATTAATCCTAACTGCAAAAGATAATTAACCTGTTCAGTTAAGTACAATTAAAGGCTAAAGGAAATGCAGCTACATTACATCCCTTAAACTGGCTTACAATTAAACCATCTTAAAAAAATCCTCACAGTGATATTTCAAGATTTTCACAGACTCTGAGAAAAGTTGTACCTAATACAATATCCAAAGGGATTAAGGTGGATTCAGTTTTTATAGACATAAGATAGTCAAAGGGAAACCTTTTAGAAGCTTTATTGGAAGGCTTCAGAAAGAGGTAAATACGATCCAGCTTGATGGACTTCCAGCTACCAGAGGATGATATAGCCTATTTGTAAACAAATGGTTATTCATTAGCTATGATGTCTGAGAGATGAAGATTGCTAGGGATTTATGAGTAAGTCATCTCATTTCTCTTAGTCATGGCAATGACTCAATTTTCCTAGCTAGAGAGGAGTTTCAGTATGTTCCACCAATCTTGCAATAGGCTTTATCACTTGGATGTTTGTTTTTTTCTTAATCCTAAGCAACAGTGGCCGTAAGACATGATATCTGTGGGGAGCATATACTATGACAAAGCATTGTGTACTTAGCAGAACTGTCATCAAAATATTCTTTTCTATTTCATTACAAAACTTCATTTCTAATTTTATGTGGAAGTAAATATCAGTGCTATTTAGAATGACAGCAAGCAAGAAATGGTAAATAGTAAATAGTAAAAAAAGAAAAGCATTAAGGTTGCATAATAGCCCAGTTAGTGCTACTGTACAAAGGCAACGGAAACTCCTCAATGCTTACCTACACAATCAAAGTTTGTAAATACAGAGCACCACATGGTGTGTTGGAATGGGTCAATTCTCGTCTCCAGAGTTCTAGTAAGTGGGGCAGCATAGCTGAATGACCAGAGAGAAATTTACTGAGTTTCTGTCCTTAGTCCTTGCAAATTTCTCATCCCTGAACATTTTCCAGGCAGCTGCATTTTGAGCTTACACATATATCTCTGTCTTTTAAGCTCTATGAGCTTGAATATGTCTCAAATATTCTCTTTCCTTGGATATTCTGATTTAGAGTTTTCCTCCTCAGAGACATGATAGCAGAAACACAAAGCATGTAAACTCTAAGGGTATTCTATGAATGACCGATTCATATTGGCTTTCAGTGAAAAACTTGCCATTATGAATTTTCAATGAAGTAAGTCTATGTTAAGCATAAAAGCCTAAAGAACAATAAGACTATGTTTGGGAAGTCAGTGAAACTTCCTAGCTTTTAAAAAGCAAAAATTATAAGCAGAGGTAACATCACATGCACGTACTCTCAATCGGTTTGAGTTTTTAGGTGCAGCACAGACCTCTGACATGCAATCTAGAAGAGTATTCGAGTCGTGAAAAGCTGTCACTCTTCTGTGAATCGTCCGCAAGACGCGGGCGAGACATGCATTTCATCTGGCCTACAGAATTATTACCTGGCAGGAGCAAAAGACTAGTTCTAGGAGCAGGCAAAGGTATATACCTATCTATCATTTTCCAACCATAAATCCTCCACTGGTGCTATTTCCAGTACCTCCATATTACAGTCATAGATTCCCTGCTGGCCTTCCCAGTCAAATAATTCCTTTCTGAGATCCAGACTGTTCCCGCTCCTCTCTATTATTTTTACATTTTAACTCTACTTTTCTCTGTCTTCACATCTTTTGGCTAATAATTTCAGTTTCTCTCTCTTCTCCTGTGCTCCATCGTTGTCCCCATCCTTGTAACACTCAGATCCAGCTCCTAATGCTCCACTTAGGCAGTTTTCCTTTTATTGCTGTGGCATCAGCAGGGGTCCTTTGACACTAAAAGAGAGATTATCTCCTGCTACAAGCTCTGTTCTCCAAACCACAATACTTGTCAAAGACAGGAGGAATTGCACAAAGTCCCACTCAGCCCCTTCAGTCCAGGCAAGGAGCAGACCCAGCGAAGATGAAGCTTTGGAGAAGATAGCTGCCAAACCCTAATGGCTAAAAACATGGAAGCTTTTTCTGTTTTTTTTCCCAGCAGGTTATAAATGCAAGCCAAATGTAGGCAGATTTTCACAGGATAGCGCATGCCAAATTTTAGGCCGCTGCTCCAGAACATGAAGATAATACAGTTTCCTTGGTAATTGTAAACATTTTTCACAGGGGCAAAAATATTTTCCTATGAAACCTATTGTGAGGCATAGATGCGCTCTGCTTGCTTAAGCCTTCCAAAACAAGTAAAGAACTACATGCATTTCAGCCTGAGGCAGACACCTGCCACGGAAAACTTCAACTTGAGTATTTAAAATTTAGCAAAATTGTATTATATCTTAAGACACTTAATAATCGGAAAAGACAATGGCTTAAATATAGGGATTTCTTATTCTGCCAATTATATGTGTTTATTTTAGCTTTAGACTGTACCAGTATTTCCTCTGAAACCTGGCATTGTGGGGATCGAGTTATTTCCTCTCAAGGGGATGAGAGTCATTTTGCAGACAATCTTAAAAACAGAATTTAACTAGAGCTGGCTTCTTTGTTCTTCAAGGGCATGGGAGATACTTCAAAAAGGCTAAACTGTGAACTGAACAAAGCTTGTTTTAATAATTTTTGTGTATGGATTTGCAAGGCATCTGAAAAAATACCCATGTGATTTCTCCAGTTGCAGTGATACTGGATGTGTTTCCCAGGATGAGATTAGGCAGATTGCCTTGGGTTTGCTCCACAGGGGACAGGTCAACTACCTTTATTGCATGCCATCAGCAATGTGCCACTGAGGCATTTCCAAAAGATTAAATACTTCTCAGGATTAAGAGGCCTGGTTAAAATGGAAAATTTCCTTTTTTGTTTTTGCTGCATGTAATACCTATTAGGAGGCTACAAAGGGGATTATGGAATCTTAAATCATCAACAGTATCATTTGCTGAGGTCTTTTTGTTCTTTTTGCTTATATGTATGAAAGTATGTGCATTTACAAATTGTATATGCATGTAAATATCTATTAAAATAAATGCAGAATAATAGGTTGTTTAGCCTCCCTAGACAACTGCTGCATTTCTCAAGTCACTGGGCCAGTTAAGATTTGCTTTGTGGTTAGGGGTGGCAGCTGGTATAATTATTAAAGAAAAGAGATTTTCAAAGATTCAAAGGATTGCTTATCAGCAAGTATTTTATGCAACTCCATAATACTTCCCTATTTTTTAATAAATGAGGTTCCTTAAAAATTCCTTTTACAGTCAAGAAAAATGAAATTTAAAATTATGTTAATAATGGTAAACTCTATTTCCTGTTAATTATTTCTCAGTCTCACATAGTCACTCTTTCAGTTTATATTATCTGGCTGAATAATACAAGATTCACATATTTTGGAATTTACACTTTTTGACTGAAATGTTGTTGAGTACATGATATGGTATTTCAGTCAATCAAATAATTATTTAAGCGATTATCAAAGCTTCGCATGACACTTCCATATTTTTAGTATTAAACGTTTTTTGGTGGAAACAGTTGTAACCTTCTGTTCTTGTGTTTTCTCATCACACAAATGAAGGCTGGCACAAGGTACGTAATTTCACAACATGACAGGTCAGTCCCAGAGACTGCAGAACTATAGACAGAGGATCTTATTTTTGGCAGAAGTCTCACGTAGCCCCCCCCTTTATCTTTCCAACTATTTTACTCCTGAATATGACCCTGTCTTTAAAATGGGAGTCATGCAGTGAAGCACAGAAGCTCAGATGGCATAGATCTATTTTGAAACTTTTACTCCCAATACATCTCCTCTAGAACTTTTTTACTTAAGAAAATCAGTCTCAGATGAAGGCCCCATTGTGCTAGGAGCTGTACCAAAAAAGAGAACAACAGATGACTCCTACTCCAAAAAACAAATATAAAAAGAAGACTGGGGGGATGTAATAATGCTAGCAGATTTTAATAGGCAGTTAGGCATTAGTATAAGCATTAGTAGGCATTAATGCTTTATAGGAAGATAAATTTTTACATTAGAGACCATGCTGTATAAATTAAGGCTTTTAATCTAGATGGGACAAAAAGAAATGTCTAAGGAAGTGCCAATGGAAATAGTAGCACTGTACTTTCCACTTCTGCCAGAATTAATCTCAGATTAGCTGAATTAGTCTAAGGTTTGACTTAGTCTAGCTGGAGAAAGGCTGACAAAAATAAGTACATCCACTTGCCACATTTGTACTAACACTGCTTCAGGTTAGTGCTTAGACGATAAAACGAGGCCCTGCCCTGAGAGAACATTCCACTGGCACTGATTTCATGTTCATGCTCAGCTTCCCAGCTGCAGATACATTAAGATCCTTGCTTCTTTGCAGCTTAGTCTTTAGAACTTGGATAAGGTCTTTCCCTAACAGCTGGCCAACTGTTAACATTTTTCTACTCTTTTAGAACTTTTTTTTTGTGATTGGGTTGCTGTCTGCCTGCCAAGCTTACCAAAAGTGCACTGCATATGTATTTCTTTTACAAAATATTTATATTGCACTGTTTTTTAAATTATTTGTTCTGTCTCATGTCTCCTGTTTTCAAAATTTTTTTTAAGACTCAGTCCTTTGAAATATTTTGTTTCTTTGGGGCAGGAACATTGAACTCTTCCTGATGCCCAACTCAAGTGTGGAAATCAACATGACCTATCACATATACTAAGTTTTGGATATTGAAATGTCAAGTGCAATTCTGAGGAAGGTATGAAGGACAAGCAGTGCCTAAGGAGACAGACTGAACCACCGTTTCCTAAGGTACGTGCAGCCAGAAAGGATGAATGCAATCATGGCATAAAATAAAGCTGTTCAAACCTGGCAGCGCCTTTGGAAGATGATAGCTGTGCACACTTTCTATGTTTGGGTATATGTGCACAACAAAATGACATGCAACTGCAGAATATTCTAGTGACAATAGCAATGGAGATTTCCAGTACATTCAGCATGCTTTGGCATGCAGGGTACATATCCAAGGTCTCTTAAGAGTTAGCACGTCTAACATTGTCTTCTCATTTACTATTACTCATGTTAAACTGTACAGGTACTCTTTCATATGCCAATTTCCATTTTATTGTACAGTATATATTTTCTTAGAAAATGCTTATTAAGTTTTCTTCAGTAATGTTAGTTAGACATGTTATACAGGCTTCATCTCTGGTTTTGTGGAGTGTATGTTTAAAGCCCATTTTTTAAGGCCCATAGTTGTCTCAGGCCCACACTGTTTGGATATGAATGATATGTTGTGAACTTTAAGTGAGATAGATTTGGGGCATGCTGCAGACCGAAAACTTAGATCAAGTCCTAGCAAGTTTGAGTATGCTTCTGTCTGAACTATACGTTCGCCAAGCATCAGCTGCCTTGCAGTGACGTAGCATGGCCAATGACAAGTCAGCTATGTGAATCTTCCTAGGGGGGTCCCAATGTTGTGAAATACAAAGGCAGATGGATTTGTAGGTTGTTTGAGCTCCAGAAGCCTTTCCAAGCCTGTAGGGTATGCTACAGGTGTCCTATATTTGACCATGCAGAGCACTGAGACACATCAAGGGGCACAGCAGCTTTAGTGAGCTCCGTGGTCCAGCCCCTAAGGTGCAATGTAGACATAATTATATTCATGAACATATGTCTAGTTCTTTTACTCTTTTCCACAAGCCAACCATTCCAGTATGAAAAAGTTTTTTCATTTCAACTCTTCCTTGCAGAGAAAAGAAAGCTCTGAGATGCTTATAGCTAATAATGATATTAAGTACTGACAGTGTTATTATTACAGTGTTCCACCACCTCTCTCATTCTCCACCATTGCACCAGCAACTCACTTGTTCAGTCTTGACTGGAGCGGAGCACTGCAGTTTCTTTCTAGCTCCTCCAGTGCTGGAGAGAAACTGCAGTGCTGTGCAGCACCTGAAAATATGAGTGCAAAAAATATGCTTTGCAGCTCTTAGGTTGGCAGCATGCCCCACCGGATGACCCAGTCTGCAGGGAATGACCTGAAAGAATGAAAATGGGACGCAGCCTCCCCCTCTGCCATTAACAGCTGTACTGCATCTACCTCTGGCCTCAAAGATACAGTGAGGGATTATCATTTCTCTGCTTATAGCAATGTAGCTCACATCGTGCATTAACTTTGCGCACGATAAAAATGCTGCATTGTGGTGATACATCCTCTTTTGCAATCAGCTCACAAAATTGGCGAGGTAAACTTGAGAGAACAAGATGCACTATCCTGAAAGATGATAGTTTATTTATGTGCTCTGCAGATCAGAGAGCTGAAGAAGGGAGTTTGCCTCCCAAATCAAATTGCTTGTTTTCTTCCATGTTCCAGTTCACATTCATATAGAATTTGCAGTTCAATTATTTGCCTTGTAGCTTAAGTGTTACTACTTTCCATATTTCTAATACTGAACTTTTTTCATATTATTTTTCTCTATATAATTAGCTTTGAATTTTCTAAGCAAAACTTTCCTTGTTTTACTTATTTCCTTCCTGTATTTGTAACCTCCTTTTGCTCTTCTGTATTACCTCTGTTTTCACTAATATTTGCAACACCTCATAATTTAGCATTATCTGTGAAACTTCCTATCTTCTTTTTAACACCCCCCCCTTCAGATTATGAATAATGGTGTTAAATAAGACATGTTTAAGAGATTGTGCAGCTTCCTTTCTTGCATTCTCAATTACTATTTGCAACATGCAACCTGAAGAAATCTGTTTCCCTAAAGATCGATCTGAATAAATGGTGGCACAGATTGCCTGGGGAGTGTACTGTGTTCTGAGGAACTCACACCTCTCTGATCTTCCATCAACAAAACCCACTCCTACCTTATTCTCAAAAAGTTCGCAAACTCAAGTTTTACTAAATTTAAGTAGAAGATTCAGGGACTGTAGATGTAGCTAGAGACTTTGCAAATCCACTGCGCTGAAGAAAGTGTGCCCTTTCCAGCCACAATCAATCTATTAACTCTAAGCTAGACCACTTCCATGCATGCTAAAAGACTGCTATGCATGCTACTTTTGTCCAACACCAAGGGCAGCTGAAACAAGATGATGTGCGGTATATCTTCTTGCAAGGTAGCCAGAAAGGGTACTACACCCACACTGCTCATAATGCTTTGGCTGTCAATCACCTGCTATGAGTACCTGAATAGTGAAAAACTCAGAGATTACTTCTCTCCAATATCCATTACTAACTATCTTTGGTCAAAATGTTCAGTTGTATTCAAGATACCAAAGAACCAGGGAATTTTCTGTTACATCTTTCTCACCTCTACATTTTTGGCAAAAATTTAAATAAGTTAGTTAAGCTATTTATTCACTTATTTATTTGAAAGGTGAAAGATTTACTGCTTTGTTGAGGCCTCTGTATGACAGATAACTCTCAGACTAGCATTTAACCTAACTAATCAGCATTTCCCGTCTCTACTACTACTAACCAGTTGAAAAAAGACTGAAGACTGATTTTTTTTAATACATGTGAAATATTATATTAATAAGCATGTTTAATAAAGTACACACTGCATGCTTATATTTTGTTTTGTAAACTTTCAAGCATTCTATAAAGTTTGGTTACATTTTTCAGTATTTCTAATCATAATGCAGACAAAACTCTGCTAGCTCAAATAATTTTAAATATTTTTTTAAATGATCACCAATTTGACTGTTTGTTAAGCTTAGGTAAAGTGAACTGGATCCCAGTATAACTGCCTGACCTATACATTGATTTTCACAAAAGGCATATCATACTTTATTACGGCACTTTTAGAATATCTCTCATCATTGCATTTATCACAAATCTCTTACCATTTGCATTTACATCTGTGCTAGCAATTACTCGAGTTCAAGTCTGAACTGTATATAATTGATTCACTACCTGTTCTATTCAGAGTTAGCCACGGCTTCAAAAATAACGTGAAGCAAGCATAAACAGGAACTGTCATCAAAAGAAGGAACCTCTTGCAGCCATTATTCTTGCCCTTGCTCTATTCCCTCTCTTATGTCATCAGATGTATTTATTGGCTACATGGTGAACTGGATCAGCGAAGTAACCTGGCAACTTTGCTGGAAGGGATATGGGATTAATTTTGACCAAGATTGGTTTTCTGATCTAATTTACTAAACACCCACACAAATACTTGAGCTGCATCAAGTGACACAGACAAAAACAAAGCACCAAAGTTAGAAGGACTGGACTGCAGCAATGTCAATTTGATGCTTTGAAGCTACAATATTAGAAAACAGTGTGGTTAAAATGAAATGGTACCTAAAACACATCGGTGGTCCTACCATAGCAAACTGTGATGAAAAGGCAATCATGACAGATTTCCTGGAAGTCACCAATCTAGGCAGCATAATTACTAGAACAGGGTAATCTATTAGCTATAGTGTAAAACCATAAAACTTTATTTTTTCCTTAAGTGTTTCATATTGCCTGCTAAGAATTCCTCCCTAGTCTGTGAAGAAGCTATTTATTAAAACTTTGTTTATTTTGACTTACTCACTTTTAATCCTTCTCAGAATTTTGGCCTTACCTCATGGCTACTTTATTTTTCTTACTAGTTTCTTGTGAGAGATTTTATCAGAAATCCTTTTGAAAAATCAAAGTAAATTACTTCCTCAAGATGCCCTTTATACACTGTACTGTTGACTCAAAGAATTTAGTAGGTCAAGAATGCACGATTTACTCTTGTGGCAACCAGGCTGGTTTGATCTTATCAGCATATATTTATCCAAGCGTTTCATTACTTTGTCCTTAATTATACTCTGTCAGTTTTTCTAATACTGAAGTTTGCCAGAATGTGATACCTGTAGTAATTCTCGAATCCTTTTAAAAGATGGGAACAGTGCTAGACATTTTTCAAACATGGAATTTTTTCACTTTAAAGAATGTACAGATTTTATAGTTACACATGTTATGTTACTGTTTTGCTCTTAGAGTTCTTTTAGCTTTCAGTCACAAGCAAAATGTAGCAAAGAAGTATTTTCAAAGATAACTTATTTTTGCTTGAGGCCATAAAAATTACTATAAGACGACTGGCCTAAATGTGGCGATGTATTACTTAAAATATTTCTTAACATTAATATGTAATTATCAGAAACAAAAAAAAACCCTCAGTAACAACAGTTGTCAGAAATACAAATGTTTTGAGAATCATTTCAGTAACACTTTTATTTTAAAAAAGAATTCTTTTTAACTATTGCAAAAATATCATAAAATAATTTTAAAAGGCTTTTAATTGAAAAATTGACGTGGGGGGTGATGACCATTTATCCTGTAGAATAGCAAAGTGCAAGCCTTCACATTTAGTATTAATATTTTATCTGTCTCTTTCTGCCTTTCTTAATTCCATTTCTATCCACTTTGTTCTGTTTCTCTTTTCCTTCCCTACTCCTGGGGGTGGGAGGAAAGAGATGTGCTTTGATCTTTATTATATTTTGTAGGGTTTTCTTTTTTAAGTATAATTTTAGTTGTAGGACAGTGAAATGAGCATACTTTGGATGTTCTCTAACATATCTAAAAGCTGTGTAGCAGCTAACACTCCTCTGGACAAACATACTATTTTTGAAGTGAAAAAACTCTTAGAGACAACTTGGAGTTAGCAAAGCTGAATTTTCCGGTACTGAATTTAAACCTAATGTTAACCAAAAGGGATTATATATGAGGATCAAAGGACAATGAAACCCCATTATTGTTTAATATTGAAAAAAGGAATGTAGTCAAGATTATACAGTTGAAATGTAGTTTCTAACTGCTGAAAGATTTGCATAAATCAGTTCCAAACATATAAAGATCCAGTGTTTTTCTAGAATGCATTGAGAACTGAAGATGTGTTTAGAATCAGAGAAGTTGTCTGTTTTTATTTTAACAGTTATCTGAACAGTCATATTTCAGTTATCTAAAATTTTGTAAAATCTCAATATTCTCCATGAAAAAAATAAATACAACTTCGGTTTTCAACCTTAAACTTGAACATACAGCAAGCTTGTTAGCAATTGCATCATGTCATGTAATGCTCAGTTAAATAATTATTCCTTTGAATAGTTCAAACGACTTCATTAAGAATCAGTGAGTATGTGAGAAAGTGGACAATATGTGAGTACTTCAGCAGGGAGTAGTGATAGTAGTAGTGATACAGGCTGCCTGATTCTTTGATGGCTGAATCCTGAGATATGTTATAAAGTAAATGCAAAGGATCTGGCTCTGAGCAACCTGACCTAGTGGAAGGTGTCCCTGCCCATCATGGGGGGGTTGGACTAGATGATCTTTAAAGGTTCCTTCCAACCCAAACCATTCTATGATTCTGTGAAAAAATAAACCTAACAAAGCAACATTTCTTATATTCTGTCATTATTTTGGTACCATCTTAGCATAAGAAAAATTATATGCAAACACCACCCCCCAACATTTACCAAGAATCCTGTGAATCCTTATGTATCCCATAAAGGGCCACAATGTTATTGTGCACTGTGCAAAATAATGTATTTTCAAAACAGTTAATTATATCTCATATGACTGTGTGGCTCTACAGTGTTTTTCCCATTACCAGGTTCCAGAGTACTCTTCAAAGCTGAGGTACCATGGTTCTGAAGATTGTACCGAGAAAACAGAGTAAAAAAAGCAGCTGCTTATATAGCATATGCTTCTGAAGAGAACTGTGGTAGGAGACAGTATTCAGTGCATCTCCAGCTTCAAAATATTCTGCCATTAGTGATAATGAGCCAGCAATGTGCCCTTGTTGCAAAGAAGGCTAATGGTATCCTGGGCTGCATTAGGCAAAGCACTGCCAGCAGGTCAAGGGAGGTGATCCTTCCCCTCTACTCGGGACTGGTGAGGCCACACCTGGAGTACTGTGTCCAGTCCTGGGCTCCCCAGTACAAGAGAGACATGGACATACCAGAGAGAGTCCAATGAAGGGCCACGAAGAAGATGAAAGGACGGGAGCATATCTACTATGAGGAAAGGCTGAGAGAGCTGGGACTGTTCAGCCTGGAGTAGAGAAGGCTGAGAGGGGGACCTTATATAAATACCTGAAGGGAGGGTGCAAACAGGACAGAGCCAGGCTCTTTTCAGTGGTGCCCAGTGACAGGACAAGAGGCAATGGGCACACACTGAAACACAGGAGATTCCCTCTGAACACCAGCACAGGTTGCCCAGGGAGGTTGTGGAGTCTCCATCCTTGGAGCTATTCAAAAGCCATCTGGACATGGTCCTGGGCAACCAGCTCTAGGTGTCCCTGCTTGAGCAGGGGAGTTGGACAAGATGAACTCTGGATGTCCCTTGCAACCTCGACCATTCTGTGATAATCCTATCATGATGAAGTAATTTTGTCACTAGCAAGGGCAAAACAATGCAATGGTACAAAAGCACAAAGTTTTTGCCCAGATTTTCCTGCATCTCAGATGTGTCCTGAAATATAAAAGCCTTTCAAAGCATTTGTAGTTATAAAGTTCTGATACTGAAGAACTGCAGCAAGAATATGTTGAAATAAAATACTCTTGGAGATTGAAAACTGCGTAGAAATAAGAGAGGTAACACCCTGTGAATGCAGCACACTCATGACAACAGCATTCTGTGCCTTATGAAGGTCACCAAACTAAACTGATAATTACACAGATCATTTTTCATTTGAAGATTATTTGAATGTGGTCAGCTGGGTACCAAATATAAGAGTACAGTCCTTTCTGGTACTGCTGCTCCTCCTATTTTCTTTAAAAGGGTTTGTGGGAAGAGGTCAATTTTCCAAACAAATTTTACATAATTTATCCCTAATTTTTTGCATATACATGCTCACTTTCAAGAAATATGATCAAAGTCTGATATATGAATCTTCAAATAACAAATTACAATGCAATTATTCTTTCCAGAATTGTCTTAAAAATTTGAGAGATAAAATAATCAGGAGATTATGTTCTAAAGAAGGTAACACCTTAGCAAAATCATCCAAAAGACAAAGATAACAATGAAAATTTTGTAATTGTTAGAAGGCCTTTCAGGAAACACTGGAAGAAACCAACTTTTTCACAGGATATAATATAAGTAGTAAATAACAAAGTTAGTATTTTATCCCATTTTGCTTTTAACATTTGGAGACAGTTTATTTATACTGAGAAATAATGAAGGAATAAAAAAATTTCTTCTGTACTAACATAGGATACACCATTAGCATCATTTTAGTTTATTATAACTCACTGTTAGTTTTCCTCTGTCACAAATTCAGAATCCAAACATAAACTCTGTACCTAATGTATTCTGGACTTCCTTTACTGAGTTCCATCACCATGTGCTGGATGATGCCTTGAGTCAAATGCCTTCAGGACAACTGACTTCAACTATGTGAAAATATATTTATTGTGTTCAACTTAGTCAAATGTGTGCTATTTGATACCTCAAAAGAGAACTTTTGGTTTTGCGCATTTTGGAAAAGATGTATAATAAATTTCAGTTGAAGAAATGCCTTAGGCCAATATGGTTGTCCTCAGAGCACACTGCACTAATAGACAATGCACAAGTCTAATGTTTCTCTTAAAGCAAAGATTACAACCCATTGCTTTATAAATGGTATTAATTTCAATCTGATCTCCCTCTGCCCATAAATACAAAACCACCCTGTCAAAAGAATCAACAAAGCTTTCAGATCACGCAGAATACTTAAACACTGTACAACCCTCCCCAGTCGCTTTTTTGAGTAGATGTACATCTGCAGAAAAAAAAGCACATGAATTCATTACCCCTTTCAGGGGGGCAGGGAGGGGGCAGAAAGCACCTATCCCTTTCACACCATAGTATACTTTGACTCAAAACCAGCCCCTACGACACAGGTAAAACAAATAACTTCCAAAACACGCCCAAGAGGCTCTACAAGCAGAGGATGCTTTTCAATACTAATACATGTAGATTATATAAACGTAGCCTTACTGTGTCTGACCTAAAGAATCATGATGAGAAAATAAAGACAAGAAACAGAAGAGAGCTGAGAGAGCTCAAGTATGTCAAAAGCATTTCTCTTACAAGGCCTTCCTATAATAAATAGTATAATGGGAACCAAACAGCCTAACGTAAGATATAACAAACCCTGGGCTTCCCTGGGACACTGCTCCCAGGAGGGAACAGCAAAAGAAATGTACTCCCATGTTCAAAGACAATGCACACCACTAATGTTTCAAGGGCTGTGAAAGGAACAGAGCATAACAAGTCTAAAAAGCGTCCCAAGTTACAAGCATCATTTTTCTGAAAAAAGTTAATTGACATTTGGATATTATCCAAAATATTTCTTTTTCAAATAAAAGAAAGTACATGGAATAACAAATAATAACAAGTACTGAGTTACAATGCTGTATTTTAAAATATGCTGCAATAGGCTGAGACATCTGCATGAGGCATGGAACTTTCTTTCTTAAAATAAATTAGAAACAAATTGCATAAAAAAGGCAGCCAAATATACATCCCTGCAGATTCCCAACATTTAATAGCAAATTTCCATGGCAATCAAAGGTTGAAGCACACGCACAAAGTGGGGACCTACTCGGGCATTATCTTTTCCATTTCAAATGTTGTATTTGTGTTCAAATTCCAGTGTGTGCTACTCATTGTTAAGTTTGTAACTACCACTGGAACACCAGGTCTGCGTAATCAAAGAAGTTTGCTGTGAGATTGTCATTCTTATTTGACTCTTACAGTTCATAATTTCCACATACCAGCATATATAGTAAGACTATATAAGTCATCATTATTCTCTACAGTTCTTTAAATTAATTTCCTATTCGCAAGACAGAGCTTGTATTGAATCCAGTTGACACTTAGAAAGGCAGATCTCAGGTGTAATATTTGGGCAGACAATAAGGCAGAAAGGAGTAGCTCCAACTTTTTTTCTAAAGTTCTGAGCTTAGAAGTACACCCAAGACCTCATTAAGAATATGATGGCCCACTTGAAGGCCTACAGAAAACAAACACACTAGCATTCCAATCTGTGCATCCTGCCTTGTCTGAGAAGAGCAGCAGAAACATCAATACAATGTGAAAATGAGTTTCCATAGCTGACTCTCCTTGACACACTGGATGCCAAAAAAAAAAAAAAAGGTCTTTCTCAAAAAAGAACACAGACAGGATGCAGCCCTTTTGAATTGCAACACTCTGGACTTGATCCATGTCAGAGTGATGAAAGCAATCAATTCTCACTGATCAAATGAGTTACAATAAAATATAACTACTTAACTGGACATGTGGACAGAACAGTAGTTCTGGCTAATACAGTATATATAAAAGAACTAAACTGGGCCAAGAGTTGTCTTCCTTTTTCCAGATGGGTCAAGTAAGTTACTTCAGAATGAGTAGTACTGCACCCCTTAACAGACCTGGAATTTCTGTAGGCCAACAAGAAGAGATTCAAATTTTAGTACTGAAAATACATGGAGTTCCTCATAGGAGGAATTGTTTATCACATATGTAATGCTAGGAGTTCTCAGCAACATAACTTGGTTTTAGAAATAGTTTTTATTAATTGCAAAGGAATTTTAAAATTGCATTTTATAATTATAAAGAAATATACTTCCAAAATGCAAAAATGCCTCTAGTCATCGGTTATCAGCAAAAATATGTATACTTTGCAGCTTTTTTCCTTGTATCTCTTCCTTCTTTCCCTACATGACTCACAAGTTGTTTTAAACAACAGCTCTGCAACATGCCTCAGAATTAGTTCCAGATCTTTTAAAATAATTGCTGTCTCTGAGATAAGTAAAAAGCAAAATTTAGCTAGCATATACATTATTCTTTTATGCAATATTATTTCTATTATTTGATCATTTAAAATAGTAGTTCAGAAGGTCACTCTTTGTAAGAAAAACGATGATTTTAACCATAAAAATGGGTTTCACATTGTTAAAGCATATAGAACTAAAAAAAAAAAAATCAGCTCTCATTGATACTGATGTGAGCACAGATTAACTATCCTTGCTTTAGGTTAGGACATAACTTACCCCAGAGTTTTCACTTATTTGAAATAAGTTAATAATATTCAAATAATTGTATCTCAATATGAAATTATTGGGTAAATAGTATAACTGACATTAGTAGAAACATCATTAAAAGCAAATACTTAAGACAAACATTTTATTTATACACACAAATCAAAACAGACATCTTCACCTTTTTGGGCAGAACACTCTGGAAGAATGATTACAAAACGCCACTTGAGAAAGTAAAGTTCCTGAGGTTGAACTCTCTGAAAGGGCTATGGATTTTTTGTTTGGTTGGTTTTTCCTCATCTTTCTGTCAGATACAGTATTAGGGTATCTGCAGAGTTCTACCTGGCGACAACAGGATTCTGGGGACAAAGGACCATACATGGCCATCTTCCATATTTCCATACATGGGTATACGACAAGTATAAGAAGAAAATACATTATTTATATATATTAAAAATTGGCTTTATTTCCTGTTTACCACAAATACTTTTTCATTGTCCCCATGGAAAATAAGATAATTTTAAACTGGTCATACTAAACATGGTTAATATGTTTCTTCACAACTAAAAATTACTTGTGGCCAAGGATCACATTGGCATACAGGAAATCATTAAGAAGTATTTAATCATTAAGAAATCCAACATGTTTACATGAACTAATTTTATAACATACCTGCAATGATGGAAGAAGCCAAAGAATTATTGCTGTTAGCTATTTTTAATACAATGTAGTCAGCAGATAATTGTGTTTGCCTTAATGTTAACTAATGCCCCTCCTACTGTGTTTTAAAAGGAAGTGGATCAGCAGGAAACATTTAATTTACAGCAGCTTCTTGCTGTTTATGTGAAAATCAGCTATCAGAATACCAAACGGTTATCTTATGTATGATTTATTTCTTCCTTATTGATAAAAATTCCTCTTTTAGAAGAAAACTTACATACCAAATAACAGGGAGAAATATTTTAAAAATACATGAAATGTCAAAAGTTCACTTTTTTGCATTTATTGCAGTCTATACTCAGGCTGTTACAGACTACTAAGAATATTTGTGAAACTGTGTCCCTCAAAGCTGTAGCTAAGGAAACACAGTTGTACACAACAATTATATATCCTAAAACTTAATTCTATTAATCACTTTCAATGTCATTACTGAGACTGCTCAGCAAGAAATGTGAAAAGCAAAAGGGGAAGGATTTTTGAATTCTGCTTTTATTATTTTAGGATGTTTTGTCTTGTTTTCTTTTGAAAACTGACTTCATTTTCTTTTTGTCTGATTGACTGCACTCCATATATTCATAAATACCACCTGTGGATATGCTTACACAAAATTCTAGACAGTATTTTCAAGGGCTTTTCAAACTGGACCACAGCTAGCCTGTTTGGAATGCCAGACAAGAAAACAGCAAAATAAAACAAATAGTTGCCATTTAGCCTCTATTATATTGGTAGTATTGCACTGCATGGTTATTTCACTTAGTCTTTTTTCTCCTCCTAGAGAAATGATTAAATATTTCACATGTACTGTATGCTAATTGTGTATAAGTAATTTCTGATAAGATGACGCAGGTGCCCAAGAAAGCCGACAGCATCCTGGCTCGTATCAGGAACAGTGTGGCCAGCAGGACTAGGGAAGTGATCGTGCCCCTGCACTCGGCACTGGTGAGGCCGCACCTCGAATCCTGTGTTCAGTTTTGGGCCCCTCACTACAAGAGAGACATTGAGGGGCTGGAGCGTGTCCAAAGAAGGGCAACGAAGCTGGTGAAGGGTCTGGAGCACAAGTCTTGTGAGGAGCGGCTGAGGGAACTGGGGTTGTTTAGCCTGGAGAAAAGGAGGCTCAGGGGAGACCTTATCTCTCTCTACAACTACCTGAAAGGAGGTCGTAGTGAGGTGGGGGTCGATCTCTTCTCCCAAGTAACTAGCAATAGGACGAGAGGAAATGGTCTCAAGTTGCGTCAGGAGAGGTTTAGATTGGATATTAGGAAAAATTTCTTCACCGAAAGGGTGGTCAAGCATTGGAACAGGCTGCCCAGAGAGGTGGTTGAGTCACCATACCCAGAAGAGTTCAAAAAATGTGTAGATGTGGCACTTTGGGACATGGCTTAGTAGGCATGGAGGTGTTGCATTGATGGTTGGACCTGATGATCTTAGAGTTCTTTTCCAACCTTACTGATTCTATGATTCTATGATTCATATATAAACAAAAGACTTCTATGTATCTTACGTACCCACAATAACTGTTTCAACAGAGCATCTTAGCACACCTTTCCTTTAAAAAGATTGTATCATTTTGTGAAATGTCATTAAATATCCATAAGACTCACAATTCCAAAAAGCTGAAATATGATCTCCAGCCACATCATTTCATAAAAGAGTTAGTGGCTGGACATCAACTGTGAAAAAAGACTCTTTCTTTTCACCATTTAGCAGTAATTCTAGTACGTAATAAATTGCAGCAGAATAAGCTAACAGGGAAATGATTCCACAGTTCCACATTCTGAAAAACAGCTTTTCTGCCTATGAGCAATGAGGCAAAACTCTGTTGCCTAACTATCTCACAAACTAATCTAAGTTATATAGAACTTTAAGTACTTAATTTCACTGATAAATGAGACATTTCAAGGTATAAATGAGACATTTCAAGGTATAAATGGTCCATGCTGTTACCCAACAAGAATTTCATCTGCTATTGTTTTCATTGACATAGTTTGGACCAAAAATCAAAGCCTGATAAAAATCACAATGAAAATCTAACTCATTAGAAGTAGCAATAAGTTATTTAGCAAGGTGAGCAGATGCGAATTTGGGAAAAGGAATTCTTACTTAAGAGTGTTTCTAACTTCTGAATAAAATAATTTTATATTTACTCTTTAGGGATCCCTAAAATTTTTAACTATTACCTTACCCGTGTCTTCTCCTTCAAAATTCTTTGTTATAGGGATCTTGCAACCACAGGGAGCTTCTTCCTTTCAACATCATTGTGAATTGACTACTACGAAATAGTGGTTATATCCCAGAACAGGGTTTCTATTTGTCCTTACTCACTCCTTACTGAAATACACTAAAAGTACACTTGTATCCACATGAACCACAGATACATAATGACTCGCTGAAGAATGCAGAAATAACTTAGTAAATTATTCTGCATGTTATTCACAGTGTTATCAAATAATGAGTTTTTAGTTTATACAGTTTATTAGATTACATAAAAACATTTTTAAAAGCCTACTCCAAAACTTTCTCTTTTGTCCAAGTCCATATGTATTTTCATGAGTTTGTTCTCCCTAAGAGAGTAAAAACAAATTCTGGTATGTGACTGACAATTAGCTGTAACGCTTTATTTATTTATATTGCATGTTAATAAATTTGGCTACAAAATGAACTTCAACCTAGATTTAAATTTATCATTATAGAAGTCTTTCCAATTAAAAAGTAAATAAAATGCTACACCAAACTGGTATGTGTCAAAAGTCAAAATCTGATAATTTTGCTAGTACAGTTGAAACCCTAGCCTTGATACCTTGGCTGAGACATAGTGGGGACGTTTTGTCTGTAATACCAAAAAGGGAAGGTAAAGAAAACCACATTAACAGACTCTTGACCAAAAGATTAAACTTATTGCCAAAGGAAGCAAAACCTATTTAAGATAATAAACTGCTCTTCATCACCACTTTTCCTTAGAAATGCTTATTAAAGTTTCATGATACTACAAGGAAAGTAAACTCTGGTCATTTGGTTAGGACAGTCTGGTGATGTGGGTCTCACCTTTGACTCTGCCACTGACCTGTTCTGAAATATTGGGTAAGATGTTACATTTCTTTGAGTCTCCATCTTCCTCCTGATTATCTGTCGGCTCTATGTATACACATTTTGAAGTATTTGGAAGGGGTGACCTTTCAGTGTATTTCTACAGTGTCCCATGGAGTACACTTTTTGATGCACTTAATACATATAATAAAAATTTACTATTATTTATTAAGATTTTCTAAATTAGTATACACTAAGGAAAACCAGGTAAACTTATTGTGATATTTCCAATAAATGGTAGATAAGTATTCATTAAAAAATACTAATGGTTCATAATCAGTTTAGAAAAACAAATCAACCAAACAATAAATAGCTTTCTTTTCAAGTGCTGCTTGTGCTAACGCTTAAAATCTAAAGCTACTTCTTGATTTGTCAGCCTGTGCTTTGAAGCCAGCTTAAGGAGTTCCTGCTCACATCAAATCTTGAGCCACTCTGCACAGCTAAGATTTGTCTTTGTAACTGTTTCTGGGACCGTAACGTAAGCCCTGTGACTACTTCTGTGCAAACAAATAAAAACCTATGGTCTCTGAGTTCTACCTGTATTTACATAAATATTATATGTAGTTCTCAGAAAGTCTCTGTTTTAGAAAACTTATAATTTGTGTCTCATCCCTTTTTCTTATACATAGGACAGTAATGTTCCTTTTCCTTCAAGCCTTTCTCTCTCCTTCCCCAAACCTCATGAATTACAGATCTTATCCACCTTGTCAAAAATGTCTTTGGGCATTTGTAGTCACTCACAAGAGAAAATCAGTAGTCACCCATACTTGTTTTACAAATGCCTAGAAGGACAAGAAGTCCTAAAGTTGCTACTTAGAAATGCAATCAAATGAAAATGCATTAGTTCTCCAGGTCTGTTTATTGCAAGTCTTCAGTCACACCAATGGTTATAACAATTATTATTACTCTCCCTCCTTATAATACTAACAATTATATAGTTAGAAGAGTGTGAATTACATCTCATTATCATTTATCTGATTCTCCGTACTCTCAGTCCTACAATATTGTTCTATTAGGTTCTATTGTGAGCGTAGCCTATCTGCAAACCTCTTACTTACCAATAATAACATATTCAACAACCTCGGCTTTTATGTTCACATGTTGTTTGAAGAAAGAGCAATTTAAATGTTTTCAACATGTAAATTTAACTTATTTTTAAGATGATACTAATTTTATGCCTTTTTAACACTATTTTTTCACAGTAGATTTGAACTCTTTGTAAGCTCAAGCAAACAAGGGCTGCCTGAACAGTAGTATGTAAAGTCCTGCACTTCTGTTTAATAAGTGATTTTTATAAAATCATGCTGTATGAAGAACAAGCATTTTTAATTAAGAGCAGCAGAAACTGCTACAGTAAATTCCATGTTTGGGGTGAGGTTTGTTCTAATAAATTCTGTATTTTTTAACAAGAAATCTTATCTAAGTATGATACCAATATGCCAATTATTTTTAAAACATCTCTACTGAGAATATACTTCAGATCAATTAACATGATGAATTAGTCCTAGCTGCTGTAGATTTTTCCCTAAACTTTTTTCTATAGGGCAAAATGGTGCACTGAAAACCTGCTGAAGCAATATGCTACTATTTAGCAAGTTCAACATTTAAAAATAGAATAGGTAGTATCCCTGTATTCTCTAGTGGATCATTGTAAAAACCACCAATTTGGCATGATTTAACACGACACATAAAAAGTGCTGTGAATGGAATAGCAACAATATTACAACTTTAGAAGATTATATAATGTAAATTATAGAGAAGAGCTCACTTACTTACATTATCTTTGGCATTAAAATAATTTTCTTTCTTATAGCTCTTTCCAGTGCAACTCAAAACATGAAGCTTTCTAAATCTCCTGTTTAATGACTAAAATAAAGCAGTATTCATCCTGGACATCTGCTCTAATTGACAAATCCAGATGAACTTTGTACTTTCTGCTTCAAATTTTGCCCTTACAAATGAAATTATGTAATGGTATACTATTTTGTTTAGCCTTACCACATTTCTAAAATAAGTGTTTCCTAAACCCCATTATGTTCAAATAAATGATCACAAGTATTCTGGATGAAAAATACTCCAGATAAATATATCACAGAATTCCAGGCAAAGATTAAGTACCATAGTGCCCACTTATGCTTTCATTACTTCATCACTTAGAAGGCAAAGGTAGGCTTCTCCAGGAAGATTCTGTAACACTTTTTTTATGTTCTTGAATCAGGTGTCAAGCAAAAAATAAGTATAAATGTTGTTGAACACCTAACAATATTGTATTCTCTTTATGCACTTCTATAAGAAACAGTTGATTTCCTGTCCTTAGATCCTCAAGATTTTTGATCAGATTCATGACATTGCATCAGTTTCAACTTTCTGCTAGTGACATTGTAAATTTATTTGTCTCAAAAGAGAGCACTAATTTAAAAATTTTGGTATTAAAAGTTTACTAGATGACAATCCATTAATCCATCTGTCAAGGACTGCTCATCCATTTTTAATTCTCTCATCTAGGTTAAGATTTCTCTTAAAAGGTCACAGTTAATTCAGTCCTCTGACTTTCATGTTTTGCACAATGTGAAGGAACGTTACCACAATAATCAGTAGTTCTGTGCTTTTAAAGTGAAAATGTTCCTAAATTAAAAAACTACGTTTATCTCTGCGTTCATGCTTCTTTTTCCTCAAGTGATGGTAACTTTTAAATTGTTCAAGTAACACACAAACAACTGATATGACATGGGAAAATAGAAGAAGAAGGTGACAGAATGAAAGATTTTTTAAGATGCAATATTTTTAAGCTTACTCATTTTTATTTCCTATTCCTTCTAATAGTTTAATAAGAATTTCTTCCTTGTTTATTCACTAATGAAGTCTGGAGAGATACGGAAGGTTAAATAATTTTCCTTTTTTACATTGAATGGCAAGTATAAAGCATAGAACTTCTAAATTTTTTTATTAAGAAAACCCCAGAGATTCCCATGCCAGAGTAACTTCAAGCACTGGCCCATCTACTCCTGCACTTTGTATGGCTGATAAAATCAGCACCACTGCTCTTCTCTATGTCTGCCCATATTTCTCAGTGAATTTTTGTCCGTCTCCATAAAGCTTGGCTCCAAAAAAACCCCAATACTTCCCTGTATAGTCTACAACTGGATTCCCACATATAACAGAAGGGCAACATTTTGCCTTTTTAAGTGGCTACCGATGTTTTTACAAATGGTTTTTTACTTTTATAGTTCTCACAGCACAAAGAAAGCAATGCTCATTTGAAAAAAACTGACTAGGAATTAATTCCAGCTCAAATAATCTTGACTAAATGACAAACTTTGCTGTATTATAAAAATAAGATAGCATTTCCAACAGTTTATGATTATAAAATACCATCTTTTGCAGATTATCAAGACAGGAGGGCAAGCTGATTTCATTCTGTAAGGTCTTTTCCTCCTGAGTATAGAAAATGAAAATACGTGCATTGTATGTGGCAAACAGAAAATAGAGGTTAATGTTATTTCCTTTCTTTTGCTTTTTGGAGGGACTTGTTTTATACTTCAGAATTTTAACAGAGAAGTAGAAAAATATCAAGGCCAAAAGGGACTATAACTAAATTAGCATGACCACACTTCCTATACAGGCCAAAGAATCTCCTGCTATTAAATCAAAACTAAATGTCTTTGTAAAGATTCCAAGTAATGACAACCTAAATCATGTGTTCCAAAGGTTAGCTACCCTCATCATTAAAAGATATGCACCTTATTTATTAGTCTGAATTTGTCCACCTCCAGTTTTGAGCTTCTGGACCTTATTATATTCTCTACTGTTTTAAGGCCATCAAATACTAGAAATCTCATTTTCATGCACATATTTGTGGACTCTGATCAAATTATGCCTGAATCCTCACTCAAACATATTGAACAGATTGAGCTTTCTAAGCCTCTCATTATAACTCATATTACAAGAAGCCCACAAACATTCTTATAGCTATTTCTGAACACTTTTTCAATAATTTTTTCCTTTTTGAAATATAACAACCATAACTGAAAATAATATTACAGGAATAGTCTAACTTATGCCGTTAGCTAATGTTGTCCTACTTCTCTATTGCTATACCATTTCTATGTCAGCAAACAGTACACAAAAAAGTGATCTACACAACTAAACACATTACTCTGATCTTAGAGTACAAAAGATCTAAAACAACTTCTGAAGAAAATAACCCATTACATATATGAGGGTAAACGGAAAATGAGATAAAATGACATGAGTACCAAAGTAATCCTGTTAGAATGACTGGATGTCTTTGATAAAAGAGCAAATTTTATGGACAAAGAAAAAGCAGGATAGGATTTATCCAGACCCCTGTAATACGCTACAAAGAAGTTTTACATAAAATTGTGATTAATGCTACAATTGTAAGAAGAAAGGAAGTGGCTATAGAGGAGATGTCAACTCCTTTGTGCTAGACCTCTGCCCTAGAGTGAGGCTAGTAGTGGAGTTCCTCAAAGACCATCTTTGGGAACAATCTTATTAAATATTTTTAAAACTGCCTGGCATAAAAAATAGGAGTGATGTCAATGCCTCCTAACCATGTGTCAATACAGAGAACTGAACTACGATAAAGGAAAAACTGGGTGACTTGGGGACTGGAGTAATAGAAGTGTCATGACATTTAATAATACAAAGTATGAGGTTGGGACACAGGCTCAGCGCTCAAGGCTTCTTAGCAGTGTATACCAAATTGGATTTTGATGCCCTCAAGGAGAGGATAAAATTACTTATTTTCTCAGCATGAACAGGCATCAAAACTATATTTCATGGTGATGACAGAGGAACCAGGACAGGAACATCTTCCCTGAGAAGTTTGTGTTGCTGAGCTAAGCAACATCCCTACCACCAATAACAGATGGCCACAGTCCCACTGCCTTCTGCACAAACCCCCCTCTGACTCAGGGCTGGGTCCATGCACCCTGCGTGAGGAGGACAACGGAACGCTGCCGGCCGTGGCAGAGAGGTGAGACAGGCACATCCCAGGTCAAAAGAACTTCCAGTTCCAGCATCAGATAGCCAAGATCCCACAGTCTGCTCTGTGCTCACCTCTGTCAATGGCCAAACCCTCCTAGAACACTATGTTGTCACCAGTCTGGAGAAATGAAGAGGAGGGGAGAAAAGCCACAACTGAGTAAAACTCCCCAGTCCCAGTAATATGTGGATATGTGTGCTGGTTTGGGCTGGGATAGAGTTTATTTTCTTCATAGTAGCTAGTATGGGACTATGCTTTGGGTTTGTGCTAGAAACAGTGCTTTATTCTGCTTTACCTATTAAACTGCCTTTATCTCAACCCATTAATTTTCTCACTTTTACCCTTCCAATTCTCTCCCCCATCCCCCTGGGGAGGAGTGAGCAAGCAGCTGTGTGATGCTTAGATGCCGGCTGGGGTTAAACCACAACAGTCCTTTTTGGCACCCAACGTGGGGCTCAAAGAGTTCAAGATAATGACAGGTTTGACTGGAATGTGCTACATCGAATTTATAGCTGTTATTGCTGTTTAGCTATTAATTGACAGGCTTCTGTGCGTGCCATGGGGCTTGCTTGCCTTACTGTATATTAGAGTCTAGTTCTCATTAGTGGTTGTTTTTTGCTTTCGCTGCTTGCTGTACTGCTGATCATCTTACTCTGCTGTGCCTGGGAACACTTTGATAACAGCAATGGCGATGCACCTGGGCTGGCAGATGGCCAGGGCATCGCTGCTGTTTCTGTGCTGCTGTACTGGACAGGCTGGAACTCCAGTGTGAACTGGAGTCAAAGGGACTGTGACCTGTGGATGAATCCACGTGGGAGCAGGACACCCCAAAGCATCTGTGGCTGTGGATAAGTCCATGCCAGAGCAGGTACCTCTCGAAGTGTCTGTGGCTGTGGTTATATCTGTGCCACAGCAGGTATACCTCTGAAGGGATTGTGGCCCAAGGATAAGTCCATGCTGGAGAAGGTACACCTTGAAGCATCTGTGGCTGTGGATAAGTCCATGCTGCAGCAGGTACACCTTGATGCATCAGTGGCTGTGCATGAGGTCATGCTGGAGCACCTCAAAGCATGTGGCCATGGATAAGCCCACAACAGAGCAGGTACACCCTTGGAGGGACTGCAGCCACGAGTAAGGCCATGTTGGAGCAGGTTTACTTCTGAAGGGACTGTGGCTGTGGGCAGGTCCACACTGGAGCAGGTATATCTCTGAAGGCATTGTGGCCCAAGGATAAGTCCACACTGGAGAAGGTACACCTCAAAGAAACTGTGGCTGTGGGCAAGGCCATGCTGGAGCAGGTATATCTCTGAAGGCATTGTGGCGCATGGAGAAGGTCATGCTGGACCAGGTGCACGTCAAAGTGACTGTGGCTGTGGATAAGTCTATGCCGCAGCAGGTATACCCCTGGAGAGACGGTGGCTCATAGACAGGGCTCCACTTGGAGCAGGTACAACCTGAAGGGACTGCAGTCTGTGGATAAGTGCAAGCCAGAGCAGGGGCAAGGGGAGGAATTCATTGCAATGTTAAATCCTATGGTCTGGTCCAAAGGGACCAGGGGTGGAAATTGTAATGGAAATACCTTCAAATTGTTGTAAACTCCACGCAACACACCACCTCTCCTGTCCTGAGTGACCACCGTAACAGATGGAGCCCAAAGTCATGGACTAAATGAACTCAGTGGATATTTTGGGGACATTTATGGACATTTTATGGACATTTTACAAGTGTGATCCACAGACTAAGGGAATGATATCTGCGTATTATATCTAAGGATGGGAAGGGGAGTGCTGGTTAATGAGGATGCATTGGATAGTGTGGGACCTGAGCATGATGTAAATAGTATGGAATAAGGGGTGGAGAATTGCTGGTTTTGGCTGGGATAGAGTTAATTTTCTTTATAGCAGCTAGTATGGGGCTATGTTTTGGATTTGTGCTGGAAACAGTGCTGATAACACAGAGATGTTTTCGTTACTGCTGAGCAGTGCTTGCACAGAGTCAAGGCCTTTTCTGCCTCTCACCCCACCCCACCAGCGAGTAGGCTGGGGGTGCACAAGAGGCTGGGAGGGGACACGGCTGGGACAGCTGACCCCATCTGACCAAAGGGATGTCCCACACCATATGACGTCATACTCAGCATATAAAGCTGGGGGAAGAAGAAGGAAGGAGGGATGTTTGGAGTGACTGCGTTTCTCTTCCCAGGTCACCGTTAAACGTGATGGAGCCCTGCTTTCCTGGAGATGCACATTTGCCTGTTGATGGGAAGTAGTGAATGAATTCCTTGTTTTGCTTTGCTTGTGTGCACAGCTTTTGCTTTACCTATTAAACTGTCTTTATCTCAACCCATGAGTTTTCTCACTTTTCCGATTCTCTCCCCCATCCCACTGGGGGGAGAGAGCGAGCGGCTGTGTGGGGCTTAGTTGCCGGCTGGGGTTAAACCACAACACTATGAAATCTAAAAACACCCGGCCCTGCTAGAAGTAGGGGCCAGCTTTAAGCCCTTAAGTCCATCTTCTACTCCCCCATGCTGAAATGAACTGCTTTCTATTTGGATATCCCCTCTAGCAGCTGAGTTGACAGAGCTGGGGAAGAGGTGTGGGCAGAAAGGGCTGAGTACACAGCCAGCATAACAGCAGCCACATGAAATTAATGCTTGCATGATCTTGGCACCCTGAGCTGCTAAGAGAGGATGAGCTATGGGAGCAATTTTGTACCATGATGATTTTGCAGGCACATCAGTCTGTCACCATACACAACTATTTATGCCTAAATCTAGTTCTGTGACAGTTCCTCAGAAACTAATACACTGAAAACCTATTAGGGAAATGAAGATCATAACATATTAGTCAATCTCAGGACAACTGAGCCACCAATGTGATGCAACCCTACAAGGCAAACATGACCTTAAATCAGAAAAGATCATTTCAGTAGAGTAAGAGAAGTCTTTATGCTATTTTACATTGCACTAATGAGCCCCTGTGTATAAGGCTATGCAGAATTCTGGCAACTTATATTAAAGAAAAATGGATTTAAACTGGGACACGTGCAGAGAAATGTTACTAGGATGATCAGAGAATGGAAAATCCCCTGTATATAAACCAAGTAAAAGAACTTATGTCTGCATAAAGTGATGTCACACTACATTTTTTCCTTACCCCCAATTCCATGATTGTTTCTGCCTCAGTATCACCTGCACCTTTCTACGAACCCAAATACTCATGTAGTTATGCAGTGAACTGGGTCAAGGAACTAATTAGTCATTAAAAAAGCTTTCAGTCATCAGTTTCCTGATGGGGTTTATTTTCTGAAATATAAGTCTATGCTGGCACACAGAAAATAAGGCCTGAAGCTGAGGTAAGAGTAGCAATGCCAATTTATTGTGCAAGTGGAGATCAGTGTTTGCTAATAAATACATGTTGAATGGCAACACCAAGAAGGAACATAAGTGTTTAAACATAAGGACAACAGAAGCTCAAAGAAAATGGTTATAAATCTACCACAAATCACTTCAGGCTGGAAATCAGAAGGCTTTTAACTATCACAAAAGTACAGTTGTAGTTCCAGTTAAAGGGACAAAAGCATAACCAGTTCTTACAGCAGAGCAACTGGCTACCTACTAGTACTTTATAAATTCTTTTTCAATCCCATATTTAACAATTGTTCCATATTTTTGATAATGGATATACATTTTATTGTGTTGGAGTGTAGTATATTTTTAAAAAATTGATTTTCCAAGAAGTCCAGGTTGGTAAATTAATAAATAAAAAAATTGTATCACTTGTACAAACTAATATTATGACATCTGGAAAAGCTACTAATAGTAGTATTTACTAGTAAAGCTAAAAGAAACTTCAGACTGAGTGTCATTTCTCTAAAATTTCAAAACTACTCAGACAGCTTTTTTCAAAGAGACTTTGAAAAAAGTATGAGACTTTCAGACATGTCTTGTACGCCCTGAAACACATAACAATACTTGTGAGCTGATTTTTAAGAGAGCTTGGTACTCGGTATTTTGATTTGGGGAAATTTGTCTACCTGTTTAGGTGTCTAAAGCCACTGATTTGACTCAAAAAGGCAAAGTATGCAAAAATAAATATATATAAAGTTTAAAAAAAAATCACGAAACAAAAAAAAAGTAAAAATGTAGGCAATCTGTTTTCATATATGTTAAACGAGAATTTAATGTTAAAAAAAAGAAAAAAGAGGCACCCTCCAAAATCTTTGATGCAAGTTTTGAACATGGTTAGAGCTCACTATTTTGCATAAGAAACTTGACAAACTACGGAGTCCTGAAGCATACCAACTTGCAGCAAATCGTTTATATTTAACCACACATGGTAAGCTCTTACTTTTCATACCAATGAGTTGTACTGTAGCAGCTCCTTTGGAGGTTCATGTTGGGAGCAATGAATGTGCATTGCTTTGTTCATTTGTTTTCACATTCTTTGCAATGAAATAGTGACTAGGGATTTATTTTTCTAACAACTTGGTGGAGACTGATTATTAGATACTAGAAAAATGTTTTGTTACCATTTTGAAGAAATTCTAACAAATTTAATTAAATTGAGACATATAGTTTAAGGGTTAGCTGAACTATGCTGTTGGGCAGAACCACATAAACAAAATATTTTACATGCCACTTGTTAAATAACATTCATATGTAACCATATAAGCCTGAACTATGCCTAACACACCAAAAAACACTAACCAAGTTTTCCGATTTTAGACTTGATATTGCTTTTTTCCCCCTCAAAGGATGCCCCCTTTGTGCCTCACAGTTCTACAGCGGTACACTTGAAATATCTACTTTTAAAATACACACAAAAGAGCATGTGAGAATTTTGAAAAATATATGCAAAAAATAATAATATGAAAGAAATGCAAAACTGAAATAACATTTACAAATACAATTGCTTTTATCATATCTTAAAACACATTATTACAGTCTTCTAGATATGCTTTAAAAAAAAAAAAGTTAAAGTCTGTTCTGGCATAAAGAACACTATAACTGTTGGGGTTTTTTTTCCAGTTGCTTTTTCAAAGTACCATAAGAGCTCAAAGGCTAAAAGCAGTTGACACCAAAACCCACGGATATGGCAATTAAAAAGTACAAACCTAATACCATGCTTATGATCAGTTTTAATCAGAACATTAGAAATGTATATTTTACAACAAATTTCTAAAAGGTCTCACTCTTCTCTTGAGCAATACTGTGTCATTATTACCTGCTTGATCCTCTAGCACTGCCAAAAAACATTTCAAAACCAATATAAGCAGAAGCCAAATACTTCTGACAAACAAAATAAATTATGTTATACTGGTTATTCATGATATAAATGTATTCCTTACCTGTTGAAATATTAATACAGCTGTTGTAATCGATTTATTATGTCACACTAAAGAATAGTATCAAAAAATTTCAGCTTGATTTTCAAATGACTACCGTTTTAGATGTTTAGATCAGTGGTCTCTTGTTACTGTTATTTTTAATAAATAATAAATAACATACAGTTAATAAATACCATAAAATAAAATATATATTTGTGTGTTTTTCTTAAACTCATCCTTTTTTAATTTCTTTGTGTATGTTTTATAATGTACATATTAGCACAGTAGCATATATGTGTATTTATAAATTAATATACATATTAATAATCTTTTTAGTGAGAGCTATGTGATTGAATATGCGTCAGGTTTTTTTGTTTTAAATCTTTGTTTAACAATTGTGATACAGCAATTCAAAAGTATGGTTCCACGTTCAGTTTATTTCAGTACTTGGTTTTAATGGGTGTCATAGCTGAAAAAGATACCTCACAAAGATGTGTAGATCTCAATGGAAGAAGTGCATCGTTGCCTGCACTTCCTAAAATAATGATATTCATTTTTCAGTCCCATCCACCAATTCTGCAAAGATTTTGCTTGAAATTGGGCTAGTAAACGACCATCTTCCCTGATGTCAATCAGTTGTTCTTCCAAACTAATTGGAAGGTGTTGCATGTTTACATATTTAACAAGCAGGTTCAAAACCCACTGAAACTCTCAGTTGGAAGATTTTTAAATATGTTAGAAAATTCTGTTTCCACATTTTTAAAGTGTACAGATAGGAGAGGCTTTATAGGTGACACACTAGGTTGTGTTCAGCAACAAAACCAAACCAAAACCAAAATCACATAACAGTGGAAACATTTCCAAACATCCGTTTTCAAAATGCTCTCTCCATAGCACAAGTTTCTTTTGAAAAGCAGTTACTTTCCTACTCATTGTTAAAACGTCGCCTTCACTTTGAAGGGACACATTAAGTGTGTTTATTTTTTGGAAATATCTGCTAGGTAGCAAACTACTCACAGCCACCTGTCATCGCTGAAAAGGTCAGCAAATTTGGAACGCTTCTCTTTTTGTAAAAGAAAAACACGTAAAGTTTGACAACTCTTTCAAGCACTTTGCCACAAGATAACCAGCGAACCTCTGTGTGGTGCAAGAGATTTTCACGGTCCGTCCCCATCTCATTACAAAGTCTGGTAAAGATGCCACTATTTGAAGGGCTTGTTTTTATAAAGTTAACCACATCGATGTCATCCTGTAGCACTTTGTGCACTCCTGGCTCCTTGCTGCAATAGCTCGCCTATGAGTGATGCAGTGACGGAGTTCCATGTGCGGTGCTAGCTCTGTAACCTTACCCTGGAATCCCTTTTTTATTCCAGTCAAAGCAGCCACTCCATCAGTGGTTACTTGCACAGTTTTTCCATAAAATATTGGTGTTTATTGAAGAAGCCATTTCCAATTGAGAATATATCTTCTCCGGCACATCTCTCCTTTAGCGGCTCACAAAAAAAAAAAAAAAAAGTTCTTCGTGCGTTTCATTATTGAAATGCAAATACCATAAGCTGAGAGAAGTTAGAAACATCTGTACTTTCATCCAAGTGTATAGCAAACCTCCCACGCTATGTAACTTGTTCTAATACTTGTTTCTTCAAATCTTCAGCAGTGTCTTTTATGCATCTTCCAACAGTATTTACTGACAAAGGAGTGCATTTTAGTTTGTTGCCGTATTGTTTTGAGTGTATTATTTCAGCAATTTTTACCATGGCAGGAAGAACAATTGTTTCCCCAATGGTATGTGGTCTTTTGCTATTACCTAAGAAACTTTTAGATATTTTTCATTATGTTTTGCAAAGTACTGGATTGAGCATCATGACTTGAAACATCGCTAAAAAAAATTGTGAAGGTTTGTCTTCATGTTCTGAATGCTTAGTTTCTAAACATCTTGCTAATCATACTGGCTTCATACTACCTTTAGCTAATATCTCAAGACACAATGCAAACTTAGAGCAAAGTTCATCATTAACAACAGTGGATGTCAATCCATATTTCAAACAGTCTTGATAATTTTTAATGGTTTTGATCAACTTATTGTCAGATCCGATCAGAGGACCATTGTTTTTGATCTCATGTGGCTGACAAAGAGCTTGTACTAGGAACAGAAGTGTCAGCTCTGCCATTTTCTTGTTGATTGCTTGTGCTCAGTATTATCTTCAATTATGGTTTCTTTGCAGAAACCTTAAGCCACTTGTCCATTTTGTGAGGGTTAATGTAGTTAAAACTAGACAGTATAATCTGTAAATCCACTTGAGCAGGCACATGTAAACTGCAATACATCACAATATACTGAAAACAAGCGAGTACATCACTGTCAACCCCTCCGCGTTGTGGAACACTCCTCCCCCAGGATACCTCGTGTACCATACCTAATGTGAGCATCTGATACAGACTGAGTGAGGGCACCAGCATCAATTTGTATATTAAATATTAGTAAAACTTAATTTATTTTTTTTTTATAGACAATAACTACAAGTTATAATATTGTTTTCCCCACATGCCAGTGGATCACCTTGTGTACCTCCTTGTGTGTGCGCACCCCACATTAGAGACCACTGGTCTAGATGATCACTAACTAAATGATTATATTCATATAAAATTCAAATTCTTCACATTGTTTTCTGACAGCTACTGTTAAAAAAGAAAATGTTTCTATCACTATCCTGCAGGCCCTGCTTCAAGTAAAAGAGTCTTCCAGTAGTACCAGTTTCTCAACAAAGCTATCAGGTGCAGTGTCAAAGGGGTATTGCTATTTATTTTTTTTTTTAAATAACAGGACCAGGAATTGCTGGAAGAAAGGCAGAGAACAGGAAGGTAACTGCATTATCTTGCTCTACAAAGAGGTTGAAACTTCCAGTTTTGTTTTTGGTTCGCCCCCCCTTCAAAGGCAGACAAGTTGGAGAGGCTACCGCCGAAGCAAGTATGAGCAAAGCGACCACAAGGAGAATAAACAACAGCAATAGAGTTCATGTTGCTGGTGGCACCTTTTAATCTGGAGTTCTACTGAAGGGAGAGGAATTTTCCCAGTGAGGCCTAATAAGTCTGAACAGTTTGAACAGTTAAGGACTGGCTTGTGTGTCTGAATGTTGGCTTCATCAAACCCTGAGATGCCATCAGGGTGAGCTCTCAGTTATTTGTGATCGGTTGCAACTACATTCCTATGGCTGGTTTCTCAGACCCAGTTAATATGTGCTTAATTCTGCTTCCCACTCCTGACTAGTCTGTCTGCCAGCTTACTGCTTCTTGAAATAAACTCTTATCCTGTCCTTCAGTTTAGTATACAGTTTGATTCTGTGGCCTTCTTATTCCAAGTCTGATTCCTGAGTATGTTTGGTTTTGTTTTTTAAGATTCTCTGTCCTACTCCTAATTTCTGTTTCAACTCTGGCTCACCTTCACTTTGTTTCCAGCCTTGATTCTAGTCTAGCAGCAATCACTGAGCGCAGCTGCCTATTTATAGTATCTAATTCCAGATGACAGTTGTTTGATATTGTGTGGAAGTTGACAGTATAAATCAAGAAGTGAAACTTTCACAAATACTGAACATGTTTAGAAGCTGTTACTTGAAAACATCATCAAAACAAATTGAATTGAACACTGCTGTAACTTTCTATATAGCTAACGAAATGTGAATACTCTCTGGGCATCTGTACAAAATTCAGTGTAGTTCTCTATCTTCTACTACCAATGCTGTTCAACTCACATAATGTAATCATTCGGGGAGCATTAGGCCTCTGACTAACTATAAAGTTTCAGCAGGCAGGGTGACTTGCATGCTATGACATTACCTAAGCTAAAATGCAGATTATGTTCCTACAATTTCTGAATTAATAAGATGTTACTTAGGAAAACTGGTGATTTTGAATCTGAAAAGTTTTAAGGGCAAAACAGAACTTAATTAAAAATTAAGCTGTTTAGTAACTATTTCTAAATTTCCAAGTACCAATACTATTGTTTATTAAGCATAAAGTCTGCGATATAACATGTTGCATTAATAAAACAATAATAAAATCTATACCTGTAATCTGCTTGAACAGACATACAGAAATAAAAGACATCTAGTTTCAAAATCTACTTTATGGCTTCTGTTCAAACCTCACGTCCTTTGGAGATTTCTGGTTTAGCAGCTTTAAAGAAGCCTATATGAAATTCTCTGTAGTGATAGAAGAGCACTGAACTGAATCTTAGTTACTTGATCAAAAAAGCTTCTATGAAGGATCAGAGCAGATGGTTTTTGGGATCATGCTTTCCACCTTCTGACAAGAAAAGAAAGTGAATGTCTGTAAGTCTTTGGCTTCAAACAAGGCCTCTTAAAAAAAAAAAAAGGAAGGAAAAGAAAAAGAAAAAAAACAACAACAAAAAACAACCACCAACAACAAAACCCGTACCTAATTATCTATTTACAAGACAAAGGACTTTCTTTTTTACTCAGATTATTTTCTGATTGCACATTTTCCGCTGTGCGGAAGACTGAAATTTTAAGACCACAGGGTGGCAGCACACAACATATCATCATAGTGCAAGTAGTGCCATTTTTCCTTTCAAAAGAACTTGGACTAAAGAATAATCTTTCTATTCCCTTGCTTTTTCTTAACACTAAAGTTGTGTAACTGGGATAAATAATGCCACGGCTGAGGAAACATCCATAACAATAGTGTGAAGGCTGTACCAGATGAGTTTTAGGATACAGTGCTGGAATGTATGGTGCTAGTATGGAGAAAACAGATGTATGCAGTACTGCTGAATCACTGCTTTGAAGAACCACTGTTCTTCAAAGAAACCACTGTTCTTCAAAGATCCTTCAGCTGGTGGGAATATTGAATCACAGCTTACTGCAGAGAATGAATATAGACAGAAAGATTATTACTTCCACTCGAACTCCCTGAAGAAGCCTGCAAGTATCTGGACAAAGAAATCAGTTTAATACGATCTTTTTGGATTTCCAAAAGGCACTTAGTTCCTTTACCATAAGCTCTTAAAACAAGTTTGAATGCCATGGAATATGGGTCCTCAAATGACTAAGCCAATGACAAGAAAAAGAAAATGGGTAAAAGGATATTTGGTCTGTTTTCTCAGTAGTGGCATTTAACTAATGGAATCCCAAAATGGTCTGTGCTTGGCCTTTGCTGTGCAACATGTCCATAAATTATCTTGAAAAGGGAGTAAACACTGAGATGAATCTCCGATGATCCGATGAAGTATCCTCCAATGATGATTACTAACTTGTTCCAGAAAGATGAAAGGCATAGGGACAAGGAACTGAAACAAACAAACAAACAAAAATCCAAACAAAAAAACCCCACACAACTTTCTAGTCCTGACTGGGCAATAAAATGGCAGATGAAATCCAGCATAAATTAAAACCAAGAAGTGACAAATATGTGAAAAAAATCTTAATTTTACGAACATGACAGGCTCCGAATTGAAAATTGACACTTAAATGTGACCTTGAAGTTATGATAGCTCTATGAAAACATTGGTTCAATGCCCAGTAGCAATCAAAAAAGTAAATCGAGTATTAGGAATTATTAAAGATGGAACAGAGGAAAATATCACCATGCCAGTATGTGATTCCACAATGCTCCCAAATCGTACAGGCTGTGTGCATTTTGGTTCCACAATCGTAAGAACAACATAGAACAAAAAAAGACAGAGAGAGGCAACAGGGAATCAAGGTATAGAATGACTTTCAAGTACCACTACATAAGGTAAAATGCTTTAGCTTAGAAAAGGGATGTCTGACAAGGTGGTAAAATGGAGATCCACTAAATCTTGACTAGCACAGAGAAAGTGAATAGGGAATGATTTCCACTGTCTTTTTTAGCATGAGAACTAAGTGGCATCAAGCAACTTTTGTGCACTTTAGGCTCTAAACTAACAAAAGAAGATACTTCATACAATATGTAGTTACCCTGAAGAACTCCTTGCCACATCACATAAAAGTTTATATGGGTCCAAAAGCAACTGAACAATTTCTGGAAAAGAAAAAAACAAACCACCAGGACCTTTTCTTGTAAAGGAAGGCCCTACAGCTACAAACTTCTGGAGGCTGGGAGAGCATCTTAGAGAAGTACTATTACATGTTGGCATTGTTTATATACTCTTTGCTGGACATTCTGTATTGAGTGATCAGAGAAGGGATGGTGGGCTAGATGGACCGACAGTCTGACTTGCTAGAACTATTCTTATAATTTTGTGTTATGTACATTCATTTTCACCACTTCCCCAAGCCCACACTTTCTGGTAGTTTTGTATGCACAGCCTAGTTTTCTTTCAGAAACAGAATACGTCAAGTTATTTGCAGGAAGAATATGAAGACAGAAAAAATGAAGATTTTGGAATATGGAAATAAAAAGTTCATATATTATGCAAGATTAGGAAAGAAAAACAAAAACAAAAACACAAAAGAGTAATATATTAGAGTACTTTTCAAGACGTGACAAAATAAACTGACAGTAGAAAAGAACCACTGGGGGAGGTGGATCAGATTTTTTTACAACAGTAAAGGTTTAGAAATAGAATTCTGTGTCCAGCAAGAGAATTCTCACCTGAAGACTAGTGAAAGGCCTCTGAAGAACTCACCTACTGGCAGGAATATTAGTAAGGTGACAGCACTTTCAGAGATTTGCCACTTCCAAAAAACAATCAGGAGACTTCCAGAATTCCTATGTTTTTTTAATTTATAGTTCCTATTTTACTATGTCCTCACAAAAATAACCCTCTGCAACAACAACAAAAGGGAAAAGCCATTACTTAGAAGAGAAAGCAAAATAGTAAAGCTGTGAAGAAAGTCCGAATGAATGTTTGTCACAGAAGTATTTTGACTACCAAGTTAGCAAATGGAGAGCAAATGATAAAGGCAGCTGAAGACAGAAATACTTGCTATTAAGAAACAAACACTTCTCCAAAGACATTAGAGCTCTGAGGGGAAAAAAGGAAAGAAAAAAAAATCTTTACAAATAGGTTATAAAAAAAAGCAATCAATGGTGTTAAGCTATATTACACAATCACAGATAGGTGTGTGACATCTAGTGGTCAGACAGTGTAAGTGCATTAAAAAATACAATGTAGAGCACCTTTAGTTTTGCTTTCGATATTAAAAGCAGAGACCCTGAACTTATGATGGGGGAGGGCAGCGGAATGAAATCAGGAATGTACACTACTTATATATATATATGGTTATTTTTCTAAAACTTAAGAAGAGGGCTTATTAGGAGGGCCTGTTAGGTCTCAAGTTTTAAAGTGTCAAGTTCTAGAGTGATATATGACAGAAAAAAATAGTTGACTTAACTGCTGTTCTACCATTAAAACAGACATGCTTTCATTAACACTGTTAAATAGTACTTCAATTATTGAGGAAAATTGACTAAATTTTGAGCCTAATCTGAACCCCAAAATCATAGACCACCTGAATAATGCTCCCTCAGCTGTGAATGGAATTGGATTTGAGTTACAGCACAGCGCATACATATGGTATGGTTTGAGCAGACACAAGGACACATGGAATCTTGAAGACCCATGTGCAGGAAACAAAACATATCTGTTCATTTGGAAACCCTTCCGGAACACAACTGCCTCCTATCCCTTGTTTTGGCTCTGTGCACCTTTTAGGAGCCATTCAGGTCAGCACAGCAAAAGGAATACTAATAATTTTATTTTGAGATCGTTAAAAGAAAGGGGTATATAGAATTTGTCACAACTATAGTACAAGCTTTCAATTATTACAGACACTTTCATTTACCTACTTTTAAGTTTGTGAAGTGATTGAATATTTCATTTTAAAGGTAAATATTATCATATAGTTAACATTGAAGTGTAAATAAGTTGGATAACACATTCACTGAGATACCTGTTCAAATGCAAATTTCTAATGAATCTAAAAAAAAAAAAATCACTCTAGTTTACAGAAATATTAAATCAGAAATATATTCCTGTGGAATACTCTTGTGGAATATGGCAACGTGAGGATTAAAGTCTCCCATTCCTTTTTTTAATAAAAGTAATAAAAATGCTGTCTTCAGCAACATAAGCAAAGAGCATTCTGAACATTTCAGAAGAAAAAAATCTAATTCTCAGCAATAGGATGAGGTCGTGTAACAGAATGACTTTTATGACAAGGATTGAAGTATTACTAAGACCTTTCAGAAGACTCCTCGTCAAGGCATAAGGTAAGTTCAGAGGGAAGGCAGAAGTATCCGAATAAGAGGCCCAGAGAAACTAGAAATATCCAACACGATAAATAAACAATGTGACTAGATAGATACAGGATGAGAGGGACTACATTGCTCTGCTACAAATAAGTATTTTCTCCCAAGCATAATGTTGTATAGTATACACATTTCCAGATAGCATCTTGACTCACATACAAAGTCAGTTATATTCAGTGTTATATGAACTAAGCCATGACTTAAAGATAAGGATCAGACAAGCTTTTCTGAATTAACCATATGGAAAGGAGATCTTGGTAAGAGAGGTGAGAAAATGTCTATACCACTACTGTCAGATCTGTATAGAAGTCATTATGATACAATGCAATTCACAGTGTATCTGCCTGATTACTACTGGAATTGACAGAAACTCACAAAAACAAATCCAACACAAAACCATTCATGATCAAATTTCCATCCACTCATATTTGACAGCAAAAACTGAGAAGACTTCTTATCCCTTAGGTCACAATTTACCTACAGGTAGATCATTGCACCTCCTGAAAAGCAAGCCTAGCGCAATACCATAATCTAACCAGCACTCGTGAAATCTTGAAACTTGCAGTTGAGCCCTGCTGGTAGAATTTTACATCCGCTTGGCAAGGCTAGCATCAGATATACTTGAAAAGCTAGATACTGGTCTCAAAGCGCTACTAGAATGAAAATAAATATCCTCCTTTAAGTTCATTAAAATACAGCTTTCTTACTTATGTTAGCTGCTGAAAGACGCACCTCTTGCTCAGTTTTGAGGGAGGACAGAAGGAGAGGGGTCAGAGTTCTGGAACACTTACATAAAGCTGCATCGCCCACCCCGCCCCACTCTCGGTCAGAGACAGCCTCTCCAACAGGGAGATCAGATGTGTCTAATGATCAGAACAGATGGATATGAAAATTGAAATAAAGTCCTGAAGCATATTATCTTGGAGTTCTCACTAGCAGATGGTTGTGAGGACTTTTGGAGGAATGCTCCACAGACCTCATGTATAGTACCCATTTGGAGTTAATTTTGCTGCCAGAGTGCTGTAGGTAATCACCTTCTCAGACAGGTAATAGGAAAAAGTCTATGAAAGAAGTCAACAGGACTATTAATCTCAGGTGCAATCTTGCTTCTCTTGCAGGGTGGCATAGCAAGCTTCCTCACAATCTTAACGGTGAGATACACTTCAGCCAAAGGCAAGAACACAGTAATTCCTTTAAGAAAGATTTTTTTTCTTTACAAGAATGGGCACATCTTTATTGAGAAAAAGAACTGAAGTGTCTGAAAATAACAGAAATGGGTGTATTAGGAAATACATGAATGAGTTGGGTGAATTAAGCAGAAGTCGTATCAGGCACCTGGCAAATACTTTTGGTCCAGCATAAAGGCCAAAGGTTCAGCTTGTCTCTATACACATTAAAAAATTCTTTCAGCCAGTCCAAGACAAACTGAAAACCATTTAAATTGGCAGCTCTGCTTGAAGGCATGTCTGTCCACACTCTACACCTTAACTTTTTAATAATCTGTTGGAGGTTCTAAAGATCAGTGACAACATGCTATCTTTCCTTAAGAAACCACTCAAACACTTCTCAGAGACATAAAAGGACAGATGGCCTTTTGCAGTGGGTTGACCTTGGCTGGACATCAGGTGCCCACCAAGCCATTCTATCACTCCCCTCCTCAACTGGACAGGAGGAGAAAAATATGACAAAAGGCTCATGGGTCGAGATAAGGACAGGGAGATCACTCAGGAATTACTGTCATGGGCAAAACACTCAACTCGGGGAAATTAATTCAGTTTATTACCAATCAAATCAGAGTAGCACAGTGAGAAATAAAACCAAATCTTAAAACACCTTCCCCCCACCCCTCCCTTCTTCCTGGGCTCAACTTCACTCCTGATTTCTCTACCTCCTCCCCCCGAGTTGGCAGAGGGAGACGGGGAATGGCAGTTGCAATCAGGTCATCACACGTTGTCTCTGCTGCTCCTTACCCCTCACTCTCTTCCCCTGCTCCAGCGTGGGGTCCCTCCCACGGGAGACAGTCCTCCACAAACTACTCCAATGAACTTCTCCAACGTGAGTTCTTCCCATGGGCTACAGTTCTTCACAAACTGCTCCAGCATGGGTCCCTTCCACAGGGTGCAATCCTTCAGGAACAGACTGCTCCAGCATGGGTCCTCCATGGGGTCACAAGCCCTACCAACAAACCTGCTCCAGCATGGACTCCTCTCTTCACAGGTCCACAGGTCCTGCCAGGAGCCTGCTCCAGCATGGGCTTCCCAAGGGGTCACAGCCTCCTTTGCGCGCATCCACCTGCTCCGGCGTGGGGTCCTCATGGGCTGCAGGTGGATATCTGCTCCACCATGGACCGCCGTGGGCTGCAGGGAGACAGCCTGCCTCACCGTGGTCTTCACCACAGGCTGCAGGGGAATCTCTGCTCTGGCGCCTGGAGCACCTCCTCCCTCTCCTTCTTCGCTGACCTTGGTGTCTGCAGAGTTATTTTTCTCACATATTCTCACTCCTCTCTCTGGCTGCTTTTTCACAGCAGTTTCTTCCCCTTCTTAAATGTGTTATCCCAGAAGCGCTACCACCATCGCTGATGGGCTCAGCCTTGGCCAGCGGCGGGTCCATCTTGGAGCCAGCTGGCATTGGCTGTATTGGACATGGGGGAAGCTTCTAGCAGCTTCTCACAGAAGCCACCCCTGTAGCCCCCCCACTACCAAAACCTTGCCCCGCAAATCCAATACACCTTTTCAGATTTTTCCTCTAAGAATGGTAGTCTAATAGCTAAATGAAAACAATAAAAAAGGACATTCATACTTAGGTTGGTAAAGTTACACATAAATAAGAAAAGTTCATGGTAATGGTAGAGAATGTTTTTAAAAAATGATCCAAGACTCCTTTCTGCACAAAATATTACATCTCTAAGGACAATTTTTATTTATTCAAAAGCAATTTATTTTTAATTTCAACATTCAAAATTCCGATTTACTGGTATGCATGTATGCACGGGTACATATCCACAGATACAAAGCTGTGCTGTGCCTGAACACTCAAAAATGACAGTACTTCAACAGTTTCTGGTCCAAATAAGTGATATTGAGAGTTACAGGTTCCTATGTAAGTATATTAACATACTGCTATTTCTATCAGTATAAAATAAGCCCTGGCTATGGGTAATATAGCAAGTAGCATGCAATGCATTACTGATTTATTGAAAATAAAGGACACTTGAAAAATGGTTCAGATAATATTAAACAAAAAAAAGGCACTTTTGAGCTATCTATTTTGTATTTCTGTAAGTGGGATGTAAGTAGTAACACCTTCTAGGATAACATGCATGCCACTGAGGAACAAGTGCTAATACACTGAATAACTGGAGGAAGAGAGGATTATAGTTGATGACAGCACACAGAACATACTCTCTTAAAATACCCATAAGCTATTTTTCATTCAGAATTCCAAAATAAATAAGACATAGATTTCATATTTGATTTGTTCTGGCACAAATCTGGGTAAACTAGAGTGCAGGGCTACCCAACATGAAGTTATTAAAAGAAAGTTATAACCACAGTCTAATCTCTGGCGAGCACTCAAAAGCAGTCAAAGCAACAGTCATGAGATAGTTTTATTTTATGGTAAATATCGGACATTTTCATTAGTATACACTGGCAAGAAATGCATACTGATGTTCCGAATGCTTATAAAAAGCAAAGATGAACGCACACACAAAAAATTACAAGTAAGTTACAAAGTGCTCTTCCTTTTTCACATCACTTGTAAGCTCCTATGAGGTTGCCAGCAAGTGCTAGTAGAAAAATATTTTTGGGAGAAAAATGGAAGGTTTTATATGTAAGAACTTTGTCCTGCTAAGTCAGACAAAAGGTCCACCTAGCACAGTACTTCAGAATAGCAAAAGGAAATGCTATTTAGGGAGAACATACATGTCCAGCCAGTTTCTCCCAGCACAATCCCACAGCACCTACAAATGTTGGGTTAGGGATGCTAGAAGGCACTTACTTGCCTACTCCTTTTCTTACTAAGTCATCATTTTGTTTATGACAACAATTCTTTTTTGAACCTACTTACACTACCTGAGTCTTCCAGGTAAATTCCAAAAGGTCAATGCCCACTGCATAAAGCAGCACCTTATCTGTTTTAAATTCACCTCCTACCTTAATTGAGTGCCATCTAGTTTTAGTACTGTGAGATTTAGCAAGTAACAGTTTCACATTCCTTTTATCCTCTGCCTTCATGATCATAGAAACTCCAATCATACTTCCGGACCTTCTTTTTTCCCAATTGAACCTACAGCTTTGGTTACACTACTTGTTTTTCATACAACTGCTGTAGATACACACATGGTCTATCTGAAAGTATATATAACTTTCATTTTTAAATTTACTTTGTATTTAAATTTTACTTTTGAATAGAATCCTTTAATCCACTTCTAAAATATGGTTTAACTTTTCAAAAGTTAGTCAAAAAAAATCCAAAGTCTCTAAATAATTAGCACATTGTTCTTATGTCTGTTAATACCTATATAATATGCAAAATCAATTTCCAACTACCTTTAAGCACGAATGTATACAGTAACTCATATCTGAAAATATTATATCAGTCATTTGTGTGTAATGTAGTTATTTTCCCAACCTTAAAGCAGTTTGGAATAACTGTTACTATGTTTTGCTGCAACGCAAGCTCTGGAACAATGACTAACCAGGAATTCAATGTGATAGCTTTAAACAAAGCCATCTAAATCATACATCATGCACTGTCTGTTAACAGGATTGGAACAAAGTGTGTCAGGCCACCCTAAAAAGTAACTGAAAGAAAATACACCTTCACAGGTAGTCTATTCGGGAGATGTATCCACATCTGTGTTACCATCAACTACTGCATGGAACGCATTAGGAGGAGGAAATAAAGTACTTCTAGTACTTTGAAAGCTCTCTAAAGATGAACAATTACAACATCCATAGTGCCTTCATCTGAATTTTGGGTGATAAACCTCTGTATCAACAGAGAGCAAGTCCAATCTGATACATTTAACAAATTTAGTCTCCCATTTCATTGATATTCCTGCAGTGGCAGGACACACTAGCAGTTCATTTTTTTACTTCATGGATTTGCTTATTATCATTTAAAAATACAGAAAATACAGACATAAAGCTTAGAAGATCCTTCAGTGATCAAATTTCCAATCATGATTGTCTTTATAGACATTCAGAAATTCTTACCATGGATTTGAAAGACCTGTTGATACTAAAATTCGACAGTACTATGATACAAATATCACAGTTGTGCAATTTTGCTCAATTAGGGATCACCTTAGAATCAGCTGACCCCAAAATAAGTAACGGTTGCAAAACTTCAGTGGAAAGAACTTCCACTGGAATAGCATGCAAGATGCATGTTTTGTAATTTCTACGTTCTTAACATTGTTATAAAAGCAAAATTCACAAAAGGAATTAGAAAGCTTTCCTGTTCCACAGCAAAGGTCTATGCATTCTGTCAGTGCTACAATTGGCAAGCAAGAGCTAACCTTTGGTCCCAGAAGTGCCGCAGCTGTTTAGAATCAATGCAAACAGGCTTGGAAACTGTAAGCCAGGGCATATGACTGTGAGCACTATAAAAAGCTGTGCTGTAGGCACTGCTTAAGAGAGGGTAGTACTTGGTGTGAGGTTCTCCAGAGAAATGGACAGAACAGTTGTCTGTTAGAGAGCATCAGATAAAGGGCTGGAAGAGTTCAACATATTCATTTGTGGGCAAGATAATGGTGTGGTTTCTAAGGAAGTAAAATGAATAGAAAGCCCCAAGGAATAGAAAGCTTTGAAAAATGCAGGGGTGGGGTGGGGAGGTCAGGTCATATTTTGGTCTGTTGAAAGGATAAGATTGGCTTGCATGTTTCTATTGTTTCTGTATACCTAAAAACAAGTCTTAGATTATCAGAAAAGTCATCTTTGCTCAAAGGCAACTGGTACTAGAAACTGGATAACAAAGACTTCTTACAAAACATTAGGCAGTAAAGTTAAATAGGTATCAATAGAGACAACATGAAGTACAACCTAATAAAAATATATCACTGGTGCTGAAAATTAGATATAAATCATCTTACCCCAATAACTGAGCACAGATTCAACAGTGACTGAGATAATATTAAGTGGTTTTTTACAACTCATTCTTATTTTTCATTCTAAAGCACGCTTGAGAAAATGAGCACATCTAAAATATTTCTGCACATAATACAAAGTAAGTATGTGCATGTCGCAAGAAAAAAGAAGACAACCAAAAAATTAAGACTACCAAAATAACACCTGTAATCTTATCTTGGCCATCTGCACACTTTTCCCAGAACTAATTCCTAGAGGAAGCTCTGGACAGATATACTTCCTTCCACTTTTATGGAGCTCAGACTCTTCAGGAAAATACTTGTCAGAAATCAAACACTTATTAAATAATGGATGAGTATCCACATCGCAATACCATGGCTAATTTTTCTAAACTTATATAGCATCATCACTTGAAAACAGTCTGTTTTAAATATTTGCCATTTTCACTCTGAACCCACACTTTATCTAGATGAAACTTTCATTTCTTTCAGCTATAGAAAAGTTAAATTTTTGCTAATCCTTCAAAAAAAAGTGTCAAACTGTATTTATTCTAAATTGAAAAAACCCCAAAGTTATAACAACGAGTACAACAGATTTTTTTTTTTCAAGTAAGTTTTACTTATCAGTAAAGTTATTTTTAATTCTTCTTGTGATCTAAAAGAAACATCTTGTAACAAAAGCATTTTATCTTAACACTCAATAAGGATACCAAGAAACTGTCAATCAGTGGATATGTAACAGATTACTTCAACTACTTACTTCTCTACCAACTAATGAAGAAGATAGAAGAAAAAAAGGCAAATAAATGTTGTGGAGAAAAAGTAAGATCATGTAAAACATACTTGTCAGTACAGTCTCGAGACCTCCATTTCTCCATAATTCTTACATCCAAAAGAATATCAGATATTTAAGATGCATAATAAATTATATGCACATTTCAACAACAAAATCATAACATAACCTCCTGTTTTCACTCATTTTGTAATTTACAAAACCAGCTGTTTTCTTTTATCACAGAAGCATGACTACACCTTAAGACATTTTTTGCTTTTAATTTTGCTAAATCAGAATATTGCACAAAGGGAAGAAGGGAGTCCTCTTAAAAATTAATTGCTTTGATGCTTGAAAATGAGATCAAGTATGACAGCAAAGACCCTTGTGCACATTACCAAGTCAGTGCAGTGATTAGAGAGCATGTTAGGCAGAACTTAAACCCAGGACTGTTTTAAGTGGTTTAACTGCAGAATATGACATTGTTGGTACACGTATGCAAGAAAAAGAAAAAGAAAACAAACAAACAAACAATGTATATAGGTATCAGGATGAAGTGCCTGGTCCAGACTATTCTTTTTCTGTCAGCTACTTTCAAGACTATCAGGAAAGATAGCAAAAAATGTATTCTTGTACGAGAGCCCAGTAGAAGAAAAGAGAGGAAAAATAAGAAACACAAAGAACATGGAGCCTACCTTCACTACAGTACACCTATCTATACCTCTCTCTCTTCTCATGGTTCAAAAAAGAAGGAAGAAAGAGCCCCCAGGAAAATGCTGCTTTCCTGGGGAGTATATCAATCTATCCTGAACTGTGATTACTCTCCCAAAATTAACAAAATTAATTCTCTTTCTTGGCCTCCTGGAACATACTGGAGATCTATCAAAGAGCAGACACGGACATCTCTATACATTTCTTTTCACACTTACCAACTTATGGCTTTGAAACTGTCGGTTTAGATCTTGAGTGGTTCAGCAGTATTTAATGGTATAAAACAGAGGTGGAAAATTGTGCCAAAGGACCTTCCTGGTTCATGAAAGAGATCTATCCCTTAGCAGTAGGACGATGCTTATGTTATCAACAGAAGGACCAAATAAAGTAATTGAGTTTTCCTGAGCTGAGAAATAACAGTTTTCTTGAATCAGCTATGATATTTAAAACATTGAAGCCATTGAAAAAGAGTTCCATTGGTTAGGGAAGACTGGAGAATACAAAGCATTTACAGTGTGTATCGCTGAACTGGAGACCTATTAAGCCAGTCTCTAATTAACGTAAGTATCTCAGCAGAAAATGATTCATTTTTCTTATAGTACCAAATCAGCCGTTTATCACAGTACCACTTACTAACTTCTGGGAATAAGTACAAACATTTCCTTTCTATAGTCTTCCTCCCCACAAAACACCTCTTCCCCCACCCCCAAAAAAATCCCTAACACACACAAAAAAGCACGAATTCTTCTTTCCCTATCATTTCTTAATATATTTCACTAAATCTTGTACAAAAAATCAATAAAGAAACAGCCAGACAGTGGGAAACCCTATATTTGAGCAAGTTCTGAAGACCTTTAGCTACAAAAGTAGCTAAATTTCCAATTCTAAATACTCGTAAGTAAAAGATGAGCAGTTTGGGATTAACACTGAAATAAAATTAAAAAGCTGAGTCAGAAAAGGGTAATGGAATTTTAACTGCTTTTATCATATTAGCATATGGAAGTTCAAACTGGTTGCAACTAATGAGAATGAGTGTCCTGTGCTGGTTTTGGCTGGGATAGAGTTAATTTTCTTCATAGCAGCTAGTATGGGGCTATGCTTTGGATTTGTGCTGGAAACAGTGTTGATAACACAGGGATGTTTTTGTTACTGCTGAGCAGTGCTTACACAGAGTAGGCTGGGGGTGCACAAGAAGTTGGGAGGGGACACGGCTGGGACAGCTGACCCCATCTGACCAAAGGGATATTCTATACCATATGACATCATGCTCAGCATATAAAGCTGGGGGAAGAAGAAGGAAGGGGGAATGTTTGGAGCGATGGCATTTTGTCTTCCCAGGTAACCATTGCACATGATGCAGCCCTGGTTTCCTGGAGATGGCTGAACACCTGCCTGCTGACAGGAAGGAGTGAATGAATTCCTTGTTTTGCTTTGCTTGTGTGCACAGCTTTTGCTTTACCTATTAAACTGTCTTTATCTCAACCCACGAGTTTTCTGACTTTTACCCTTACGATTCTCTCCCCCTTCCCACCAGGGGTGAGTGAGTGAGCAGCTGTGTGGTGCTTAGATGCCGGCTGAGGTTAAACCATGATACAAGCTCAGGACCAGACCCTGTTCTCTTCCCTTAGCTGGAAGGCTACCAGAATACATTGTCCTGACAATCAACAGATCTCTCTGGCTCATATACCTTGATTATATATTGCTAAAGAGTAACAAAATACTAGACACCAACTAGTTCAGAGCATTCCACAAGTGAAGACAGTGCTTATGGCTCAGGGTATGGTAGTTTTTGAATTCAGGTAATTTAATGTTTTCAGAGAGCTACAAGTTCTGAACATTTCTACCTTGTATTTTTACATTTTAAAAGATATCCTGGTTTTGGCTGGGATAGAGTTAATTTTCTTCCTAGTAGCTGGTATAGTGCTGTGTTTTTGATTTAGGATGAGAATAATGTTGGTAACACACTGATGTTTTAGTTGTTGCTAAGTAGCACTTACGCTAAGTCAAGGACTTTTCAGCTTCTCGTGCTCTACCAACTGAGGAGGCTGGAGATGCACAAGAAGCTGGGAGGGGGCACAGCCAGGACAGCTTACCCAAACTGGCCAAAGGGATATTCCATACCATATGATGTCATGCTCAGTAGATAAACTAGGGAAAAGCTGGCCAGGGGGCCGCTGCTCAGGGACTGGCTGGGCATTGGTCGGTGGGTGGTGAGCAACTGTACCGTGCATCACTTGCTTTGTATATTCTTTTATCATCATTATTATTATTACTATTTCATTTTATTTTATTTCAATTATTAAACTGTTCTTATCTCAACCCTCGAGGGTTTTTTTCACTTTTACTCTTCCGATTCTCTCCCCCATCCCACTGCAGTGGGAGTGAGTGAGCAGCTGTGCGGTGCTTAGTTGCCGGCTGGGGTTAAATCACGACAACACAGTAACAGTTTGTTACTAGAAACAATAATACTTACACAGCGCAAAGACGTTCTATAAGAAGGCTTATGAATAAGATGACAAAAGATGCTAGGCTACTTATCCATAAGTCATTAACCTATAATTTAAATTAAGTTATATAAGACAGTAGAAGTATTTCACAAGGAAAGAAAACATAATTAGCCATAAGAATTCTGACTGTTGAGTCAAGTGAACAAGAACAATTTGCTGTAGGAAGCTGTCATAGCACACTGGAATTTTCTGGGGGTATCGTTAGCTCTTACCACTTCTTCTGCGGTAATCCTTGAAGGTAACAGTAGACAAACCATGGCTTTAACTGAGGAGACATCTGAGAGACAAATTAAGCCAGAGCTAACTACTACCTTGATAATAAAAATATTACTTACTCAGCTTATTAATTTCATAATACTAATAATTAGATGTGTTTCTTTATCATACTGAAAATATCTGACTGGGTTTCCTCTCGCCCATTTGCACCATATGCTAATTGTACTGCAGAAGAAAACTGAACGCATACATGAAACAGGTAAGAAAAAAGTAAAAATAGATAAGTGTCAATTAAAAGAAGAAACATTTAATTAGCTTGATTCCATACTTACTAAGACAGTGGCATAACTCAAGTGATACTCCAAGGTTCCTCCCCCCATCCCCGATTCCTTTATAATCCAAAACCTGTTTCTCTAAAAACTGTAATAGAAGTTTGTAAATTGCTGTATTTGGAGTGGCAATGCTGTAGTGCCTTGAAGTTCATGCATTTTGCTGACTATATTCTCTTTCAGAACAGTGTTTCCTTCATAAAAATGACTGACCATTCTAAAGTACAGTGTTTACCACCAAATTAGTTCTGGACAGACCTCTTTCCATTTCCTTTCTCTTCTCATTCACACTTATATTTACCTCCTGGCAACATCAAGTAAAAGTATGACTTCTAAGAATCTTTGCAAGGCATTTGTAAAATTATACAAAGCTTCAAACAGACGGTTCTTTCTAGCCTACATTGATACATAGAACAAGCCTGATAGACCTAAGTATTTTAGCTACACAGAAAGAAAAGTTGGTGAAATTTCCTGAACTCAAATAGGGGCTAATTTGTGCTTTAAATCTCAAAACAGAGAAGGGACAAAGTAGAAATATCTACAAATAATATTTGTCTAAGCACAAACAAGAAATGTTTAATTTTAACGTACAAAACAATTTAGCATTTCAAAATCTATAGGCATTAAGGGGACAGCAAAATAAATTTAGCTCAGCTGAATTCAGTGGAAGGTTTGCCATTGATTTTTCAACAAAAACCCCAACTACTTAAGCTATAGATGACAATGAAGGCTCAAACTTCAATACTTCATATTTTTAGCCTCTTTAAAGTACTTTCTTCCTAATAGGAATTAATTTTTCATCTGCCAAAGCATCTCTTCACTGCAGGGATTCACCATTTCAACTAACATGGGTTCCAAGGCAGCAGCATTAGAACTAAGCAAGATATATGGATCTATTGTGATTAAAAATAGTCTTCAGCTCTGAGATCCTCTGAGGAGCTTGCTATCACGCGAGTAAACTTCCAGAAGGGCTTTTTAGGCAGAAAAAAAGGGGGGGGGGGGGGGGGAACCAAAGAAAATTAAAAAAAAACCCAAACCAAACACTAACCTCCTATCTGCAACCACTTCTTCCTTCAACCTGTTACCGTTCTGGATGAGGGAAAAGAAGGGACGTTTTTGCGACGAAACCAGAGCCTTCACGAACTGCTGGCGCGCCCGCTCCCCTCAGGGCCGGGAGGGAGCCCGGCGAGGTGCGCGACCGGCGGAGCCCGCGCTGGGGCTGCCCGCACAGGGCCCTTTCTGCCTGCCCGGCTAGGGGCTGCCCCGCACTGGGCAAGCTGCTAGTTTCAGAGGGGAACCGAAGCCGGCGCGGTACCCGCGGTATTTCAGCAGCACCCATCACCTCGAGAAAACTGCACCCGAGCAGCAAAGGGGTGTAGACGCGGCCACAGGCATTTGAAGGGAAGGGAGGTGGGTGAGCCGCGGCGTTGCGACCCTCCCCTTCCGCGGCCGACGCCCTCGAGCCGCCCAGCTCACAGACAAACTGAGCACCGGTAACCTGCATCGCCAACTCTCCCCCCCCCGTAGCCGGCCAACCGAACCTTTGAACAAGCCGGTCCCGCCGCCGCCGTCTCAGCGAACCGCCCTTCACAAGCGCCTCAGCTGAGCGCAGCCCGGGCTGAGGGAAAGAGGCGCAGCGGCGCCCCCCGCCCGCCCGGGCCTCGCGCTCCCGACGGGATTTCCCGCCAAGTGCCGCGGCAGGCGCGTGCTCGGCGGGGCGGCCGCCTCACCGGCGCCAGCGGCGCTCGGCTGGACCGCTCTGCTCGCCCGCCCTGTCCGCCTCACGGACCCGAGCCCTCCAGCTTTCCCCCGAGCTTTGCGGGGATTTCTTAAGCCGTTAACGGGCTCGCCGCTGCCGTCAGGCAGCGCCCGTCCTTCGGTGGCGGCGGGTTGTGAGGGAAAACGCGGCGCCTCGGTCCAGCTGTTGATCCGGTCGGCAGTCTCAGGGCTTGTCAGCTGTTTAACTTCGAGCTTCATCGTCTTCGCTGGCAGCTGGGTAAGACAGTTATTAGACAGAAACAGGTCTTCATAACCTCTTCCACCACAGGATCCGCTGGCCCCCAAGTCAGCAAGCCCCGCCTAGTAAAAACTAGTTTTACACCTCTTTCTCAAATCCTTTTTTCTTCAACCTTCAGAAATTATTCTCCCAGTTCTTTTGCTACTGCAATAGGAATAAATTTACTAATACATACTGTAAGGTTAAAAGAAAGATGCTCTCCTTTGCTACAGTGTCTATAAAATGTTCGTTTTTAGTCACAGCTTGGTTTGTTAAAAGCATCACATCTGTCCCTCATGCAGTACTGAACTTGTATGGGGTTTTTTTCAGGCATGGTTTTCTCAAGGGACTGCAAATACCTCGGAATTAACTGTGGGAAATGTTCCACCTTTGATAAGAAAATAAAGATGGGCTTTGCTTTTCTTTCGTTCTTAATCTTCACTTTTTCCTAGTCATAAAATTACCCAGTTATGCTTCTGCATTTTAATTCTTAACAAAAATCGTAATAATGATGTATAAACATATCCTAAATTATTTCCCTTAGAGACACCTATCTTTTTAATATATATTTTTGTGTTATCAAATCCTTCCTTTCATATCCTTCATAAAGAGGCCCTGTAACAATAGCCAGGACAGAACAAGTTCCACCTGCCTGACTTGAGTCACCAAAACCACGGAGATTTACCTTCCAGCATGTTCTGCTGTCTGCCAAGATAGCCAGGTAAAAAACAGCAGCCTAGTCATCTTACAAAGTTTAGCAATTTTGGCAAGGGATACATTGTTCTTATGTTTTTGCATAGCCCACAGTTTTCCAGGGAGTGTTACTGCTTGGACTTTTTTGTCACGTCTAATAAAGGCCTTGGTTTTGTTAGAAATCCATAAACAATGGACAGCAGAAATCATGCTGTAAAGTGTTTTGGGTTTGTTTTTTTTTCTTTTTTCTTTTTCTACCTCTACAGCTAGCTACTGACCTTGAACAAACCCATAGTGGTTGAAGTCCTGGTTCTGCTTACCACACTTCATGAGTGTAGAGCTGTGTTCTGATCTATCTCTCCGTAAGACATACTCTGCAGAGCAGACAGGAAAATTCTGCACTTCCACTCTTACGGTGTTTGAAGGACTAATGGAGTGGTCTCCTGTTTTGCATAGGTCCGTGTATATGCTGTTTCTCTCTGAAGGACTTTAGTTCATTTGTTATGAATTTCTTTTGTGAGTAGCCTGAAGATCCTTCATGAGTTGATGAAACTTAATATTGTAGAAACAGCTTCAAGCTAATGCGTGTTTGAAGAAAAAGTATAGTGTAACTTTGAAAACTATATTCAGTACTTCAGTTTGAGTGATGTATCTTGAAAAAGAAATGAGTGACTCTTGTAGAATAATTTATGCTTAATATAATACAGAAGGGTTAACCTATAACTAAAACACAGCAAATGCCCTTTGTATTTAAATGTTACTTGTGCTTTATCAACAGTCTAGAGAAATTCATGCCAAGGATTTTAACTGCATGTATTAGTATTTAGTACTTCCAAGTTTTTATTGTAACGCAGCTTTGTGTCCTACCTTGGCTGGTACAGAAGGATTGCAAAGAGAGTATAAAGACTACTAAGGCATTACCTTTGTGCAGAACATGTTTTATGATCTTTGTGCTGCTTCTGTACAATGTCAAGTACAGAAAAGGATCTGAGGAGACCAACTATGACTTATTTTTGTATTTGCAAGGATTTGCACTGTATGAGGAGAGAGTAAAACTTATGATTACTCACATTTATTTTGCAGGCTAAGCTAATCTGAATTAATAGATGGGAGTGTTTTAAAACAGCTTTTGCATCTGCCAAAGCGAATCTAACTTAATATGTTTTATAGCGTGCTGATTTTTATATCATGTTCATTTTATTCTAATTATATACAATAAAAATTTTGTATCATTCTAATGATACATTATTTAAATCACACATAATAGGAATAGTCAAGAGAATTCTACAGAGTACAGGGAGTAAGCTGTTCTAGGCGCATACTTCTAAATGCATGAGAGTTATTTAGTTGTCGTCTGGGGCCTTAACATTTCTGAATCTTGTATCTTCTGTTTACAATTTTCTAGAGGAAAATCCAGTGTGGTTTGGTTTAATATAGCTTATACTAAACAACCATATTTTATTGCTCATCAGTGTTTTTTCCATGATGGAATTTTTAGCTTTTCTGTTTTGTAATAAAACACATAGTCTTTCTGTAAATCTGAAACACAAGCTATGGAATTGGTTTCTTTAAGGGACATACCTCTCTGGTGGGTCATCAGAGTGGAATGTATTTAGTACTGAAAAGTTACTTGTCTCAGTTAAAGATACACCTTTTGACACTGGATGTTCCGGCCCACATCCCTGTGGCCATTTGTTGTGTTGAATTATATCCAACAGTTTGAAAAGATTTGGGATTTGGTTTTGGTGGAGTTTTCTTGTTTTGTTTTAAAAGTCCAGTATTCTGGTTCTGCAGGCTTATGTTTGTGCCTGGCAATGTATTTCACTATATGTGCTTAACATGTGTTGGAATTAGGATGTCAAACTGAAGTACAGAGAAATGTCTTGCTAGTTAGATAATAATGTTTGGTAGCTTGGAAGATCTAGGCTGGACAGCTTACAAAGGGCTATGTAGCAACATGATGGTGTTTTAAGAAAAATCTGTCAATCTAATGGTACATTTCACTCTTTTTTTTAATTGCGTAATTGTTCAACAGAATCATTGTATGCCCACGTGCAGCTGAACTATGTATGTTTTTACACTTTATAATTAGCTTTTAATCCATACCCTGTTCTAGTACTTTCTGTATAAATAAGCTAGCTTTCCTCTCTTCAGAAATTAAAGTATCTGTTTTTTCAGAAAAGATAACTGACACCACAAACTGTTGACCACTTAAATATTCCACATTTCAAAGAAAAAAAACAGGCTCTGTATTATGGTAGTAAATTCTGACATTAATTCTAATATTACTGTCTTTAAGCTGTTTTTAGATGTGTACCACCAGGTTTTACAACATTGGCCATTGCTTGGGGCTATTTATTTTTAACTGCTGTGCATATATGATCCCAACTGTAATTTTTAATGTGGAAAAAGACTACAAATTAAATACATAGATAAAAATAAATGTGATCATTGATCTATTAATGCTATTCACAAAAATAGTGGACATATTTGATAGCCCAAATCCTTATATGCTTTTCTTCTGGATTTCATAATGGCACTATTTCAAATCAATGCTAATTTATGTAATAAAACCTCTGTTCTGTAACTTAACAACATACAAACACATTTGTATCTGTGCCATATTAATTATTATGAAGAGGTGTTAACTTGGAAATGGTGGGTTTTGGACTTTAAAAGAATGACACTGCTTTTGGTAAGGATTTTAAATACAGCTGAAAACAGAGCACTGTACTACTTTGGCTCATAGAAAAGCAAAGTTGATATCTCACCTGAACTTCTGATGAAAATCTTAATAATGGTAGTATGCTGAAAACTTTAAGTTTTTTTGAGGTCTATAAACATGATTAATGGAGATCTTGTGTTTGGGGTTTTGGGGTTTTTGTGTTGTTGGTTTAATGACATTCTTGTGCAAATAACAATGCCCTACCCACAGCAGATCATGAGCTCCTGTTTCCATTTGGTCTTTATTTAAGGAGTACACAATATTGCAGTATTCTTCCATATGTAGATCAATTTGACATGCTAACACGCTTCCCTTGCTCCAGCTGACTTTGTGGCACAGTTGCAAAAGGCCCTTTGGGACTCGGCTGGAGAGCGCTCGTAACATAAAAGCAAACTGCTTGGTTTTTTAGCACGAAAGGAAACTCCTGTTAGCTTTCAATTAGTCTTGAACAGTACAGCTGCTCTCCCTTGTAGATCTACATTGGACTTGTCGAATCGGCTTGTTTTTATCCCTAAAACCGAGGTCCTGAACTGTGATCTAGATTTTTTTTCTTGCTTCGCTTTGAACTTGGCTGAGGGAAAAAAAAACCAACCCAGCGGCGTTTTCGTCAGATCTCACGGGCGGTGATGTTGTCAGCCCGCTGCAGCAGCGACCATCTCCTGCCCTTCCCCTCTGCCTTTGCGCTTACCTGCCTGCGCTTGCTGCAAAAAAAAAAAAGTGTGGATGTAAAATGTTACGCTGTGGCTCAGTAGCCCTTCAGTTGTGCACAGGTGTAAACTCCTCAAGAAGCTGGGAATAGTTTAAAGAATGTAAAAGGGAAGAAAAAAAAAAAAAAAAGAAACCATTCTGTTCAGGAGCGCTCGGACCGAGCTGTGCGCTCTGTCCGCTGGGAAACGCTTTTCCCACCGGACGTGCTTGTTGGCTGGGGGCAGCTCCCGGTAAAGCACCGATCTCTACTGCTTTATTATGGTCTTCTTTGAAGCGGGGTGAGGAATTCGGTGTACCTCTGCAAGGGGAGACGTGGTGTTGCACCGCTGTCTCCCAGCGGCGCTGAGGGGCCGCAGACCCGTACCCTTCTCAGAGGGGCGGCTCAGAGGCGTAAACGCCGCCCTGCCGAGCCCGGGCGCCGCCGCCGCCGCTTCGCCTCCCGGGTAGGAGGCGGGTGGAGGGCGCGCGGGGGCGGGGGCGGCAGTCACCCCCGCCGGGCGGAGCCAGGCCTCGGCCTGCGCCCTGGCGGAGGAGCCGGGCTTCCCGTCAGAGCCCGCCCGCTTGCATGCCGGGATTTGTAGTCCGTCCACCCGCCCTCCCCGGCCAGGAGGCGGAGCCGCCTCTCTCCTTCCGGGAGCGGCGAGCGCCCGTTGGAGGGGAGAAGGACGGAGGTCCGCGTTACGTGAGGCGTTTGTTGACTTCCTCGAGAGGCGGGGGGCGGGACTGGTGCCCCGGGAATTTCCCGCGGTGGCGGAGGCTGACACCGCGGCCGGGCCGGCGGGGTGGAGGCCGCGACGGCCGGCGCTGCCTCACCGCCGAGGTGACCGCCCGGTACTGACCCGCCTGGCCCGTGCAAGGCCCGGAGAGGTTGGTCCTGGCGCGGGGGACGGGCCCCGGGCGGGCGCAGGGGGCCGGCGGGGGCTGCCGGTGGGGGCTGCCGGCGGCACGTCGGCTGTGGGCGGCCCCGGCCCCGCAGCCTGCCTCTCGCAAGAGGTCCCCGGGGGTGCTGAGGGGCTTCGTGCCTCGTTGCCCGGTGGAATAGGAGCGGTTCCGCCTGGGGACGGAGGCGGTTCTGGCCGATCTTTAGTTTCTCTTCTTAAAATCCAGCCCTTCTCGTGGAGGCAGCAGGTTGGTGGAGTCTGGTGTGATGCCCCTGCCTGCCGTTGCTTTACAGGCGAAGTGTAACTGGGTCGAGAGGGGCATCCCCGTTGAGGGACGGTGAGCATGGTTTATAAAGGTACTTCTAACGCGTTGGGAGTGAGCCTCAGGTCGGCGATAAAACTAGCCAAAAAGCTGCACTTAATTAAGCTGGGAAAACTGGGTGAGTTCTTAGAGCAGCAATTTGTGCGTTAGTATAGGGGAGTCTGGCAAAGGAAATTAACAAAGTAGGATTATTGGCACAGGATGTGAAAACAGAAACATGGTGAACTACTGGAGGAGACTGGAATACGGGTGTTGCAGGCTGTGTTGGTTTGGAAGAAGGGAGTACAGATGAGTGTTGAGATAGTCTTATATGCTAGTGATGCTTTCAACTTTTAAGAAATTACAGCTTTAAATCCTGGTGTTTCACCTGATAGGGAAATTACTCTGATCTCCTTAAATAAATCTGTCACCCAGCAACTTACAAGTGAGAGTGGATTGGGCTGTCAGCTGTTCCAGTGAGTGGTTTTAGGAGCTTTTGCGTTTCTCAGGGAATCCCTTAATTCCCCTGCTGTCTTACACTGTGTGTATGCGGTAAAATCAGCATATTGGAAGCCAGCTCTGGAAAAAGCAGAGTGAGGGGAGGATTATTGTCATAACAGTCAAGTCTCCTCTGGGCTCCAAAGGTCAGACGCTCTTCTGAGACAGCGTTTTCTGAGGCGTGTTATTACGGACTATGGGAAACATTTAATTTCCTGGATATTGGTGTGTGACCAAATGCTACTGCTGCTAGTAATACCAGTTATCTGTTAGCACGTGTATCCTGGAATTTTTATCATAGAAACCAAAACAAATCTAAGATTACTACTACGTTTTGTTCTTTGAATAATTGGTATTTTATAAAAGAACTTGTGATAGAAGTTAAGTGTTGATCAGATGATGGCACTGTAACAAGTAGGAGACTATTACCCCAAATTCTAAGCATAATTTTTGAGCCAACAACTCTGAGTGAAGTCAGAAGGCAGAAAACACTGGTTGAGTGAACTCTAGATCAGATTATATGAAGGTTTTAGCCACTGCCTCCCCTCCCCCTTTTTTTCTAAAACTACTTTTTTTTTTTTTCCCCTCCAGTCCTTGTATGCTACAGTTTGCAGTTCAGAAAAGGATAAAGTGTCCATTGCCAGGATACAAGCTGGTTATGCTTTACAATGAAAATTAAATAGTGAAAAGCTCTTTAAAAGAGCAAAGGGGATGAAGTGACATCTTTGTGCAGCAAAAGTGGGTAATAAATTAGCGATAATTTTAAGATTGCCTAAATTTCAGCAAATATTCTGATTTGGTTTTCAGTATGTCTGTTTTCTATGTGATAGTTAAAAGGTGGAGAAAGTGTGAAATTACCAGGTCAAACACATGAACAAACTGTATTCAGGTACTCAGGGTGGAGAAATAGAATAAATTAATCTCACAATGTTGAAAAAACTGTACACGAAGTTGCAAATCTAGTAACATTTGTACGTATGATACCAATGGAAGCACTGAATTGGAGATTGTACATTATGACTGGAAAACGTGAAATGAGGGCTGTCTACTTAGGGAAGTAAAAACTACCCTGGCAAAAGTGCGGACCTGTAACTGCACATGCTATTGATATCTGATTCTTTTAGAATAGATTTTGAAGAAAATAAGTGAAAAAGTAGAAGTAGATGGGATAAAATGCAGTGTGGATTTACCTTTTGATATATGTTTTCATTCTTTCACAGGTATTTCCTCAACAGAGGAAGTCTAGATAGAGAGTCCATATTCAATAAAAGTGTTACAGTGACAACGAGATCTGGTTCGTTAAAATGGCAATGATAGGATTAATAAAAGAGTCAGGCTAGTAACTAGCTTCGTAGAAGTCAATGGTGGGTTCTGCTGAGGGGGACTTTAGAAACTCCATACGTATGTGGTTTATGCACAATCAACTTTGCAATCAGTCTTACGTTTTTGTTATGTTTATACTATAATTGCATTAAATAACTATTATTTTCATGATTGTATAATATTTTTATGTGGGGTTCTTAGTGTATAAAATGGTAGATGCCACTAAAATTTTACATTTGGGGAGAAGAAACGAAGTTTGAGAAGGGAAGTGAAGCATAAGTTACTTGAACATTCAAAGTCATCCACTTGCAAGCTCCTAACAGGAACTTGTGTTCAAATGACCCGGTTTGACTGAAGTAATGAGATGTAAACCTGAATACAGAATCACAGGACAGCCCAGGTTGGAAAGGACCTGAAAAGATCATCTGGTCCAGCCTTTTGTGGAAAAGGGAACCTAGATGAGATTATCTAGCACTCTGTCCAGTTGTGGCTTGAAAACCTCCACACGCTATGTTAGCGAATTGCAGAACAACCAAGGGCCATCAGTGTGACTCGGTTTAACTTGCCTTTTAATAGCTGTAACAGGTGAGGTGTGTTTCCACTTGAATTAAAAGTTAATGTACTTATACAAAGCTTTCATAATACCTTATCACTGAACTTGTGAACCTATTGAACATGAGTTAATCTGACAGTTGAATTGAGTGGGAGGAAACTTAGACTGGGAGGTAGGGCCTACTGTTCATTTTACAAAAGAAGATTTAAAAAACCCCAAAACAAACCCTCTTAGCTTTTGTAAATAGTTGTTCTTTATAAACATTTTGAAATGGGAAGGAATGAACACCAAAAAAGTGTCTATTGAAATAATATTCAGTGTTAGCATGAGAACATATGGGTTTTTCAGTAACCTTTGAATATTCTTATATTTGGTGCTAGAAAGGTTTAACAGCCAGAAGCCATCTTGTTCCTCCTTGTGTTTCTTTGGCAGTATTGCTTCTAATTAGCTTCAAGATTAAATTTAATAGTTTAATAGACAGGATTATATAATGCTGAGAGGACAATATTTAGTTGACTCCAACATTTTTTTTTTCCCCCTCTCCTTTTCTGATGGTTGTCAGGGAAAGTGTTTTTTGTGACAGCATCCACAGAAAGGCAAATTGAATATATTATGTTGGGGATGCATAGGGTTTGCAGATTGGCAATGAAGATACTGGAGTATGAAACTGTTCAGAGAAAGTAAAATTTATCAAGTACCGTTGTCATAAAATGGGCTTTTATTACTTTTCTGGTTCTTGTGAGAGTAGATTATTTACTGTAAAAAGCTTGAGATTGGAAAAAAATTGCCTGTTGTACCTAAGGAGATTTTGCTTAGCTCCTCTAGCTTACCCAGATGTTCACAATAGATGAACTACAGTGATCTGGTTTGTGAGCTTAGAGACAGTAAGTTTCCATTTCCTGGAGGCAGCAAAATGAAAGCGATTTGGAGGTCTGATTTAGCTGATGTGCTGATGTGTTCTGAAAGAGCACCAAGTATGCTGAGGCTGCACAGCTGTGCCCTTGTATGCATGGACTCTTAGGGAGTGCTTTGGGGCTGTGGACTTTGTCCACATGGAAGGATAAGCAGTGGCCAAAGCTAGCAGCTACTGAGATGCATGTATGCAGATTTTTTGCTCTAAAAATGGAGCAATTATCTGTAAAAAGCGTTGTCTCTCTCTGTAGAACAGACTGTTCACGACTGGAATCAAAGAGAACCTAAGATTTCTGAGGGAGAGACAGAAAATGATAGAGGCTTAAAGAGACTGGAAGTCTTGCTTGTTTTAGCACCATGTGTCATATACTCCATATACTGTGTGGAGTTTTTGATGCTGACTGCAGGAATTCTGTATTTTTTTTGTTGCTGTGCTGGAGGGTCTTTTAAAAAAGGAAAAAAAAAAGCAGTACAACTTTTCTAAAATAAAGGTGAGGGCTGCAACACACTTATTCAGGGTTCCTGTGGATCAAAGGCATTTCTTGAATGTAATGTGTTATTTTTATGTCTACATGCATCTATACACCCTTCTATGCAAGGCAAGGTAAACCAGTACAAAAATTATACTCTGATTATTATAACAGCTGGAGACTGTTCATACTGCCGTTATGAAGTCAAACCCCTCAAGTCTGGAAGGTAAACAAAGTAAAATGGTTCAGACTCTCAGTAGCCTTGAAAAAAATCAGGAACATAGCATCTTGAAATTATTTGCATTTGGCATTTGGAAATATTTTGAAAACCATTCTATTCTCTTTCAAATCAAAAGATGGGGCAAAATGGGAATCTGCTCGATACTGGGAAAAATGTAATGTAATCCTGCTTTTACTATCTCTCCTCCTGATCCGAGAATAAGATTAGCATTTCAAACTACAGAAATCTGTTTGTGTGGTGGTCTGTTTGCTATTAGAGCCTCTGCATCCTGTGTTCCTCATGTAAAATGTGTTTTAGATTTAACTACCTCTCATGGTGTTAATGACTAATATTTGTAAAGCTCTATGTAGAGAAAAGCTATATTTCTGCCAAGCATTTGTAAGAAAGGGAAAACATTCTTACTCTCAATATATTAAATCAAAGCTGTTCTATAACCTACATTAAGCATCAATGAACAACAGAAGTGGTTTCTGGAAACCATTCTTTTCTACAGTATGTGAAAGAAAACTTAAGTGGTGCCATCTCTTCAAACTCATATGCTTATAAACTGGTCATAATTACTCCTGCTAGAACTTAATACTGCGTCCCATCAGCAGTGTATTTGGGTTGTTGTTTTGCTTTGGGTTTCTGTTGTGTTTTGTTTTTTTTTTCTTAAAAAAACATTAGTTATTTAATACAGACAGTAATACTTCATTTAATGTATTTATTTTTGGAAGTAAAGATTAAAGTCCTTTTAAATAGGCTGTTTCATGTGCAGATCATTCTAAAAAAAATACAAATGTAACATGTTTCTTTGTTAGAGGCGAAAGTATTAGGGAGACCTTTCTTGGGATGGGTTGTGTGATAAGTGACATTGTAAAGTTTACTTTAAGTAGGCTGAGATGGACATCAAGTGTATTCATAGACATTAACTTGTCTGTATATTACTTTAAATATTTTAGTGGGAAATCTTTCACTTCATCTGTACTAGAGTAACCAGTTAATCTCATGAATTGCAACTTCAGAGAGATCAAAACTCACGTGCTTCAGTGTGACAGCTCTGGGGCATTTGCAGCAGTGCATACAAGTGTAGCTTTGAATTGGAGAAGCCAAACAGAATAAATCGTGGGCAGAGGTCTGTGGTTGGACTCAGTAATTACTGCTGTCCTGCAAGCCCTTCTGGGACTGCCAGATTTGAGGAGTCATAACTTGTGGAATAATTTAATGCATGTATTGTGTCAGAAAGCACTTCTTTGATTGTTGCTGACAGTTCATATTTTTTAAATGATGTAATATAATACTGGAGAAACTAAATTTTGATTCCTGTCCTTAAAGAGTAAAATTAAAGGCTACTGCTGTAGTCGGGGATTTCTTACAGATATAGCCCCATTTTCTAAGGTTTTGTCTTCTAAGGGTTTCTGTCAGTCGCTTTAATATCATGAAAGAGCTTCTTATGGATAAAGTAGTATTTGTGAGCATGCTTTCTTTTTTTTTTTTGCTTTTCCTGACAGCACAACAAAGAGCTGGGTGAACTGTGCGTTTCACCGTGACCTTTATAGAGCTGCTGATCTTACACTGTTTAACGGCCAGGTTTTATTCTTGTATGAGCTTATATCTTTTATTGGCCTTTTAATACGGGCTTAGCAGGTGCTGGAGAAGTAACTTTGCATTTTTTTTCCTTTGGAAATACTTCAGAAAGTATCTCTACATTGTAGAGAGAAACTGTTCAGGGTTCTTTGTTTTCTTTTCTTTTTTAGGTTGTGTCAATTTGTTTAGATATATTTAGCAATGCCGCTCTAATTTTTCTAATGTGACTTTTTCCTCATGCTCATCTAATGCATACTGAGGTTAGTGGTGCGTATATTATATAACTTACTTTTGAGTCATCATGCACCTATCCAATACAGAGGTCATAGCACTTTTTTTTTTCCTTAGGAAATTTCTATCATATAGTTCTGTAGACTGTGAGATTTGAAACTTTTTGAAATATGCAATAAAAGGAATATTCAGTAAGCATGGGCAACAGACTGATGTTTACTAATAGTTAACTGTTAAAATTATTTTGTATCAACTCATACCTGAGATTTGATAAATGTATTTTTTTCTTCACTTTTTTCCTCTTCTATAAATTTTTTACAATTTTTGCAGTTTGTCAAAAGTTCAACTGTGTGGTTTTGTAGAATAACTATTATGGGAGAAAATGAGGAGCTATTTAGAATAAAATATGTAAAGAGTTTTCCTTTCAGATTGACTGACAATAGCATCATGAAATCTCTGAGAAATCATAGTGGCTTGTTTATTCTGTGAAGAAAAGGTGCTTTCAGTTTCAAGAGTAGTGCTCCTTTCCAAAAGCAGAAATATCCTTTAAAAGGAGTAGGAGGACATCTCAAAATACCAACAGCTTTTTGGTTTTTGAGTGTGTACGCTGCAGCTTTTTGAAGGGATCTTATGCTAAACTTAGAGTAAGGCAAATATTATTATATTTCCTTCATGTGATGCTCTAACATGCTGGGCAAATTGGTGTTCAGTGGTATTTAAATTTAAATTTATGTAAATCTGTCCATTTATTTGAAAGAGATGTCTGTCTGAAGTCTCAGTTTTGTTTCCGTGGTGTTGGGCGTGATCACAATGGTGATTTGAATCATGTTTTTTGTAAAGCTGAAACAACTGCACATTTTTGTGGTCGTAGCAGTGTGATATGGTGTGTGGATATTATTAATTCTTTATGTTAATAGAGATAATGAAAGATAAAAATAAAGTATATACAATGTGAATATTGTGGTGATTTTCCATTCTTGACAGGCTGTTGAGCTTCCAGTACAGAGAAGCATGCTTCATGATAATTTTATTTATTTTTAATAATTGAAGCAAAAAGTGTAAAAAAAAAAAAAAATAAAAAAAAAAAATTGCACAGTTCCTTCTGAATATCCCACTTACTTCATTTAAGCCTGTGTAAGGTGTGTTGCCGCTTTCCCCTCCAAAGTGTTACATCATCAGATCTTTTCTTTAAAGGGATGAGCCGAGAGGAAGGTGTCTTATTTGGGTACCTGTCTCTCAGGAGAAGTAGACTGTTCTTTTGTAGGCAGTTTGTTGTCACTTAGTTGCAATAAGATTAGTCAAAAATGTGTATATCAGATCTTCCTGAACAATTATGTGTAGAAATGTAGAAAAACGTGTATTACAAGCCCCTTTGAATTATGCGGAATTATATGCTTGTCTTCTAAATAGCATCCAGTGCTGGCTTAGAGAGCAGCATCAGAAAACCAGAGCTGAATAATCCTGTAAACTAAATGAGATCTTTCAAGTAAAAAAATGTTAGTGTAACTAGCCCTCTTAGCAGGTGTGGGTTAAGTGTGTACCTGAATTTATAAAATAGTATTTGTGTATGCTGAGTCTTATTTGGAAGGTCTTGCTCTTTTGGCGGCCCATAAAGGCAGTAAGTTTTAGTTGGCAAAGTACAGAATAAATATGGTTTTGTCTTCTGATGTTGTCTCCTGTTTTCCCTTATTGCCATCTCCTGGTGGAACTGATGTGTGCAAGAAATATGGAATGTATGATGCTCAAGTTTAGGAGCTATAGGAAGGTGTGGGGATAAAGATGTATTTGATGTACAAGGTCACACAATCTGCTGCTTTCTTCAAGAGGTGATGATAAGCTGTGACACTTCTTTAATGATGTTTGAGTCTAGTGTTTAGAGAAAAGGAGATGTGTTGCCTTGAAGGCAAGCTCTTGGAATTTGATGAGATGGGTGAGAAGACTTGCAGGGCCCTTGGTAAAACGGGGGAGGAAAAGCTAGTGTTATGCTCATCTTAGAAGGCAAAATGAGCAATTCCTTCAGTCAGTTAATGCAGCTTGAATGATGTAGTGCTTTTAGTCAAGGTCACCTTGTGCATGGAGTGATATTATTCTTGCAATGAAAAGGAAGCAAGCCTTTTTTGCAAGGCTCTTTCTACTTAAGTATGAAGCAGAGCAACAGGCAAGGGAAGCTTAGGCTACCTGTTTCGTTAGAATACATCAAACAGTATGCAAGGCATCTGTTTGCCTCCTGAAGATAACCATTAAAGGGACTTCAGTTTTGGTTTGTAGTTTTCTTGTCCTCTTTCACTGTTGCAACTCCATTGCTGTCTATTTAGTATAAACGAGCTGTCACAGTTTTTTTTATCATGTTGTCTAACTGGCTTGGAGCAAATTGAGACAAATGTGATAACAGCAGTTGTTCAGCTATAGCTGTACTACAGCTCTTCATAATGCTGCAGTCCATGTAGCTTTTCCATTGCTAGCACAGTGAGAGAAATTTGACCACATAGATAAGCTCCAGCGCAGTTGATCCCTTTACCTCTGCTAAACAAAGGAAAGTCTAGTTTGAATTTAAATAGCAAATACACAGTAGGGGTTTGGTTGGTTGGTTGTTTTTAAATCAAACCCCTGAACTTGTTCCTGATATCTAGTATCATTAAGGAAAATGCTGTTGGGGCTTTTCCCTTAAGACCTGGAGTTTAAGAAAGTATGTGGAGTTTTTTAAAGGCGCTATTTTCTTACTGAATGTTTTGCTGTGCCTAAATGATGTGTGTTGTAACAAAACCTCCATCTAATGGTTACTTTGCCTTTGTCATGCAGGTGGATTTGCCTAGTATTTTAGGGTGATACTTTTCTTACGGTCAGATTATTGTCAGTTTTCTCCATGCATGTTGAGGCAGATCATGTTACTGAGTATGTTTTCATTGTCACCTTATTTGCACTCAAGAATTACTGTAATGGTTTTTCAGCAGGATGTTTTCTATTGTGACCAAGTAAAGAATAGCTACTCATGCAGCCAGTTTAAGGACTAGTGCAAGTGTACCTTAAGATTCCATTTTAAAGTTTGGGAAAAGTATAAATATTTGCATTCAAGAATTAAGGAAATGTTGGCACTTGTGCTCAGGAACCACAGCAGTTAGTCAATTTCTTGCAACTCTGATCTCTTTTACTGCTCAGTGCTGACTTGCAAAAACTCTAGTACGATGTTCCTTTGGAGTTCAAATATTTGGTACCAGCTGAATTCTAGGCTGGTGTTAAGCCTTAATAAAAATGAATTTGGGCGTTCATAAATCTGATATGTACTCAAAATATTTTTATCAAGTGACAGTGAAAGATGCCTCTTTCCTAACCAGCATATTTTCAATTAAAATGGGTTTCAAGATTTTTCTGCAAGATTAAGATATTTCTTGATTATTCAGTCTTGTCATACTTAGACAGAAACACCCTGCAGTAGTATTTTGGAAGGTTTTCAGACTTGAGACTCTTGATGAATTTGTCTTTGTGAAAATTTTGCACTCATATCTGTCTTTTTAACAGCTGTCATGGAGGAGTTAGTAGAGGATGACATCTGTATTTTGAACCATGAAAAAGCAGACAACGCTCATAAGAGAGACGGGGAGATTCCTGTTTCATCTTACAGTGGAGATGAGTCTGTTGCCTCACACTTCGCACTTGTCACTGCATATGAAGATATCAAGAAACGACTAAAGGAGACAGAGAAAGAGAACTCCTTCTTAAAAAAAAGAGTGAGAATTCTAGAAGAAAAGGTAAGAAAAAAGTCGATTTACCAGCTTCTGGTAGAAGCTACTTTTTTGCTCTTGGCTGGATGGCAGAGCAGATGGTTAAGTATTTAAAATATGTACTTAAAATAATTTCCAAGTTAAAAAGTTTAGGTAAATTGTTTTATTTGTTTAAGTGAAACACAGTTCGTTCCTCTGGTAGTCTAGTTATGTCATACTGGGATTTTTGATTCTTACTGGGCATCTATGTGATGCAATGCAGTAGTGCCCTGCAAAGACACTAGCTTTGATTCAGAAAGACGTGGAGTTGCATTGGATCATTAGTTTATTTCATCTGCCTCTTTATGGTGTTTTTTAATTTGGGCACATGTGGCTTAGTATTGTTGAATAGTGAGGTGCCAAGTCTATAAACTGTCAGAATCAATGTCTGTCAAATTGTCTATCAAAAGAATCTCTTGGGTTCAGTATACCGAAATGATAAGGAAAAATTGGTGGTTAAGTGTATCTGGCTAGGTCTAGCTAATAGCAGTCTCAAACATGAAATACAAAGTTGCAATGCTTAACATAGAGGTGTTGGCTGGCTATTTTTTGATGCAGTAATTCTAAAACATAAAGGACTCTAGGAACTTGTTTTATATGGAGTTTCTCAAGGCCTTAGTCCGGTGAAGTTCATTAAGGCTAAAAATTGACCATGATGCAGGCTTTTCTCCCCAAGTAAAGAATGCTATTGCTAAATGTATATCATCGTTCAGTGGTGTCTTTGTACTGTAGAAGGTCTTGACTTTGATAGATTGCTTTTTTATTAATATAAGATAGACAGATCTAAGAGCTGAGACATTTATTAGAACTTAGTCCTAAGCATGCAGTACTGACTCTTAAAAGCTTACAAAGTATGTATTATTTCATGGCATTGGAATGAAGAGGTTGAGTCACACTGGGTAAAATTTTGAAACAGTTATTCAGGAATTCTTGGTGACTAGTTTGAGAGGATTGGCTTTCTGTCAAAAGGCAAAACTTTCTGAGCACTTTCTTTATATAAGGTCCTGGGGTGGGGGGTGGGGATAGGAATAGAGCTGTAGACTGAATATTCTCTGAACCAAGCTGCATGTGACATCTTTTATGTGCTTACTCAAAATCACAATGAACAGGACTTGATGACCTTGACAGTCCCTTTTAGTTTTGTGTCTTTCGGGTTGACCTGGTTCAGCTTAATTGTCTTCAAGATGATGCTTTGTTTTCTGTAGAGAAAACTTCTGGTTTAGGATGTGAATACCATTAAAAAGTTGCAATGAGAGAGGGCCGCTAGGAAGGCCTAGACTGTTAAGTAACAGAACTGACTTTGAATCTTTGTTAATGGCTAGTATACCTGTGTGATAAAAAAATACATTGGGGTGTTACCCCTTTTGAGTTTTAAATTTCAAAGTGTATGGAAGCTTCCAGAAAGCTTGGTAAGGGTTACATTCTTTCTGAATGGCTTTATTGGGGGTGGGGGGTGGGTGTGGAATGTAAGGGACAAAACTTAAAATGAGTAGTACGCTTACTTTGAGGGTCAACACAAAAAGCAAGGGGCAGAAGCTTCCTATTTTTATGGGTTGCTTTCCTGAACTTTCTTTTGAGCGAACACCTGAAAGAGGAGGTATTTAAGGTAGATATTCTGTCACCTCTTTTTTTTGTGTGTCTCTTAATTTTTAAGAAAATACAGATAAACCTGTCACAGATACCTACATTAGGTACATTGAATGAGTTTAAATGCCTCAACAATTTAAAGCAAGTGTGCAGGATAAACAGAATGAAAAGGATAATGCAATACTTGGTCAAAACAAGAACTTTCTGTGTGGACAGATGTAATTTGATGTAAGACTTCTCTTCTTGCTGTATTATTAAAAATACTGAATATACTTTAACTCTGCTCCCCTCTTTCTGACAATCTAGTTGGTAGTGTTTATTCCCTCTTGCTTGTCTCCTGCCTTAGCAGGCAATGAGATAGTGGTGACCTGGAAGTTAATAGTTATTTGTAAAACAATTCTGCTTTGGCTTTTCTCACAAATACACTGAAAATAAATCTTTGTTTAAATGAGTCATTTAAAAAATGATGTTAATTTTCCTCTTAACTTTCTATATGTTGTGTCTTCATATGCTTAAAACTCTTTTTCCAAAAAGCAGTTTATACATCTTCAGAGTCTGGAAAAACTATGATTTAAGGGGTTGTCAGTGTGAGTAATCATGACTCGTGGATGGTTTTTAAATACTCATACCAGTAAACAAGCAAGCATTAAGTAGGCTTAGAGATTGTGGAATTTGTAGACAGCCTTTGTTGCACTTTTGTAAAAAAATTTTGGTCTGTATCAAGTATTTGATTAATTTATATTCTAAACTAAAAAAAAAAAATGCTGTTAGTTTAATATTGCAGACTGTACTATTGCATTTTTTTAAATTTTGCAGTTCTCAATATAACATATGAAACTTATTTCTCATGTTTGTTAAACTTTTAGCTGCTTGGTTCCCGACTTGAAGAGGAATGCAGTTCAGTTGGGCGTGAACAAGTAAATAAGGCATACCAAGCCTATCGAGAGGCCTGCATTGACCGAGATAATATGAAAAGCAAACTGGATAAAATGGTATGCATTTTTAAGTAATGACTTAAATGCATGTTATATAAGTACTGTATAGCTAGTAAATGTTTACTGTAGAATGAATTTTATTTGCTGAAGATCTGTGGTGTTTGTTTTATCACTCCTTTAGGTTTTTAAAGTACATTATGATATTTATGTAGGAATAACAACTTTAAGTATCTCAGTTTTCTTACTGGGCTAGGCTAATGCTAAAAAAAAAAAATCAAAGCAACAGTTTTCTTGTTTTGTTTTTTTATTAAAAAAAAGTTGAATTGTCAGATATTATAGAAAAAGGCTTCACAAATGGCTTCCCCCCCTGCCCCCCAAAAATAGATGAAAGAAAGTGCAGAATCCTTGAAAACCTTGAATGAACAGTTGCAGTCTAAAGAAGTAGAGCTGTTACAACTAAGAACTGAAGTGGAAACTCAACAAGGTATGCATTTGGTTACTTCATCTTAATGTATGTTGACTAGTCTTAGTGGTTATATTATGGTCTCAGGCATGAAGAGGTTTAGCCCTATACAGTGGCTAGGTAAGAGAGGAGTATACTGCAGTGAGATACCTTGAGCTTGTATACGTGTTCATTCTTGTAAATGGTGACAGGCATGTTTTATTATCATAGATGAGGAGCTCCATGGTAAAGATCTGAGGCTGTCATGTTCTTCCAGTGTAGGTTACTTAATAATTTGAGAAGTGTGCACAACCTGACAATTTAATAGGCTAGTCATGTACATCTCTGGACCCCACCACCTTTTCCTCAGAGTAGGGCAGGGGCATACTTGTTCGAGTATCAAACACTATCCAGTTGATACCACTTTCTCTGGTACCTGCAGATGATCTGGTATATTGCTTTGTTTCACTGTTGGGACATGACAGATAGAAGAGGATGTTGTATAGCAATAGCTGCAGTCGACAACAGCTATCTAAAGGGCTGGGGGGTGAGGAAAGGTAGAAAGATGCTGGTTGTAGAGAGCCTGGTGGAAAGAGAAACAAACAGTGTACCCTGGCAATTCTAAAAGCCCAGATCCAGCTTCTGTTACTGCCATTGTAAAGAGTGCTGTGTAGATGATAGGTACATAGAATAAACCACTATGGAGGAAGAAAAAAATCTTTATTAGTGTACTCTTACAAGAAAAGAGAAGAAGAAAAAGCTATCTATGTAGAGATACGGACTGGACTTCAGATTCTGTACAAATGCAGTCATTTGAAGGGTGCTTGTAGATATTGCTGTGCTTGAATTGGATTACTTTCCAAGAGGACCTCAAGCATGTAATGCACTGCTTCAGTTGCACAAGTCTTTAAACCTATAAGAACAAACCGCATGTAGTAGTATCATTGTTGAGGACATCGTGGTTTAAGGAGGTAAGAAGTGCAGAGTTTATAAAGAGAGCTCTGAAAATGTGGTGATTTCAAGCCTTATTTAGTAATCAATTTTACTCTGTGGGCTCTGAGTGTGTTGTTTAAGAAAAATCAGTGTAGGCCTCCTATTACTGATTTGATGCTAGGAGCATCTTAGGTTTCTTCTTAATAGACACCACGTGAATTTGCTCTGTCTAATAAGAAGACTTACATAACTTTAACACTTCACCCTTTTGTTTTGATTGTATCTTTTGTAGTTCTGTTTGGAATTTCTTGATATTAAACTTGGGAAAAATTTAGGGTAAATTATGTAATGATACAAATCTGAGGGAGGAAAAGGCTCGTGTTTTCAAAGCACGTAAGAAGTATGCAAGTTGGCGTATATATCACGCGTTTGCCGTTAATGGATTTTTGTACTTCAGTGCCTTTTTATGCTGTTACTTCCTCTTTTGTTTATGTAAAATCTCCAGTGCATTCTTGGAAAATAGGGCTCTGTTCTTTAAACTCAGAAAATAGACTACTTCTCTGCCAACAACTTTACCAGTGTTACTATTTCTCTCTTGTCATAGACTGCAGTTTCTTCAGAATGTACAGGATAATTTTTTGTAGGGCATGGGCTGGTTAAAGTGAAACCTTACATATTGAGTTACATTTCTTGAGCTGAGACTGAAATCTGGTTGTCTTGCTTGTCTTCTCACAGTGATGAAAAATCTGAATTGTACTCAGTCTAGCTGGGAAATAGAGAAACTGAGCAGTGACCTGAAAGTGCATAGTCTGGAACAGGATCTAGAAAAGCTCAAGCAAGAGTGCAACAGTCTCAGAAAGGAGTTGCAAAAATCCAAGCAGAAGGTACCTTTATTTTTAAGGAATTTTTGTATCAATAGATTTGTCTGTGTTATAGCATTATTTTGAATCCCTTGTTCAAACAAAATAAAGGGTAAACAAAGGTATATAAAGTATATAATTGAGTGAAAGATGAACATCCCAGTAAAATTAACCTGAAGTATTCTCATAGACTGGCTTGTTTCTTGGAAATACTACACTTACATAGGTGAGATTTCCCAGCCATTGCCCATATAACAACAGAAAATAAAGCTTTACAATTTTTTACAAGTAGCCAGTCAGATCGAAGTGTTCTATGCTGGTATTTGTCTTGGGCTGGACTTCTTAGAAAGTTTGGGCAAGACCCCGTTTGTTTGGGGTTTTTTGTGTGTTTGTTTTTCTTTTAAAACAATAGAATGCTCATGTAAAAAGATATTGTGAACTTTGTTTAAGGAGCTCTAGCATAGCAGGGTAGTTGCATGAAGCTTGTCAGGAAGGTGCATTTTTGTAACAAGGTTTCCAGAATCTTGCTATACCTCTTTTAGTGCCCTTCCCTGCCATTTCTGGGGCAAGTGTCTGTTGTGAGGGACTCGTTGTGTAACATAAATGTGCTTAGGATCTCAAAAAGGAAATTAAGATACCTTAACAGTAATAAAATGTGTTAAGTTTAAAAAAGATTATGTCTAGTGCATGCTTACTGCTTTACATGATAAAAGGTACACTGGCAGTCTCTAGAACTCTGCAGTCACATTGAAGTTACACAATACATTTAAAAGATTTAAATGTGATTGTTTGAAGAGAGACTATTTTAGGTTCCTTATGGTCATTAATAATTATGATTATGTAATCTTGAGTCACATAATATTTGAGTGAGCCAATATTCAGGGTATGTAAGACTCGCAGATGGAATCCTTGCATGGCCATCATCCTGCCTTCAAACGGGATTTGGTTTAATTTGGAAATGTTTCTTTGGCTCTTTTTCTTATGGGTACATTTACATTACTACAGAAAGGTACTTTTGAAGCAAATCTCCTAGTCACCACTGCCTACTGTGCCTTGCATTACAGAGCAGTCAGGAGTATGGGAACTGGATTCCTTTAGATGAAACTAGGACCTCAACCTCTCCTGGGCATTCAGGGACCAGACTAGAGCTGCCCTGAAGTGAAGTCTTTCCCCCTGCTGCCCTCAAAGCATATATAGTTGGGGTGTTGGGTTGTCAGCACTGAATGTGTCACTACAGATATGCTGCTGTCATGACACACTCCTAGCTTACACTGACAGGCTTATGTGCATCAGTTGTCTTGTCTCAGGTGTAGTCTGTGTTTTTTCCACTAGGTGGGGATAAAGCACGTCACCTGGAAGGCATGTGAGGTGTTTCGTTAACTTCCATTACTGTTGGTTGTTGTTTTCACTTGTATCTGGAATTATTCTGGGTGTTTTCAATAACTTGTAAATTCTTGTAACTCCTATGCGGTTCTGGTGTCTTCAGGTAGCTCTATAGAATAGAGTAACAGCTACATAAATTATTTGAAGATTGCCAACTGTATTGTGAGAGTGAATGTTGCTAGAAAGAACAGACTAAAATAGCAGTTGTAAGGAATACTAGACATGACACTGTCTAATGCTTATGCCAGCAGCTTTTGTTGGAAAGAACAAATATAAGGAACAGCTTTTTTTCTTTTTTAAATTCCATTTCTTCTTGATCCTGGTAACTGCTTAATATAGGAAATAAAAAGGTACAAATTTTGAAATGTGGGGTAATACAGCGCAACTTTTTTTTAACTATGAAATTGAAATTCTGATGGGTGGTGGTGGGAAAGTCTGCAGGAGGGGGAAAAATTGTCAAGTGAAATACATGGAAATGTGATCAATGGGCAATGACAAGTCATCATTGTTTCAAACCCAGCTGGTATTTTCATTATTACTGGTTTTAATTACATTAGTTAGCATTTTCAGATGTTTTCTACCTTAGGCAAGTACACTTTCTATTTTTTTCTATTTTTAGATATTTGGGGTTTGCATTGTAGTTGATGCAGTGTGTACATTATACTGACAAGTTGCTTGAAATGTATATAGGCTGTCATGAAGCCACAGTAACAGGTATCAAATCCATAACAGCTTTGGCTAGAGGGAATGGTAGTAGGAAGGGAACATAAAGAGCAGGGATACGAATGGGAACTCATCACAGGTGAGGGTCTCATAGAAACATGACAAACAAAGCGAGCCCAGTGTTTGATGTGGTAAACAGTCCTGTTAACTTCAGTGAGGCTGCTTGTATTTTAATTTTGAAATTTTAAAGCAGCCTTTCAGACTCAAGGGATAAATTATGTTCTATCATAAAACAAACTTGTGGAAGTAAATCTATACTGAAACAGTTTGCTTTAATTTAAAGGTCTTTATATAGTGGCGCAGGGAAAGAACAAGAGAAGAATGATTACTTTTTTTTTTAATGGAAGTCAAAAGCCTGGCTCAGTTTTTGCTTTTCAAAGAATCACAAATTCTGAGAGCTCAGCTGTTTAAAAAAAAGAGAGAGTATGGGTGGTGGCTGAGCAATGCTTTCGTATAGGTAGGTAGTTTAAGCATTTTTAAGTGGAAATTCTTAGTAGAAGTCTTTATGTCCATTTTGAAAGCCACTGCAGCCAACAGAAATGAAGACTACTTTACTTCTGAATTTCATTATTAGCAAAGTTGTAGTTTCACTGCAGTATTTTCAGGTAGAAGATCTGAAATGACATGTTAATTCCTGCTCTGTCTTCCCCTCACTCTGTTATGCAGGACCAGGCTCAAGACAAAAATCTGTTAAATGGAGACCTCCTTCAAAGGCAAGACATCCAGAGGTATGAAAATCAAGTGGCTTTTGTGTTTTATTTTTAGTTTACTGAGGGTCAGTTATTTGAACAAGTAAATATTCTTGCAGCCTGTTCAAATGTGTTATTTCAAATTACATAATCCAATTTAAAGTCTAGGTATACTGATTTAGCAAGATCATTGTGATTTTTTTTTTTCTTTGTTATGTTGGTAGTCCATGATGATGATGATGATAAAACATTTACATCTTCAGATTGTTGGACAGAAAATGAAAGTTAAACTATCTAGGATTTAAAAATCAGCTTTTTAATAATTGGTTGACTTGAGGAGGTGGTAGATACATTTCCAAGTCTCGTCCCAGCTATAGAATATCTTAATTCTGCATATGGGGAGGTGTCTGTGTTTGCATAGGTGATGGCTTCAAATCTCTTGCTTAGTGTTGGAACATAGTCTTACTTAGTGCAGTGCAATAATATTTCTACTAGAAGACATTTTAAAGGATTTTTTTAATATTGAGGAGCCATTGTGTGACCTATTAAAAAAGAAATAGCAGTTTTTCAGAAAAATGCTAAAATATTGGAAAGCATTTGTGTTCATTTTGCAGCCATTCAAATAAGTGTGCTTATGATATAAACTCTTACATTATCCTGTCTTGAGTATGTGTGCCATATTAGAAAGTGTATATATATCCTTTAATTCTTTATGCAAGAGAAGAATTCATGAATGCATGAAGGTTCCCAAATGTTCTGTCTTGCAGAAAAGAAATACTAACTGCATCTCCTATACCCAGTTATGCCTGTTCGTGTACTTACACGATTTTCCACAAGAGGGAAGAGTGGTCCTTCATAATGACAGATTGTTTAGTGTAATACCTTGTTGCTTACTTGGCTATTGAAGAGATGGGAAAGGAAATTAGTCACTGAAAGAGAACAGTACAGATATTTCTTTTCATATGTTCTCTGGTGTAATGATGATATTGTACGCAAATTACACTTTCACCTTTCACCTTGACTGGATAGCTAGATAGCTAACACTTTTTCTTGTGGTTTCTGCTGGAGCTTCATAGTCAGTCTTACACGCCTGAAAAAAGGTGTTAGCTCAAGGTATAGCAGGTATCTCTTTGATCTTCCAGAGCAGATTTATTCCACAAAGTGACGTTCAGGTGGCAACCATGTGAATTAGCATATGTACAGTATAGTGTTTATTGTAATGTGATATAAATAATGAATGTGTAATATGTACTGAATATGTAAGCCCATCCAAAAATCTGTGGAAAAACATTTGAAAAACCTCCTATGCAAAACATTTGTTGTAGCAAGCAATCCTGCTGCTTATGGGAGATGGAGGCATTTGCAGTTAGTTAACTCTTTGGAAAGTCAGTAATTCACGTTTGTCAGCAGCCTGCAAATCTGATTTTAAATTCTTGGTTTGCAAATCTACTTTGCTGTAGATTTCGATAGGCTTATTATATTCAAGGTATATATTACATGTTAGAAGGCAGTATAGGATAAACTTCCAAACACCTGGAATCCTTGGTTTTCAATTGCAAATTCCTTGGAAATGAGGCTTTGCAATGGGATTCTAGGTCAGTATCCACAAAAACAATTACAATAAGTTATGTGTGATTTAAGTGGAATTCTGGTACCTGCATCCCTTTGCAAGATGCTTTTAAATGCATGTTACAAAATTTATCTAAGGACTTTCCTTCTGGTTGGTGGCAGACACTGAGCTGTTCTTATATTTACCACTTTTATATTAAGTATTGGACAGTTCTGTTTTGATATAACTAAAGTTTGCTTGATCTTATTTTTGAGACCAAAACACATGAATAAATGAAGTGTGGTTGCCACATCAACTTAGTTTTAGAATTGTCATGTCTTAAAAGTTCAGAGAGCCAAATGGATTCTGCAGTAAAAAGGCCACAGGTTTAGCTGAACTTCTTGAAATATCAGTTCTGAAAATTTTAACTTTTTATCTATCAGAATTGCTGATACCTAATACATTACCTGTTAAACGGTCATCTTCCTCTGTTCTTTTACGGAGTTTTTGAATCTGAATTTTTGTATTCTAGAGAAATATTTCTGGAGAAGTTAAACCAAGAAGAAGGTTTAACTTCTTTGTTTTAAGGCGACTCTTTTAGCATTAACTTGCAGAACAGAGTAATAGCTGTTTCTCATAGTGCTTTTGAACACATTCATGTCTGATAAATTTCAGCAGGAGTGATCCTAAATTGCTGTTTCAGAGGGATAGACATGTTTGAAAATACAGTTGTTATATAGCTTAATGGTTCTTAGTCATCTCAACAATAGTTTGAGGTACTGAACTGTTTTCAAATAAATATCTTTGAGGTGAATATAGTGAGGAAGAAAGAAATATTCTGAAAACTCTCATCCATGATACTTGTCCTCAATGAATGTGTTTTGGTAGAATGTTAAGCATTAAAAAAACATTAAATCATTGATTTCATGTTTAAGTTGAAGTAACTGCATCCTTATGTCTTTGAACACTAAGTTAATTATTAATCAACATAAATGTGGTGTTCAGGGAGCCTTTGCTCAGAATTTTACCAAGAAACATATGGTGATGCTGACTTTTCTGATTTTGTTGTTCTTGATTTTCTTACCAGCTAATAACCTGAAACTTCAATGTTGGAACAGTGGTGCTGTTGCTAAATATGTTTCCCATATTATGCTGTCTTATCAGAGAACAAATTGGGCTGCTATTTTTTACACTGGCTGATAAGGCAGTGTTGTAACATAAATTAGATTACTTGAATATGAAACAGTATGTTTTATAATTTAGTTTGGTCTGTGTGGGGGTGCTCAGTTTGGATCTTGGGTATCTGGTCTGAATTCATTGTAGCAAAATGAATGGTGTAAAGACCCAAATACTGATTTTGATGGACTATTTAAAGCTATGATTAATTAACATTACTGGGATCATAACGTAAGATGGTGTATGTGGTCACTTATCAGAAGCCATTCTAAGTTAATACTCTACCTTGTTTGCAGTCTAGTGTCCATTTAATATTTTTTTTAAAACATCTTCCTTTGAGATTACTAATTTTATGGTAAGATAGTTAGTTTCAAATAATGAAATTGGAGAATATGCTTCATATTTCTTTCCATTTGGGGAACTTGAAATTATTAGTATCATCTAGTATGTTAATATATAATACATTGTATATTGTGATATGCAAGAGTCAAAGTATACAAAGGTCCATCAGTTTAAGATAATTATCAGTACTGCTCAATTCATTTTTTAATTATGGTACTCTAGTAAAATTTGCAGTGTATGTCAGGCAAAACCGATTTATTAACAGTTAATGCTTGATAAGCATGTTGATAGGCATGAGGGTGCTTTAGAGGTGGCAATTATTTAACTTTTTAAAAATTTTTGTTTTAAAAGTGCACAACAAGCATATTGGGAACTGAAGAAAGAAATGTCTAATTTGCATCTAGTGACCAACATGCAAGCTGAGGTTCTACGAAAACTGAAAGCAAACCCAACAGCGACCAAGAAAGGCAAGTCAGTGTTTGCAGTAGCAGACCTTACAAACACAGACCGTTGATTCAAGCTGTACCATTTTAAAAAGAAACTAGCTATCATATCTTATCAGAATCTCATCAATTGAAGTTGATAAGCTAGACTATATTATGGTTCCAGCCTACCCATTTTCTTCTTTTGCTTCTGTCTCATACTGGTCAACTTCACACATAAGGTGTTGCTGATGTGTTTTTTTTTTTTCTTCAGTACTGTATTCTGTTCCCCTTGTGGCTTTTTTCTCAGTCAAGTGTTGCTTATGTGCACAAGGCTGAGGTGTTAAGTTTACTTGTATTTGACCTTTTACCACAACTGCTTCATATTAGGGGGAAAAAAGTCTTTTTGCAAACGCAGTCTTATTTTCCCAGTATAGAATATATAAAGTATTAATTCGGCAACATTTTAAAGTCAGACTTTCTGAAATTCCCTTATGGTTGCATATTTCTTTATGTTGGCATTCAGAAAAGTTGTCTTTTTTAGCAAAATGCTATGCAAGATGACATTTTCTGAATGTCAAATACTGAGGCTGCAAAACTGCCTTATTTCTGCTGCTACGTTGCAAACAATTAAGGGGAAAATAATTTCCACATAAAGCACATATAATTTCTGCAAGCAGTTCCTCAGGTGGTTCTTCTATTTCATACGTACGTTTCTCAAGCCAAATGCTTTACGAGAAAGCGTTCTTCCTCTGGTGGGGCCAGACTATCAGTATGACTGTTCATCGCAGTGTTTATTTCCTTTGTTTTCTGCTCACTTCAGTTGTGGTATTTACTGTGTTCACAATACAGAAGATGCTGGTGAAAGATGGTGAACTTGGTTACAGTGTATTGGTGACAGTCTCTGATGTCCCTGTCCATTACAAGATCAAGACGTTTTGTTTCTAAACGGCTTTGATTGGCTCGGTGAGATAACGATAGGATTCACCTCCAGGTCAATCACTGCCTTTGTCTGTGGCCAGCAGTGATTAATGGTCACTCTCTGGTACTTGGCTGATAAATTATCCACACATTTTCTAGACTTGGTCGTATTGTTACCAGGTGAGTCTGTATTCCTACAATTCTAAGACACATTTGTCAAACTTCAGCAGAGAAACTGGGAAGTGAATGAGTTTTTTAATCCTTAAGTCTATTGAGGTTTGATGTGATCATGGAGTATCTTTCTGTCCTTATATTTAATTTGGATTTACCTGTCTTGACACTACACAAGTACTGATTTTTCTCTTCTCCTACCTGGTGAACAGTCTGATTTTCTGAGGTTGCTAATGCAGTTGTGCATCCACAGCTATAAAAGACATTATTGATTGACTGGGAAACAATGGATTTTTGCCTTTTGCTCTGTAGGCTTTTTTCAGTAATTTTTCAGAAGTATGTACAAGTGAACAGGTTCAGCAGAAATGAAAACTGGTGGGGTGTTTTTGTTTACCTTGCTTGTCAGCCACTCTTATGAACACAATGCAGATATATCTGTGCTTATATTTATAGAAAAATCTTGGCTTATGCAAAATACGGGTAGAATTGACTTAAAACTTCCACTTCCTATACCTGTCATACTAGCTGTTTTACCATATACAAACTAGTTGCTGCTCTAAGAGGTGCGTTAAGTCTGCAGAACACAATGTGTTCATTGCTGTGTGCATGATGCATCAGTTAACTGATTACTGATAACACACAACATTGCTGTGTGTATGATGTAACAGTATCCGTTAACACGCGGATTCTACTTAGCTGTCATTTATGTATGGAGGCATTTTCAAAAAACGTGTGTCCACTTTTGGGGTCTCTTTCACATTTTCAATCCATTTTCAGTGGATTCCATTTTTCTTTAACTTCTAAAGGTCTGTAGACCTCAAGTTGCTTTTTACACCTGTCAGCACAAAGATCCAGCAGTTCCTTAGCATGTCTTACAGATATGATGCCTGTGCTATGGGAAAGTGCTTTTGGCTGACATTTGCAAATTGGGTACTGCCTTTTAATTTATAGTGACAAACGGAAGTTGTCTTCTTTGACCAAGATACTGGCTCCTCTTTCTGTCCCTTAAGCACTGAAGTTACAAATCACAGTTCATACTCAAGATTCATAGCTGTTCCAGAAAACGACCTGTAAGATGTGAGTTTCTTTAACTACAGGAATCATTAATCTACTCCCATTACATGTTTATGTAAATTATCACTACAATAAATGACCCAGTTGTATTTGGCCATCTGTTCAGATGTGCATTGAAGGTGCAGCTCTTTCATTTCAGGTAGATGCTGTTCTGTTTCAAAATCCTCCCCTTCCTAGCACAGTTTAAAACTCCCTTGGAATTTCAGATGGCTGAACATTGCAGTCTGTCGCTTTGCTTTCAAAAATCAGGCAACAGTGGAGCACACAGAACCCGTGAATACCATGTGTTTCCCTCTTACTGCTTCATGGACAGTGAGAATTCAGGTTCTTGGCAGCCTGAGAACACAACTTGTTACAAGAATCAGCAGAGTAGGGAGAGGAGTGCTATGTGTAAGCAGTGTTCTGAATCTGGTCGACTTCTCCAAGTGCATGAAAATCCTGTTTCAGCATTCATTTCAGTCTTGTTGAAAAGACCATCAGTTTGTTTATTTGTGTTGAAGTGGGAACTGGGAGGTTTCCTTGGTGTCGGGTATATTTTAGACATTGCGATTTCAGGATCTCTGGTTCATCTTGCAAAATCAGACTGAGGAGGTTAGTATGTTCAGTTCATAACTTTTAAGTAGTTACTGAAGTAAAATACGGTCTGAAAATTTGTAGCTTGAAAACACTGGGTTTAACATACCTGCTGTACTGTAGTACATTTGGAGTATATGAAAAACGCATTGGATAGTGTAATTTTAAAATCTTTTTTATCTTCTTTCTTCAGCTGCCTCTGCTGCACCAGTACAATGTGTTGACTTGGACATTTCAAAGCTGAATTTGACATCTGGGGTAGTCTATAAAAAACTCTCACAAAATGATAAAGTGCCCTGCAATGCTGTGTCTCCCCCTCTGCCGAGAGATGTAAAAATCCCATCTGAAAGGGTGACTCTACAAGCATGGACAGATGAGAGACCCATTCCAGTTGATGGGAAAACGTTTCAGGAACACCATTCTTATGGAAAGAGCTCTCTGGAAGATAATTCCTGGGTATTCCCAAGTCCTCCAAAGCCTAATGAGAATGTGTTTTGGGAAATGAAAAATAAAACAACCTTGTTAAACTGTCCAGCAGGTTACCTGGATCAGTGTAATCAAAACTGTCTGCACAAGAGCTAAACACTTTTTAGAATGAACTGAGGCTTTTTTAGAATGGTTCTGAATAGGCACCTTAACGCTTGAACTTTTAAAGAGGGAAAACAGATTGCCTGAAATGTTCTTTCTTTATTTTTAATTCTAGTTCTGAAACAGAAAGCCTAGTCTTCCTCTGCTGTAAATCAGGAGCAAGTTCCCTGAAGTTAAGGCTGTGCAGGTATAATGTAAATATAAAGAAATCTAGCATGGGACCTAGATAGTCTGGTACTGCAAATGGCATACATTTGCAAAAGATTACACTGAAAAGTGAGTTCTTGGAATAAAACAAAGTAATCCAGTTCTCTATTTGTTTGCTATTTGTACATTATCAAGAAAAAACTTGGTATCCTGTGTTAAAACTTGTACCAGCTCGGAGCTTATTTTCTGACAGTGTTTTTTTCAGATTAAGACATAAAATGAAGAATTAGATAATCTCTCTCTTACTCCTTTCAGTTAACTTTCTGATTCCTCTGGTTTAGAAATGCATTTTTATGTAATTTTTAACCAAGGTAGGTGAGATTTTTTTTTTTGGTGAAAATCTTGATTTATATTAGGTTATCCTGTTTAGATTGCACCATTTGGGGCCTTATTGTGAATTATAAAGGATCATAAGTAATGCTGCTGAACACTGTGAATCCTGGATGTTCAGCTTGTTTCCCTCAGTTCATGCTGTAGGAAACCGACTTAATTCTGCGCACAGTGGTGCCTGCCACAGAGTCATCCTGTTCACAGTGCAGTTATCCTTATTGTGCCTCCTTTGCACAGCACCAGAACCTTGACTTTGTATTTCTGTGGTGGTGAAGGCTACTAACTTTTCTTTTATTAAAGAAACAAAGCCTTAATTTAATTGGACTAGGTGTTGTAGCATTGTTGATATACGTAAGAAGTATTTTTGTGTTATCTTAAGTATGCCACTAAGAACTAGAGTTATTTGAATTGCAACTACTTGCTTTATAGGTTATGGGTGTCTAAGTACTTTTTTTTTTCTCTTAAGGCCAAGAACTGGTTTTAGACAAATACAATTTATACCTTTTTTTTTTTAAAACTGCTCTGCTTCGTATCTGGCTTAAGTGAAGTGCCTTTGCTGAATACATTGAAGAAAAATGCTTTGTGTTTTAGTTCCATGATACCTAACTTGTAATGGGTGGGAAGACAATACTAAATATGTTATTTACAGGTGGGTGGGTGAAGTAGTCAACTTCACAGGTCCAGCTTAAGATCGGTGTGATAAAAATTAATTTCGCAGCTTTTTAGTAGCAAATTATCTTAAAATTGCTTGCAAATACATGAGGAAGCTGTGACTGTAGCATAGCCGTGGTAATGATGGGCTGTAAAAGTGTTACCAAGGTGCTACATGACCTGTGTGGTTCCAGACACTTTCTCCCCTGTGGAGCAAGTACTTCATATGACACCCATCTTCTTCTCTTTCAGTTTGTCTGTCAAAGTTGAAAAAATGCCTTCCAGATACCTTCTACTGTATTAGTGAACAGCATACATAAATAATGTTTCCCATTCACCAGATATTGTTTTTATCTTTCTATTATCTTGCTCACGTATGCTGGCTTGTCTGTGATTAATGGAAATGGTGTCAGATGCTGGAATTTATTCTGACCAATGAACACAGCTGACTCAGGGGAGTACGATGTCTTGGAAAGTAATAGAACAAAACCCAATATGCATAAAACAAATCCAAGTCACTAGGCTTTAGCTGATAGAACCAACTACCTGTGTAATAACAAAGCAGCAGAAAACATTTCTCATGTGGCTGCATAAGCTATATGGTATCTAGTTCTAATGTAGCTTACTTTTTGGGGTTCCCCACCTGAACATTACAGAGGTTTTTTATTAAGTAATGTATTATCAAACCGACATCAACATGATTAATACTTTGATTTGTGCAATGAAGGAATTCTACTGTGTAAGATTTTAAATAAATTTATTTTTGTTTGAAATTTGTTTCACTTACAAATCTCCTTTCAGTATTTGGCACAAAATTTTTTACTTGGTTTTAATTTCTTGATTGTGTATAAAGGTCATTCCAAATACAAACAATTAATTTGAGGTTCATCCTCCTCCATTCAGGAAAAAACCAAACAGCCTCTATAGACTGCTTTGATGTATTCTGGGAAAAGTGTTCTCTTAGATGTTGAAACCTGAAGGACTTTGTTACCTTAAGCTATGGCATGTTCCTGGGGTTTGACTACTTGTGTCAAAAGGTTCCTGGTCAGCCTGTCCTGTGTGACAGGGAAACATAAAATTAAGCTGCTCTGTGCAGTGCCTGAGAATTTCCAGGCTTTGCCTTTGACTCTTCATTTATCTTCCGTGCCGCTTCCCATGCTGGACAAGGGAGCACTGATGTTTGCCAAGAGGGACTTCAGAAGACCTGCTGCTAACAGAGAGGAGGGCAGGATGATGGAGAGCTTGCTGTAGGCAGCATTTCCAATCCACTCACTCATTGCTGTGGCCAAACCGTAACATTTGAAAAGGAAGTACCCAGATTTGAAGTCACCTGGGAGCTAGCTGGCTTGTGAAGCATCTGTTGGTCTGAAGCATACAATCAAATTTTGACCCAGGATGGAAAAGTCATTTAAATCCATGCCACTAGTGGCTTACAGTGCTTTTTCCATTTTCAGAAGTGAAAGCTTTTCATCACAGTGACAGCAAATTACATGGAGAAGTAGCTGTAGTAAAGAGGTTCTGGTGTTTTGTGTGCACACGTGCATTTGCTATATAAAACCGTAAAACTGCATAAAGTAAGGACCAAAGTCCTCAAGTAAGTATGTTAAATGACACAAAAAAAATTTCACTTGAATGCAAACTTTGAATATTTTTAAACTTCACCCAACCCACTGATTTGACAATTTTTAATTAAAGAAAGAACTCATTCCATTCAACAGAAACGGAAGACGGCTTTTGGGGCAGGAGGAGGTTGTTGCTTTGCACATTTAAGTGAGCATATGGCAAGCCGATGAATATGTATTTGGTTATTTGGAGAGTTGGACTAACTTCTAATAACTCATGTAAACTTCCACTGTTTGGTTCACTTTAAATATTTTTAAAATCTGATCATTTTAAGTCTCCCTGGCACTTTTGTGGATTTACAACTGATTAGTTTTCCTCTTATGTGAACTAGCCATATTGAAGAAAGCAAACTCCTAAATTAGGTGTGATGCACTGTCAAATTTTTACAGCTGGAAAAAGATGAGAGCAGTACTAGACACATGGTGGAGCTGCAGTAAGACAATACGAATTCCAAATAATTTAGTACAGGCCCATGTAAGTATGATATGAACTATACTGGTGATGTAAAACAGATTTAATTCTATTTCAAAAACTACTTGCAGTAGACTTTGAGACTCTAACACGCAGACACCTGTATTTTTAATGATGCTGTGGCCTGGTAAAGGAAGAGTGAAAAGCTCCGGTACCTGACTGACTTGCCTGCATTTTGTTCTGCTCTTCAGCCAGGCCCTGTGAAGAACAGTGGCCGCAGAGTGGTAAGGTGTTTCCCTGTTGCTTTGTGCTTTTTGAATACAAACAGGCATGCGGGTTTTGGGTTTTTTTGTATTGCTTTGGTTTTTTAAGGGTCAGGCTTTTGCCCCTTTCTGTAGGGGGGAATGGTATGCTACTTGCAATTGTATGAATGTAGGACAGTGGACAAAAGTATTTAATTTTTTTATTATTATTATCAGCACTAAAGGTAAACCCTAATTTTAATCGAGTTGCAAATTCCCAAGTCTGATAAGCAGTTGAACCATTTTTTTTAAAAAAATCTGTTCTCTGTAGTAAATGTATTGTGATGTAAACTGAGATCAGCGTCCAGCAGAATTCATTTCGTTGTATTTTAAGATGGAAGAGCCAAAGTGGTTCAAACATCAAGACAATTCAAGATACAGTAATTAAGTGGTAAGATGGTGGTGTTTGAGTATGGATGTTTGATCTAGGGGAGAAGCATGAAAGAAATAACCAGGTGCTTATTGTTACTGAACTGATTTTTAACTAGATAGAACACTTACCATTTCAACTGTATCTGACCATTTTTGGACCAGCAGAGTAAACAGAGAACACGAGCTTGCAGGAATTACTTGAGGAGGAGTTTGGCTGTACTAAATGTGAGGCAGAATGGGTTTCTGGCTTACAGATTAATTGCTGGGTGAGGACTCGGACACTGCAATGGTGGGTAGGTCCACTCCTCTTGGAAAACCCTGCATGTTGCAGAATGCCACTCATCTTTCCTCAGTTTTCATTTTACTCTATGAAGGCAAACTTTTTTAAGCATATGAGACCCTTTTCCTCCTTCCTTTTAGACTTCACATTTGTAGGGGGCTTCTCTCAGGAGTTTGACGAGAGCTTTAATACACTGAAAGAGCGTAGCCTGAACTGAAAAAGGTGGGTGTCCTGGGTGCTTGTCAAGTTCTCTCAAGTGCTATGGAGAGAAAAAGATAGGCCCCTTTGCTGCAGAAACTGTGACAGACACCTCGCTGCACTGTGTGAGGGTGCTAGGTGGCACATTAGTCTTCTAGCTTTAAGACCTTATTCCATCAATGTCAATCAATAGTGCCACATAGTGGATGGTTTTAAACTGGCTGAGCACATGGTTCCCATTAAAGGAGGTAAGCAGGGGGTGCAGGCTAGTTGTACGGCTGCAGTGAAAGCTGCGCAACTTTGTGAAAGCTTCTAGTTGTAACAGGCAGTCTTAAAATTGGAACAGCAAATACTTGGTAATGCCACCTTCATTTTTAAGAAGGTTACGTGTTAGAAAACATCAGGCACTTTCGCAAATACTAGCTGTGATGGGCTAGCGGCATTGCCACGCTTCAGACTTTGGTTGGCCTACTTGAGCTAGTCCCTGCCTCTGCACTTAAGTAATCTTTTTATCTTAATAGGCTAACTTGAAAACATTGGAGACACACCTAGACTAATTCCACCAATTGCCTACTCCTACGCAGAATAATAATGTGTAAGAATCCTACAGAACTGATTGCAAAATGAAAAAACATATGAAGAAACATCTAGGGACCATTAATTAGAGTTGCAATCCCTGGTTTAGATGGAGACAGGTAGGTGAAGTACTGCATGTCTGCACTGATGTCAGCTCCCTTCCTAATCACCTATAGCTGGCTGCTCTCAGTAAGCGCAGGCAGCTACATGTTTGGTTTTGTTGGGAGGTGGAGGGGCTGAGAGGGGAAGTCAGCCAGGCTTCCAGAGCTATTTATACCCTCTCATCATTCATGAGTAACTTCTGACAAAACAAAAGTGCTTTTTTAAAAATACTCAACACATAGCAAAAAAGCTTCCAGTTAGCTGCTGAAGCACAGCTGAAGGCTTTGTCGATACTATTGATGTCTTCTTACACTGATTAGTATCTAGGGCTGCTTCCTGTTAACCTGAGTAGGAAGGAGAGGTTGCAGCTGAGACAAAACCAAAACCAAAGCTATTTACTAGTATGAGTTTGTCACTTCATAGTACTCATTCTTTCATTTAAACTTTAAATAAAAGATGTAAATGCAATTAAAATACAGGATACTGCACAAGACATTAAGAAAGCAAAAGGTGTGAAATCAAGAATTCAAAACTAGGAAACATCACATTAAGGCCATGGGTGTATTACAGAGGAAGTTGATGCCAGAGCCATGGGCAAAGCCCAGCTCTAAGTGCAACAGTAAACAAGGGAGGAGCTGCAATAACCCAGTTCTTCCTTGCACAGACAACAGTGTAGGTAAAGAGAAATGAATGGTTGACAGCATAATTCAGTACATGTAATTTCAGTACATTTCAGGCTTGACAGCAGAGCCTGGTTATGGGTGCAGAAGTGAGTTATTACAGTCCTTCACATAAAGCATGTATAGAATGGTGGGGGTTACTAACATCTGCAGGTTAAACCGGGCTTTGTTCCACTACAGGCATTAATTCCTTCCCAGCAGTACTAGTCAGTGCACTGGGGTTCGCCCTCGCCTGCTGAACATACTTTCTGCTAAGCCAGAAAAGGAGAAACCCATTGCTGGTGCTGTTGTCTGTCTTCACCAGCTGTGGTGTGAACCTGAGTAAGACCCAGGTGAGCCTTGGGTGCAGGCACATACCACTGGCAGCACACAGCACTTGCCTCTAAGAGAGTGCTCACCCCAGCCCAAATCTTCTTTGGAAGTGCTTTTGACAAAAATTACAACCACCCAGGCTCGCTTTCCAGAGGCTGAAAACATGGCAGAACAGTTGATGTCCTTAAAAAACATTTCACCATATACCTTAATACATACAGGGGAACAACTAACTTTCCACTGATTTGGAATATTTTTGTTTTCCAAAATGCTTGAACTGAGGAGCCAAGAGCAAGTACAGATGTAGGAAACTTTATTCCACAGAAGCTATTTTACAGGGGTTAGTTTTAGAGCTGAGTGCCCTTAAGGTTTCCTAACAAGGCAGAATGCTACACCTCTCTCCAGTTTTTCATTCACAAGCATTCCCTAATCCTCCAGCCAATCTGCTGTGTAATAGCAGAAGCAACATGACTATTAATTATTCCAGTAAAAGGCACAGAATAAAGGCAAGGACTAACCTGCAACGTTACCTTAAGTGAGTACTTCACATGCATGTGTCTCAAAGTCTGATTTGAATTTCCTACTTGAATAGCTTTAAAGCAGTATTAGTTTTGTGGTGAAACAGTATCAAAATAAGTCAAATTTTGCATGTTGTGATGGAAAAGTAACAAATCCTACTACTTACTCAGGAAAAAATCTTTCTTTTTTTTGTGAAATCAGGGCATTAAAGTTACCAAGTTTTCTAAGTGCAGCCTTTCCTTGTAAAGAAATTTTTTCTTTCAAAATGCTTCAAAAGATCCCCCAAAATAGTTTTACAGACTATATCTAGTGAAGCCATTTATGCATTTGAGAGTTCTACAATTAAGCAGCTTCAAGTATCAGTATACAAAAGATCCTTTGTTTGTCCCTTTTTATAACAGGGACTTGCCTACACTTAGTGAACACTTGGAAGTGACCTGCATCTTACATACCTAGTTTAGTTGTTCACTCACCTCCATCCGTACTAATTTTGCAAGTGTGGTCACTTGCTCCCTCCTGAAGTGTGGAAGCTTATACAATCATCTTAATTCTGAAAGTGGAAAGCAGGGGAGGATACTGCTCTCAATGATTTTGCCTTCAGCATGCCTTCTCTCATTCTCAGGGAAGGTCTCAATCGGATGACTTTTTCTTCTGGAGTCAAAACGGTCAGTCTGGGCCACACACAGGCATGGGGCATCCATCTCTTCTGACAACGTAGACTTAAAAATGAGTCACAGTGTAGGCAAAAAGTATTATCGGGCTCTCATATGACTCAATGTTTTCATGAAAAGGATAAATCAAATTGGTCCAAGCAGCTCTTCTCTTCTGCATTTGCCACCCTTCTCTTCTAGTAAGAGCATCAAGAGCACCTCCATACACCCTCACCTTCAGATGACAAATAGACCCATTTTAACGTATACCCAATTTGTGATCAGGTAATACAACTTGAATTATTCACCCTTAAGTTTTTATGTAGCCTGCCATACATAACTAGACACAAGCTTTAAATTCAAAAAGGCCATTTGTAAATGGGTTGCAAAATCTCAAGTCCAGACAGAGGAACAGACCTTTGCAACTTCTCTTCCAAACTGTGACAGCATGCTTTATATCTTTAATTACAGGGGAAAAAAATTACTTTTAAGTTCAGAGATTATTTTATTCTCCATTCATCTCATTTGATGTATTTCAGTTAAATTCAACACAGAGGGGTACAGATGATTTAAGTCTGTTTACATCAAGTCAAATCAAAGTTGGATATAAAATTTGAAAAGTTCATTTTAAGTTTTAACTACACATTTGAAGTAAGCTTCTGTCTTTTTTTCTTAATTCCAGTTGCTCTGTATTCTTCTCTTTGCTTCAAATATTCTGTTTTGCATTCCTCATAGAATAATGGATCAGAATAGCTACAAGACAGACAAATACATAATACTGTTTTTCATCTTGGAATATGGAACAGATATTGCATGAATAACACTCATAACTGATCTTCCTTTCACACCCAAGAAAATCTGCCTGCCTTCAATAATAAAATACCTTTTTTTATAAAGTACATAAGCAACTTAAAGTTACCTTCATAAACTCTAAATACTGAGTTGGTCTGCATTCTCTCATGAGGCACAGTCCTTTTCAAGCCTCTACAGTGAAGCCATGAAGAGGAAAGGTAGAAAAAGGGAAAGACCTTTGGTATTTCAGTTCAGCTAGGTTATTATTTGCAGTTAGCATCCTCAGCATGGCAATCTGCTGGAGTACACTTACTTATATTTACGAACTCAAGCAACTACTGGGAACAGGTTCAAGTGTATGTCTTGAACAGTAAACATGGAGGTTCTTGATCATTCAATTCATTTTTCTCCTAATTTTGATTTTAAGTATAATTATTCAAGCACTAAGCATTTTTTTCAGTAGTGTGCAGCAAGTTCTCACTGCAGTTAGGCTTGAACTCTTGCCTGGTTGCACATGTTTTTTCATCAGTTCCCAAATACCTGAGAATAACTAGCACTAGTTTAAAGGCATTAATCTTGATCTCTGGTTTAACAGGGTAGGACACACATTCCACCAAAAAACAAACCAACCCCATTCTCCCCCCAGTCAAACTCAAAACAATCCCCAACCCTCACCCTGGGAAATTCAAGAATCTAACACTTCAGCCTGATGGCACTGGGGATAAATTACGTCTTCCAAAAGAGATGTTTCAATCCACCATGGCATCAAGTTGCCCTCTTGAGTATCTAGCAACTTCCCATTGCTGCTGCTCTTGCTGTTCACAACAGCAGGACACTTTCAGGACAAAGACTAAATCTTAAAAAAACAGTTCAAGAAGCAAAATCAAAACAAACTTATCCTGTCTCACTAACAGAGTATGAAGGTGCTTCTGCTGCTCACCCCCATTCCCCACATATGTAATTCAGCATAGTGAACACAGGGCTACATGTGGTCTGGGCTGCAAATCTAGATCTGTCACCATTTAAATCAAGAAGAGAGTCTTTATAGCCATAAGACAGCTCTATTAAGGAAATAAAATCTTGGCAGGTAGGACCCGGACCAGCATGTTTTTTTCTAAAGCAAAGACGCAATTTTCCAGAAAATACATCAAAGTCACTAACCTTGCAAAACCCTTTTTAGAAGATTTAAGATTTCTACTCATTTCTAGATTAGTATAGGCCATGCAGCAAAAAAAGAACAAAAACTCATGAGGGACTTACTAGCCAACCAGACAGTCTTTCAGTGCTGTGTTCTCTTGTCGACACTTCACCACCATAAGAAGACCAGTTTCTTGACAGCATTTAGTAAATGCTGGGGGAAAAAAAAGAAAAAAAAACCCCCACAAACTAAATTAAAAGTTAGAAGAATGACAATTGGTAAAAATATACTCCTATGTGTATACTATTCCACATAAAAAAACCCACAGACCAGATCTGATTTTTTATTATTATTAATATATATTACCATAGTTGGCCTGGAGTCTCATTCTGTTTGTAAGGTCTTTGTCACTTGTTTAGCAACAAGACATTAATTGGGATTCTCCCCTCATATCATAAAACACGTTCACACACATACTACTATTGCTAATACCAACAAATTTCTGAAGTTATTCTTGCAGCAAATCCATGATTCTTGCACCTGCTTTTCATACTGACTAGTCGGGGCTATCACAGCAAAACAAAAGGAAGCACGGAAAATTAGGTAGGCCAGGGTTGTCAGCGTTTCCTCTACAATGAAAGCTTTTGAAATTACTGAAGGATGTTTGTATCTACAAATTAAGAGGGCAGTAATGTTGACAGCAACTACTGTCTCAAAGAAATGCCACTGGCAATGACCATCTGTGAAGGTTCCCTTGGGACAGGAGATAAGAAACTGCGAGGTCATGGTTCTTTCCTGGCATTTCCAAAAATCCCTCCTGGGAGTGCAAGGAGAAAGCCAGTAGTTTATCAGCTGGGAGTGCCAGGTTGTACTCCATGGCACTACAGTGCTCCAGGAAGGACTGCTGTCTTCTCTGTATCTTCTCTGCGTTGTGTAGAGGCCTGTAGCTGTTCCCCAGTACGGAGTTTCTTCAAAGTCCAAATGGCTAGTAGAGAGCATTGCCTACAAAAATATTGATGATCATCTACATTTCTGGGATCATGATCTCTGGCATTTAAGAACAAAGGAATATAAAAGGGAGGAGAGACAATGATCTGTCTCTTCCCAAGAGAAATGATCTTGCATCCGTTTGCTCAATGAAGTGGAAGTACCCAGTCAGTCTTAAGGGTCTCGAGAATTAAAAACAAGTCAGTGAGATACTGAAAAAGAAATGGCTTTGAGGGCTGGAGGGGAAGTGAAGTAATGGTTAAGGGTGTGTTTTTTATCTAGGAGTAACTAAAATTATGTCTCATTGTTACCAGCACCCTGTATAGATATTTCACTAAATAATAAACTAGGTAAGAATTAGCTGTTATTCCCATCAGGAGATTTCAACCTGTTTTGTTATAAGGGGTCTGAGTTAGTAATCATCTGCATTTAACAGGTAGAAAAGAGAGAGAGAGAGAAAGCCAAATGTCCAAGATGAACCAGAAGCCGGGTCAAGTACAAAGTCAAACCTGCTGTGTTCCTTTCCAGAGTTCCCTCCATTTCTCCTCTTCGGAGCTTTTCCTGGGAGTGATTTAATATCCAACAAATTTAGGGCATACAGAAATTATTACATTCTTGAACATCTTTAGCAAAACCTACAGCTAATCCAGTAACATCAAAACTTAATGATGCTACATCATACAAAGGGTAAGTCACATTATCTATACTCAATGTGTATGTACATTGAGTATGTTTATGTACCTTCAGTATATGCACATTGAGTATCATATGTCTATATATATATGCTCAATGCATTGCTCTTACTCTGTTTTGTCCAAAATCTTGTCCTTCATGTACTGACACCAGAATCTTCCACTTTTTGTACACAGTGATCAGATATGTAATATTATAGAAGTAGCAATTTTTGTATCACTTCCACTCTTTAAGCTTACTGTATAGATATACCTTCTGAAGTCATGCTGGGAATCAAAAAGGCACCTCAAACACCTGCAAGTTACTGACCACATGAAAATACGGGCACTACAGATACCAACTGTAGTGTAGTCCTGTACCTGTCCTTGTAGGTTTTCGAGACATTTAGCTAAGTTTCAGATTTGCCTACTAAGTAACTCTTGATGCTGTACGATGATGTAACTTCCATTACATCAAAACTTAAATAAACAAGAAAACAGACATTTGTGCCTATAAAAGCAGCAAGATGGAATCCTATCCTTTGCTCACAGCAGACGCCCACTGAAATGGGCATTCAGCAGTTGCGGACCTCAGTGGAACGAAATCCACCTTCTAGTATCCTGTACACTACTAACAAGACTTTAAGGAGAAAGTGATCCAACAGTTGCAAGCAACCCCTAGGTGAGGCTAATCTGCTTGCCCATGGCTATATTAATTAGGCTTTTGATAAAATAGCTTACCAAAAAAATTGTTTGCTGAAAGTGTTGATGACAGTCTGAACTGTCCTTACACTGCCAAACTTACATACATCTTTGCAAAACTTTGCAAAGAACTGACATCTTATCTACTTTGAACATATTACTGATGAACACTTAAAACGTGCTTCAGCACAGCACCTAATGTTAGACGCTGGTAACATCCCCGTACGCCGCTTGAAAATGTACCAGAGGAAAGTATGCAAAAAGTGGGTTTGAATTAACCAGTTAAGTACTAGTTGAGAAGACGCTGTAACCTGTGCTCAAAGGTATCTACTAACAACCATACTCAATTTCTACAATCTTGTTTGGTATGTGTTTTAGCTTAGACCTAAAATCATCCAAATACACAAGCACAACTTTGAGGATACTTCAGAACAGCTGAAGTTTAAGCTACTCTGAAGCAGTGTAAGCTCAGAACAATACAAGAAGTGTGCTATTAGATTATCAAAATGTTTCTTTGGCTTTTCAAGGGGAATCTGATGTTTCTTCTCTTGTTTCCTGGACTGTTTAACTGAATGCCCCTACATCAGCATGTCAGAAAAATCATACCTATTACCACATTTCTAAAAATGTCCTTTGCTTTTTCTGGGAAAAACATCAGAAGCCTGTGAAAGCTTATGGTTTGTCTAGTGACCAGTTTGATTTCTACTCTCTACAGGCACTTCCTTAAGTGCTGTGCTGGTGGTTTTTTGTAGCAATCATTCCTTCTGGAAACTGTGAAGTAAAAAAACCACTGAAGACAACAGGAGGTCCCTCTCACTTGTTAGCTCACCAATCTTGATTGGTTCAAGGCGTGATGTCCCAGTGAACAAAACCTGAACTGCAATCGCAAGCATTCCCTGGCTTCAGAAGGCCCCGCTTGTGGTACATGGCCAGGCACTGTTGCAAAGTGATAAAACTGCTTCCAGCTATCTAGCCTTAACGTTGCTGATGCTTAACAACAGAAGGGAAAAAGAAGCAGGGAAAAGCATATTGGGTATCCTCATATCAGCACACAAAATTTTATTATCCCTCTCTCCTCTAACATCCCTTTGGCAGTCACCTAAGGAGCGTGGTGCAAGATAGGTTTAGTTATAAACGTTTACCAGAAACCTTACAGGAGTCTGGAGAATGTTGTTTTATTTTTAATTATGCTCTGTCTTGCTCACAACTCTTTCATGAAACAAAACATCTCACTGTTGAGCAGCACAACGAGTGTTAAAACTACTGGTCTGGAGAATCTCACAAGTAGTGCACAATAGTTCCAGATACAATCTCAAACCAAGAATTAATCTCTGTCTCTGTAATCTTGACAATCACCACTCATTCCTGACTCAAGCAATATCTGCATTGTAGACCAAAGCTTCAGGGTGCACAGCAAGATAGCACAAAAGGAGCGGATACACAGGATCTGATTACAAACCCATTGTAGTTTAACACTTTAACAGCTACCAGCGGTAATCAGAATGTGAGGAAACCCGGTCTCACACTCAAACGAACCTGCTTCCTGATACTGCACATGATACAAAGAACAATTGCTCTTTCAGAGCAGAATTGATCTTTTAGAAATCGTGCGCATCATCCAATCTTCATGACTTTAGCAAATGGCTTTCCATGACTTTACAAGCTCATATAATGTTTTCTTTCTCCTTGCAAGCAGCAAGCTACCAAAACGGAACCTCAGGCAGCAGCAAAACTAGGTGCAAATTTGGGCGAGTCTGCAAATTCAGTGCAGGTTGTAACAAAACAGGAAGAAATGTTTCAAACAAACAATAAAGGTTATCCCCAATATCTACAAATACAAGCTCAATAAAATGGGGGACGGAGCTCAACACAACAGGAGTGAAAATGCCTTGTTAGAAAGGGACAAAAAGCTTGCCCTCCACAAAACGAACCCTGATGAGGCTTTGCCAGGACAGCTACATATGTCCGTCGCTGAATGCTCTATGCATGGGTAAGGACAGATCCCAGTACTGCGTCAAAGAGCTGCAGGTGCCTACCAGTTACCACGGAAACTGGCTACAGACCCCTCTTTCACCTGCAGCAGTTATGGTTCATGACATCATATGTGACATAGGTTAGCCCCACATGCTCCTCTCCGTGCCGTAGGCTGTGTCTGAGGGGACGCATGCTGAGCAAAGAACTCTTCTCGAGGGTACAGATCACTGAACAGTTCATCGCTGATTCCAGGACAGATTTCATCTTCTTCCTCTCTCTCAGGAAGAAAGCTTTGTGCTTCTGTTGTAAGGCAAATCCAAAATAAGTTGTGGGCACAGTTCTGAGAATTTTAAGTCTCATTACTTTTTGGCCATTACAGCCATGTAGAGAGATTTTAACTGCTAAAGCAAGCTTACAATTTAGTACCTTCTCTAAATCAACCAAGTATGTAAGGCCAAACAGTATCTTTGCCAAGATGAAGGTCTGCTTTCGACTGAACAAAAGCTGAATAACTGTATTTGAATACAGAGCCATTCAGTTTTGCCAGTTCTCACCTGCTAACTACAGCACGCTAGCATACAGAGGTGATCTGCCTATGATGGGAAGGCCGCTTAGCTCCTACGATTTTCAGGGACAGACATGAGGGCTTTGTGGCCAAGGTCAGTGATGAGCCCTTCCACGGACTGACTCTTCAGCAGGGAGCACCTTGGGCCCCGAGTACCTCGGGGAACCTGCTGAGTTTGGTCCCCGGCACCTCCAGATCTCCGACTGCCCAGGATCCAAGAGCAGTATTTCACTGGGTCTCCCTCTCTCAACTTACCTACCTGAGAAAGCAGGACACAGAGAACGAGGGGAAAAACAGCTGCTTTTGTAGATCGTAGCACATGTAAGGTTGCAGAACAATGGAAGAAAGAGCTTTTAAAAGCCTTCTAAAATTATTTCTAAAGCTGTCTGGACATGCATGTTTTTATTTTTTATAAAAATTATATTCCGAGTCTTTGTATAATTCTGTTCAGATACAGAACTATACAAATAATGTTGGAAGTATCAAGAATTATTTTTGAATGTCTGACTATTATTGAGTATATGTGATGGTTGATTAGGAACTGCTTTAAATTACAGAGCATCTTTTTATTAAGGTTTCTTTGATAATTAGGTAGAAGGTTGACTCAGTAAAGAACTTTGTTTACAAAGATCTTTACAGTCCACATAAATCTTTGCTGAAAAATAGTCCGTATCTAAGAAGAATGTTTTTCTTCAGTATTTTTAATAGCTTTTTCCCCCAACTCTGTTTTATAACCTTACTACAAGATAATATGGGAAGCAGATGGAAACCGAAGTGAAACTGGGTAACAGTTCTCTTATCTCAGATTTGTGAAATAAATTCTTTCCCTGTCTATCCAAGCAGTCAGAGAGGCATATGCAATAATCAGCACATTGAAGTGTTGATTTTCAAACTTTGTAAGATCAGATACATTACCAGAAAGTTAGTTACAGCACAGTTAGTTACAGTTGGTGGGGGTCCAACAACAGATGTCCTGGTACATATACTTAATTTAAAAAAAAAAAGGGGGAAATAAAAAGCCAGGGTACTGCCCATTTTTACCTTGGAACATATTCATAGGTTAAAGAAATATTTGCTCCTCTATGATGAAAATAAAAACTTGTAGGATTTTGACTCAAAGGGACAAACCAAGATCTGGCATAACACAGAGCCACAGCTCTGCTGCAATAAAGATAATGATTTTCTTCCACACCATTAAACCACACAAGGTTAAATTTAACATTCTTAATCTCAGTGCCTGCAGACGTACAAACACTGGACAACAAAAACAAAACACCATATTTAAGATGCAATTGTTGTTTATGTAGCTTATAACACCCCTCCTCCCCCAAAAAGAGGTAGGCTGGTCTCTTCACTGTGCTGCATTCAAAACGAAATGGCAGAATCTCTGTGTCAGACTGCAAAAGTTTCACTAACATATACATACAGGAAAGACCTTATGGAAAAAACTGTAACTCGCTGCCCCAAGCATTAAAAATCATCAGGAAGTTTTTATTTTTTTGTGATTTAATGAAGGGGAACAACCAGCAAGGAGATTATATTTGTAGGGGATTTTTTAAAGTAATTTTTTTTTTTACTTTAAATATTTAAAAATATTAGATACTTAATTATTTCTTTCGGCAAACATTAAAGTCTCTCCATGTGCAAAGCAAGCGAAGAACAAAAATTGTTTGGGACCCATCTCCAGACAACCAGCTGCATGGAACCTGTGTTGATGTAACAATGCCAAGGGATCATCATTCTTATTTTCAGTGTATGAACTGTGTGTAGCATGACGGCTATTTCTGAAAGTTCATTTTGTGCAGATTCAGATTGTAACAATACTTGGTCCTTTCCTACTGACTCATATTGCAAAGTGTTGGGAATTCACGTAATATTAGAACTGTAGTTTTATCAATCATAGTTATGTATCTATTTTGCAGGTGTTCTTGTACACAAAATAAATGAAATTCCCCATTATCAAGATAAATTGATCCTCTCAGGTCTGGCTCTAGTTTATTTAAAGACTTTACAATTTTACTACTTAAGAAAAAGTCCTACAGAGGTGTTATCTCACCATTTATATTTTCTCAACACTTATGATACTGCTATCACACTCTTAAAATAAAAAAAAGCTTGTATCATGATCCAGACCAGGCTTATGTTCTATTCCTGGGGTAGGTTTTTTTCTTTACACAAAAAAGGAAAAGTTTTTTTCAACGTTTGGGTCATTCCTTGAGCTCTACCACTGGGTGGACAAAAGATGTCCAAGTAACAATGTGGATTTGGCGGGGCAATGGTAGAAGGAGGAGGAAACAGTTCCCTTTAAAATGTAAACAAGGACAAGGTTTTAAAATCTATGTTTGTAAAATGTGTACAAAAAGATTAAAATGATACAAAACATAATCAGCAACATTTTATGGCAAAGTTATTATGCTTTTAATTTTGTATTAAATTGTGGTTTATTAGCTTGTTACTTTGAAGATTACTCAGTATGCACAGAACAGATTACTGGTGCATTTAATGAGCCAAAGGAAGTAGTAGGATGAACATGAAAAGATTGTTTTACATTGTAGAGTACGAGCTATTTGATATTTCCAACACAGTACAAAAGAAAGCTTCTCTGTAAGATTGATCATGGTTCAGTTAACATCACTGAATATCTAATACCTCCAACTCAATTAATTCTCACCTGATTAAGATCAGTCTGATATTCAAACTAAATCATCTCTCCAGTCAAGTAGAAATCAATATTTCTGATTTTACTTTTAAATTACAATAACAAATAAAATACATGCATCGTCAGTATGCCAGGAGTAGCTTTCCTATTCTAGTCTACTATGGCATGCATAACACAGCTGATTAAAGAATTATTCTAATTTGAGCAACAATATATATAAGACAGATTAATTTGAATAGAGGGAGATAGCATGAAATAATTAAATGCATCTTATATAGGGCAAAGAGAAAATTGACATAAAATAACCTTGATTCTTTCAAGTGAACCTCTGTTATCAGATCAAATACTTTGTCTCCACAAATATTCATCTGCTGTAACATAAAAATAATCATATACTTTCCATTTTCCTGCCCATCACCACCCCCCCAAAAGGCTGCTCCATTTCAGCTTTTCTAACTCCAACGTATTGCTGGGGGCATCTGTCCTGGGGCAGATGATCAATACGTAGTAGCATACAGCACAGGACTGGGGAGGAGAGACGATTCCAGGAATCCAGAGATTTTAGGGAAGGCATATTCCCCATGTTAAATATCTCTCCTCCTGCCCAATCTTTTCCAGAGCACTCTCAGCACGGAAAACCAGCTTTTTCTTAAAGTATACAATGCAAACAGAGATTGCTCCAGTAGACTACAGCATCTCTTGCACTCCAGTATGAAATGCTGGAAAGCCACCTGTCTCGTGATTGAGAGGTGAATGTACAGCGGGAGAGAACTGTCAGGAAGGCAGATAGCACAACTGTGCATCTGCAGAGGAAGAATATTTCCCAAAAAACTAGAAACTGTTTCTCTGAACACATTGCCTTGGGGTAAAGAATACATGTTATCAATATCCTAGAAACAAATCTGAAAACTATGCTTTAGGGGACATTTACAATTAGAGATGAGAAAATAACATACTGAATCAGACAAAGGGCCCATTTGTCCTGTGTACCATCTTTCTCAGAAGCCAGTAATAGCTTCTTCAGAAAAAGGTGCCAGAAAGTCTACGTTATGGAAAAACATTTTCTCAAGTGAAGTTTCTCCCTAACCCCTATCAACTGTAAGCTTGGCTTACACCTTGAAGCATAAAGTTCTCACATGCCTTTCAAAACCCTTATGATCACTTGCACAGTGGGTCTAAACTGACAAGCCTCCCAGAGAAGAGGCAGAAGAAAGAGGAAAAAAAACACTCCCAATACCAAAAAGGCATATACTAGCCTGAATTCCTTCAACATCTATCTGCCCCGGCTTGCTTAAGTCCTGCTGAAGTCCCAACTATTGCAATTGTGGTTATTTGTGTCATACCATGGATGCCTTTTTCATTAGCAAGTTTTCAAAATCCTGCTGCAAAAATTAATTGGCCTCAAAGTACCCCTCGGCTGGATGTAGAATAGGCCAAAGCAGTAGGCAGGAAAGGCAGTCTGCGCAGATCAAAAATGTTTGGGGGTTGTTTTTTGTTGGGCTTGTTGGTTTGGGTTTTTTTTCAGACCAATCCAGTTATACTTGCTCTGTAAATGCCATCTACCTTCACTTAGAAGCAACAGTCTTCAAAGTTTTCATCTCTTAAATGCATAGATACTACAAGTTTCTGGTTTTGGTCTACTGCTCACATCTGGCAAGAGCATTTCTTTTCTGAAATTAAGGCTTAGAAGGGGCTTTTGAAATGAATATAGGAAATCAATGGCTTATTTAAACTTTCTGTTTCAAAAGTTATCAAAAAATTATTGGTTTTTTCGTTTGTGTTGTTGGTGGGTTTTTTAGAAACCACAATACCACACCAATTCTGAAAACACATGTAAGGCATGTAGGGATTCTCCATCATCATTTAATTCAAAACAGAAGTCATTGCTCAGCTGTTGATCTACTTTTTGTTACAGAAACATTAACAGGGTTTCCGTTGTTTTCAAACCCAACAATCATTAAAGACCGATTTTCTGGGAAAAAAGAAGATTTTAAGAAACTAGCATCAAGGAATGACAAATAAATCCAAGAAAGCCATGGACAATGAAGACTGAGTCCCATTCCCATAGGATGCGGAGGCTCACACTGGGGGAACCGCTCTCACCGGACTTATTATACATGTTCTGCAGTCTAAAATTTGCTCCCATTTGGACTGAGAATTGTGAATGTTTGTCAGAGGTATATCCAGAAACCCCAAGCAACAGCAGGAAAGTAATTCTGTCTGCCCGAATTAACCCACACTTGTCTACAGCAGATTGTTGGATCTTTTCTTCCTAATTTCATAATGAACACTAAGAGACAGTAAATGACACTGAAAAGTAGCAAGTTTAAGAAAAACAGTTTCGTTTAAAAAAAAAAAAAGACTGAGGAACGCAGCCAAACGCAGTAATTCAAGCCAGCCCAATCAGTACAACTAACAAAAAACCAGACAAATACTTAAAACAGATAACAAAAATATGCCAGATTAAAGTAATTAGAGTTAAAAACCAGAATTCTGAAAAAAACATACACATGCAATCTCACGGTATTTTCAGCAGCTCTTAGTTCTGCCGCTTGGACAAAGACAGGTCAGCTCTCCTCATTCTACCTTTCTGTATCAGTACTACACACATGAGATCTGATCAAAATTACTTTTGGGGTACGAGAGGTGGAAAGATTAAAGTTAGTTTTAAGTTTGATAAGAATTCTGAATGCACACATTAAACTTGACTAGGGAAAATGTTTTCCTAAGTAATCACAGAGCCAGAAAAGAAGATTTTTAAAAAACACCTTAAAAACCACCATTTTAAAATGCACCTTAAAATGTCAGATAGTACTTTCCTCACTATTGCTGAATGCTGATGAAATGCTGTGGTAGTCACAATTGATTAGTAATATGCCTTTAGTCACTAGAATTTCAACAGAACTTGGACTTCAACAGCAAATGGAGCTTTGGCACAGATGATGCAGAGAAACATCTACTTGTTAGCTTTAGTTAGCCTTAGTGTAGTGGGCACAAGCTTGACCTGATCTGATCTCCCATCCTGGATTTCCAGATTTGTCAGCATTTTTTGTATGCGTGTGTATACACATGTATTTATACATGTGTGTGTGTATTTTACCCCAAACATACAGAAATATAGTACACTGTCACATTTACAAAGTTCCAGCAACCCAGCTATTTAAGAACTGAGAGACAAGTCCTCCCGCCCCTGACTAAGCAAGACACACAGACCACAGCAGTATGAAGAGGAGGGTTATGTCCTCAGAAGACGGGAGAAATAGCAAAGGCACAACTATTATGTATAAGGCTTTGCAGTGACTGTACTTTGTCAGGCAAGGCAGATTTAAGTGCTCAAAGATGACAATCTGCTGGGCTATTCAGGCAGATTTGTCAAGAAAAGCAGACCTTCTTTTCTTCCCATTGAAATGACAAAAAAAAATCCTTTTAAGCAAAGTAAACACATTGCTTTTAAACAGTTTACTTGGGTAAATCATGATTTGTCAACTAAAGATACTTGCTTTAGGAATGTTCTTGTCAAGTACAAGCACTGCCTTCTATATAAGGTTCCAGGTAAAACACACCCAACGAGCACAGCCACCTAGTTAAACTGCACTGGTTTTAAACAACTGCTTCCTTTAAGACTGACTTGATCTAATTTTCCTCCCACCCTGCAGTAAGTATCCCTGACATGAAGCATTACCATACCAGGCGCTGGAAGAGGCAGAACTGGAACAAACGCAAGTTCCCCCATGGCTACTGTCTGTCACTGCCTCCTTCTATATAAACAAGCGCATCCAACTTGAGCTACGCAGAGCAGCCTCGCTGCTGCTTATCCTCCCACCTCCTTCGGGAGCTGCTGAGCCGCTCAGGGACAGCTGAGAAGTTAGCATAACAGATGATTAAAAGAAACAACATCCCCCTCCCTCTGTCCCATAGTGACTGACTCCTTAGCTGAACTCCAAAGTTAAAAAAAAAAAAAAAAATTATAAAAGACAAGAGATTCACTGAGTGGCAGAAATAGCAGTAATGTCCTTCTACCACACGGTGGAGATAGAGCAGGTCATTTAGGGAACTCTTGAAGAAGCAATCGCACTGCTATTCCACCATGACACCAGCTCTAATTTACAGCATGTTGCTTCGAGGATATTTCTTCCCCCTCAGTTCAATTTACCGTATTTCCAAAAGTATAATTTTGACTCAAAGTTCCAATACCGAAGGTATTATTACTAATTATTATTATCATCATTATTATTATTATTCTTTCTCCCTCCTCTGAATGAAACAAAATATCCTCTAAGCAAAAGTGAAATGTATTTCAGGGTTCCAGCTGGAGGGTGAGGGTGGGATGGGGCGTGCAGAATAGGGTCAAAATTTCAGGCCTTCTGGGCACTCCAACAAGGATAATTGATAACTAAAGATTAATACACTTATGCTCTTCTAAAAGAAGAGGAAGTGACTTTCCTTCCAGGTCACAATTCATCCTATATTCCTTTCCAACCATCATTCCAACATCTCCAAAACAGGCTGCCATGTACTTACCTTGGTTTGCAGTATATGTTTAGTTTCTCTCTTTTTTCAGAAATTACTAGCCTTCAGCATATGCCGGTCTGGAGGTGCGGGAGGAATGCCTGCTGAATGAGGTATTACTCAGTGTTTGTAAGGATGACAGAACCAGAAGTGTAATTTTTCAGAAACAAAACAAAAAAAACCCAAACAACTTGTGCTGTGTCTATATTCTGAACTGTATACTGAAGAGTAACTCGACACTTTGCAATGGTGGCCACAGCGTGATAAAATATGTGCAATTACTTTTTCAAAAGAGTGCATCATTGACTATGTAGGCAGTCAGAATTTCGGACTTCCCTATTCATTTCATGCTTTTGACGAGATGAGTTTTAACGATGTGACAAGAAAGGACACTACCAAAGCTTAGCAATATCTGGAAATTTGGTAGTAACTGTGTAACATTTATTTTCCGTCTTCTGTAAATCACTACTTGTTTTAACTAAACAACTGTGATAACCAGATAGCTAAAAAGGCCTGAATACCAGACAGCAAATAATCCAGCCACACTCTTCCTGTGTCTTTGAAACTGTTGCACAAAAGCTTTTTCAAACAACAAAGCACTACAATTCAGTATTTTGTTCAGGTCCTGGAAAACTCTCCATGAGCTGTGAGCACTGCATGCTGCTCTGCAGAAACAGGGTGATTACAATTCTCCCCTTGATCAGGAACTCCCCCAGGCCACACACCCTCCCTTGAGCTAGTAATACACGCTTTCTTCAAACTCTTCAGAGACATTAAACTGAACAGATGAGGCCAGTGCCATTCAGAACAATGCAAGAACGGCAGCTTACTACAGCCGTACTTACAGAGTGGTTCCATTCTGGACCAAAGGTTTGCATAAAGACAGCAATCAGTTCAGGTGCTTCTAGTCACGGAGGGAAACTGATCATGGAAGGAAGGAAAAAAATCCCCAAAACAACCAACCCACCCTCCCCTCTAACCTACCATGTCTTTTGGTCCGATAACAGAGCTTCCAGGAATCATTTACCACTCAGGCAGACTGGGCATGGACATCAAGCACCAGGGAGCAGGATAAGGCAAGACTGATGACATAAGAGCTCTGCTGACAAAGTCATTTGTTTTGACAAGGAAGCACCAGGCTGAAGCCGTGATGTCATGCCCAAGCATACAGCAGGTACAACCAAGCAGATGCTTCTGTGACACTACTGGCTGTTGGAACCAAAGAGTACCAGGCCAAAGAATTCTACGTGTATAAGGGGTTCTATTAATAAACCTGATTATATAGAGAAATTAAGGTATGTGGTCATTTCTCCATAGCAAAGGTTGTAATTTTTAAGACAGTAAAATGAAATACTTGTAGACAGAGGATTCACAAACAAGCCTTTGACAAAGCCACGAAGCAAAACAAAATGCACCAGGAACTCTTTGTCAGCTATGAAAGTCCCTAAAAAAGAGGAACTCTTCTTCACTGTAAGGCTTAATGGGCAAATGGCATAAAAATCTGTATAATACCATGGACTTCACTGGCACTAATCCAGAGTTAGTTTGGTAATGAAGCCTCGGGGACAGCGCTCTAACTTCTGACAGTCAACTACACTGTGTTCCTCAAGCTGTATGCACACATGTACTCAAGTTGGGCAGGAGGTGCTTGTTTAACCGCATCTGTTCTGCCTGCTCCAAGTATCTTGTTTCTGATGCAAAAAGACTTGAGAGTAATACAGTCTCAACACTGTTATGAAAGAAACAGCAAAAATAATCACATACATGTGGTTTCCATATTTAGAAAAACAACTGCACTTTAAAGAATTTATTTCTTTAAAGAATTTATTTCTTTATTTCTGCTACAAAACCATTGGCAAAGGAGACATTAAAAGTTTAGACAAGGAGAAATATATATGTGGCTTTAGTTTAGAAGCCATTTTAGTCACACTTCTTCCCATAGCATGAGGATACTTCTTATGAAATATCCTATGCCACCCAAACAAACAAGAACTACTCAGTTTTTGTCAACTGGTTTCTAAACAAGAGACAAAGTCCATTTCTAACAAGCTCAGTCACAGTATCCATAAACAGGGCTCAAGCTGCTGTAAGGGAAGATGTGACAGAAGAGCCCTGCACATTTGCCAGTGGCAGCTGAGGACGCTAAGAATTCAAAGCAGCATTCAGTGGCCAGGACACACACAGAAACTGACTGAGGGTCTTAATGCTGCCATTACCGTGGCCTTCTCAGCAGCACCCTTACATCCCCATGTAACCTTTTGTATTTCATGTCTACTTAGGACTGAAAGCTCTTTGGTGTGTATCCCGACTTCTATGTAAGGACCATTCCTGGTTGGGACCTCTCAGTGCTATGACTGGATGACCGTGAGTACCTTTTCCACTGGTAGACTGAAATTACAAGAACATAATCTGGCTAAAAATCTTTCCTCCATTTTCTGGGTTCTGAATTAAATGAGCTTTACTCACTGAATGCAGATGTACACATGCCTCCACCACCACAGATTTGTCAGTATGTAAGTTTTTCCAAAGACTTCTCTCACCTTTATTCTGAAAGAAAAAAAACCCACCCAAAAGCTAGCATATGCTGTATTAATGTAAAACCCCTAGAGGGCAACTAAGCTTCAATTTCAACCTGCATAAATATTCAGCTCCTTAACTAGTTTACAGATTATGTAAACTATTTCCTTCAACCTTGGGTTTTTTCCCCTCATTTAAAAGAAATGAATCCTTTTCATTCTCAAATCACATTACTGCTGCCTATTTAGTGTAAGTTAATCACCACTCTCCAACCAGAGACTGAGTTCTCAACCCAACAAAGCTCAAATGTGTGCAAAAGAGAACAATAAAGAAAACACATGCAAGGGCCTCATTTAAACAAAGACAGAAAACAAGCATATGAAAGTCTGAAATCACTTTCTTTGCATTAAAGACCTTTAACAATACATCTTGTTTATTATTCAGCTTAGTATTAATTTATTGCATGGCATCTGTTTTCTTGTACAGCAGGCTGGTTGCAAGTCTCAGATTTATGAATTTAAGTTTATACTGTTGGGATTATTTGCCTCTTCTCCCCGACATACTATGATTTCAGCCTTATATATCATAAGTATTTGGGGACAAAAAAAAAGTGATGAATCAGGAAATAAGATGTCAAATTAGTTATGGAAAATAGTTTCATTTATTCTTACAGTCTTCAACTAGACTCCGGGCCTGCTGCTAGTGGTGAAAGAAAAAAAACAGGAAGTAATTGGGGCCATAAAAATAAAAAACGTTTGTTCGATTCCAAGTGTTCTCCCCAAATTTTAAAATTGGTAACTCCAGTGTCCAGCTGAGATTTGTTTGTAATGAAGTAGCAGGCATCAACTGCCTTTCCCCTGCTTTCCACCAAATCTCGGTGGGAGCTGAAAGTCACTTACTATCCTGCCAGCCCACATCTGCACAGAACCTGCAGACACACTGATGTTTAACATTAGAGGAGGCACTAACAAATCAGTGGGAATCCCACGCAATATGGAAGCAACCTGAGATAGGGAGGAAAAAAAACAGCTCAAAGGAATCCTTAGCAAATGCTCACAAAGCCCAAGGGTTTCTACATGGCTTTTGCAGGAGATCAAATACCCTAACAAAAATTCATAGCATAGCCATCCTTGCTTTATGCATACCAATGCAATGCCACATATGTATTTGACCATGATAGTTCTCTTTCATATATGGTCTTATCCTCATTTACATGTGTGAACAGAGACTAAAAATGACTACCAGTGGAATTCACGTTACCTAATTTTCGCCACCTAAAATTTACATGTCTCACCTAAAGCTGATTCTCAAAGTACTTTGCTCTCCTTGCTCCCTTGAAAAGAGAGAGAGAGAGAGAGCGTGCGCACGCAAGGTACTTCCAGAATGCAGTTCGGTCCTACCTAAGAGATTTAAACAGGATGACTGGTTTAGACTAGACATAACTTTCAGATGACTAGAACTGGGACAAAATGTCTCCCATCCTACATGACTTAACAAAAAATCATAAAGGAGGAGTTCAGGGAGCCAACATAAATCTCCAAGGCTAGTGCTCCACTCACAAGGGTCTCCTCTCTGAACATCACAGAACAGTATGAAGTAACTGCTGCCCCACAGGAGCTTTGAAAGACTGCAGAAGGGAGAAGAAGAGGGCTAGACACTGTTTCTTATTCAGATTCATCCCCTCTGATTGCTTGAAATAGAACAAGCTTTAAATGATCATTCTGACTTTTTGCCACAAGTTCAGCCAAGGCTTAGAGACTTGAGCACTGGAGAACTGTTAGTACAAAACCTGCCCAAGTAAAACGTTATTGTGCAATCAGTTAGCGTTTGGACACACAAAACACTGGTTACTACTGTATCTCTTTATACGGATGCCCACAGCACATGGTAGAACCTAAACTTTAGTATACCACCCTTGTAATCAAACTTAAGACACTGACTATATTGTATTAGAAACTAGGGAATTCCACCTGCTTCACATAAAGCAATTATAGTCACTGTTACAATTTACCCTTTAAATGAAATGCGTCTCGGTGGACCTGAAATACGGTAATGCAAACACTAAATTGCCTTTAAGTACTTTTAACACACTCACAGAGGTGGTTTTTTCTCCTCCTTATTAGAGTGGCTGAATTAGCTTTCAGGCAAGTCACGTCACCGCAACTCAAACACTCGGGCAATAGAGATAAGTAACGTCAGGTCTAGAACAAACAGCACTGCACTGAGACCACTGCTTATGCCTCAGAGTGAAAATACTTTTATGAACTACAAGCCCTGCGTAAGACCATGAGATCAGAGTTAGGTTGCACTAACAGAATTGCCTGTGAAATGTTGCATCGGTTTCCTAAGCGAAACTAGTTATCATTTAGAAGAGAACTTCATTCTGCAGTTATGCCAATCCAGCAGTTTTCCACAGAGACTATAATATATTTTTGCATTTAAAAATCCAACATGGAATCCTACCTTTCATTAACAATAGCAGTAATGAGACACTAATTAGATTCAGGTACATAAACGCATATTTGAATATGTAAGTAGTTATCCAGAAGAGAATGGAACTAGCATATTTAACTTAGGCAAAAAAAAAAATTTAATCACATGCCATGTTTTCCTGAATTGATATTTAAACAGCAAGAGCAGAAGAGGAAAAGATGAGACCAGAACTATTCATCTGAATTACTAGTCTGTTGGGAGAATGCAGATAAAGCAACAGTTGTCAACTCTGTTAAATATCTTCCTTCGCAGAAGTGCAAAAATTATTTTTGGGGATTGTAACTTATGTAAGTATTCTCCGCCCAACAATGAATGCTTCTCAAAAGTTTATGCACAGTCAGTAACTAGTATTTACATGAATAAATGTAAATTTTCATAGCAGAGTGAAGAGGACAGATTCTTCAAACAATATTCTGGTTTAAAACTGATGAAGTTTCATAGTTGCTCAACAGATGAAGCATATCAAAATGAACTTACACAATAGCCTTGCTGAAGCAAAAGGATTATTTTCCACACCATTCTCACTCCCCCACAAAGGACTTAAAACTTTCTCAAGCTGTTTTAAATGTATAAAATAAAAAAATTCCATCACCTATACAAGTATATGTTTTTTATTTTCCAACTAGTTAAATCAGGAATAGTTCTCAAAAGTACAAGATGAGGACACCTCTATTACAAAGAGAAAGCTGAAGAACCATTAGTGCTATTACTCAACAGTAATGAAGCATCATTATGGTAATACAATATATTTTAGGTAGGTAATATAAAATATTTTAAACATACGACATTGGATAGACGTCATTGAAGACACCACAGAAGCTCTGAGCTCTGTTAGTACCCTGTTAAAGATGAATTAGTTAGTTAATTACTAATTAATTAGTAATTAAATCTTTGGTTATATAACCCCAAACAGTATACGTTCTTTTATATTCTTCTTTTCATATTCTATGGAAAGCAATGGTAAGTTTCTGTTCATTAACCAGATATGTGTTGAAGCCTACATTAAGGTAATAATGCGGAACAGCGCCTTAAAGTAATATAAGAATGTAAACATTATGGCCTGGCAGAATTTCATCCTGAACTTCCCCACTGGCAGAAGGAATATGCCCATTTGAATCCCTCACAGTCTTGTGTGCTTGCCCTGCTGTACTGGCTCTCACTCAACATGCTATGTTTCTTCAACCATGTTGACTTTTGCTTTCAAACACTTCCCTCACTGAGATGCTCTGTAATATGGAAAGATATGGAAGGGGCATTTCCTGCACACCCAAACTTTGTGTAAGCTGCATTGTTGGGGTAGGAAATGGAATGGCACACAAGACAGGCACCAGCTTCTCCAGGGTACTATTCTATAGCCATACCTAGGATGGGTATCATGGACAAATTAATGCTTGTGCAAAACCTGTAACGCATAGGTTTTCCATATTTAGGAGCTAAATTTCCTCAGCAACATTTACACTATACTTTTGTTATGCTTCTTAAACAATGAACAGAAAGCACACTCTGTAAGTTGGAGAGCTTATTTACATTAAGAAGGAGCATTAAAAAAAACACTCAGAAAACACAAAGCAAAGAAACAAGAGGAGGAAATCAGGACAGATGAGGAATGACAAAGATTATTTACACCAGAAAAAATAAAGAGTACTTTTCATCATCGGCCTTATGAATTATTTTGACTGGGCTGTCAGCTTCACTGTAGAAAATTACCACCCCAAAGGCAGGAAAAAAAGTAATGGGCAACAAAGTATAATACTGGAAGTTGCAGACTGTGGTCACTCTTACTTACTTGGTATAATTTTCTTCAACCTGAAAGCACTAGTTCTCCCTGTAAATTTAAAAGTCATTTTTTACGTTGTTATATTAAGGTTTGGGAGGTTTTTTGTTTTAAATTCGCCATGCTCCTGAAAATGGCTCTGGAATCTCAGGGCCCAACGCCTTCCCTAAGCAATGACAGGGACTCAGGTAGAAATGGTTTTCCAAACAAGCCTTTTATTTTCCCTTTTCTGTTTCCTCTTTTTGCTTTTTTTTTTAGATAAAACAGATTGTCCTATTTCTTCCATTCAAAGTGCTGCTTTTATTCAGACCACTACCAGGAATCCGTCCAATGTCTGAGAACATAAATGGCTTGATATACAAAGAAAAGTTAGTTTAGACATTAAAAAAACTCCCAAACTTAGAAAACAAAAAGCGTTCTTTGAACAGTAAAAAATAACTAAGCATTGGAACAGCCTGTCTATAGAAGCTGCAACATTAACCAGATTACAGGACAAACACAGGCATACCAGATATGGCCACAAGAGAAGATGATGGCCCAAAGTGTCTTCTGAAAGTCCGTTCCAGCCCTGCATTCCTCTTACGCTTGACAAATATGCCCTCCAATGCGGAGGTAATTTTCTAGAGCACTCAGGCTCAACAATCTCTTTACAGAATTGAAGCTAATGCTATTAAAGGCCAGTCTAGATTGCATCAAGAAGTCCTGCTGTCAGCTCTCTCCTATATGCTTCCACATTATACACTTCCTGTACATTTCCCACATATTAAACAATAGCATTCAGAAGTCCTTTTTGCCAACATAAGCTGTGTCTCCATAAAATGACTTTTAAAAGGTTAGATTGACAGTCTACAGCCACAGGTGCGATTACATCTCAAGCCACACCTTTGCAGTGCTTTTTCACCAACTTCATGAGCATCCCATTACAGCAAAGTGTATAGGATATTTCTGTCACCAAGAAATAAAGCAAAACCTTTATCAAGCCTGGTATGCAAGTGTAATGATGACTTTACACACATAAGCAGATCATATGATTTAGTATTTCGAAAAGGACTATTTAAATATCTTTAAAATATGTTGTTGATTTGGAGGCTCGGAGGGCATATTTAGTTTATATGGAAGAGGGGGAAAAAGAAGAATGACTAGATACTTCCTTGAGAGATTCTGGATCACAAGAAGAAAGAAGGCTATAAAGCATAAGACATTGTATGTGATAAAATGCATACAAGGAAAACCTGAACTTGACTATTAGAAGTTAAAAAAGGCATCTCAGACTTAAAGAAACCATTCTTTAAACTCATTATAGGAAAAAGGTAAGAAGGCAGATCCCTTAATACCATAATTGAAGTTCAAAATTCCCTACAACTATTTCAACTCCTTCCCAATACAGTAGATATCAAGAGGAGAATCTGTTCACTCTATCCAAGGGAAATTTTCATCCACTGCTCTGCTACACTATCTTCTTCAAAATTCCTAATGTAAGTTCCTTTCCTACTCATTATCCCATCAAAATGATTACCTTCCATCCCTTACATGATCCCCTTCAAATCCTTTACTAGTATCCCTCTCGAATCTAGAATACAGCAGCTAAATTGTTTTTCTTGCTCCCTGATCATAAATATAAAGCCTCATCCATACCTCCAATGATCTGTACAGCTCTAGTATTCCTTGTCCATTCCCTTTCACATCCTCTGACCAGCTCTGCAGCTCTTGATTCCTCATGCAAAATACTTCTCGCCTTCTGTCGTAAGCTTACACTTCATGTAAGGGTATCTATCCTGATCTTAGGCAGCACTTGTTCCAGGCGCTCTTTTCTGCAAGGTTCCTTTCTTCTGATTTTTGAGGGTGATAAACTGTTAAAAATAAAATTCAGAGGGATGACAATAGAACACAAGTGTTTTATGACCTTTTATTGCTGTAGCCTTTACTCCCTTCTCAAGCATCAGACCTGTAAGTAGAACACTCTTCAGAGCACAGATCTCCCTACTCCTTTTCTATGCAGCACCACAGAGACAACTGTTGGAAAACAATTACAATAGCAACAAAATTAAATTTGGGGGTAGGAAAGAGGGGGGTTATTTTTTGTTGCCATTATTAAAAGGACCTGAACAATAATATACATGAATGTGGTTCTACTCAGCAACAAACAACATTGTTTCTACTTTAAAAAAAAGGTTGTGCATTGTCAGTGTTGTTACCACAGGATCCATTAACTTCTGTATCAAAGAATAAGTGCCAGAGGGACAACTCACTCAATTTAAGCTAAGCAATCTTTAGAACTACTGTTCCAGATGGAAAAAGAAGTTTAAAATGTTTTCATCCCAAAACAGGATGAAAATTTGAGATTTCATTAAACAGACTCTGATGTTTCCAGAACACCAAAAAGCAAGAAGAACATTTAGACCACCACATCTTGTTGGAAGCGTGTTTGTTTGCCAAACTATTTCAACTTTAACTTGCATTCCCTGACAAGGCCTGTGTTTCCAGCCCTTTTTTTTTATTGGCTCTGCTGACTCCTAATATTCCACGCAAAGATATGTACAACAGGTACTCCAGTCTACAGGAAATAATGGAGATCAAAACTACAAGTCTCATAATGCACTGCCTCATAAAATCAAAGCATATTAGATGAACCTGCAACTATTATTCTGATTCCTGTTTAGCTCAGCTGGAATTAATACTTCATTTCCATTTTTGTGATTTGGATGAGCAACTTTCTTTGGCAAATACACGTGCCAACTTCGTGCGTTTTCTAAAGAAAAATGGTGGACAGAATTTTTCCCCTATTACCTTGCCCTGAATATCATACTTTCTTTACAAGGTCAATACACTGCTTGTAGGCTATCTGAAACCTCACTATTTATTGTATTTCTGAATACACAGTAGCTACTTTTTGACCAAACTAAGTTCTATTTTCCACTACTGAACCTAATGGTATCTACACAACACATTCTGACTTCAACACTTGAAAAATAACCTATTTTCTGTGTGAAAGTAACCCCAGGGTAATATTCATAATTCATATACAATATAAATATTTATACACATGCAAAGGGAATATAGCATGACCTCTTAAAAGTATTAGATTTATTTACACAAAGTGCTAACTGTTACTGTTGAATGTAGTATCTAAGAGGGGTTTATAATCCAAAACTGCAAAGCAACTACTTAATACATCTTTAAGGACATGCAGTTAAATTAACAGTTACCATAAGTCACATGCGCTGCCCTTAACAGTGCATTGCTATGTGCAACTATAATATGGGTCATGTAATACTGCAATACTCTAATACATAAGCTACAGTATCTGTAGGTTATCACCACCATCAATGAATGGATACCAAAAAACCCTACAGAACCCCAACTATGCCCTCAATTGCTGGCAGTAAGAATGACTGACACAGAAGTATCAAAACATGTCAACTGGGAAGGAAAACTGAGAATCAGCAAATAGTGTATATAACATCTAGGAAAAGATGCAAACCTAGTCTTGGTAAGAGGCTGCAATAACAGCTACCCTAGCCTCCCCCTTTTGTTGGGAGGAGAACTTGGCTATGTCTCCCCTATCCACTGGCTGCTGCCCTATGGACACTCACCTCACAGACAGTCTCTAAAGACTGATCTAAATACCACGAAATACCTCAAGATCAGTAGCTACAGGCAAGTTTGTATTTCTCTATTTTTACAACTTGCACCAAACTGACCTCACCAGGACCCTAAGACATGGAACCAACTATTCAATCTAACAGTATAGAGTTTACCAGTGGAGAACTGGAAATAATTAAAGCACATAAAAGGCAATCTTAGCTTCAAAAGAGCTAAACACCAGACATAACCCAGACAGATTCAATTCTTCAAAAGTCACAGGATATACATTAATGCTAGCGTCCTTCCTGAAAGAAACAAGTTTTAAGAAAGGATGTCAGAGAGACTTGACACTTTTCTCATCACTGGGTAAGGAACTTCCAGGTGCAGAAGTCACAAGAAGAGACAAGCAATGATCCAGATTTGATGGGGAGTTTGTCAGGGAGTAGTGATATGACTAAAGGGTAGAAACAACTGAGGATTGGATCTGGATCTTGGAACTGAAGAGGATTTGGATCTTAATTGCAAGTCCAACACTTCCAGTGATCCAGGAAATAAAGACAAAGACAATTGGTTTTCTCCTTTCTTTATACCCAGGTATAGTACTTCCATTCTGCAGATGTTAAAACACTATCAATCCACAGTCTGAAAGAATAGTTTTCATCCTAAAACTGGGTCACCAACTCAACACCACAATATAATACTTGTATCTCATCGTAAAAGCTGCAAAAGAAGCAATGCTATTGTTCAATCTTCAGCAGTTAGCGTGGTCAGTGCTCTTGTCATGAGCTACAATATGTACTACAATATTCCAAAACTACCATGTACTACAATAATCCAAAACCATGCAGGTCTCTTCTATTTAAACCAGCATTTGTTAGCATCATGTAATTAATTTATGCTATCTTAATATATTTATGCCAGACAGGGAAAACAATTTGAAATTCAGGATCTTAACCAGAAACCAATAAAATCTCTTGAGAAAACCAAATTGCAAGACTGGACAAAACATAGGTAACCTATCGAGGTTGTCATCTATGAGCTCTGAACTACCAATATCACTTTAATATCTATGCATAAAAATCTCAACCAGGTAAGAGAATCAAAATTAAGACGGTGCTTGTAGGATATGGCAACCTGGCTGAAATTGATATTCATTAGAGTACTCTTTGCATGAATAGGAGCATTTGGACTCTTGTGGTCTTTATCAGAGCCCCAGCTGGTAATGGTTGAAGGTTAATGCCTTACCCCATTCTGTTCAATTTTCTGTCCTAATTAGTCCTCCAAATCTATAGCTGTGAGCACCAAGTGTCTGTGCTCAAAAGAAACTAATTAATGCTAGCAAATTAGATCAAGTCCAAAGATCCAACAGCCAAACTCTTAAATGCTCCTTGTTAATAGGAAGTGTAGCTGTCAATAACTGCTGTTGGTGGCTATAATGAGGCCTCTTTCTTTCATTGAAAGTGATTTCATTTCTCTTTGTCCCTGTAAAAGCTGTTCCATTCCCTAATAAAAAAATAAAAAACCCCACACAACTAAGTTGCAGTGGTAAAGCTAGCAGTCTGACCCATTTCTTGTCATCAGCTGGGTTGAAATGACATGGAGGGGGGAAGAAAAAAAATAAAAAAATCAAATAGGGTAAGTTCCCTCCCCGAACATTTTCTTCAAAGTCTTAACACTAGTTAGAATACTTAAATTTCCATCACCAAGCAACACAATATACTCTCATATTTCTTTTCTATAAAATCCCCTAAATTAGCTGAGAGTAGTTAATGCTGTAAGTATCATTAAAAATAGACCACGAGATCTAGGATCTCATTTCGTCAAATTGTAATTTACATATAGCTGTTCTCTCTGCCCAGTTTGTTGGAGCAAAGCTCAATATACCATAATCCCTCTAGAGATTGTATTAATTCACATAGTTAAATGTGATGAGAGCAAATTTTCATTGGAAATATACAGAGCTGAATCATTTTTCCAAAAGAAAAGCTATTGTGCACAAACAAGAACATAATATAAAAATTCAGCATCTTACTCTTGAGAAACCCTAAGCAGGGAAAAACACCTAGTAATTTATTACCAGTACTAAATACAGCTGTACACTATCAAAACATCTAAAATAATTTAAGTAACTGACAACTGCACAACATGTACAACAGTAATCTCAATAGCTTCATATAGGGTCATGGGGTCACACACCATATGACTATAATGTACTTTAATATTCAGCTAATAAATACAGCAACAGAGGATAACATTCTTCTCCCCTTCTCCACCTGCAGTTTTGTTGCTGGATTGAGCCTGTGTTCTCAAATTATATTAACCTTCCTCTCACGAAAATGAAGTTGCAGGTAATAGGGCAGCATTCTTTTGTCACTCCCATAAAAGAGGGCTATTCTGGTCACAAAATCTATGATTCCTTCCATGTAACCTCTCAGGCTCCCCATCAAACTCTGAACAATATGTACACAAGCACGCTTAAGCAATTTCTCATCACAGCAGCTCAATTTAAAAAAAATTACCAGGAGTTGTCATGTTAACTCATTGATTTTTTTATCAGTTACTTGATCTTTTTGCTTTGGTCAATTAGAAGATCACTGTATTCCCAGACATTCCTAAAATACATGAATTTAGAAAAAAATTATAAGGACTATATTTTCACAATGAGGCAAAGCAGATGAGCGAAGTTCAGTTATAAATGGTGATTTTAGTTCTAATTTGCTTCAAGAAAATAAGACTCATCAAAATTTTTACATGTGAGCTGTCATGTAATTTTCCACCACTATCAGTCCTAGCATCTGCCATTGTCAACCTCAGAACCATGACTGTAGGTACCAACAGGTTAATCCTCCCCCAGCATTCAGCAAGGGTTTGCATCAATTAACAGAACTTGGCCTGCAATACAAAGGAAAGCGAGCAATACCACTGAGTAACATCAAGCTGAAACTTGGTAAGTATTTCACACATTTCATTATCTGCATTTCTGATAAGAAACTATATATAACAAGACTTTTTTTTGAAGAAGGAATATCTAAAGGTGTGCTTGGCCATTTAAATGTGCAGCATCACGTGTAGTTCAATCAGAAATTTATTTGGTTTTATGGGCCTTGATGTGTCAGGTGTAAGGGTCATGGTCTAGAGCAGGTGGCCCCTACGGGGACAGAGATAATGTCAGTGACAGGACTGTTGAGTAACTGCACATTATCAAAACTCTGGTTGACACTGGTCATGCTTTACTGTAGAGAAGCCTGCAGTAGTGTTGCATCCCATCATTTTCACTAAGTATCAACATGAGCCCTGAGGAGGAGAGGGCTAATGGGGAAACTGGAGAACGGGAGGAGGGTGGCTGCTTGGAAATGTCCTTTTCCAGCCACACTTTCCAAACCATTTTTTAAAGCCTGGCCAAGTATCTTAAGAGTTTTTTCAGCAATGTAAATCCAGTTGCCCTCATTACACACTTCCTACAGACAAGAGAACCAACATAACAGTTTGCTCCAGGGAAGGTCCTCAACTCAGCACAGGTGGAAACATCCCCCCGCTTTGGTCTCCCTCCCATTAAAAAAAAGGCAACAGAACAACCTGTTGTCTTGGCCAAATGGATATCTCGCACAGCAAGCTTCAAATGAGCAATGGGCACATTCTTATTTGCAGAGTGACAGGCAGGATCAGGTCTTCAATCATCCAAATTGCTTCCCTTACTTCACTGCCTTCCTAATGGCAGAACCAGGCTGACTTGAACTATCTATCCCTGTATTCACCCTGAAAACTGTGTAGCTCAGTTTCCTACATAAACCCTGGAGCCTTACAAATGAGTCACAATAACACAAGACATCTGCACGTCACTCTTGGTGACCTTTAAAGGCCCAAACCCAGACCATGTATCAGTAGTAGACAACAAAATTCAGAAGAAAAAAGTTTAGAACTAAACCCCCTTGTCTCTGGAGCAAGATTGCTTTTCTCACAGCAAAAAAGGATTGTAGCATTTTGGAAAGTGGGGAGAATTGCTTTATAATACAACAAATAGACAAAACATATACAACAACTATAATACAAAATTATGGTCTCATGACTGACTTAATGACCCCAAAAGTACTTTTTTTTGTGGGGATCTCAACTTAAGAGAACTTCTTCAGAGTCCACAACCTGTCAAAGTTAGTCAGCTGTTTCTGTTTTTATTTTCCAAGCCAAGTAACCCCAAATCAAACTGAACTGAGTGTACAATCCTTAAAGTACTACTGTTTGTGTATTTCTGTCCTCAATGGTTCTTCTCCACCTAAACCCATCAAGTTAAAAATTTCAGAATCGGTAACTCTGAACAGCAGAATAAGTGCTTTTAAGAAATGGAACAAACATTCCTGTAGATATGATCAAGATCAACAAAAGCTCTTGCAGGTTTTTTAGTGCATGTCCCTTGTTCAAGAGCACAGAGGAGTCATGGAAAGCACAGCATGACCAGATGAAACTACAGAAGTTTTGATAAGCTAAAGATAACCCTTCTGATGAAAAATGCTAACTTCAGGTTCCTGAAATTTGCTAGGATTTTGCTTTAAAGAACTTTACTCAAGTGCAAATTTTTTAACTGGAAGTTAAAGCCAAAAACTTCACAATTTTAAAGGAAAACAGTTCACTTAAGAAATTATTTCATAAAAGCAATGGATGAGGCAACAGCAAATAAACGCTCCTTTTAGCTACTTCAGTTTGGAAGCACATATTTTTATATGCCAAGGACACATTGATGTAGAAATACATAGATTTAATATAATTTCGGACAAACTCATGGTACAGTTTGTACAAATACAGTGAAAAGTTCCTGTATGATAATGTTGTTGGGTTTTTTTGTTTGCTTGGTTTTTACAACACTTTTGATACTCCTATGATAGCTCACAATTTCACATACATACAGTGCATGGATATTAACACAGTAAAGCATATTTACATAATGTTAATGGAAAACTGACTAGTGTTTTGCAGAAAGCATGTTTACCCTCTTAACAAAATTACAAATATATCCATTTTCACTGAAAAAGTACTTGAAAATCTTACACACACAGGAATTATTCTGCAACTAAGATGTACTAAATTCTTGAGAAACATACAGCACACACAAGAACTATACCGGAACAATCTGAAAAACGTTAAAAGTAAATTTAAATAATCTAAGTAAAATGAAGTATGACCAGACAGAATACTTACTGGTTCTTAAAAATTACCAGATGGACACATTTTCATGGCTATTTCATCCTTAAGCTACTCTGGTACACTAACACCCGAGCACAGCACTGGGTCACCCATGTAACCATGCTAGGGTAGCAGGACCACCTCTTGAGTTAACAAAACCTTTATTTTTTATTTATTTTTTAACCCTTAGGGTTTCTTTTCCCTGGATGACTCTTGAACACGTGCTGGACAGGCTGTCACTACTTGCATTATTAGCTCTGATAAGCACACAGCTCTAGGTGGTATAGCTGCAGGCTAAGGTAACGGACTGTATACAGATGGACCCCCGTGCTCACGCAGAGCACTATTGAATGTATAGGGGCTCCCCATAGGGACAGATATGAACCTAGCATGATCAAGTAAATTGTAAAAGGCCCATACTTGTAGAATAGCTTTGTTTCCTATATTACCAATGCATTTACCACAATTTCCTAAAGACTAAATGAAACAAAGGTATATTAATAGGAGTTGTTCAAATAAAATTAACATAAAGCAGAAAAATCCTATACTGAGAGCAAGTTAAATGAGTAGGTATGCCACTTAATGTAAACAGCACAATTTCATGCACATGTGTGCACTCTGTAGCACACAAACTGGATTGCAGGAGTTTTGATTACTTAATTACACAGCTTATGTTCATAGCTTATAATTGTTTACAGCATAAAAACCATAGCCTATTTACTCTGATTAACACCTATCCCTCTGTACTAACAAGACAAATTTATTCCAGGAATAATTTCACAATGGATTTAAGAGATGATAAATTCTCCTGTTCACAAAACTGCTTAAGCTTCATTTCCCATGGTTTGGTGTCTCAAATAGCTGAACTGATGCTATCACCTTTTTTTGAACAGGGATATGAATGTGGGGTTTGTTTGTCTATTTGACCATAAAAATTGCATCAGAAATATTCAGTTTCCACCTCTAACTTCCAGACAATTTGATCAAAGTTTGCTTACAGGTGACAGAGGAATGAGGGGGAGACATGCATCCACAAACCTCATTTTCCTGAAGATACACAGCTGAACGCTATTCAGGAGAAAGAAGAAAAAAATTATAGCTTTGCCTAACATAAAAAAAAAAAAAGATAGCATTTTGCTTTAAAATTCATAGAGGCAAAAACATGGAGAAGCTGCAAGGTAATGGTCCACAACTCACAGCTTAGGCATCTCCAATATTGGTTGCCGCCACAGAAAATTAAGATGCTGCAACAAAAGTCCTCATCTTACATAGAGAAAGTTCAGAAGAGAAAAACAAACACACACACACACACACTCTCTCCCTTTGGACTACCCCCAAAGAAAATTACACAAATAGCATGCTCTCAAAATATCTCTCAACTGACATCCTCTTTCAGTGACCCACATTACTGTAATTGCTCTTCCTCTTCATTTTTTTCCCCAACAGGTATAGAGTTGTAAGTAAAAATTATTCAATTATCATTAAAATGAAAAAAAAGGTGTATTAAGTCCTTCTGGCAGCACTGGCAGTAAATCTGTCATGTGATGCCACTTTCCTTTGGCAGATATTCCCAGCTGTTTTCCCACTTACTCGTCTCAAAATTGTTGTAACACTACTCCTTTATGTCTTTTGGGGAACCCCTAAAAGCAGCTGCTTGAAAATATGCTGGTCCACTTTAAATAGACTTGACTCTAAACTAGTGATAAATGTCTAGAAGCCTCCTTTGAAGTTTCTATAGTAATAGAAATAGGTAATAGCGAAAGACAAAAAGCCATGTACCATTGGAGAAACAACTGTTCTTCCTGCCATGGTAAAAATTGCTGAAATAATACACTCAAAACAATACGGCAACAAACTAAAATGCACTCCTTTGTCAGTAAATACTGTTGGAAGATGCATAAAAGACACTGCTGAAGATTTGAAGAAACAAGTATTAGAACAAGTTACGCAGCGTGGGAGGTTTGCTATACACTTGGATGAAACTACAGATGTTTCTAACTTCTCTCAGCTTATGGTATTTGCATTTCAATAATGAAACGCATGAAGAACTTTTTTTTTTTTTTTTTTTTGTGAGCCGCTAAAGGAGAGATGTGCCGGAGAAGATATATTCTCAATTGGAAATGGCTTCTTCAATAAACACCAATATTTTGTGGAAAAACTGTGCAAGTAACCACTGATGGAGTGGCTGCTTTGACTGGAATAAAAAAGGGATTCCAGGGTAAGGTTACAGAGCTAGCACCGCACATGGAACTCCGTCACTGCATCACTCATAGGCGAGCTATTGCAGCAAGGAGCCAGGAGTGCACAAAGTGCTACAGGATGACATCGATGTGGTTAACTTTATAAAAACAAGCCCTTCAAATAGTGGCATCTTTACCAGACTTTGTAATGAGATGGGGACGGACCGTGAAAATCTCTTGCACCACACAGAGGTTCGCTGGTTATCTTGTGGCAAAGTGCTTGAAAGAGTTGTCAAACTTTACGCGTTTTTCTTTTACAAAAAGAGAAGCGTTCCAAATTTGCTGACCTTTTCAGCGATGACAGGTGGCTGTGAGTAGTTTGCTACCTAGCAGATATTTCCAAAAAATAAACACACTTAATGTGTCCCTTCAAAGTGAAGGCGACGTTTTAACAATGAGTGGGAAAGTAACTGCTTTTCAAAAGAAACTTGTGCTATGGAGAGAGCATTTTGAAAACGGATGTTTGGAAATGTTTCCACCGTTATGTGATTTTGGTTTTGGTTTGGTTTTGTTGCTGAACACAACCTAGTGTGTCACCTATAAAGCCTCTCCTATCTGTACACTTTAAAAATGTGGAAACAGAATTTTCTAACGTATTTAAAAATCTTCCAACTGAGAGTTTCAGTGGGTTTTGAACCTGCTTGTTAAATATGTAAACATGCAACACCTTCCAATTAGTTTGGAAGAACAACTGATTGACATCAGGGAAGATGGTCGTTTACTAGCCCAATTTCAAGCAAAATCTTTGCAGAATTGGTGGATGGGACTGAAAAATGAATATGATAATTTAGGAAGTGCAGGCAACGATGCGCTTCTTCCATTGAGATCTACACATCTTTGTGAGGTATCTTTTTCAGCTATGACACCCATTAAAACCAAGTACTGAAATAAACTGAACGTGGAACCAGACCTTTGAATTGCTGTATCACAAAGTGTTAAACCAGATTTTAAAAAATAGTGAAGCATATTCAATCATATAGCTCTCGATAAGAATATTATTATTAATAGCAATATTTTTGAGCAAAAATGTTTTTGTACCATTGATAAATAACAAAAATTATTTTAAAGTACTGTTTATTTCATCTTTAGCTCATTCTTTTTTAATTTCTATTTTTGTGTTTTATAATGTACTTAATATACTAGTACAGTGGTACATGTATACAATTTATAAATAAATATACATATATTGGGATTGCATGCTCAGAAATTTTTTACTGATGGGGTGCGCGATCAAAAAAGTTTAGAGAGCACAGATCTAGATGACAAGAGGCAAGTGCCCTCTACTGAAAGCACACCACTTACACAGAGTAATTCTGTGGACTAATTCTTTTTTTCCATTCTTACATCCTTCTTACAGCAACATTCTCAGCTAACCTGTGCTTAAGTAGCTCTATCCTTCTGGTACTTCAAAAAGTTCCACATTTCTTCCAGGAATATATGAACAGTTGGGTGTCACAAGAAGTGGTGACACCCACCTTTAAAGAGTTACCATCCGGTCCTCTTTCAAAAGAAAATGAAAACGTGCAAAAGTGGACTGCATCATCCTATTTCAACATCTGCCTAATAACACATGTGGTTTATGTGCACGTATCATTAAAATATTGGGGCACGGAAAGGATGCAGTTAGTTGAGAATATTTAAATACATTTATCATAATGAAGGAGGCCCTAACTGAAGGCTCACATGAGGCAATTCCATTTATATAAGCATGAAATATTATGTACAGGAATATAGTAACTCTTGTATTGCTCTGTCATCACATAGTCTAGACCGAGATGTGGAAAGTTTTCTATCAATCACACTGAATTCCACAGCCCTCGAGAACAAGTCATTTTGGAAAATAGTCCACATCACCAAGCAGCCAAAGCCAACATGGGAGATTTACACAGTTTACTACTGGTTTCACAGTGAACAGATAAGATGCAAATCATAGATATTAATTCTTTGACTACTTGACTTCAAAAACAAGTATTATATTCAGGGCACAAAAGTGAATACATCCAATCTCCCAATGAATATTTGACTCTTACCTTGCACTTTATCTGAACACAGCTCCTTGGCTCGCTCTCTCATTATTTGTGGAATCAAAACATCTTTTTCTACATGTCTCAGCTTAGAATTTTCTGCAAGAGAGGGGGAAAAAAAAAAGGAGAAAAAAAGATTTTTTTTATCTATACATCAAAGAAAGTCAATGTACAGAAATAATGCAGCATTGTTTATATAACATACACTAGAATACTACAACTGTCACAAACTAGCAGCAGAAAGTACCATGGAAGTACCACACAGACCAAAAGGCAGGAAAATCCAAGGTTTAAAACTGCTCAGATACAAATATGAGCATTATCCTGAATATTTCTGTTCTGCTCAATGTGCACAATGAACTAAAAATAATGGAGAAAATTCTGGCAGCACATTCTAATTTCTGCCTTACTAAATAGAAGGTGTACATACAGACTGCACAAAGGTTGAGAATTACTTTTCTTTCAGGATACTAGTATTTTTCTATGTACATTATCTGCACAAACTGGCTTTTTTACTCACTGTCATAAAGCTGAGAAATATAGCACATATTAGAGCACAACTTGAAATTTGTATTACTACGTGGAAGACTTCAGTTCTTTAAAAAAAACCTAAGCAGCCTCTTAAATGGAGGATCTAGGAGTTTTTTCACTGAGAAATTCAACTTAACAAGAACAAATACTGCTGTCTGAATTCTGCTCTTAAAAGTACAGTTGCAGTTTGCTTTCAGTTGTTTCAAAACAGAATTCAGTACTCTTGAGTACAACTACTGATTTTGAATGGTTAAACAACACAGCCCACTTAGGAAAAAAAATACTCAATTTCCAAATCCACTTTCTTCAAAACAAAGGGATGAGAATTTATCAAGCACAGCTTTTTACTCCTTAGCTTCTGAATTAAAAACCCTTTAAAGGATATTTGTTCAGAATATCGTATAGTCCAACAGTTATACCAAATACCTGGTTTTCCTCCTCAAACACACTATTTATTCACCCTTTGATGCTGATATTACGCTTCAGAATAGCATCAGCTGTGATGCTGACATTATGAAAACTGTACTGTCAGATACACTGTTATTTTGAGTGACAATCATTTCATTTTAAAATTGCTTATAAAAAAATTTAGATGAAATAAATTTTAAAAGTGATGTATTGAAATTAAGGAAAGCAGCAGAATTTAAGTTACCTACCATTTTCAAACACTATGTTTTTCAGAGCATCTGCAGTTACTTCTAGATCAAAAGGCAACAGAGACTAACATTTCTCTAGTCATTTCTAACTCATCACGTTTTAAAGTTTACTAATGCTATGAGGTTACATGATGAGGTTACACAGTATTGAATCTGTGATACTACTAGGGAAATCAGGTAACGAAACAAGATTACAATGAGCAATACACAGAATCGGAACTGAAGACTTATATTTCTCCTCAAAAATTTCTTACTTGGAATTTCTATAGCAAAAGAAAGAAAACAAAGTGTCTTCTGTAAATATAACAAAAATGCCAAACACAAATAGCTCATGACTCAGATTTGCTTCTGTGCTCTGATTTTCATGACTGAGATAGAATAATTACAATTAAATATCCTTCATTTTAACTTTCTGCAGAATATCAGTACAATTAGTGTACCGAGCATTTATGATGTTACAGACAACGCAAAGCTGTCACAAAATTTTACACGTGTTTTTTAAAAAGCGGGACAAATCAGTTCAGCTGAATGACATGGCAGGAAACAGCACCACCAAGCTACGTGCCTCAGAGCTACTTTGAACAACTTCAGTCAAAGTAAGCTGGCACTACTGCAGTCCTGCCTCTCCCGGTCCCTACAACGCTCTTTCCCCTCTGCCCATACAGATGTGCTCTGCAGCCCTGTGGGGAACTGAAAGGGGAAGTTAATTTGGTTTAAAGGTAAATAAATTTCTTGTCAGGCAATTTTTCAGCTAGATAAATTCTCTGATCCAGTTCACTATATAACTGCATAAATGGCCCATGAGAAGGAACTGCATGAGACTAGGACAAGAAGGAAGACTGAACTGTCATGAGCACCACTGGCTCAAATTATAGCCTAAGTTTCCCCCCCTTTTCTTTAATTTGCTTATACTGGTACTTAGAGTAGGCAGAAACTAAGCTGATCTATGAATGTGGATACAGATAAGCAACTGGGTTGCTAGCTGCCACCAAAAGGGAAGTTTTAATAGTCCCCCATTGCCCTCATTCACCTCCATCACATGAGCACTATTACGCACTTAACCACACAGTGAGTGACCAATTCAATACAGAAAACTAACTCAAATACAGACAAAAAAGTGCTTCTCAGCTGCTTTACACTTTTGAGTAACTAGACCTACTTATCAGAGTTCGAATAATTACTTCGTTTAACTTTTATACATCAGTATCTACCCCAGCATACATGGAAATGTAGCAGATAGCACAGAAGCCTTTAGGGCCTGGGAAGGGCATCTGGGCTCTCCCAGCTGGCAGAGGTGGCTAGAAGCATCCACGGTTCCCACAACAACAAACCACAGGGCTCCAACACAAGGATCAGCCACCCACTACTGACAAAGAGGAGACACAGATAGGAATGCAACTGAAGGCTAGAAGGAAAACGGGACAAGGGCATCCCCGAGGAAAAAAAAAAAAAAAAGAGAGAAGGCCTCCCTGTTAGCCCAGAACAGTCAAAAAGGATTTTTGGGTTTTATCTTAGCTTAAGCACCCCATTTTCCATTTGACTATTCAAAAGAAAAGGAGCATAAGACTGATAGCAATAAGTAGCTGTGCTGGTGTTAACACCAGCTCAACCAGAACCATGACAGAGCTGTGCTCCAGGCAAACTCCCTCATTTTAGTCCCATGTTGCCAAACCTGCAGAGGCTGAAAATGCAGGAAGGAGAGGGCACATCAGGACACAGGGCAGTGTCCAGTACGAAGAATCAGAAGAGAGCTACAACAGTAATTCAAAGGTGATCATTCAAAGGTATAAAGGAAACAGGAGTAAAGACTACTTATAATCTCATCTACAGTTCTTAAAATAAAGTTTGTTGGTAAGTATCAGTTTTTAAACCATGAAAAGAAAAGCTCAAGCAATTCAAATCATCTTATAATGTCTAGGAGGTAGTTTTATGCATCTGGGTGCAACCGTCTCTCCGAACAGCTCAAATGCAGATGTTCAGTTTGGGCAGTACTGTATCTATTAATGAGTTTCAACTGTAACATCTTAAGTATTTTAATATTCTTCCTTGATTCTAAACTATCCATTGCATTACAATTACAGTGATTTTTTTCTTCAAGGATCTTAAAACACTTTACTGAAGTTGGTATCCCTAGCATTTATACAAAATAGTAAAGAAAAATAAGGCACAAATATTAACAATACCAGATACCAGCTGGAAAAATACGTTTACGTGCAGAGTAACTGCATTTCTGATACCAATGTATAAGCACTTGCAAGGAGATCATCATCAGTCTAACCTAATCAGCTCTGCAGTAACATATATGGCAAGAACTCTCAAAGAAACAACACCTCAGAAGCAAGACTTCATCAAAAAACATGAGACAGCCATGATGTGAAACCATCAATTCCTTCTGCCTTTTTTCAACTATATTACAGTTTCTAGAATAAGTACATTTTGCCCCTTTGGAAAGTTCACTATTCTGCACTAAGAAAGGTAATTCTTATTCTAATACCAGATTTGCTGCAGACTAGTCCCTACAGAAGAATCTGCATTACAACAGACCTACTACTGGTTTATTTTATCTTCAAAACATCAATAAAATTATCCCCAGACAAGCAAGAAATATGTTTTCCTACAGTTTGCCTTCTGCATTGGAAAGCTTATACCTTTGTTTCCCACACACATCCTCCACACACTTTGCCTGGTCTTCTGGGTAGGCTGTTTGAGATGATCGTGGCCTTTGGCCGCAAAGAGAACCGACAAGAACACGCTACCTCTCAGCTTCCAGAGGGCCAGATAAATGTTAGCAGTACCTTTTCCTTCTCCCTCTGCCAGGCAAAACTCAGGCACGTTTGTTAGAGCAACTTAATACTCTGAGATTCTACCTTTACCTTAACCTTACATTCTGTTGAAATTTGCTAGTACCATCAAACATTACAAGGGACAGATGGATGAGCACAAGCTAACTAAGTAAAGGTTACAAAGAGCAGACTAAATACAATTAACAGTAAAAACTAAGTATTTTGTAAAAATATACACAGAAGTTAACCCAGAATTAAAACCAAATGCAGGCTTGCAGTGTTACAGCATCTAAGTCACTAGCTGCTTGAAAATGTGAATAAGGCTACAGCCAAGGAAATAAGACAGGTAAAATAAGAGAAGGGAAGGGAAGAAAACTACAGAAAAGGGAATCTCTCTGCGAAAGAGAAATTGTTTTCTGTACCACCTCCGCCCACTGTAAAGAATTAAAGGAAGGAGAGAGAGATTACTAAACTGGGAGGTACCCCTGTTCAGCAAAACACTAAGAACACATTTAAGACTTTGGGGTTTTTTTAACAAATAAAATCTGTGGGTTTTGGCAAATCTCAATGCTTGAAACGGTTCTCTGGTTGCATACAATATGTAGGGCACAAGACTACAATTGTAATAGTTTTCTGTCGTTGATCAAAACCCTCAGCTGCAAAAGCTATTTATTGCCATGGAAGGCCAAGGACCACAGCCATTCAGTTTAACTGTTTTCATTATTTTTGTAAAAATGACCAAAAAAAAATAATCATGAAACAAATGCATCAATAGGAACAAGAGCATCACAACCACTAGAACCGCACAGAACACACATCAAATTCACTCCGTATGGAAGCTGGGAAAACAGATGATGAATACTCTTCGGCTTCCCAGCCCCTGACCACAGGATCCAGGAAGGCCTTGAGAAAAAGAGGACCACAGCGTAGACCTGTGCTGTAGGCAGGAGACCTTTAAAAGGACAAGAGGAGAATGAAACACAAAGCTGCTTTACAGTCCTAATAACGAAAGGGACTGTTGCGGCTTGTCATATTAATTAGAAGACTATTACAAAAAGGGGATTCCAAGACAAAAGCTTTCCTAGAAGAGTGTCCTGAGAAAAGTCGTATCATCTCCCCTCTTCATTCAACACAGCTGGTAACTGACTTATTCACCCTTTTGTCACTATGTCCTGCTGGTAGTTCACAGCTCTCCTTTCATCTCTCTCATGACTTCAGGTAGCAGGGACACAGATTACTCAGAAAAAGTTTAGAAAAAGTTGAAAACTTGTCTACCCAGATATTTACAGAAGCCTCATACCTTCTGCATCCAAGAGGAAGCGAGTCAAGCGATTCCAGTAACAGTTTCTGAAACATGAATTTCTCATTACACAACCTGTAATTTGGATTTTCTTGGTTCAGTTTATCCATGCACATTTTAAAAAAAAAGCTCAAAGTAGTACTTTAAATATTACAGCTACTTCAGTAAGAATCACAGTATATATGAAGAACAGAGAAAGTTTTAGTAAGTTTTTAACATTTTCATTAGCAACTGTTATACCTCACATTTTTCTTGAAGTCCCAGTTATATCAACTTTTAGACATCACTTATGTTATTTACTAGCAAAAATGCTGTAGAAAGTTCAGTCAAGGTTCAAGAACCCAAGTTAAAAAATATAACACTCTTCAAAATATAAACATTTTAAAACAATTGCTTTCAGTATTTTGGAGCGTTGGTTCAGAAATGTGGAGCCATAAAAGGGACTTTTTTTTTTTTTAAATACACCTTACTATTTTTTTTCCTACCAGCTGCCATCAAAGACAAGTAGTTGTCAGTGAATAGATTTCTAAGATGCCTTTCTTTTTTAAGCTAAGAAATAGAACTTGAAAAAGTGTTAATGAAAACTTCAGCAGCAGAAATAATAGACTTATTACAGTGAGGAAAAACAAGAACATACATGCAGAATTCCCATTTTTTAACTTACACCACATTTAAAGAAAATCTCCACTCTAAAGAAGTGTAATACAGTTCTCTTCCTGGAAGGGAAGGTCTTATCTTCATCTGTGATGAGCCTACTAAACTTGAGTTTACCAGCCATTCTCTCATTTTTTCCATATGCAGATCTATAGTATAAACAACACTTAAGATGGGCTGGAGAATGAATAACAAGTTTATAGCTAAGTTACGTAAGTGCATTAATTTTAGGGATTCAGTTATTTTTTGTATCACTTGGTAAAAATTATTTCTGTGCTGTAAATACTCTGTTTCATCCCAAAACTTTGTTTTAAAACAATTGCCTATGAGCTAGTTGTAAAACTACACTGAAAAAGTACACTTTTATTAATAACAGAAGTAGCAGCACAGTGTTAACTGCATGCTTATTGGCAAACATTCCTTTCATCAATCAGACTATTGGCTCTAGAGGTTCATTTTTTTCAAAAACCATTTCAGATTTCTTTTAGTGTACTTGTAACAGTGTTTTCAATGGGCAAAGATAATTATAGCTTACTACTCCTCCAGGAAAAGAATGCTTTAAACTCAAAATTTCCATCTCCTTTATTCTGCCTAGCTTATTCATTTTGTATTAAATAAAAGTTACCAATCTTAGGTTAATTCATGCAAATTCATTTGCACATATGTGTATCAAAAATAGTTATCAAAAAAGTCTGTATAATTGAATATATTATCAACTACTTAAAACTTCTATTCTAAAACACTAAGTCACACATCAGAACAAATTCATTTAGCGATAGACCCATTAAAGTCATAGGAGGTAAAAAAAAAGTATGTTTCTAAAATCTAAGTTTTTTTTCTACAATTGTAATTTTATGTATCAATGTAATTAATACTTTAAGTATCCAGTCCTGTAGCCTGTGAGGGGGCTCCCGTGCCCTTACTGCCAAGAGGTTCATGGGGCCAAAGTGACTATTGGTCTTGGTTCATGGTCAAAGCGGCCAATAGTTTCAGCATACTGCTTTGTAACCTCGGTCCCACAAAAACATTCAGGATCCTGTTAAAGGTAATGGATTTTATCAGTCAAAAACATCCAGTGTGAACTGACCAATGAAGGACCAGGACCAAATATCTTTATGCATACGTGAAATCCTACTGAGTTTGGTAATTTCATTTGCACATAGGTGTTTGCATATGAACTACAGGCTTAAGTACTTTGCTTTCTACTAAGGTTTTTAAGTATAGAAGGACAACATGAAGTGACAGAAGTGTTATAATCCAAGTGAAAAAACATATATGATATCCTGAAACCCTGATTTAAAAGCAAAAGAGGCTGATCAGTGCAGCTTCTCTACACAGCAACCTTTTTTTTTCTTTTAATGCATATGAATAAATTTCTTTGTATTTAAAAAGTTACAGATTTTGAGATCTTTCTATCTAATACTGACATAATTTTAAATAAAGATGGAGTGCAGGGATGACACCACCAGGGAAAATTTCCAAAGCTTTAACTTCTCACCATTCTATCATCACCTCAAAGTCAATTTTCACCTTTTTCACTGGCTGAATTTGTTATCTTACGTTTTGCTTTGGGGCTCGTATTCTTGCAATATGGCAGTACTGGATTATGAGAATACTGACAAGCCTGTTTGCTAAAAATGAACAATGGCTATATTACAGCAAGTCTGTAATATCTAGAAAGAAAAGGAAAAGCAGACCTGACAAAGCACACTTATTTGTTAATTACATGCAGATTGCAAATGCCCATACATCTCGTGAGTAATAAGTAAAGCCAAGCCTGAAGTTGCTTGTGAAGATTTTTGACACCAGGAGATTTTTTTACACTCTTGATCACACAGCAAAGCCAGTTACAGGGCCCGAAGAATTAATTACAGATCAGGGCTTAATATTTCCTACTGAAAATAATGCCGGTTCATTTACACCTCGACTGAACTATTGTTCAAGTATGACAGACCTGCCACTTAGGAAAATGGAGGGTGTGAGCTACCTATAAGGGGAACACCCCACCCCACCTCAAATCCCTTCTGAGAACTGCAGATGAGGATTCCAGCAAAAGGCACAAAACACAAAGTCAGGAACGACTAGGGCCGTGGACTCGCCAAGGACTGAAGTAGCACAGACAGCCTTAATTCCGCCATTGTAAAGCTTCTGAATGCTTCACCTGGTAACTGATTTAAAATCCTCAACACAACTTTCTGTCACTTAAACAAAGACACAATGCAGCAATATTTCAGCAACCAAATACACAGTTTGGGTTTTTTTTCTAGGACAGCAAAAATATAGTAAAAGCACAGATACAATTGGATTCCTACACATAGGGTTCCACACTTTTTAAGCAAAGCCCAAACTTTTGAGCACCTCTTGTCTGAAACCAGTCCCAAGTTACAATCCCTATTTCTTCTATGCCCTTTGTAACTAACAGTGGATGTTGTCCAAGAATTTACTGCTTACTTCCACCAGGTTTAAGAAATTGAGAAAGGTCATGCAAAAATCACAAACTATCTGAAGCATATAAACCAAACAGACCACATAAAACAGAGTTAAGCAGTGACCTCAAGAACTGTACAATAATTTGCATCAGAAACAACAGATGAGTAACAGGTAAAACCTACATAAAAAGAGCAAAGTACCCAGCATCTGGATGAAGGGATGCAGGAAAATCTAAACAACCAATGAAACCCCCCAATTATTATGAGAGGAGATGCTAACCACCTAAGATTTCCCACCATGCCCAATAACGCTAATCGGTGGCTACAGCACTACATACTCCTCTTTGCTAATTTTCAGAATTGTGTGATAAGGTGTAAAGAAAAATAAAGTAAATCACAAATAAAAGTTTCATTTAAAAAAAATCTGCCCAAACTCCTTGAGGACTTGAATATTTAGCTCTTTAACCACACCTTTCGAGATACAATTTACACCTTTCATTCCAAATAACGAACACCACACACAAATTAAAAGCCAGGCTTTTGAATAACAGGACCAAATACCATTCTTCCTGTTTTATTTTTTTAACTGGAAGTAAGAATTAACAGATTAGAAAAAACAATACCTACCTTTGATTTCTGTACCTATGTATTTAATGAACAATCAGTACATACAATACAAATGCATGAAGACCTTAGAAACTAACATCATGGCTATGATCATATGATCAAAACACACCAGTGTTTTCAAAAGTTGCAGAGCATGAGGTGTTCTGACACAAAGAGAAGACTGAAAGCCTTTTGGTCACATTAATACAAGGATTTTAAACGCTGAAGAATCCTTTCAAACCACTCAGTATTATAAAACTCATTGGAGCGTCCCAATACATCTTTCAGTTTTTATTTCTTCTCCCAGAACAATTCTCTAAAATGTGGTGTCAAACAACTTCAGGAAATCACAATTATCTTTTTCCTTCATGTTCCCAACACAGGTCAAAGACACTAGGAGCATCAAAAAGGTCATTCTCATTCAACTCCCTTCTTGATGGTGGCAACTTATGCTCTTAATCACAAATACTATCTAAAAGAACTTTAATTAAAAGCTTTTATTTATAAATTTTTGCCCTTTAAATTCAACATTGCTTTATCTTCCATTACTTTTTCCTTTCCATCTTTGGAAGCTATAATTTAATTCCTTTCCGTATATTCTTCTAGCTCTGTCTTACTGCCCACATCACTTTGAAACAAGTCACAACCATTCTGCAAGCCCAATTCTCTCCTTCCACTATATTTAACAACCTAGATTTCCACATGACAGTAAGAAACAGACAATTTAAGTAGCTTAGGAAAATTATGAAATCAGTCCTCAACCCTGCTGTTCTTAAGACCCCAAAAACATCCAGGATAGGTACCAAAACCTGTACTGTGTATCTAAGCTACTGTCAATAACCCTACTTTTCTCTTTACACATTTCTGAATCTTCAACTAGGGATCCAGACATCACCATCTGAAAATGATAGCTATAACCAAATGCACATTAAAAAGAAAATGAGCTTTCTAATAACCCATGACCTCTACTACTGAAAACAGCAACCTATAGAGTTTTGGAAGTGCTGCATACAAAAATCAACTTCAATGCTGAGCTGCAGCACATTCATTGTGAAGAAGGATAAAACAAAATAGTGTAACATATAATTTTGTCAACGGATTTATCTACCAATTTATTTACTGGATGCAATCACCTAATGACACAGCCACAGTTCATTCCCAAACTGTGGCTGTCAAAAAACTCCTCCCATACAAATCATGACATAATTCACAGGTTCTACGTTCTGAGCTTCGGAGGACTCCTTGATATTCACTCCCTACTGCCTGGCAAAGCCATGAGAATATTTGCGTCTTTTGTGACCATAAAACGAAGCATCAGTCATGGTTAACAATTTACTAAACTGTGATTCTCCCTCTTTTTTCTCGTATGTGAGCCAAGAAGCAGTTAACAATGATGACATTAAAAACCACCGCAGCGCAGTATCTGAGTTAACACCTTACTGATACGAACAGGACAGCTCACACCTCTTGCAGCTATTGTTCCAGTTTCTCTACAACCTCGCTTAGACATCACTGCTTTTAGTTCACATTCTGAGGTTTTCAACCGAGCCATAACAGCCAGGGAGTGATGGTGGGGGGGAGGTAAGCAAAAGATACTGGATAACAAATTTAGAGAGGTGTCAGCAAGCAATGCCACCGCTCAGCAGATGAATCTCAGTATTGGTGTCACACAGCATGTACCCAAAGTACATTCTCAGTAGTCCTACCACAGCCAACACACAACTACAACATGGATTAGGAGGGACATATAATGTAATTATAGACACAATTAGGGAAGCAGATCACTGATGAACTTCAGTGTTTGGAGACATCCTTTTTGCCATGCACTGAATGCACAACAGCTTGAACTGAGCTAGTGTAATAACTAGGCTTTTTCCAAAGGACAACTGGGAGCAAAATTATGCTGTAAATGAACACCCACCACCTGAAATGCAGTGGTAAGTTTTATAACATTTCCTTAATTTAATAACACATCAATGCTTAGATTATACAATCAACAAAACAGAACTTGATGACTCTATGGATGCCTTGCTTGGAGAGGACAGGTTTCCAACCGAAATCGAGAGCTTGGCCTTGGCTGGCATCCTTCAGCTCTTGAAGGTGGCCACAGGCCACACAGACCGAGGTTGCACAGTCACGCCCGCTGCAGTTCACCACCAACTACAGGTGTCTCAACACCTTGTGTTAGCTGAAGCATACCAATGCCTCGCTGGGTTCATTCTGCCGGGGGATTGGCCTTTGAACAGCAACATACCCAGCTGAAGGCACCTGCCTCAGGAACAGGCCAGGAGTGAACATTATGTGGGTGTAAGGACATGGGCTTAAATTCACTTCTGGGGATACGTGGCTGTAACTGGTCAGACAAGATCTTGGTAACACAAAGCCGAGGACCAGGTAACCTCGGTATTTTATACCTTTACATTTGTTTCCCAGGCAGGGAGACTACAGCAGGCCGGGTGGCAGCAAGGCCCCGCGGGCACCTCGACGCCCCGGAGCAGCCTGCGCCGCCGCTGGGGCGAAGCCGGGCGCTCCGCGTCTTTCCGCTGGAGGTCACGGCCGCGGCTGGAGGGAGGGCGGGAGGACGCGGCGGAGAAAGCGCTGCCCGGAGGGCGCCTGGAACCCGCTGCGGGCGGCGGGGCAGCCCCAGCCCGCCGAGGCTCGCGGAGGGCGGCCCGAGTCCCTCAGGCTGACCCTTCCCAGCACCCGCCGGCGGTGCAGCCCGGCCCGCCCTCCTCGCCGGCGTGTGTGAGGGCGCAGCAGAAAGCCCCGGGGATTTCCCACAGGAAGCCCTGGCGAGGCGGGCGGCGGAGGCGCGCGGCGGCGGGCCGAGGCGGCAGCGGGGGGGGGGGGGGGAGGAGGGGGGGGAGAGTGGGCGCGCCGCCGCCGGCGCCCCCCTCCCCCTCGCTGCACGTGCGAACCGCCGCGCGCCGCCCGCCCGCCAGTCACCCAGCCAGCGCGTGCGGCGGCCGCCCCTACCTGCGGCGCCAGGGGGAGGCTCCATCTGCGGCTCCACGTTACGGCGGCAGCTGCGCACACGGCGCAGCCAGCCCCTGCCCCTGCCGCGCAGGCGCGGCGCAGCCAAGCCCCACCCCCTCTTCCCCGCACCGGGCAGAGACCGGGGGCGGGCGCGCGCAAGGTGAAGGGCATTGAAAGCAGGCGAAGGCGCGGGAGGAGGGTGAGGCGCATGCGCCAGCTGCGCCGCGGGAGGGAGTGCGGGAGTCTGGGCGCATGCGCCCTGTGATGGGATGGGCAGGTGGGCGGCGGTGAGGCAGGAGGGCACAGCTGGCGAGCGCTGCCCGCCCCCCTTTCCGCGTCGTGCTCCCGGCGCCGGGGCAAGGTGTGGTGAACGGGGCAGAGGGAGCGTGGGTGGGCTCGGTCTCTGGGAGTCACTGAGGGGTCCCCTCGGGTCCGGGTACAGAGGACACCAGCTTCCCCGGGAGCCCCATGCGAACTTCCGTGTGGGTGCGGCCCCTGACAGGACTGCAGGCCGCGGTGTCGCAGCCTCCGACCGAGGGAGCCCTTGGGGTGTCTGAGGTTTCTGCTGCAAGGGCTTGAAGTGGAGAATGAGAATTACAATGGTGGCCATTTCTATCGATGAGTTTGTGCCCTTTGGAAAGGTTTGCGGTGTATGGGCAAGAGACCCTCTTTCCTCTCTCTGTAAACAGTCTCTGGGACCACGTTCATGTGACAGGTGTTCAGCTGACGGAGGAATTGGGAAATTCAGTGTCCCGCCAGAAACTCGGGCAAAATACTGTTACGGAAATTCCCGTTGGCATCGTGGTCAGCCTAGCAAAATGCGGCAGTTGGGTTACTCCATACTGCACACACTTACAGCTCTCATTTTTTTAACCTCTATTTATGCAGTCAGCATAAAGTATCTCAATTTTGTTGTGTCAACGTCCTGTCATTCTTTTCAAGCATTGTATACATAAGAAAAGGACCTTGCCGTGTAAAACATTGCATAATAAATGTTAGCAATCAAAAGGTCAGACAGATACCTTTGATGTGCTATAGAGGATTGAATATGGGCTATCAGCTGCCTGGTTATTAAAAAGATTTGGGTTTTAAGAGAAAATTTGAAGAACAGTGCGGTTGCTCATGAAAAACTTTTATACAAATGAGGACGTCTACAGAAAGAATACAGAATGTTTTTTTTTTATAGCGTCACTAAAAGTTTGATACTGTTAAAAATGACTAATTTATCTGTGTGTCCTTTTGGTATGCCTGTGTAAGTAAGCATTGAGACATATATGAAGTATACTTTAACGGCAGAGGATTAATTCTGATATCTTTTATTTATGAGTCTCTAGTGTATTTAACTGACTAGTCTTTCTTTAGTGGCATGAGGCAAGGCTGACCACTTCCAGAAACCAAACATGGAATAAAAAAGCCTGTGAGAAAGTACCATAGTTTCATACTCAAAAACCTCAGAACATGAGTCCCTAGAAATTGAGAGAAATGAAAAACAAGGAGACGTAGTAAGAGCTGAAAGTCAGGACTTGTTTTGACAAATACAATCCGGAGTTTTCAAAGAGCCTGCTGTCTTTTCCTACCAGCCTCTTCAACGTTTTAGACTGACAGGTGATACGGAGAATTAGTCGGTTTATGCAGTAACCTCTTAAATGAGACTGCAAAAATTCCTCTAAATACAGTATTTCCTCTGTTACCCTGCATTGTTACATCCTGTTCAGTGGAAAGGGACTGAGCTTTAAACATTACATTTTCAAGGAAGTGAGAAATCTGGGAGTCTTCCCCAAACACCATATAGACCTTATATGCCTCTGGAAGATAACAACAAGCAGTCTAGAAAAAAATCAGTAGGAAGAATTTTGATCACAATTACAATGCTATTTTATTCTTAAAATGAATTTTCATTAAAGTAAAGGTATGAGTTTCAAGTCCACAGTTTTTTCCCAGATTTATGTTATTTTCCCCATATGAAAATTCAGTCCCTTTATTTGAAAATGGATTGTTTCAACTTGAGGCCACACTACGAGCCAAGTTCTTCGTGCTGATACGTTCACAGAAATTAGTAGAGCGTGATGTAGGCAAAATCTTCCACACGAATGCTTTTGGCCTTACTGATGTTGAGCATTTCTGTTATAGAGCATTAAGTGTATTTATGCTTTTTTTTTTTAATCCACAAGTTTGATCTCATTCCTTGGGGTAAAATGTGGATATTACAGTTGTTTTCTGTAACTTTAAACTATACCACTTCAGTAAATGTTTATACACTGATTTGGGAATTTTAATTGAACTGGGCTGTGAAAATGCAATCTATCAATTTATTTGTGTTTGTTTTATTAAGGGGTTTTGGACTGTGCCACTTCTACAATGAATGTAAGAGAGTGTTTAAAAAAAAAAAAGATACCAGCCAATCTGTGAAGAGTTGTTATATATATGCATTGAGAAAATACAAGAAAACAAATGATAGAAAAAGGAGCTTTCAGCATGAGAACCAAAAGGGAGAATGTACACTTACAACAGTAAGTTGAATTAAAAAAAAAAAAAAGGTTGGTCATTTTTGCTGCTCTTAAGCTCTTGGCTACTGGTCTTTTTATATGCCCTGCAGAATCAGAACTGTGAAGATTTATTTAAGATGGAGATCTTTGAACTTAAATGTCAGCTCTGTGTATTGTTGTGTTAATTTGATCGTTTTCAGGGACAGGATACTAGGCTAGACAGAACTTTGCTTTGAAGTAGTATGTCTGTTCTTTGATGAAGTCACCAAATACAAGAAGTCCAACAACTTTAACTCGGGGAAGTTGTCCTTTCCTGCTGCTTCTTCCAGTAACAGGCCAGGAAAGCAGAAACAGTGTTTCTTTGCAAATCTTATTTTCATGTGTGGCCTGAAAGAATGAAGAATGCTAAGAAGTGCAAGGGAGTAAGAGACATCTTGGGGAAATAAAAACAAATGCAAAGGGAAAAATGGATAGAACAACTTTGTTCTGGAGATTTGAGGGGCAGAAATAGTTTTTGAGTGAGAGAATATGCAGATGTGGGTCTGATAATAGCCTTGCTATTTCGGGCTATTAGAAAGTATTGGAAATGAGAAAGTATCAGAGAAAGTATTATCTTGACAAGTAAGTAAATGAGACTGGCATTATGTAGAGCAGGAATGGCATAAGTAACACAGAAACTGTCCACAAAGGGCTTTAAATTAAGATAAATAGCTTGTGTCTGACTTGGGAGTCAATGCAATGATCCCAGGAGGCAGTACAGTGCCTGACTCAGTGACGCAAGGAAATTATTTTCTTATAGCAGTTTGAATGAATATAAGCAGGACAATTTTCACGATCAGAAAGGAGGGGACTACTGTGTTAGAGATGTGAAGTGTTAAGAGCTGTATCAAGAATTTTAGTAGCATAGATTAAAAAGCTAAACACTTTGTAAATACATGTTCTGCATGCTTTTATATGCAGTCTAGATGTAAATTAGATCATCAGCCTTGTCATGGTTTAGCTTCAGTTGGCAACTAAGCTCACCCTCCCCCCCCCCAGTGGGATGGGGGAGAGAATTGGAAGAGCAAAAGTAAGAAAGCTCGTGGGTTGAAATAAGAACAGTTTAATAATTGGAAATAAAAATATATTATTATAATAATAAATTGTAACGAAAAGGAAAACAACGAGAGCAAGCGAGGAACAAAACCCAGACAAAAACCCAAGTGATACAATTGCTCACCACCCGCCGACTGATGCCCAGCCAGTCCCCGAGCAGCAATCGCTACCCCCTGGCCAACTCACCCCAGTTTATATACTGAGCATGACGTCATACGGTATGGAATAGCCCTTTGGCCAGTTTGGATCAACTATCTTGGCTGTGCTCCCTCCCAGTTTCTTGTGTACCCAGCAGAGCATGGGAAGTTGAAAAGTCCTTGACTAGTGTAAACATTACTTAGCAACAACTAAAACATCAGTGTGTTATCAACATTATTCTCATACTAAATCCAAAACACAGCACTATACCAGCTACTAGGAAGAAAATTAACTCTATCCCAGCCAAAACCAGGACAAACCTATAAAGAGAGAAATGATAGATTTACTTACTTCATTCCTGTGGAAATGCCTGTTATGTGAACTCCACCTGTAGGAGTATCCAAGGGTATAAAGGGATGGTTTCATTAACAAAAGAAAAAAAAAAAAGAAGTCAAAGTGGGTGTCCATTAAACATGAGGTCTAACTTGCATCTTATCCCAGGGAAGAGTTTTTTATCCCAGGAGGACATGTGGAGTATGTAATTTGTGTTTAGTCAAATCTTTTTTAATATGAATCTTGCACAAGTTCTGCAGCCCTGTGAAGTTATGCTGCAACGTGTGGGGCTTTTGCTGTGTAGCACCTCAATACAAGTTAGTACCGTATGCTTCATTTAACTGGCATACTTATCCAGAAAACTTGCTTAATTGGGACATCTCCCAGGGCATTGATGTAAGACCAGTCATATTTAATACACACAACTGTTACCTAACTGGCCTTAATGGGACAGTGGCTACTGGTTATTCAGTGCTGCTTATGTCATCTGTCTGTTACCGTCTCTTGGAACTTGTCTATACAAGGAAAATTTTCCCTGCAGTTAATTCCCTGAGGGTAAAATGTTGGGTGCTCTAGTGAAAACAGACTGGTGATGGTGGTCACAGTTTTCTGCACTGATTATTACACTGGGGAAAATCTGGTAATTTCCTTTACAGTCTTGAAGGATGCTTGAGATAATGTTTTTTTTATAAAACTAAAAATAAAAATATAGTCATAAGTAGTGTTGGATTGCAGTCATTTCTGTGTATCTAAGATTCATATTGTCATTTGATTAGTTAATCGCCCATTTTCAAAAGTGTGAACATATTTTCACACTTCAACCAAGACAGTGTTAACAATGAAACTATAGATAGCAATAGAGATTAATTATCTGTTGCACAAATCTCCGCACCTTGTTCTTACCAGATAAAGACAGCCTATTTGTCTGCACACAGGTGTGATTTTTTTTCTTTTAAACTCCAAACAATAGCCTTGGTCAAATGAGTTCAAAGGAATATTTTCAAATGGCACTGCTTCAGTATGTTCACTGTTGACATTTTTCATCTTGTTTCATGAAATGTAACTTCCACTAAAAGGCTGTGATTCTTTGCTGAGCTTACCCATGTGAAATACATTCACTCATAGGTGAGAGATGTGAGGGAGCTTTAAATGAGAATTAACATTTAGAATCAAAGAAACATTTCCTTCTCTTCTTAAGGGAGCATACTTTTACTGAATCCAGTGTAAAGTTGTTCAGGGCCTTATTTGCAATTGGCATCTGAGATTTTCACTAACTGGAGACATGTCTTCCAGAAGAGGGAAAAGATGAAGGAGGGGTTTGTAGTGTCTTTTTGTTGTGCAAGTTGCAACATTTTATATTTATTCCACCATATAGAATTAAACCCATCCATATGTCTGTTTTCTAAAGGTTTAACGATCGGAGGTCTTCACAGCAGAATCTGCTATTGTAGGAAGAGGAAGCACTAGGCATGTTGAACTATTTTCATCCTGCGTTATTAATCTATAATTCTACTTGTTCTAACAAGTGGATACTAGTAGCTTGCAGACCTCTGAACCTGCAGCCAGTCAAGTCTCACATAACTGACGTGAGACTTTTGCAGTATCTTCACAGTGCAAGCACTAGCGCTGTGTTGCCTTGGCCTCTGTCTTGCTCTAGAACTGCAGCTGGCATGTTGCTAGGTGGCAAGCTCTGTGGTGGCAGTGCCTACGTTGAGTCCTGTGGCCTGTCTCTTACCACTTCACCAAGATCGAAACCTTTCCTTTCATGGGCCAGGCCTTTCCACTCATGATTCAGGGGAGTTGGAAGCGTCCGATCAGGGTGACTACCATAATTTTTTTGTTTTCCTACCATGACAGATATGATCAAAACATGTTTTTTTTATAAAAGCTTTCCCCCTCCCTTTAGTTTTTAGGTGTATAAGAGTGATGCAACAGTAATAATGCTAAACACTTAGCTTCTTCATATTCACCAGTCTGGAAAATTCAATCTGACTTTAAATTTAACACTACTCTTCTAAGGAGCCTCAACTGACCAGCACTGATTCTGTGATTTTACTTACTGAGATGTGGATGTTATCAAGAGGTCTTATTGGCAGTCATAAAACTCCATAACCTGAAGTTCAGTAAGGGGAAGAAAGTCTTACGTACTTCTTTGTGTTCATCTGTTGCTTTGGAAATCAACTTCTTAGTTCCTAGCACCTTATCTATGTTGTGCAGTTAAACACTTGCCTGTTGGTAAGTACAGGAGTCTTATTGTTGAAGACAGTGAAATTATCATGTCAGATATTTTTGAGCTGAGAAATAAATTCTCATTGTAGCTGCAAACAAATGTGATTTCTATCCCCGTCTCCCTTTCTCATCATTTTTATGTTGCTGAGTATGGTTTTATAGGTGCTGTACTTTCATCTACTGACATTCATTTCAGTGTTAAGGGAGCACTGAATGCAGGGAAGGGAGATCTGATTTGAAAACTCAGCTCTTGACATGTATTTCCAGCAATATGATTCTGGTATGTTCCTAATTATCTACCTTACTGGGATATTTACATCCTTAAGTAACACAGTTCTTGTGCAACTCCAGTTCTGATGGCTGGTTGGTGGGGGTGCAGCAAGGGTTAGTTGCTGTTAACGTGGCAAACCATAGTACCGTCTGGAGAATCCCAAGATATTTTTTGGGCTGATTAATGTGACATGTTGTAATACATAGAATCCAAATGAAAACTCAGAAGATTTATCCCATTGATTCCAGTTGTGTTTAGACGGTCATAAAAGCCTGACGACTTCTTCATTCAAATTCTTCGCTGTAAAGCATTTAATTAACCATCTCCTTTGCTTTACAACCAATGTTCAACCTTTATTCACAACTGAAAAGTATATGAGGATATGCAATGTAATGAAGCTGGATACAAAAATGGATATTCAATGGGAACCCTTGGCAAAGTTAGTAAAACAAATCTTATAAGATATTGGAAGTGCTAGACAGTTCTGAAATTTCAGTAACAATGGTAACAATTTTAAGTTAGGGCAAACTGAAACTGGGAGTTGAATACAGATACCATGGATTCAGGTATCTGTATCAGGATTCAGGATATGGATCTGTATCTGGATCAGGATATCTGTATACAGATTCAGGATTTCATAATCAATCTCTGCTCTCCAGTTAAATAAGTGTTTAAGGTGTGGCCTGTATTTCTAGACTTTTCCTAACAAGCTGCAATTTGGGATTACAGATTTTACATAAATATTTATATTATTTACGTATCTCCAGCATTAGTCTGATCATTGTGCGTTATTAACATCAGCATCAGGGATTGGGGTTTGTTTCTTCAGGCATTATCTGCATAGCTGTTCCAAAAATCTCATAATATAAACAATTGAAACGCCATAATGGGCAGAATTGAGTAAGGGCAAAGAGAACAAAAAGACATTACAAATGTCATATTTGGTATGAACACATCTACTGCTGTTGTGGTTTAACCCCAGCCGGCAACTAAGCACCACACAGCCACTCGCTCACTCCCCCCGGGTGGGATGGGGCAGAGAATCAGAAGAGTAAAAGTGAGAAAACTCATGGGTTGAGATAAAAACAGTTTAATAGGGAAAGCAAAAGCCGCACACACAAGCAAAGCAAAGTAAGGAATTCAGTCACTCCTTCACATCGGCAGGCAGGTGTTCAGCCATCTCCAGGAAAGCAGGGCTCCATCACACGTAACGGTTACTTGGGAAGACAAACACCATCAGTCCGAACATCCCCTCCTTCCTTCTTCTTCCCCAGCTTTATATACTGAGCATGATGTCATATGGTATGGAATAGCCCTTTGGTCAGTTTCAATAAACTATCTATCCTGGCTGTGTCCCCTCCCAACTTCTTCTGCACCTGGCAGAGCACGGGAAGCTGAAAAGTCCTTGACCAGTGCAGCAACAACTAAAACACCTCTGTATTATCAACACTGTTTTCAGCACAAATCCAAAACATAGCCCCACACCAGCTACTATAAAGAAAATTATCTCAGCTGAAACCAGGACAACTGCATATCTGTTACCATTATACATATGTGATATATGTGGAAAGTAGTATATGTATTACATATACATGTATTTAATTCTCTTTCCTACCTATCCTATAGAATTAGGAAGGAGCATAGCACCAAAGAAGACATGATTGAACGGTGATGTGTAAAAGAAAGTGTAACTAAGGTTTAACTTTCTGTCATGTTTTTACATAACTAGGGCTAAGTGTTAATCAACTCAGAAAAGCAGGGATTTTTGGTCAGGCTATTTCGAATTCATTGTTTCTTGGAGGATTTTTACGCCACTTTTTATAACACCTTTTATTTAATTTCAGTGACTAATTCACATTTTAAAGAAAACAATAGTCAGTGCTCTAAACTTTCAGTAAAGTTCATAACATCTCTGAGATTTCCCAGAACATCTACCACAAAATTATGGGAGAGCAAATTTGATACTTCTGGTAAGTCAAAGGCTTGAAACAAACAGAAAATTACTCTTTTAAAAATTAACAATTACAGAAATTAACATAGAGAAGTAGAAAAGCATAGAAAACAATTAAAACACCCATCCTCTCAATCTTTCTGTGTTTTACTTTGAATGGGAACTTGGAAATGTAACTAAATTCACTGCAGAGGATAAATCAACTTTTTTTCCTGAGCATTGTGTTCTACGACACAAACATGTAAATCTCCCTCAGTATCATAATTTGTATTCAGTTAAGTACCAAAAAGTTGATTGCAGAGTGTGATGAATCAATTCCCATGCTGGGATAAGCTGTAGAAAGGGGAAGCTGAAGTTTGAATTTCATCGTTGTCTGATATGGAACAGCAGATTATGAATAACAGCAAGATTTTAACCCCTGTGTTCTGAAAAAACATTGCATTTGGAATTTCAGAGTAACTCTTTTTCACTTGGCTATGGTATATACTGTTGCTAGCATCTATAGAAATAAAAGTTCTGTTTGTTCTGAAGGTCCTTGCTCCCTGTTTAGAAAATAAGGTTTTAAGATGTGGAAATTTGCATAGCTTGGTATTTATTTCCTCAGCTAGGAAATCTTAGCAAAATGGAGGCAGCCACCTTAGCTGGAGAAACCATAGCACCTTTAAAGAATCACAATGTTGGGGGTTTTTTTAGTATGTTTTCATTGGGTTCTTAACAAGTGCTTCTTGCACCTTCTTGTTATGCTGCTTGATTTTTCATTCCAGAAATATATACTGTAAGTATAGTATCTTAATGTTGCATCTTTTCTTCCATCGCAATGTCATGCATAGAAAAATATTTGTTATTCTTTTGCTCTCTATTACAAGTGTGACAGCTTGGCCTTGCATAAGGATCACTTTTTGTCAATTTTAGCGGGAGAAGAACCAGTATGTAGCAAAACTTTATCTACCATCTCTGGCAAATGGTATTCTTGTTATGGTTCCAATTTCGAACCCATTGGTATGCCAGTTACGCTGTCATCCAGTATCCTCCAGTTCATTAATATCATTCAGTTTTTACCACAGTTCATCTCCAAATTTATTAATTGTCTTTCTTGCCATCCTTTGTTGTCCATGAAAGTTTTTGTTTACTTTTTTAAATGTAAAGGTTTGGTTGGTGAGTGGCACCTGATCTGTACCAGTATTGACAGATGTTCTAATGCAGATCAGGTGTGTGGCTGGAGTTTCTGCAGATGCACTTTTACAGTCCCTTCATATTCATCTGCTTCTTGCTCAGCCATTTACACATTAACTTGCTTTTTACCATAAAAAGCAATCCCTAACCTGGAATGTCAAGTCATTAAAAATACTGCATATGCATGGATGCTATAATTTTGAAGTTTTGAAATGCATTTGCACTTCTACAACAGTGATGGTAGCTATTAATACTGTAACTGAAAGTAAATAAATACCTTTGTAATTCAGCTCTCATATTCTTTGAATTGACTTGAAATTAAGTCTTGTTAGTGAAAAAATCAGGGGAAATTTTGAATTTAATTTTTTTAAGTTCACGTATGGTTTACACAAGCAGGAATATATGTTAATTAAAAAAAATTGAAGCAGTTTGCTATATCTTTAAGCTTCTAGAATAGTATGCTATTTAAGAATGTCTCACATTGATTTCAGTTGTAGATTTTATTGTGGAAGGCAGAGCTACTCACATGTACGAGACTTAGAATATAATCCGAACTAGGACCATCCAGCATAAGTGCAAGCAGAGGACCTCTAGGAAGGTGTAACCAGTTGTGGTGGCAGCTTAAGCTCCATTCGTGTTCTTATTGCGTCTTCAACAAAGATAAAGGATTGTTCCAAAGAAAATATTATGGTACCTAGCTTTATATAATTAAAAGGTCATTTTGAACAATTTAGCATTAAGCTAAAATGACTGTCCAGATGATGATTAGGACATCCATCTATTGAACACAATTTGTATTGAATTCTGTCTTGCGTAGCCCAAGTTCTGCCTGAGCTAAAGCTCAGCTAGAACATGACAACTGCACAGACATAATTCTCTTGATACCGGGGGAACATATGTTGGCCATTTTATTGACTTTCTATTCAGCAAGCTGTGTTCTGCTTTGAACCCAAAGAATTAAAAATGTCCACTTCAGCATAATTTTTTCCTCATAATTTCATTCCATTGGTATAGCAAAAACCCCACAGTGTACCACCATCTGCAAAGTCTGAGTACCAACCAGGTTAGGCCTCTGCAGGCTTCTAGCTGAGGAGCTCTGGTTCCTTGACACGGGTGACACTCAGTCTCCAGGGTCGATGCCATAGAAGGCACCTTAGGGAAACCTCCTGCTAGTGGTGAACCAACACGGGGAGGGTGAGAAGCAGCTGCAGCAAGAGCTGCTCGCCAGGAGGTACGGGGCTATGGCAGCACAGAGCCAGGTTGGGGGAAAGCGGCAGAATCTCAGCAGCGCGGTTCTGACAGGTTAGGGAATGTGTAATGGAGCAGCTGTTGGATATGCAGTGACAGTTACCACGACCACCATGGCTTTGCTGGCTGACAGCATGTCTCCCAAAGGGGGGTAAAGCATGGGCTACTCTAATCAGATGTTCATTCGGAGAAAAATGAACTTTCTGTCATTCAAGTCCTTGTGGGTACTGCAAAGAGAACAAAAGAATACAGTCATTAAAAAAAAAAGTCACTGGCTACTGACCTACCTGTCAATAAGCATTAAAGAAATGTGATGCTACTGCTGAGAAACTATCAAATTTGTTTTAAAGAGCAATGCTAATGTCAAATATGAAGTCAGAATCGGTGTTGATTTGTAGCAATCATGCTGGAAAACAAGAGATGCTTTTGGTTTTATTGTGAAGGAAAAATCCTCCACAACATTAACATTGCATTGCATAACATCTCCATTGCATTAACAAGGGAGAAAATCTGCTGCTGAAATAGGGAGAGAACAGAGGGGAGGAAAAGGTAGTTTTTCATTCCAGGCACAGTTTGGATATAGTATGTTCCTCACAGTTCACAACAGCAATTAGGCTCTGGAAATTGGCAATAAACCCTGAGAAAGGATGAACATATTGTCAGAATAGTTGGTTTTCTTAAAGAGTTGTGTTCAGTCTGACTTGGGGAGGAGCTGGAGTCTGCAGTGAAGCGAGAGTAGCAAGCACTAACATACTTCTAACTCATTGGAGTTAGAAGCTGTGCTACTGTAAAACAACAGTTTTTCTAGGGAGCATCTACAAGACCCTCAGAAGAAGACGTGTACGCACCAGTTCCATTTCTGCAGAATTAAATTCATATCCTGTTTCAGAAAAGACAAAGGGCTTTGTGGTCTCACTTCAGCTTTTACAGTGTTTGATGTACATCAGAAATATGCTCCTAGCCTTTCACACACTATCAGTCAGAAGGCTACTGTAATTCTGTAAGTGCTGTGCTGTTCTGGCAAGGTGGTTTTGCCATAAACTCTTCTTAGCACTTTTTCATTCAGTTTCTCTCTTCTCTGTCATTTACTTCAGACCACTTGTGACTTCTGCAGTAAAAAAAAACAACTTGTAGTGTATATAAACATGCATGATACTTGCTTAAAACAAGTGGGTTTTTTTACTTCTGTCCATTCCGTAGTCATATATGAAGCTTCTACGTTTTTCTTGTATTTTGGTGGTTAGTCAGAAGGTCATATAGACATTTGGGCCTTTGGGAGAGATTCTTCCTGCTTTTCATTTGAAAGCAGGTCACTGCTCTTATTGATTTCTGGACTACCAGATATTGTATGTGTCAATGTCAAGTTTTAGGTCTCCTCTTGTATTGGTATTGGTGATGAAGAATCCAGTATTTGGGTTGTATGGGGGCACACCTAGGTCATTTTACCATTAAAATTACCAGAGAACCAGAAATGCTCTCCTGTTTTCAACTAACAAATCTCCACGTTGTTCAAATATATTGAGAAAGTTCATTTGTATAATTATTTTGTTTGTTTTTTTATTTTGGCATTTCCATCAAAAACTCAACAAAGGACTTCTTTTTTTCTTTTACTGTTTTATAAGAACTAGGCTCATTCCTGGAATGTTAATATTAGTGTTACCATCTTAGAGAAAAAAATTGAGATTAAGAGAGGGTGAGTTATTTTCTTGCAAAAATGATGATGAATGATGACAAAAATGTCCATGGGGAAATATGTAAAACTATTAAGGCGTGTAGGAATTAAATGGTGTTTTATTTAAGATTTGTATAATGTCTGAAATACAGAAGACGTTAAAGAATGTTGCCAAACTTTTAGTTAGAAATGTATTAATTTCTGTCCAGATGTTATCGTAAATGTTAAAAGTAATTATGACCCACATTTGAAAGGAAAGATCTGATATTTTTCACATTAAAATTGTTGATATTTTAATATTACCAGGAAAATGTCTTGATAAAGGTTATAAAACTGAATGCCATGGGAAAACTATCTTTTAGCAAAACTTTTGGCTGGGAAAACTATCTTCTCCCTGGCAAGTAGCACTGGATATTTTGCAACATCCAGAAGTGCAGACCAACAGCTGTCTCTTTGAGGAGAGGATCTCAGAAGATTCAGGTCCCTTAAAACTGCTCAAACCTTCCCATGAAACTTAGGGATACAAACCACAGCATAAAGTGGGTATGTTTATTAATGACACTTTTTTTTTTTTCCCCTCTTCACTTCCACTGCCTGGAGACTGCAGCAGAAACCATGTGACCAGATAATTGCCTTCCAAATAAGTTCTCAAATTAACCTTCTGTCCTTGAAAACATAACCAAAACTAAGGATACCTTAAGCAAGCCCAAACATTTCCCAATGTGCGCATCCATTTGGTGGGACAGGCACGTACTATTTCTTCTGAGCATGAATTAGTGTATTGCAAAAAGGAAAAAGTAAACCTAATACTTGTATGTATAAATGAAAAAAGAAATCCTTGTAAGCAGTCTAGGAACTGGTCATTCAGCTGACAAGGTTTTTGTCTGAAGTCTGCATATGAGGTGCAGTGTGTTGAATTTCCAGTTTGAAGTTCAGACAGAAGAGAAACTACTTCCAACAATTACATTCAGGTATGGAGAGAGAAATGGACATATTCGTACTGACTTACTGAGCTTGGCTTTGAATTGACTATTTTGGGGCTATAGGAGCAAACTTTCTCCACTTGTGCCATATCAGTTTACTTTGGCCCAGAGTTCCCTTTTTCCGGTAGAAATGGGATAAAGTTACCAATCAGGTACTCTGTAAGCCATCTTTATTGTGGTTGAATTTTGTTATCTTAGGGCACCTTTCTGGACTGCTTGGGAAGGAGCTCTGACAACATCATTGCTTTAAAAAGTCCAACAGAAGGGTAAACTCTGCCTACCTTTAGCAGCTGTCTTCTTTAGATTCTTTCATTCCCTCTTAAGCAGGGTGAGACTTTATTTGTCTCATGCCTGTGACCTACAGTACCCAGTGGTCTATTCTTCACAGTCACAGGCTTTGAAAAGTATCCCTAAATACTCACTGTGCTTGATCTGTGCAGCTGTCCTGAGGCAAGTGGCTTAAGGGCAGATGCAATTATTTCAGAGTTTTCTGAAAATCTGAATTGGAACATTCCAGGCATTTTTTAACATAGTTTGCTTTTATGCTATATTGTCTTTTAACAATAGCTGCCCATTTTTTTAATGTCATCTTTCTGATGCAGCTGTTCCATATTTGCCAAGGGATTGTCCTTCTTCAGCAGGAAATAAAAATGGCCCTATGAAGATGGGTTCTGTAATCTTCTTAAAGTTGTGAGTCCAGAGGACAAGAAAGAGAGGAACAAAGGAGAGCAATAAATGACTTATAAGTTCACCAGGTTATCACACAGCTCTTGAGATAACTAAAAGGGCTACTACCCATCACTTTGAAGCAATCATGTGGAACCTATACCCCAGCAGTAATTACAGTGGCCAGACAGCTCTGTTTTTTGGTATGGGAGCACAGATTTTTCCACCCATCCCACTCCAGCAAGGCCTTCTGCTCAGCTGGAGGGGAGAACAAAGACAATTGCTGTCCTGATCCAAGCATTAGCATTCAGTTGTTTCCATAGGCTGTTAAATGTCTCCTGGAAGTGTTCCTATTTATTACTGAGGTGTCTTATTTTGTGAAAGCAATGATATGTTTAGTTTGTTTTGCAAAAAAACCCTCTGAAACCCACAGTCTAGTATCCCCTACTAGATTTGTAAAATTTACCAGCAATTCATTGAAACTCTGGAACATGCCAAGGCCAGTGCATTGATGAAGTTGCAAAAACTAGTATTAAGTGATGTGTTGCTTGACTATTGCATGTTGTCAGTGCTTTTAAGACCTCCCTTTCACAGTTCAGCACCTCAGTGTGCTCTGCCAGAATGACCAGGCAAGCACTCCGTTTGTCCTGACAATGTGTCCCCCTCTCCTCCTGTAGCTTCACAGATGCTCTAAACTCAACATGCATCAAGAACAACAGGAGTATTTGTTCTAACTGCTATGTCAGTCCACCAAACAAATATGCAATGTGAAGTTACAGAATGGAGAGTAGTAATTTTAGGACTTTCTACTTCCCTGAGAGGAGGGCTAGTAACTTGCAGTGCTTTGGGAAAACATTCCAGGAGACAGTGGGCTGGCCTGAGGAATAAGGGACTCTTGAGATAAGTACTCAGATAAAGGTTCTGGTTTTTGCTCTCAAGCCTCTTAATGTAAATAAGAACATGCTGTATTGGTAAGGAGAGTGAACATTTAATGCAGTCTATCAAGTTCAGACAGTGGCTGTCTGTCAGCATAAATGCACTGATAATTTTTTCTAGTTTAACCCTATTTTGGTGACAGTTTCAGTTTGACTCAGTATTGCTCACTGAAAGACTTAAAGTGATGGAAACCTTCAGAGTTATGAGAAATGTTATGTAATCTCAGTAATTTTGTGTTTGCAATGTATGCTATAACTTTAATTTTTAGTAATTTGAATTCTTTATAGTTAAATGGCCAAAGTATCTGGACTTCCTATCCAAGTTTAATTATAAATTGTTACAAAAATGAGTAAGTTACACGAAGCTGATTAGCAAAGCTTGTGGAAAAAGCTTTTGGCAAGAGGGTAGCTTAGGCAATATTTTGTGGGCTTGTCCAGAGGTAGCATGGTTTTGGAAAAAATATAATCAGGGTAATCAGGAAAATTGTAAGTAAGACAGGCTATTTGTGTTGAGTAGCAGCACAGGAAAAAACGGTGTCTGATGAAAGGTGGCACAATTCTTACTAAGTTTCCTTTTAATTGTATGAAACATTTTGGGTTTGTGTTGCGTAGGAGGCTGAGAGATTTTTCTTTGGTACAGGAGGAGAGAGGCAGAGAAAGAGGAAGAAAAGAATAGTGAAGATATTGGCAGAAAATAATATTTGGCATCATAAAATCAGTAATATATGAACCTCCTAGTTTGAATAAACATGCAATATTTTCATAGGTTTGCCATTTCAAATGTTTGCATTTGAATGAGAGTGACTTTTTATATTTATCTGGTTACATCTGGTCTCATTTTTTGACATGACATATTTGTGTTGTATGTGTTATCTGAACTTTGGAAAGTATACCCAAAACACAGTGACAATAGTGGTTCTGTGAGGCTTGCTGAAATTACATAAGCTCTGCCCCCTTTTGATAAGATAATTTCTCATCTCATTTTTTGAATATTTACCTGTTTTCCTAAAATACTGAATAGCCTGTGTCAAATTCTGGTCTTCAGTGCAACAATAGCGTCCTGCTTTGGGACCACCGATTAGTCATGCAGTAGGGAGCAGAATTTGTTGCTGTGTGTTTGCCTTTCTGTTGCTGTTCCTTCATGTTCTCCATGATTTGTTTGGCAGCATGTTAGGAAGAAGTCTTATCTAGGGTTCGTTTATGAGAACAATGTACTTGAGTTTGTTGAGGAAATAACTACTTCTTATCTGAAGATCCTAGCTGTCCCAAGATGAGTCCCCAACAGTTGGTTGCCTTACACACTAATGCCCAGTGGAAGAAGAATCTGTGCTACAGATAGCTATCACATCAGAAATAATTCAAAACTGCAAGATAGAGAAAAATAAAAATAACTGAAGCTCCAGACAAATGGCAAGCTAGGTTGTGTAAATAAAATGGCCAGCTAATTGTATTCCCTGGTGAATCCAGTCCAAATGGACCAGACGGGTTGAGTGCATAATAGAACACATGCACCACAGTTTGAAAATCTCTGGGAATACTGAGCTGTCTTGTGCCACCCCTGATGGAGCTGAAATTGTAGTGAACAGAATGCTGGAACCATGTTGTATTATCAGAGGACGTGGAACCACTTATTTGAACTAAACACTTAGTGTTGTCATGCTGGTGTGACAGAAAATGGCACTAAAGCACAGCTGAGTGGCTATTTTTGTCTGGATAAATACTCCAGTTTGTCAAGCTCTGTCTTCAGATCTGCTAAAGCACAAAGGTAGAGTTCAAAATTAGACGTTAACAACTTCATGTTAGCTCAGGAAGAAGTATCACCTCCTTTTTTTTCTTTTTTTGCTCTGTGCAATTCCAAATGCCTAATAAATTAAAGTAACAGGTCTCAGTTATTCAGAGGATACTTAAGCCTATGTTTCATATTGTATTCCATAAAAGCAAATTTTGTATAAATTTACATGTTACTTTATTTCAGTTCATCAGTTTCTGGCCTTGCTGGTGGTGGATGTAGTCTCCAGTTTAAAAAGCATCCCTTGTAAGAGATGGTCTTCACTATACGAGTATGACTGTAGTTCCTGCTGATACAATTATCCATACTGTGCTGGAGCACTTCGGATATTTGCTTTTGTGTCCCAAAACTAACAGCAAAATATAAAAAAGAGGTTACAGATATAAAGATTGCAGTCTTACTGGCTGAGCAACCAGGTTTAGGATATAAGTGGGAGTTCAGGGTTTCCGTTCTTGAACTAAAACTCTAAATTTAATACTTGCTTAATAATTTGGGGGGGGCTTTTTGTTGTTAAACTTGGCTAAAGTTGGGGTTCAGGTAGATCAGGGGAAAATTATAAATTTAGGGCTCATGATTTCTCTGAAGCATTTTCTGCAAATGTGTAAAGATGGACCATTATCCCAAGACCTGTTCATGGCACCTTGCAGCTGGGGAATGCTCTGTAGCAAGCTGAAGAGGATCAGTGTGAGGCTGTTGTCTAGTGTTGGGTTGAAGAGCCAATACAGGGTAGATAGATGGTAGAGAAGTGCTTCAGGCAAATCTCAAGGTGCCCCAGGGGCATAGCTGTCAGGATACAAAACTGAAGAGGGAGCCTCAGTGTATGCGCTACTCATACGGAAGGACTGTGCTTCTGTGCAGGAAATCTCCTGGCTTTCTGGCAGGACTGCTCGAGTGGAAATTTTCGTTTGCTCAATAATCGGAACTATAATTTTAAACTGAGGTAGTACATAGAACTTAGAGAAAGGGCTCAAGAATACTGCCTTGAGTATAGCTAATGGGTGTTCTTGCTAGGCTTGCGATTGAATGCCCATGATGTTGCCTTGAAGCCAGGAGCACTGTGCCCTGGGAGAGCAATGGGAAAAGATGAAAACAATGTTTTGCCTGTCTGGTCCCCTAAAGGCAGCACTCAAACTTTCACTACCCTCTTCCTGCAAATTAAGAGAAAGTGGTTTGGTCAGCAAAGAGTAGTTTGCTCTTCCTCTTTGTTTTCTTTCTTTTCCTTTGAACTTTTCCTTACCTGAAACTGATCTGTGTCATGTAAATAGTGTTATCCAAGATACCAAAGTTAAGAGTTGAATATTGCTTTAAAAATATGGCTTATTCAAAACCTTTTACCCTTACAATGTTAAGAATTTTTATACCCATTTTTAAACTCTTCATAATACTCATACTGATTCAGAAGTGTTGTTTCTGAATTTTTAGGTCAAAGCATATTAAGAGGTAGAATATCTTCTAAAAAGTTTTGTTTCTGAATGAGGCATACATTGTACAGCCAGATTGTGCATGAATATCTGTGGGGAAATTTTGACCTCTAGTCAGACTTGAGCTGACTTCTGGGAAATCTCCTCCTGCTCGTTGTCTGGTAAAAGTATTGCCAGGCAGAAATTAAACAAAATGAAAGATCAAAATCAATAGATTTAATATATTAACTTATTATCAGGGATATAGGATGGAAGGATTTTCTTTAGTTGTATTTCCCTGGTTTCACTGAAAATAAGATTAATAGCTAAGGCCAAGATCTGCCAAGTATTTTGAAGTGCATTTGGTTAAACCCTCTAGTCCTAATTATGAATTTTAAAATATATTAGCTGGATATCTGCCACAATTCTTGAATATAACTATTCCGTGCAACACTATTGGCCATTCTAGTAGCTGGATAATGTACATACACAGAGAAATACTGAATTATTACTGGGGTAGCATCATTTTTGTTCATGGCATTGCTCGTGGCGTTGCTGAAAAAAACAGGAAGCCAGGTCGAAGATAGGAAGGGAGCAAAGAGGAAGTGTGATGGAGAATCAAAATAGTTTGTGTCCATTTTAGTTGTCAGTATTTTTTTAATGTTAAGAATTGTAAAGGAATTTTAAAAGTCATATACATATTTTACATTAACAATGCCTGTTTTCTAGTGATAGTTATAAACGCTTTGATGTATTTAGTTTATCAGAAAAAGAAAACTAAGATGAGGATTGGTCCTCACCAGCACGCAGGAGAATATTGGGAGAAAATGTATGATTCATGCTGTATGCACCCGTTAGAGAAATACATTACAAGATTCAGAGGCTAGAAATGAAAGCAAGACAAATGAAAATGAGCAGCATAGTCCAGTTTTTAACAAGCTAAGTAATAGATTCAGTATCAGTCACTTTTCCAATCAAAATGTTTATTCTCTTGCTGTATATCCTGTAGCTCAAACAGAAACTATAGTCTTCTTTGCTCAGGAAGTCAGCCACAGTAGTCAGAATGATTCCTTCAAAATATATATATAAATACTTGAAACTGGTGGAATGTGTGTATAATCTGTAATAGACTCATTACCCATCTAAATCAAGAGACCTTGACAACACTGTTGGAAGCAGCAGTGGATCTGCAAGAATGCCTAACTGGAGAATATCTACTTGTACTCCTATCTCAAATATGTAATTTTTCAATTTTCTACATTGTATTTGGGCAAAATATTCTTTCTTTAGTCTTTAACATATATCCAGGTTAATACAAAAGTTATTTATATTACAGTCATAGCAGAAGTTCCATTGTGCTGTGTGCACTGTTCTTGTCACAGTGTAAATTGCTTACAGTTAGGATGGCCTGATATGCCTTTAGCTTTGAGATATAGAAAGCCATACAGTTTGAAATTCTTCCTGGTTGGAGTCTGCTTTGAGGCCAACTTTTTTAAAAAAGCAGCAAAACAAATAAAATCCATCTGTTTTCTGGAAGAAAACTAGGGAAAAATATGTTGTTTTCACTGTGTATTTGCTTGCTTAACTGCTGCTTTGCTGAGAAATTCTGTTGCCTTAATGTTTTCAAACAGCACTCCACAATTTTCAGAGATTTTACTGTATGCAAATCTGTTCAAGATTGATGGCATTTTAGTTGGTGCATATGTCTAGGGAATGTATACTTTAAACAAATATGTCTTAACATTTTAACTTTACTTTAACTTTTCCTGTATGTTCTGTTTCCAAGAACTGGAAAGGTACTGAAATAAACTGGAATCTTTCTGCCTGTGGGATATATTCACCCCTGGTTATGCACACAGCTCCATTTGGTGCATGTCAGAAAACACAATGCAATTATTTGAGCAAATCAGAGTACAAGACCCTCATCAATTTAGCTTTGATTGATTCTTATGATCATGTCAAAAGGGAGTGGTCTGAGACTATAGCATATGCACACCTAAAAAAGCAGATTGAAAAATACTGATTTCATTATGGATTTTTTGTCCTGACCTGTAGTTTGAATATCTACATAACAACTTTGTTTTTCATTTATTCTGGTAATGCAGTTACTTATTTATTTTTCAGGAGAACCAAATGCTAATATTTTGAGGCAATTGACTTGTAAATATTTATTTAAGTTTTTGTTTTTGCCTTTTAACAGGAAATAGACTCCTCTGCTACTAGGCTGCATCTTGTAACTAGTAACACTGACAGATACCATGTCAGAATTGCTGTATGTTTCTCAGGACAAACCCAAAGCAAGTGTAAACTTCATTATGTATTGTTCTCTGTACACAGTTTTACATAGCTTTTCCACAGGCTAGACAGACATTTCCAAATGAATTTGTTGCGATGGTTCACTCTTGAATTACATGATGCCAACCTAGAAAATTGACAGGAAGCAATTATTCAGATTCTTCTAAATTTTTAATTTTTAAAGCACATTGTTATGTATTTCTCTACTAGGTAGGATAAAGCATCTTCCTAGCAATACTGGAATGCCCTGAGGATCCCCAAAAGCCTTTTAAAGAACATTTTATTTACTGTGAGGAGGACTTGAGATAACCCTTTTAGGCATCTGCAAGATTTGTAAAGTATGGTGAGAACAGATTGGCAGTGGATGCCTTCATCTCAGACTTTACTGCATAAGGTTTACCGTGTATGGTTGCAGGGTACTGGCAATACTATGAGCATTAAGAGTGCCTTTGTAACATTAGTGTTGATGACTTGGGAGCTAGTATGCATAGCTGAGGCAGAGTCCTGTAGATGCTCATCCACCCAAAACTCAGAGGTAGGTTTCTTTCTTTCCTGCTGCTCTATGGTTCCCAACAATCTTGTTTTATATACTAAATCCAAACAAAGAGGTGCTGGGCAAAGCCTTACTGTAGTACTACTTGTTTGAAGAGGTGCCATGAATATAGTTTGGTTTTGTCTTTTTGATATTTCACAGGACAGACAGAACTTGTGGCAAAGCACTTCTTGTTTATTTGCAAACAAAAGTAAACTTGCTTTCATTTTGTATCAAGAAGCAAATTGTCTTACCAGTGTCCAATCCTTGGTAGCAGATAGAAGATCTCTGTGAGGAAGAGTGTGGCAAAAGCTACCTGACTTGGCACAAGAAATGGGATTGAATCTGGGCATGCATACCATTGGAAATTAGAAGGATTTTAACTTTAAGACAAGTCAGCTGTGGAACAACCTCTTTAAAATATTAATGGAGGGAGCAAATTGGGTTGATTTAAAGATGACATTTCATCAGTTCATGAACATGATTACAGGGCCCAGCTGCCTTCAACAGCAGGAGTCTGACATGAGTCATGAGTAACATAGGAAGACACCTTTGAGATATGTGTGTTACCAGTCATTATAGTTCTGATTCTGCCCCATCTGTTTTCTTCCAGATCTTCTGTTTTGGAGATCCCATTTCAGCTCATCTAACTAAATGGTAGACCCACAACATTTGTGATGCCTATATAAATACATTTTCACAAAGGAACAAACTCTGCACAGCAGGATCAGAGCAATTCTACTGTCCTCAGCTCTGTCAGCACAGAGCAGGTTTCCTTTTCTGGTTAATATGAAAACCCATAATCAAGGGGGTAGGCTGCTGATTAAGGCTATTTGGCCAGGCAACAGAAACATAGTCATTCTGTTTAAACAACATTCAGAACCATCAGACATGCTTTTGCTTCTGGTATTTGAAGAAAGATTTAATGACAAGTATGGGTTTTAAGTAACAATTTAATATTGATCTCTCCGTTGTGAATGAGTAATGAAGTCAGAAGTTGATTGTGCTGTATGAAGGCATGGACGCACTCAGTTTAATCACAGGGTGATAGAAATGTTGTTTGGAAGGAAGCTGTGGAGGTCACCTAGTCCAGCATCCTGCTCGAAGTGGGATGATTGTCAATGCTAGAGCAGGTCAGCTGTGGTGTTGTCAAGTTAAGTCTTGAAAACATGCAAGGATGGAGATGCATAGCTTCTCTGAGTAACCTGTTCCAGAGATACACTGCCCTGCTAGTAAAGAAGTCTTTCCTAATGTCTGTCATTAGCATTTTAAATAATACATTCATAGGTACAATTTAAGATTGAGAAAACAGCCTCTCAGGCTTTTTGTTTCTGTCTGATTGCTTTAAAAAGTAGGAAGGAGTGTGAAAATGATCACTTGCCCTTAAAACGCCTACTGCCAGACAGAGTAAGTTACCACTAATAGATAGGTAAGTTACCTACCAATGAAAAGGAAAAAATTAAAAATACTTTGTATTCAACATATTTAATCTATGCAACGTACTGCTAAATGAAATATAGTTGTGCAGTGTAACTGAATGGATTTTGAAAGAATAATTTGCATCCAATTATGCTTATTCTGTCAGGATGTAGTTAAAATAACTTCATTCGTGGTATGTTCTTCTTGGCACATTAGGTTGAGATTATTAAGGAAAGAAGGAGATAAAAATTCCTTCTATAAATCTTTTCACTTGCCCTTAGCCTGAGCAAGAATCAGTTTCTAATTTTCCCACAGATGTTTTTGGTGCCAAACTTCATGCAGGTGAAGCTCCACAGGTATTTGCACATTTATAGATTTTGGAAAGTCTGTGATCCTTGTCTGCCTTTGCTATGCATATCTAGGCTATAGCTGGGTTCAACTAGAGGATTGATTGAAAATGTCAACTTGTAACTGGAAATATAACAGCAAGCATACAAAGTATGAAATAAAAAGTAGAAGTACGCTTCCTTTTACAAAAAAGAAAGTAGTGTACTTGATAAAATGCGGCGCATCTAGATGTTTTAAGCATGCAGTATGGTAAATTACTAACAGAAACAGACGTAATTCTTTAAACAATGCAGGCCACAAACTCTAAATCTGATAGTTCCGTCGTGAGCATGGATTACATAATGCATTAGCATTAGCTGAGACAATTTTGTAAATGAGGAGAGACCACAGGAAGTTATCTAATTAGGTACAGAGATAAAATAATGAGAGATTTAACCACTTCAGACTTGCAGTTTGTAGCAGTATGCAAACTGATGAATTGTCCCCCATTTTGCAAGTGTGAACATACACATCTTGATATATAGAATGTCAGTAGATTGATTGGGTTCATGATATGCAAAATGAGGAAGTGTGATCCTATTTATATTACGAATACCTGAACGCTTTGTCCAAAATTCAGACTAAACTTAAATAATTTTTTAAGGTTCAAAGGCATATAGTGTCATTCTCAAATGATACATACTGTTTTATTTTCACTAGAATTCTGTCTAGAACTAAAAAGAGTAAGTGGCAAAAAAGGTGGTTGTTCTGACGTAAGCAGCAGAACAAATGACCTATCGTCTTGCTGGAATGTCTCTTTCTGTTCAGTTTTACAGATTCAAAAAGATCTTGTAGTGTGAGTAAAATTCACAGAAGTATCCCAATTGTATAAATGTTTAACTGAACTGTGTACCCATCAAAATTAGTTTAACTTGGATAACTCTAAAATTATTAGAAGTTAGCCATATAAACAAAAATTAAATAATCAAGGCTTTACATGTATGTTGCTTCTTTTATAGGAAATATTAGATAATCTTATAACATCTGTGGAAATTACTACTAGCTTTAGCTGAACTTATTTTAGAGTGAACATAAAATGAAGACAGTCAACACAAGACACAAATTTAGTCATCTTCAAGTATACAAAAGTTAGCTAATCTACTTTTTGGTGGCAAAGTAAATTTCATGTATGTATTCAGAGTGATGTTAATAATAAAAATACTTATGTAATTCACAAATATTAAAAAAAAGAATAAGAATTTCACAGCAGTAGACCTCCAATAGTAAAAGATGTTCTATACATCTTCTTAATTGAAATGCTTGGAAATTTTTTTGGAGGAGAGTTCTATCTTTTAAAGTTTCAAATACCCTTCTGTTCCAGGGGGTGAATGTTCCTTAATTTACATATTTAGTCTTGCCAGAACTGTGTACCAAGAAGGGAAAAAGACAAAAAGAGCAAACAAAACCTAGGAAGTCAAGACCTGATATTCAAGGTACAAATGTTCTTTGTTTTTTAAAGAAGAGTTTGAAAAAAGTTAGAATACAAATCCATTCACTTTCTTTATAAGTAAAGGCAACCTTTTTTTTCCTTGTTCATAGCTCTTCTGAACCATTCACAAGTGAGTTTCAGAACCACTACAAATTCAATACAATTTCTGTATTTCAGGTGTTGTGTATGCTGAAATACCTTCTAGAGTTTTAAGATTTATCAGGCCTGCCAATATGTATTGGGTATTTCTTTCAGTTTGAAAGAGAGTACCAAAGAAATTATTTTCCCTGATTTTTTGAATAAAGATGACACCGGATTTAGCTATGAGACGAGTAGTTCTAGACTTTATTCTACAGTAATTCATATTCAAGTTCCATTTTAGTTCAGATGTCTTATTTCACTGCTTATTTTTCAAATATGCATATAACCCATTAACATCATAAATATATTCTTTCTTATTCACGCACTTGTGTGTTAATACTATCAATATATTCCTTCTCAGCAGACGATGGCAAACATATATTTCCTTTCCAAATTAGTCTGCAAAATATTTCTTTAATTATAACTTTTAAATAAGTTCTTGGTAATAACAATAACCAGCTGAATAAAACATTCCTCTTCTTTAGCTTTGAAATTTTCTCTCAGCTGGCTTACATGTACTGTATGAGTCAGTTGTAAAAAAAAAAAAAAACAAAAAAAGAAAGATGTGCAAGTTCTTTGACTCAGGCTATACAGCATATGATTGAAGTAAAGAACATCATCTCCTTTGTTCACCAGGGTTTTTTATTATTATTATTTCTCTCTGGTCTTCTACTTTTCTGCTCCTCAAATAAGGCTAATTACAAAGGAAAAAAGTTGAAACTGGTGGAGAGAGATCCTTTAAAGCCATTCCTTTTGCAGAATGGAACAAAAGAAAGTATCAAGGGCATGGATAGGCCTTGAAAAAAAGAAAAGAGAAAAACCATCTAATGAGGATGTTGAGATAAGTGCTTGTGAAGAAAACTGGCAAAAAAAGGGCTTTTAGTCTAAAATCCATAAATAAGTGGGCATTAGATGGGTACTAGAACATTTTTAACAAGAGAGGCCACCAAACTGTATCATCCTATGCAAGAGCTACAACCCTAAAAACTCTTCTTCTTAACAAGATAAGGGTTTTTCTCTTTGAAATATTAATTTGAAAAAGAAATACTTGAAAATTAAGGAGTATTATTCATGTCTGTGAATCCATTATAGAGGAAGACACCATCAAAGCTGCTTTAGATATAATTATGAATGCTGTAGACTTTCTAAAGGTCAAAGATCCTAAACAGTATGAAGAAATTGTTCACAGTATATGATGGTTCAGACAGGATTTGACCTCCAATCTCTCTTTGGGTCTTCTAGGCTGTGCTAAAGAAGAAGCATGTACAGCCTCAACTAGAGAAGAGTTTAAGAATCAAATCATTTGCCCATCCTCCAAACCTATTTCTTAATACTCCTGGGTAATTGGGCACTCAGATGTGCTTGATATCCATAGATGTGCAGGTCAGGTGTTTGAGACTCAGTCTAATTACCAGAGAATGACTGCCAGCTAAGCATTGTCCATTTCAGCTCTCAGTACTGCTCTTGTAACACATAAAGGAGAAAAACAAATCTGAAAGGGAGAGAAGATAAAAGGACAGAGAAAAATAAAATATAGGACCTGATCCAAAGACTGTAGAAGTTAATGGGAAGTCCCATTAGCTTCAGTGAGGTTTAGATTAATCCCCGTTTTTAACAAGACTGGCAGTTTTTTATCCCATCATGCATTAGATCTCCTTTCACCCATGTGTACCAGGAAGTTTGCATTTAGTACCAGCGATTCGATTTTTTAACAGGTTCTGACAGATTTGGTATTTATGAACCAGACAGGGAATTATGTACTATAACTTTGTTTTTTCAGAAGTTTCTCTTAATGTGAAATTTTAAGGGCTTTGAGAAAAGATTACAGTACAACAACAGTAGTTCCCAAAATATAATAACAGCTTGTAAATCCCTCTGGCCATAACTGAAAATCTGATGTTTTCACTGCCTGTGGTGCAATCTGATTGTGAATAAGAAAAGTAATAAAATACTTAGTGCACTTTATGAACAAAGTGTTTCCTAAACATATAATATACTTTACACTGCTCCTTTCTTATTCACCTTTATTGAAACTTCTGGCACATGTTCTGTGCTGCAGATGGACCAGCAAAATACACATGTATCTAGTGATCAGGTGTTTGAACTTGATTGCCAGCTAGCAGCTTTTGGTGTGATAGAGGATTCACCCACAGGTGTCCTACACACGGGAGAGTAATCTTTTGGCACTAACTTTTCACAGCAGGCTACCTGTGTGGCTGATAGCCATTGGCCCTTTTATGTGACTCTCTGCAGCATTTCCCAAATTCTGGGTCAATGATGAACAAATATAGCAGGATAATACCAAATGGTTTGATAGATCTCCTGCAATAATTCAGGTTTATTTATTATAGCTTACAGTTTGATTTTACTAAATAGTGGAGCTGAATTAATATGGATGTTGGGTGGTTTTCTTTGTCTCAGTGATTTTCCTTGTATCAGGTTTTTTCCTGAACCATCACTCATAAAACTTACGTTTTATGAGTTTTTGAGAGCACAGATATTATGATAGATAATACCTTCTGCATAAAGATTAATAAACCAGCAACAGCTGCATAAAAGATGGTAAGAGTATTTTTGTGCTAGATTCAAGCTAGAGAGATTAATAATGTTCTTTACCTGTGAGACAGGCTTTTGTTTTGCTTTATGTGGCACACAGTATCAGTGAAGCATCAGAAGTAATTCCATAATTAAATTCTGTTAATACTTGCTTTTAAAGCAAAATTATAATTCTTCTGTTTCACACATTAAAGATTGACTTCAGTCTCTGAATAACACAGTAACTCTTCAGAGAACACTTGAATTTTCTTTATCACATTTAAAAAAAAATATTTACTGACTGTAGCAGAGGAAATATGTACAAATGCTCTCTTATTGACATTTTGCACATTTTTCTCACATATCTTTGAGTTCAATTAGCTAAATAACTACAATTCCCAGAAACTGCAGACTTTGTAGACTCAGTGTCTTAAACATAAGATGCTTTTGAACTATGAAAATTGTATATGCAGAGCTATTTCTCTTATTCCTTGTAACCTACATGAGTTTGACCAAAGCTAATCAATGGAGCTACTGAGAAATAAGAATTATTTATGTTTTCCATGGGGGGGAGGGGGGAAACCCTCTCTTGGCTTTTTCTCATCCAGTGTTATAGAAGTCATGTAGTGAGATTGAATCCCACCTCAACAATCTATATGCATGTTGTGTTGTAGACAGTAGAAGCCCTAGGTGAATGCTGTTTGTCTGAGACAAAAAGGAAAAATGTGGATTGAGTGGATGATGCTGGTTGATGTTGGGGAATAATTAAATGGGGAGACTGTTAAATGTTGTACCTCTGTTAAATGTAATTGAATTAAGAAAGGGACAAAAAGGCATGTTGATAATAAACTAAGTAATTTAGTTGCTCATTTCTTTTCCATTTATAATTTGTGTGGGCCCAATTTGGTTTTTTGTGCAAATTGTGTTAAATTCCTCTTTGGTTGAAATACTGTGTTGTTGTATTTCTTGACTAAAGGGATTACAGAAGGTTGGACTGAGATCAGTTATTATTTTGTACCCTTTCTTTCTAAGGTAATGGAATAAAAAAAATTTTATCCCTATCTTTCTGCCAGTGCTTATTGTTTTTCCTCAATAAGACTTTCTTTTAGAATATTAGTAATGTGAATTTTCTGAAGTGTGGAAATGGAGCTGTGAGTTGTGCAATAAAGACATTCTGAAATACATATATAGTCAATTACCTGAGCATTTCTCAGTCAACTTTAAATGGGCTTTTTCAGAAGCTGCGCCTGCTGATAATTGTGATCTATCCACTGTGGTGTATGTTGTCTTACATGTTTACACGTATTGCCTCGTACCATGTTTCATTCACTTCCTTCATGCGAACAAATTCCTAGTACCTAGTATAAATCAGGATATCAGCACATGTCAAATAGGTAAAAACACATAGCAGTTTCGCTTAGATGGCTGCCGTCATTAAAGGAGAGGCAGCAACTGGAATTGTATTATCTACTTAATATTCAAAACTATTCAGTTTATATGGAAAACTACTCAACTTACTTTCTGATGGCTTCCAATGTAAGTTAAAAAGGAAAAAAAAAATTGTTAATTTTTTAATCTTATTTTCCTAGCCGTAATCACTTGGCTGTCTAAAAATAAACAAAAATGACTCCTTGTGGTAGCAATAGTAGTTTTCTTTCGACTTAGGCATTATACAAACTTTGGCTGGAAAAACTCCATATAATGAATTACTAATCTCTGATTTTGAAATGTGGGGCTTCTTCCTCATATTCATATTTATTTTCTTAAAAGTGCCAAATATAGCTATAGTCATTTCTACTCATCTCAGCAAAACCCTTCCCAGGTTCACCTTAAGAGACTGTACTCTCAGCAGCCCTCCTACCTCAGTAAAGCAGTGTCATCCGTGTTCGAATTGCTACAACTCAGTGCCTATATTTTTTGAAAGGACTTCTCCCTTGGGTTTCCATTGTGTGCTTGTTTGGAATTTCACCCAAACAAGGAAAAAAAAGGATGTCTTGGATTATGATTTCTGTTTCTCTGTACAGAAGAAAATGTAGGAGGAGATGGGATTGCATTGCATATGCTTTTGTTTATTAATCTTTGTGATTTTGATAATGCTTCCTTATTTGGGCCTCTTGAAATAGCTCTATTTAGGGTCTGTTGGTGTGATTTTGTGCAAAATAATGAAGCTGTTCTGGATTCTATATTAGGCTTTACCTTCCCTTGCATATATTTTGGAACACTAAGCTTTTACTTTGGTATTTTGGGAAGCTAACGCTTCCCTGTCTCAGCTATGTTGCTTTCATTATATTTCAAATCTTTGGCACTCTGAGTAATTTTCTTCACCTGCACAAATTACACAATTTTTTTGTATGCTCAGGTGAAACTATCTTTCAGTCTCTAGTTGAGGAAAAATAATGCCAAATCATCTCAGACTTTAAGCCTCTAAGATTAGTAGGAGCAGTTTCCTCAGAAATACTGACAAGCTTATGCACATTTGACTATGTTTTCTTAGATAAAGGCCCAGGTCAGTAAAATACCTCACTTAATTGGAAACTGTATATAGCAGATATGAACACAGTGAATGCACTGGATATCATACTTTAGTGAGCTGAAGGGTGCATTGGGGATATCTGAGAAAAAGAAACACTGACAAATTACTTTCAATAAATAACATACAAATATTAAATGAATTATTCTCAGCTCTGAACTTTTTGTAAGTGAAAAGATCTGCTTGTGTTTCCAGTTGAATTATGAATATATCTTAGTGACAGTGTGATCCTACCATTGCACGTGACTTTTAGAAAACAGATTTGTGCTTCTTAGTGTGCCCGAGATCCATTATTTTGCCATAATACACTCTTTGCTTCACCTTACTGCTTGCTGAAGACAAACACTTCTGTAATGGTTGGAAAGCTTTCTGTTGATTCTTGTTTTCACACCGTTTAATACTGAAAAGGTGAAAACCAGAAAAACTAATGAAAAGATACATTGAATTGTCTTTAAAGAAGTATTTGGCTAGATGCAATAATAATATCTATGTGGAGCATGGTGGCAGCAATCAGTGTATTTGGATGCTTGTCACACAGAGACATGTCAAAACTTGTGATACAGACCTCCATTCTCCCCTATATCTAAATGTCGGCTGGAGTTGGTGTAGAATGGTAGTACCTAGCATAAGCAGTTCTAGTTTCTACCAAGAGGGAAAGCAAGGTCTGTAAAAGCTCCTGCTCTGTAAAGGAGCCCAGTTACTGTGCTGCCTTGTTATCACACCTGCCCACATCACGAGTGCTGGAACCTCTCTGACATCTTTCTCTGCTTAGATTAAACATGGGGCAGCTGGTTCAGGAGGCACCAGGGGATGTGTCCTACTGCAGAGGGAATTTCCTACTGTATACTGATTATGTGACACAAAATGGCCTTCTGTGATTAGACAATCCAGACAGAAGATAAATTATTACAAGTAAACATTTTATTATAAGAAGGGGAGGGACAATTTTCATTTTATTAACCATTCATACAAGCAAGCTGGACTATAAATTATCATCTTTACCCAGGTCAAAACCAGAGCAAATTTATCTAGTTCAAAGCAGAAAAACATATCTTTTAATTACAATGCCAAGTGGCTCTGTAATTGGAAATGGACCTCTAAAAACGTAGTAGAACTTGTCAGATGTGTGTCTGCAGTGAAAAAATTGGTCACAGAAAATGAATAATTTCCCAAAATAGTTAACTTCCAGAAACAAATGTATCATCAGACATTAGTAGAATCAGGCAATTATCTCCTGTTTCACCCTAGAAAAAGAAAAAAAAAGTTTTTAAAGTGCAGTTGTAAAAACCTTACTATGTTAATTCTGTTAAAAACCTTTTCCTGGAGAAAAATACGTGCTGGGCTTGGACTATCAGGAGGCTTCACGCATCTAACTGATGATGCTCTCCGAGAGTCTCAAACACCGCTCTCAAAAACAATGTGAAAAAGAAACACTTTGACTTATCCATTCAATAAGTAACACACAGTCAACAGTGAAACACTGACACTCAAAACATTGAGCATCATGATACATTGTCATTGGATGTTTAGAGTATTGACAATTAAATGATTTATGAATTATTATAAAGCATTAAGATACAATATTTTAATAGGGCAGTCATTTGGGTAAAACAGTATTCATATAAGAAAATAAATGCCAGTTTGTGGTAGGTCTAATATTATCTAATATTATTATAGCTCCCAGAGAAGAAAGCTTCAACTGGAAATGCGGAGCGTATGTGGTAGTTGCTCAGACCTTTGTGGTTCACTTAAAACTTGAAGAGGCAGTTCAGTAAATCTGTCATAGGCCCTCTGAGGCCTGTCATGCAAGTCTCAGGAGTCTACCTAGATCTAGACAAATGTGGAAGTGTCCTCTTTGCTGGGACTGTACCTAGCCCTAGCACGATTAAAGAGCAAAGAAACGCTGGGTCCTGTAACTCCAGGGATGTCGGCTTCAAGGCAGGGGAGCCAATTCACCCTGAAGCCCCTTATTCACATCCCAGACTTTATCAGCTCCGTCATGCAGTATGCTTGTGCAGGGAGTTCAGTCCTGACTGAGCCCATCAAGAACTGACGTGCCAGGGAGATTCTCACAGAGTGTGCTGGGAGATCGTAAGACGTGTGAAATGCACAAGAATCACTTCATGTTTAATCCTGGAAAGGCCAGTACAAAAGCAGATGAGCCCAACAAGCCTGTTAAAGTGAGTTGAATGCAACAGGCATCAGTTGTGAATGAATGTGGGATGACAATGTGGACACAATTGGCTTTAGCCATATGGCTTTGGGAGCTCGAACCTGGCAACCAACAGGACACAGACATGCCCATAAAATGCACCAAAAAGATGTGAGATTACTAGCCACCTTTTTCTTGGTGGTGCAACAGATTTGCAATCATACGCTGGAACAGATTCATTGTGTCCAGCCATAAAGAAAATCTAAACATATTGTGTGTTAACAATTATAAAATTGTATTCGGAGATGAGTCTGCTTCATTCATTTTTTTCTTACTAAAATGATCTAAATTGTATAGCCTATATAATGTCATTAGCATCTATCTGGTAAGACACCTGCAGGTTTGATAACCATCCTTATCTAATGTAAGCAGAATTTTTAGGCCTAAGTTTCACATTTTAGTTGGTGTTAAAGGACTGCAATAAATACTAGGAAATAATGGGAATGCAAAAATGAAGGAACAAAGGTAAAACTGAGGGTGGCAAAGTGAAATGAAGAGGAAGGCTATGCAGCTCTTTTTCCACCGGTACTGCAAGGTTTTAGTCATCATTGTGGCTGAGTCTCTGCTTCTGAAAAAAGTTGGATGGGATGAGGTATTCAGAGCTACGACTGCTTTACTTCTTTCAACTGACTGTGGTGCTAAATCTGCAAATAATTGTGTGAGTAAACATAATTTGTGGAAACAAACTGTTTCCATATACACGTGCTGTTGGACCAAAGGTATCATATGGATAGCTACACAGCATTTGTAGTAAGTGAAGCAGAAACAACGGGAACAGAAACTTTTTTCTGAATGGCATTTGGCTTGAAGACTCCAGGAGGCATGGATTCTAGGTATAGCACTACATAATGAAAATGTATCTTCCAAGTATATAGTGCTGCATTTGTCTACAGATACTAAAAATATTTACAAAATGTATAGGTTAGATTTTTTTTAATTGTTTAGTGCACAAGTTTACAAACATTATAGGGCCAAAAGTATATGTACATTTATATACTGTGAAAGTTGCACATGCAGTCAGTGAATCACCATGTAAATTAGGCCAACATATTTAGCTAAACTTTTATACTTATGTTTATACAACCAAACGTTTGAGAATATCATCATCTTGGCATCCAAATATGGCTACTTTGAAAATAGAATTATTTGCATCAACATTACACAATACTGTAGGACATAAAGTGAAAGAAATGCCCTGTTCAGTGGGTCTGAAGAACTTTCTCTTTTAAAATTTACCATGTATTAATTATGTATGACATTTCAGGGAGTGAGAGTTGTTTGTAGCCTATGGCAATGAGTTAGTGAAATGAGACATTACTGAGACAGAAAATAAAAATGTGTCAGCATATCAAATTACACAGATATTGGTAGCCTAGATGTATTTGCTAGTTTGGAAAGCTATGTTTGATATTGTGAAATTAAAGCTCTGCACACTGGTTTTAGATAGCAGTACCACATTTCTTTTAAAATAACAATACTGAAGTAGTTGGGTGAAAAGAAATGGAATTCTCATCTTGCAGCATCACTGCAAAGAGAAACAATAAATAAAATATCTTCTCTTAACCTATTCTGCATCTAATAAAAATGATGGTAGAACTACTGAAATGCATTTCAAAACCAAAAAAAAGATTAGCAACCTCCTTCTCATTCAACAAAATAAGGAAAAAACTTATTGAGGATTTATATGCTGTGTGTAAATATTTTATTTGTTTTTCCCCTTCTTTGGAAGGATATCTTTCTCTAGTAGTGCACTTAGCTACAAAATTCAAAAGGAATTTCTTCCTTCACATAGGGGAAGGAAGGATCCCCAACCTTCTGGGGATCAGTTATTGTTTTAATTTAATAATGCTGTATTTTACAGTATGTTGGTCATTACAATACTGTATTAGCTGTATTTTTACAGTATGTTTGGTTGTTCTTTTTATATCTTTTGATCCCATGGAAAGAGAAGCTGTCTTTTCCACGGCCAAAGACAAGTGTTGAAATGGCTGGCAGCAGAACTGTGGTGTTAAAAAAAAACCCCACCAAAACAAAAAGCATCTTGCAAACTGGAAATGGTTGAGCCAGTGGGAAGTCTTTTAACATTCCTCCTACCCTACCCACTTGGGTGCCTGTCTCCCTCCTCCTGAAGTGTGAGCTTCACGAGTATTAAAACAGCCACTTTATCAACAGTATCTGAAGAAGATTTCCTTCTAGCACCTCTGATATTTTAAGGATGTAATATTTCCCCTCCTCTTTTACGTTGCTACGATCTCCATTGTCTTCTTTAGTGTAGGGGAATTTGGATGGGAATTCCTCAAAGTCTCAGGACTCACTGTTGCACAATGCAAGATGATCCATCCTAAGCCTGTGTAAACCTCCTCATCTGTGCTGATACACATTGTTGTTAAGGATTTTGCAGTCCTGCAGCCCATCTCAAGGTTAAATGAGTTAGGTACATATGATGCTCAATGGATTTAACATTTCAGTTTATCAAAATGTAAAAGAAACAGCCTTTATCTTAGCAAGCAAAAATTTAGGGTGGGAATAGCAGTTCCTACAATACATGCAAACTGTGGCTATCATCTAGAACATCAGTGTCCATCTGCATGCCTTGCCTTACAGTGTTTTGTTTTCACTGCTGCGCCTGTTTGGATTTCTCTGGTTTGTGCTGTCCATATTCAGTACTGCCAGAGCTTCCCTATTCACTGTTCCTGTAGGAGGCTTTGAAATTTGTAGGAAAACCCTAATAAATCTCATCCTTATTGACATTTTTTAGATTTTGTAGCATCTTCTAGCTCATAGTTCTCATTAGTTTTTAGATGTAGATTTAAAAAAAAAAGATGTGTTTGCTGGAGATTTTAATTATTTTAACAGTTTCCAAAGTACTTCACATTTGTTTTGCAAAAGTAGTGTGTATTGTACTGTGGTATTTATAATGATTCAGTACTGAGACCACATGCTTTATGGGAACAATGAGTGCTTTTAGTTTCAATGACTGATAGTACTTTACACTCAGCTAACCTTTACAGAGGTTTCTCTGTTCCTATGTTCTACAATGGTAATGCACTTCCATTCAGTTATATCCATACTGAAGTATTCTGTTCTCTTCTTCACAGTTTTTACCATTGTATCCATGTGCCTTCCATCAGTGTGTTAAGCAGTGTGCAGATGACTAATGTCTGTCATGTTTGTTCTTGGACTCCAGAGAGGCAGCAGTGTGTTCAGTAAAGTGGCTTTATTTTGAAAGGGTTATATTAGGAAGCTCAAAAGCATATATTCTAACTTGAATAGGCAGACATGAGGTTTGTGATGATCTGTAGTTCCTCAAGAAGTGGTGAAATGAACAAGTACTCCAAAATCTGCATCTTCTGCACAGACAAGATTTTCCTGATTGTTGAAAGCTCCACTGAGCCAAGCAGAAAATTGTTGTCAATCATCATCTTCACCTGTGTGCATTAGGCCATCTTTCATATTGATATTCTTTGTGTCAGCAAATGAATGCCCTAACTTTTGATATTCAGTGGCAAACCAGAACAAGGGGTGGAGGATAGGTTTGATGCACCTGATACATCATTGCTGAGAAGACACAGCATTTTTGTATTGGTTAGGTCATACATATTTTATAGTATTGCTATAGCAGTCTAACAACCACATGACAGATGCAATTTGGGAGAGCAGATCATGGTTTAGCAGGATGGAGAAGTCACCTAGCCGACTGAAGATCTTGTTCAAAGAACTACTATGCAAAAAGTTAGTGTAGGCTTGCTAAACTACATACCAAGCTTGTCAATTGTAGAATGCAAGTCATGAATTGTGTGGTTGTACAGGTAGTGGTTTCTTTATGATAGAAATGTTTATAAAATGTTTCTCTAAAAAATGGATTAACTATAGAAGTATTCCACTTCATCCTTAACTGAATGCCCCAGCTGAATGAGAGGAACTGTGGTAATGGAGGAAGTAGTAGTAAGAGCAGCAAACTGTGCAATAGCTATAAAATCTTAAAAGGATGTTTTTTGAGATAATTTGGACACATGCTGAAATTAACTGACAGCAAATGGAATTTAGTAAAGTTATTACTGTTAAAAGTGAAAATCATGGTAAAACATGCTGTTGGTTCTTTAAAACAACAGCAAAATATCTCCTCCATCTCTAGCCAATATAAAACAAAAGAAAATTTGAATAAAATATGGAAGAAAAAGTAACTACACTTTAGGCATTTATACTGCATTCATCTCCGTCTATTACTGTGTCCTCTGTTACATGTAATAAAAAAATGGAGCCTAGTTTTGACAAAAGCTAGGAAAAGATCTGTGAGGATTGTTTCTTGACAGTGAAAAAGGAAAAGCAGCTCTTGCTTACTTAATCTTCCTAGTCTTTTATGTCTACAAGGACATGCTTTACTTCACTCTTGTTACCATGTCATCTTCCTCTTCAGTCCCTGTTAATGTCTTCTTCTGGTCTTATCCTGCTGTGACTGAGCATTACAAAGTTTTTCACGCCTCCATGCGTTAGTCCATCAACCAATTAGTTTTCAGAGCACATGATACATATAGATGGCATGGCAGTGGGTTCAGACCTAGGTCAGCATACTCCAAGCTTTCAGTCAATATGAAAGAAGTTTAGGTCTACGTTATTAGTTGTATCGATTTAGAGAGTGGATTTTTCATTGTTGTTTCTTTTTCAAACTTACTTCCAGCAGTGATCACTGCTGTTATTCTGATTTTTGTCTCCACATTCACTACAGAATTTCTCACCATGACAAACGCTGATTTTAAACAAGCACCTGAAGTGTATCAAAGTATGGGTCTCATATTGACTCTTTGTAGGTTTTTGTTGCATATCTTGCATACCTGCCTTTTAGAACATTCCAGTAAGGTATCCAGTTTTTACATCTAATCAGCTTCTGTTTTCTTCTGAAAAAGTTTGGAGGACTTGTTGGTGAGGACTTCTGTGGTAAGTCTGCCTCAAAAATACATCTTGCTTGTAAACTAATGTAGAGCACAATGGGTAATGTATTTTAATTGAACTAAAGTGTGAGGTTTTCAAAGTCCAAACTAAAATAATCAGGGATCAATTATTATTGATTGTGTTTAATGTAGATTGAAACAAATGTGAGTAAAACAGTGAGACATCCTGGATTAGAATTAACCCACTTTGGCATTTTGATGGAGGCAGTGAATCATTGTACAAATATACAGAGGATTTGGGATCAAGTGTATCTCAGCAGAAAAAAGAGAAAATGCTTTTCTGAAAAATATGGTGTCTATTTTTTTCCTCCATTGCTATCTGCAACTTGAGGAGTTAGGAAAAAACTTCTCTGTTGGTTACATGGTCTTTTATTTTATAGTAAAGAGGGAGATTATACCTGCATAATCTCTTTAATTTTATTTAGTATGCTGATGCATAAATCTGTTTGGCTGTGATCTATCTCTGCCTTGTATTAACTTGATTTTTTTTTTTAATAATTTCTGTTTTGTCATTATAACTAAAATGAGAAGTAGGCCTAATACTTTAAAACAAATACAGCTTTATATTATTGTAACATTTTGAGATTAGATAATGAGATGGTACTAACTATTGTTAAAGCAACATAAAACTGGAAGCAGCTCCTTTCAACTGCAGTCTGAATGGAGATGAAGAGGGGTATCTGCAGTCAGAAGGTACTGCTTAGGTGGGAACTACTGCCGCTTCATTCTCTTTCCTTTAGTTTCTGCTTTCCCTGTTCTTCTTCTGCTTTGAGGTAAATGAAATTACAAGCTCCCCTGTAATCAAAAAAATTGTGATGATTTATATTAATTCTGAAAAAAAAAAAAAAATCCAGTAATTGGAATATATTGATATCAAAGCTACCCAGGGTGGTTAGAAATATTATATTTATTTATATTGTTGCTCTATTTGTATCCATATATTAATGAAGTTATAATGATGAAATCCATGTCCCACTATCATTTATTTCAGTGGGGCCAGAAGTTTAGCTTAGATTTAGAAACTTTTTGGAAAGCTGCTTTCTGTTCTCAGTTACATGTCTTTTTGTACAATCAGTCTGTGGAGATCTGTATGACAAGTATTCTTGTGCTGAGACACAGTCCATCTGAATTTAAATTAAAGACTACAAGGATCTCCTTGCAAGTATTAGGTAGTGTAATGGATCATGCATATATGTTTAAAGGGTTACATCTTTTTTTGTTGTTGTTCACAAGAAAAATAGTTGCAAAAATGGGAAGCTCGCTGAAACATATAACTTTGAATTCAGAGTATGGTATATATGAAATCATCAGAGCCTTTCCTTATCCAGAACATTTCAGAATACCTTTCTAGCCCATACATAGAGTTGATCTGAGAAGGAAGGTGAAGGTGCTGTTACGCTTTGTGAGATTCTCTTGATAAATCAGAGTTTTAAACAAATAAAACACAATTAGGCTCCCACAGATAATTTCAAAATATCCTCAGGCCTCTGACGTATCCATATTTCTACAGCAGCCAGTGGTAAAGAGGTCTTTAAAGGAAAGAACAAAACAAAACCCACAACTCCTCCACCTCCAAATCCGAACAGTGGCATATCATAAGACTGGATCAGGGGACTGTCTGCCCACATAGAACTAAAAGTGAGCATCCACAATCAGATACACAGCCAACAACTCAAAATACTTCTGGAAAGCCTGTTCAATCGCATTACCTTTACTACATATTGAACTGCTACTGTATGAGTAGCTTCAGTTCAAAGAGATAGGAGCTTGAAAAAATTTTAAACTCTAAATAAATCACTGACCCTCAGTACATACCAGGTACATACCAGGAGTTAAAAGAGGAGGTTTACCAGGAATATTAAATAAAAATCATCCCACAAATTTTCACATCCCAAAATCAAACTGTCAAAATCAACAGATTTCCATCTTTTCTAGGCAAATATCCTCTGCTGGTTCTACCTTCTTTGCAGAGGTTGAGCTCCATATATAACTCCATATAATACACTGAATAAGTGCACTGTAATACAATACACATTTTAAAATAGTTCTGATACTAAAAAAAAAATAATGTTTTACATTATCTTTTTCTACAGGAGTGTTGATTATCAGTGACTGTGAGAGAATGAGGTTGGTAAAGTATATTTTTTCTGCAAGTTAAAAAAAATAGCTACCCAAGATAAAAATCTCAATCCATATTTAGGCATCCAAAAATTATTTGATATTTTAGAAGTAATGATTACTGTGGCCAAGGTAAATGGAAGCTGCTGGGTAACCAGCAGTGTTGATTATGAGTCTGCCAGACTGAGTAGTGCAGTATAAAATATAGGTGTTTAACTTTAGACATCAATCAAAACTAAAAATAAAAGGCCTCGTGTTTCCTTCTTTATCACCAACTGTGTCCTGCTTTGCCTTAATTCCCAAACCCACTGAACTGATTAGTTGTTACCAGTTGTCTCCAGTCTGTGTGAACATAGACAATTTGTTCTTTTTTGACATAAAGAGGTGAATTTTGCCCAAGTATCTACAAAAGAAACTATGCAATTCTGAGCTAGATAGGGTACCATTGTGGGAAAGATGATCTAGAGACAGTTCACGAAAGCCTTTTTTCTTTTTCTGTTTACTTTATTTGAACTATTGACCTTGCAAAAATATTCAGCTTTCTATGAGGTTTTTTTTTTTTTGGGTGGCTTTGGTGCCTGAGCTTGAAACATGTATGATCAGACCCAGCTTATCTCTGAGGCTGCTGGGTTTTCTAACTCGCCGTGCTGGAAAACACACCAATCTTGGGAAATCAAGCTAATGTCTCTCAGCTGTGCAGAAAAAGTGTGAACAGCTCTGTCAAATGAGCTACCCCCATCTCCTTTTTTTCAGGCAGCATCTTATACTCGAGCAGTCACTTCACATTTGCCATTTGAGCAGTTGTGATATAACTGCTGTTTTATTGCCTATAGGAGAGTTTCTGTGAGGAATCAGAAGCTGGTCTTTCAGCTACTCTGGACAAAAAAGGTTTTAGTCACAGGACTCTATTACTGGTGAATGAGTAAGGAGTCCTGACAGGATAACAAGAGGATATGAACACATAGCTCTGGCTTAAAGGTTGCAAACTGACCAAGTGGTAATATGAGGGGAAGTATTTTCCAGCCTTGAACCTCTTTACCCCCAGATAGGTATATTAAATGCCATCAGTTAACCCCTTGAGTACAGTCACCCAGTGCTGCCAGGGACATGCCTGCTATGATAGATCCTCACGCTTCCTAATCAGCGGTGATGTATAAGGTACAGTCATAGGTCCAGATGAGTCATAGGTCCATTCCTTTGTTGGATGGAAAGATGTCTCTGGGCATTTAAAAGGTTAAACACAAAATTTTAAGTGTACAGCTGCAGTGGCTTAAAAACACATGAAAAATATAATGCAAAAGAGCAGTCAGAAAATAAATTAGAACAATGTAAAGTGAAAAAAAATCTCAGGAATTTTGCTTTGAAATTTGAGTTGATGCCTTTTTTTTTTTTCCCATTTGTTTTATTGGATTTGTACTGTTTTCTCCAGATAGTTTCTTGAAGAGTGAATGTGCTGAGTTATCTCCAGCTTAGTTCCTTCCCATACTTATTCTCACATCATGGGCAGGTATTATGTCAAATAGGGATAAATTTATGACTAATAAGTTAGACTTTGTAAAAAAATTCCAGTCCTATAAGATGTATTTTCTCTACTTTTTTTTTTTCTGTGGCATCTTTCGTTTAATTTCCAGGCAGATTATTTCTGTTGTCAGGATGTTGTCTTCTAAATCAGGGTTTTTCCTGTGGTAAAAGATCTGTATCAGTTTATGTGTGCAGAAAAAGACATTCAAGACTCACTCTTGTTGTCTTAGAAGAAGTTTAAAGTCAAAATTGTCCATTCTGGGAGGTGAGTACTGCCCTCCCAGTTTAGTAAAGACTAGTCTTCTTTGTACTTACATTACGCAGGACTTTACCTCTTGACTGATTTCACTGAAATTACTGGGGTTACTCATGTAATATGGTACCAGTCAGAAGATATATCAATGGCAGACTCAGCCATGTGGAAGCTGTAGTTATTTAACAAAGGTTTTGTCTTTGCTGACAAAATATAGAAGTATTTATCTATATTTTAAGTGTGATGACTAATTCTGTTGTTTATGGTGGGTGTCTTACAAATAACGTATATTTGGCTACCAGAAACCATCTCAGTTGCCTTGAGGCACCTCACATTGTTGCGTTAATGGATGAAAAATTACATTTGCCATTTCATGATTTGTTTCAGGTTTTTTCATGGTTTAGCATCAAGTTTGATAAACTTAGAAAGCAGTAACTCATAAGCTATATTGTTGACTCTTGGATGTGAGATGTGTTACGCAGGCTTAATCAAAATCAAGACTCCCCATTGGAAGTATTAAGAGAGCCAAGTGCTGGTTCTTCAGGCCAGGACAGAAAGCAGAGCTAGAAGGCAAGAGTTCTCCTGAGATATGCAGTCATGAGACTTTGTAGGCTTTGTGTGTTGCCTTTGAGCATGAGCTGGTACAGTAAGAGAGATAGCATTGTCTTTTAAAGAGGAACACTGAAGATTGTAGGGAGGAGAGAGGGAGACTTGAGCTGTGCATTACACAGCAGTGCACATCAGCAGTTCTATAGTGTGAGAGGCTTTTTAACTTTTCATTTAAAAAATCCTTCTTTCGAAGCACCATTCAGTCCTCCTTTGATCACATGGCACTATATTAACTGAGGCTGGAACAGGCTGTTTCTCAACCTGATTCTATGCACCCACATTGTTTCCAGCATCCACACTGTATGAATGCAACCTGAGCTGATGCCTCCTACAAATACTAGTTGCCAATCCAGCAGGTGGTATTCTAGGGGAGGTCCCTCTGTCATGTGCCACCTGCATGCACTTCAGGCTTATACGTGCTTGGACCCAAACTAAAAGGCAGCATGAACCTGAAATTTTCTCCTGTGTGGACAGTTGACCAGTTTGGACTTTGAGTGCTTACGCAAACCCTGGAGGAGCTATACTGCCCAGTTTCCTGCCTGTGGTCTTTTTGGTATCTTATAGCTCCATATACACACTCATAAGAAGTTTTAGACTTCCTGGAAACAGCTGAGGAGCATGGCAGCTGGGAATCCACAGTTGAGTACTCACCAGCTGCAGCTTATTTGCCACATGGTGTAGATGTGTGCCCATCCCCTAGAAAATGCAGCACAGGTACCAAATAAAAACTGGGTATCCCACTTACAAGGCAATAATTGTGCTTGTGTTTCACTGTCTGCTTTAGAAGTGCAGGCTGATGAGATACATGGTTCCCTGCCATATGGCTGTTTGCAGTGGTTGGCTTGGAGACATACTAATGATGCAAATGAATTATATCATAATATCAATATCCATGTTAACTGTAACCTCTTAAAAAAGTGCATCTTGTCTTTAGAGTGCTAATAATATGCATATTAATCCTGTCTTTAAATTGTACTTTTTCCAATTAGGAAGAAATCACTGCTTTAAATGGTGATTGGGTAGGTATTTTCTAGGAGGAATAAAACTGTTCTCCTTTGGAAATGTCAGGCTTTAAACAGAACCAGTCCTAGGTTTGTCTTGCACACTCTGAACTCCAGAGCTGCCCGAGAGCTGCATTCTGCCTTCCCCAGTGTACATGCACCACCAAGGTCCCTTTCTTCCATGAGGCATCAGAGCAGGCCAGTCGGAAGTCATACTTTTTATACTTGTTTTAATTGGTTTTGGTTTCTGCATTATAATAAATTTAATCAGATTATGGTCACTTGACCCCCAGGGGCTCAACTCTAATTTGCTCCTACTGCCTGATCATTGGTTAACTGGATCTAGACATGAACCATTCCTGGCAGGGTTCCCTACACATTAGTTTAAGAAGCCATCATTTTTGTATCCGTCACCCTTGCCTTCATTCAATCACACCTCTAAGGTTTCCCAATTATACAAGAGGTAGAAATTCCCCATATCAAATTGCCCTTTGCCATGTATGCCATCTTTATCCCATCACATAGTACACATGATTCTGAACTCCCTCGTTTCTTCTGGGGGTAGTGAGGTTTGTGCCATTCCGCAGGTCAGCAGAATTTGTGTGCATGTGCAGTACCTTGCTCTAACTATAGTGCTCTTTGCCCATCACTCCTTTGAAATTTATTAACACAAACTCAAAACTGTACATCAAGAAATGGGGTAAATAGACAATCTATAAATATTCAGATCTGGTTTTTACATCTCCCTTTTAGCCTCATTTTCTGAGGAAACAAGTCTTCAGCAATTTCCCAGGGAATATGTATATATGTTTGTCTCCCTTCCCTGAACATACTGGCCAGCTTCAACCATATCTGACAGAGAGGTCTCAAACTGTAAAGTTCGTCAAGTTGCCTGAAACAAGGCATCTGAGCGGTGTGATAGACCATGATCCACAAGACAAAGATTGCAGTGGAAATTCAACTAAGATTAGATCCCGGAGAATCCACACAGGGGAAGCTATTTAGAAAGGCCTATCACAGAAGAAGCTTTAATTACTGATAAAACACAAAACCAAGACAAACCAGGAGACATCAGCTCTACTTTTCATGGAATTAGCCATTATTTTTTTGTATAAATAGCATACCTTACTATTCCAAATAAAGCTGTGTGGGTGATCAGTAAAGAGTATTATCCCCAGCTTTACCATAGACTTCATTACCTAGAAAGTAGGTTAAAAGATGACCTAAAATGTGAAAGAATATTTTGTCTGCTTTTTTATCCTTCCTTGTTAAGAACATTGTATTAGAAGGAAATATTTGAATACTGGGTCCATTCCCTGAAAACCATGGAGATCACACTGTGTAATCCTTTTAAGTAACTGGCCAAACTCCACATACAGAATAACAGTGTTTCTTGCCATGCATCTTGCTCTACGCTGGGCACACTTGATGCATTATAAGGTATAGTTGATACAGTGAAAAAACACCATTTAATAAGGCTTAAAACTGTTTGGTTCATGTTTACTGCTAATGCCTATTTTACCCCAACAATTAAGCGGGAAGTTTGCTGTGTAATGCTTTCCACATTTCATCTCTTCATTTCAGGGCTAAAGCTCAGTCACAGGAAATTATTAGCAAAGCTGGAGTTGCAGGAATACTTCCAAGGCACGAAACAAACACTAAAAAAAATTAAGAACTGTATACATAAAGATAATGTGGAAAAAAATGGAAAATACAGTCGAGATTGCAAGAATAAGGGGGGGGGGAAACGATCCATGGTCACTTAAGGCATAATATGATGAAACTGTTATTGCTTAATTCTTTGCTTGTTCCTAATTCCGTATATCCAGAAAAAAGAAGTCCAGAGTTTTTAAAACTATTTCTTACTTCCATCACTACTATTTTATGCTTTTGTGTCACACAATTTTAATTTTTCTGATACATTTTATTGCTTCCTACACCAAATGTAATTAGCAAGCATGAAGTGCTTTGTTCTTTTGTTTTCTTTTCTTGAGTGAACAGTTGAAGAAAAAATATTCCTGTTTCTCCTAGAACACTCTGATTCCATTGACTTAATTAGTGTTATTCCTAATTTATGAGTGTTAATATATTTATTTTCTGATAGAGTTTATAATAGATCTTAACACAGTAATTGCCATCTGCTGTAATTAATATGTCTGATAATGTAGTAAGAAGATAACTTTGCTATCCTACCACTGCAGTCACTGGGAGACCTTTCTTGCTGTTCTCTCTCTCTCTTTTCTTTTCAGATGTCTCCCCCTCACTAATTATAAATACACTAGGCTCTTAAGGTTTCATTACCTCTCCCATCCAGCTGTTCTGCCTTTCTCTCATTACTTTGCCCAATTTGTTCCTGATTTTCCAGGTTTCAGTAAACACATTTCCAGGCATAGACAACTGAAAACTATGTCAAGCATTATATTCTGGTTAGTTTGTACAGTCATGAGACTGCACTAGTTATCTGTTCACTTGAACACATAAAATAAATCAAATTATCACAGCAAAAATCAAGCGATTCTAGAATCGATAGTTGTAGGTAGAAGGATGAAATAGCCCACATGAGGAAATACAAAATGGAGTTAAACACTAAAATCTTGCCCAGAAGCTTTCAGAAGCCATGTTAGTGGGTTTCGTAACATATAATAGAAGCCAAAAGGCTCCTGGTCTTTTTTTTTTCCTCTTCCTCTACAGAATGCAAAAGGGATTTCAAAGCAATAAGATCTCTTAAGATTGGACAGTTTCAAGCATGAAACATGATTGTTATAACCACCATGCCCCTCTAGATTATGAGTCTAAAATCCAGAACTCAAGAAGATGGGAAGAGGTTTCAGAGAGACATCTTAGTCCTATCAAATCTGGGGCAGATTTAGTAAACTGGTACCTTTCCAGTTCATTGAGAGTTTGTTCAGATCCAAACAATGGACATACGGGGGGAAGGGGGGGGAGGGGTTCACAGAGAGAGCTGGTTTAAGATTCTTAAGTATTAAAATAATATAAATAATAATACTCATATATATAATTCCCATTCAATGACCAGCATGTGTGGGGAAGTGTTTAGAAGATACCAATATCCTACCAAGCTCAAGGAACTCTACAGTTGCTTTGGGCTGCGACTGAAGACTATTTAAAAAGGTTATGAATGCTATTCCAAAACTCTACTTTAACCTTTACTTTAATTTTCAGATAAAAACTATTAATTTGTGCAGTGAAATCAATCTTAGCTCTACAAAGAAGTACTGACAATCTAACACTCTTAGGCCTGCTCATTCATTCATTACTCCATTCAAAGCCAAACAAGAACAAAAAATAAAGAAACCCCAGGGAAAATCTTGAGGACACGAGGGATTATTTATATCACAAGGCCCAATCTCATAACCCCTTGCAGGTGTTTTGATTCTTAAACATGCAGGTAGACCTACAGGGCTATCATTTGCAGGATTCACCAAATAACAGCATTTGTCAAATACATGTTTTCTGTGCCTCTCAATTATTTAAGAAATGAGTAAAAGTACATCGGCTGTATTAGCAATGTGTTTCTTTCTCTTCCTTGAGCTTTATCAAGAGTTGTCACGCATTATAGTTTGGTGACAGTGCTAGAAAAAAGTGAAGACAGAACTGACCTCTCATAGCATTTTTGTGACCATGGGGCTCACACAAGCAGCTTGGCATCTGCCGGCACATCTTTAGCGAGTTGGCAGCCCCAGCGCCCTTTGCAGGTTGCAATCAAACCTGCCTTCTACAGCAGCCTCTTTCTGGCTGATTAAGTTTAATGTAATTTTAATTAAAAACCACAGTGTCAAAGGGTTTAGCTGCTCGAGAAATGAGCACAGATTGTGGCACAGTGGCAGCAGTCACTTGGAAAATGGAAATGCATCCTGACAATATTGTGTAGGGGCCAGATAAACAAAGCTGCAGCTACTGTACCTTGCAAAAAGCTGGGAGAGACCATCATTGCAAGGAACCTTATTCAAAAATAAAGTATAGAGCAGTTCTGATTCTTGTCTTTTAGCAATTTTAAAGTGCATCTCAGCAACTGAGTAGAGTAATAATTGCCAAGAATTAATTTCAGCCTTTCCTCCCCATTTTTACATTTGCTCAATGGGATGTATAAATGTAAATTTCGGATTTCAGTCCTTATTTATTTTGAACAGCAAAAGATTTGCTTCATGCAATAGACTAATACAACTTTTCTCCTTAGGCTATAAAGAAAAAAATCACTAGAGATTTTACCAGTGCTGAAAGAAGGTTCCATTTTAGGGAGTTTTTTGCTTTTATCTGTTTCCAGCTTTTCCTGTCCCTTGAAGCAGATCACAAGGAGATTTTAGTACTTTACATGCTGCAGATATTGAGCAACATTTGGAGAATGACAAAAAAAATTACTTCACTGACAAAAGGTTGCATCATATCTACAAGATTTAATTTCACTAGGTCCCAGTATACATAGAGATATTGTTAATAATGGTTTCCCAAAGAAGTGTCTCTGTAATATTTTCTTAGTTGCCATATTTTTTTGAGTAAAGCAAATTGCTTTGGAGTTATTAAACACCCTTGTCTTGGCAGAAATTGCTATTTTTTAAACCTGTCCTTTGAATGCATGTGTTTGTGAAACAAAGGCTTGATCCAAAGTCCACTGAGATCAGTGGAAATTCCCCAGTGACTTAAACTTTGGATCAGATCCTGAGAAGTATAGATGCAAATAGGTAGGTATTGTGGTAACATTGTTCGCAGGAATTCCTTTCCTCAAGAAGCCTTTTTATTGTTTGTAAATGCTACTGATGCTCCGGGGCCAGAACCCCAGGAGAATTCCACCTAGTGACGTCAATTCTGTAGAGGAGAACTTCCTCCATCCCCTTTTAGGTTTGTGGGACATTTTCGAACAGATGGAGCCTATATAGGTGGGACAGGTTCCATCTGAACAGAAGGGTCACAAATGCACCGACTGAGAGGATAGACAGAGCTATGGGGGAGAGTTTAAAGGAGTGGACAGGGGGATGGGAAGTCTGTACAGAATCCAGCAGAGAGGAAGCAGCAGCTAAAATAAGCAGATGGGTAGACAAGGGGAAATAATATTAAGGATTGAAATATGTAACACACCTACAGAAAAGGTTAAGAGAGAAAATCAGAAGACAGAACTTCTGTTGCAAAACAGTTGGGAGTCATAGAAAAGGTATGATTAAACAACACACATAAGAGGTCTGACAAAGAAAGTCCATTTTTAAAAGTAGTAATATTCCAAGAGAAGGGTTGTCCTGAGCATCACGTGGTGGATGCAGGTACTAGAATGTATTTACAGGCATTGAAATTGCTTTGCTACATAGGGGGCAACATGATAGAAAGCTCAATGAAGACCTGAATTAGGCCTCTAATCTAAAATTTACTGACAGGTAAAGCACCTTGAACGTGAATACATGGAAGTATGATGGATGGATTCTCTGCCTCTGACGAGAATAGAAGCAGTGAGGGAGAAAAAGGAAACAGAAGGAAACCAAAATAACATCCCATCACAAAATCTGAAATGCAGACCACCCTGGAAGTAACAAGCCTGGGAATGGACAGAAAAAGATGACTGAGTATAACCGAATTATATAGGAGACACACCCTGCAAAGTTACAAAAAAAAAAATTGAACTTCAGCAATACAAATAAAGAAATGTTTCACTTCCAGTTACACTGACCCTGGATCTAGATGGAAAAAGATACTTGAATGCAGCTCCATTTACCAATGGTTTTAGATATTGTTTTAAAAAGGACTTCTTCCCCACCCTTAGCCTAAATGAAAATTTAGATAAACATAACCACCTTTTATTTAGTTGTGGTTATGATGCAATAAGATTAACTTGTTAGTATAATTTCACCAAGTGCAGCATTTCTCCCTTAAAGCAGCTATGGAATCACAAGCTGTTTCAAATTAAGAAGTGCTACCATCCATTACACCTACTACTACTTTATGAATAAATATGTGGTATTTTGTTTGTTTCTAAATAAATGCTTTTAGTCCAAAGCATTTATAACTTGTAATTACAGATTATTCTGAATTACAGAAACATCAGTCAAGTCCAAAATTAATATCTGGCTTTATAACAGACCAGAGAGAAGCCCCAGAGCAGAGCACTGCCAAGCATTTAAGAATAGTAAGATATCTTCCATTATTTGTAACACATTGCTATGTACACAAGAACCATCTCCTCATGGTTATTATCTCAGAAATCCTTAGGGTGCCAGAACCACTCAGCTTTGCTTCTCAGTTCTCTCTGTGTTTGTGAACAAGGTTCTAAGGATATTCCATATGGAAACATGCAAGTGGTGCTTTTATGATCACCAAGGGAAGATGTTTCCCTGAAGCCTTTATATGTTTTCAGGAAAAATCTGAGCATCTGCCTGGAGCCCATTTGAATCATATATGCAGTTCACTTCTACAACAAAATCTGACTGTGAATATAAAAGAAAATGCCCAAAGGGTTACATTACACAATAGCACGATACATACAGCATTTCACTGGCATGCGTATAATCCTTTTATGAATCAAGGCTTAGATGTTTATCTATAATTGTACAAATAGCTAGTTATATGTGATGAAGCAATGAACTAATTAATACCTTAGTAATAATAGGTATTTTAGAACTTCTGAAGTGTCAGAACATTTGACTTTCAAAGCATGCTGAAGAAAAATACTACTATTACCTTGTTAAGAATGTAGGATAAAAAGAGAGTAATCATAACCAGATAAAGAAGGATATTGATGATGAAACAAATAAGACAACTATTTATATTGATTCCAAAGGATTGACTGGATACACTGGTAAATCTGTATTTTCTGAAGTCTCAAAGTTTATTGAAAGGGTGTACATAGTTTTGTGTATTTCCAAAATGCTGTAGAAGTTATATTGCACAATATCATTTTGGGTATGTCCAGTCCTTCCAGTTGTGTTGCATGAGTAAAGCAAATACAGGTTAAGTGGGTGACCAGCCATTATTTATTGAATGTATTTAACAACATATAAATTACATAGAATAAGCCTCAGTGAAACCAATAAGTAGTGGCAATGCAGTTCAGCTATTAAGATTGGCTGTAGACGTGCATAGCAGAATGCAAAGTGGTACACCTCTTCTCCAAGTTGCACTTTTTCAATATTCCTAACAAATTACTTGATCTGCCTCCTGTGTTTGTACAAGCATAACACTTTAGATTCATGGAAGATGTGATTGTATGAGCAGTAATCTACAGAGTATAAATAAGGCACTTTTTTGGTGCTGATTCTTGCAGAAAGTATTTGCTAAATTGTTTTCAACTTTCTATAGCCTATGAGGGTTTTTTTTTTTAAATACTCCACTGACATGAAGATAACATTCCAACATCAGTACCAAGCTTAAGCACCAGACCACTAAAAATGACAAACTGACCAAAACATGTGACTTCTACAAGGCTTCATTGAGGGGCTGGGGGGGGTGGGGGGGTGGGGGGTGGGTTTTTTTGTTGTTTTGGGGTTTGGGTTTTTTTGTTTGTTTTAAGTCTGCAGTTCTACATTCTGACTGTTCATTTCCAGTATAGCAAAGTATTTCAAATTTGTTTGCAATGTTAAGTTATTTTAATATTATTTGTTTCACAGGTACCTCAGTAAGAGCAGTCTTGATGATAATGATATCTTCTCTCTCATGTAAGTAAAAAAATTTGTGAGTGAATTCGCTTCTACTGCCAGTGTAGCTGTTTTCTCTGCTATACTGTTTACGAGATGGACATTGTATAACTCTCCTCCTATTTACATTATTTTAGAGGTTTTTTTAGATTAGTTATGCAGCTTGCTTTCTGCCTTTCTACAACAATAACAAAAAGTTGGTAGATTGGAAAAGTGTGTACTGTATACTATTTTTTCAGCCCTTCTAAATTAAATTAAATCTGTTCAACATAGCAAAAGAGCCCTCAGGCATAATTCTACATCCTACTTATTTGCAGTATTAAATATTCAGTGTTTTTCCTTTTAAAAGCGTATTTTTTACAATTGTAATAAACTTCCATGCTAAATCATATTCGGGTTTGCATTTAACCTTGGTTTTTTCCACATTGTCAAAACTAAGTTTTTCCATACCCAGTCTTTCTGATATACAAAAAAACGAGTTGACATGGAAGGAAATTTTTAAGTAGCATCTTCTTTCTACATTGAGCTTACATGCAAGTGGTCTTTTTACATAATGTAGAAGAGTGAATAAATGGGTACAGGAGTCCAAGCAGTTGCATTAGTCCAGTATACTCATGAACATTCATGATTCTAAGCCATTGGCTGTCTGTTTGGGTCAGTCTGATCTATACATTTCATATATTCTGTTGACTTGACAGTCACTCCAGTATTCATATTGGAATCAAACAGACATTTAGAAGTGTAAAAAATTCAATCATAACATTAAGACACTACAGTAGCAACATAATATTGATTCCTAAGTTTGAGTCATACTTGACCTTTATTTATGTGCAGAGTGGCTAATTTCAGTGAGGATATTATGCATCAATTTGAAAATTTGCCTTCTGATTTCCTCTAATTATCTCAGATATCATACTAGTGGGACTTTTAGGAGCAGTCACTAGTGTGCTAATTATCATCTTTGAAACAAAAGACTGCTAAACAAGGATATGACTTGGTTATAATTCCACCTACATTTATTCTATTGCAGAACTCATGTACACTGTCCAGTTAGAATGAGCAACTATCTTTTGCAAGGATACAAGTAATCAATTTTGAAGGCTTAATGTATATAAGAGTAGTTTAATAGTACAGCATAAAGTACTTGGTGAACTCCCAAATTACCTCACTGCCAGATTTCATTTTCCAAATTCAAAGTATGTGAACAGAATAAGTCTTCAGTAAAGCTTTTTTAACACTAGTGTGGCTACTTTTTTCCCCATCTTGGAATTTATTAAGAAATCCTGCCACTGATCCACTGAATCAGAAATTAAGTTTTCTCATTAACTAGTTATTCATTAATTTGATTGTGGTTTTAAAACTTTAATGATACCAAGTTCCAGCTGTCAGGGTACAGCAGTGGCCAGGGCACTGCACGCTGGCAAAGCAAGGGCCTCATCAGCCAGGGCCTATCCCACTGCTCCCAGCAATGGAGCAGGGCAGACCCAGAGATGACAGCCAGGTACAACCAAGAGTTGAGATTGCCAGACAAGTTCATGCTGAGAAGGCAGGTCTGAGGTCAAGCTCCAGCAATGAGTGAAGGCCCCAAGCTGAGCTGAAACGGAGCTCCTGGGCCATGGGTTAGGGTGGAGGCCCCAGCTAAGGGACGTCAGGGCCATTAAGTCCTACTAGTGCCCTGAGGGCCCTGACATGTTGAAGTGCACCCACACAGAAGTAATTATGAAGCTCCCAGTTTCAGATGAGCTGAAATTTAGCTAGATACAGGAGGCAAGTTTTCCTAAGCCCCTGGTCAGCCATGTCTTCCTCTTGAGCAAGACTGCATTTGCTACTCAGGCCTCTCACCTGTTTACCATGGTGCATCTACACTGAGCATTACTCCATCAGGGTAAAGGAGTACTTGACCTTTTTCATTTGCTGTTGCTATTACTTACAAAGCTGGAGATTTATCAGGCAACAGTGGCTGTTGAAGACCATAAGGTGTTGAACATAGCTGGAGAGCAACACTGGAGGCCTGTAACGATCAAGGGTGGTGTGATGCATTGTGGGAGTCTGGAATCTGTAAAGGACAGGCATGATGCACAGTGAATGGAGAAGTTTCAGGATACAGTAAAGGAATAGATGTTTCTGATCAAACATCAGCCTGAGAAGGTAATTAATAGCTGCTGCAAGGGATTGAAGTAAACTAAGGGCAGGGGAATCACCTATAGATCACAAGAAGAAATGAGAAAGCAGTGCTGCTTACTAGAATGCTGGCACACAGATGCAACCCTGCATGATGTTTTGGTAGCTTAGGTATTAATAACTTGCAATTATAATCACCTCACACTCTTTTGGCTGCTGAGTACAGAATTGATATATTTTCCAATATAACTAGTGATTGGCTTGTAAAATACACTTTGAATGCTCTTGAGTAGTACACTTTTTTCCAGAAAACAAAAGACTCTGGCATACCATCCTCAAAAGATTGTTGACCTGTGGCCTTCTATCTATCTGCAGCATGGAGTGGAAAATAGTAAGAGTCATCCCACTAGAAAATTAATATGGAGATTTGAATCTTTCTTAGTATTGGCTTAGTTTGAGATTATAATCAATTTGTTTTCATAATGTGAAATCATGAAGATAAACAGAGACATTAACACCTTTGTAAATATATAAAGCCAGGCTCTCATTCACCACTTCATACCCATTTTAACTTCCTGACCACAAAGGAAGTTGTAGCGAGGATAAATTGGTACGTTGGTTTTATTTGGTGAATGTCTTTGTTAAATTCTCCTTTTAGAGTAAAATAGCAACATTTGGAAGTGGAATCCTCTTCCACTTATAAAATATAAGTGGTATAATTTTGTTATAGTAGCAAGCATTGAACAATATCAGTGCTGTATAAAATAAAGATGAACCTCTCTCCAAGGATCTTATATCAGAATTTCAGTCTGCAGTGTTGGCTCTTACGCTATCCAGTTCAATTCATCCATCTCCTGCCATGATCTTGATGTGCACCAAAGTATAGCTGGTCGCAAATTTCACACTTACCACTTTAGACAAGTGAAAGGTCAAGGGCTTACAACAGTTGAGCAGCTCCTTATCAGTACCACAAAGCACAGACAGGCATGGAAGTGACTGCAGGTCAGATCAGCTGTAATTTATACTAACTATATAAGTCCATACAGATCCATCCCAGTACCCACAGACAGCAGAATATGTATGTTTGAACATTGCTCACTTGTCTCACTTATCTGCTCTGTGCAACACTGGAATCAAATATACATGCACACTTTCAGTTAGTGCCATCCTTTTGTTTTCAGAATAAACAAACATTAAGTAGCTCTTTCAATGAAAAGCCTTTCCATATTTGGAGGGACCAGTTTAACTCCTAAGACAGAATTAGGACTTTAAAATAGCCAGCTAACCAAAGGAAAACAGGAGATGGAACTAGAAGTGGTCTAATATCTTGAGAACACTGCTAGAGGGAAAACATATGACATATTCAGTACATTCTAAAATCTGAAAAATAGACTTTGCTTCTAGTCCATGATGAGAAATGATACTCAGTGTTGGTTTGAACATTATAATATGGGATAAAGAAAACCTAAAAAATGCTAATTGAATTCCCTTGAATCATATTACCAGGCCCCATTACAGCTGGCAACACTGGATTTATATGTTTTCACTTACAGGAATCTAACAGTATAGGACTACTGTTGATTATTTTAAATGTTCATGAGTCACAGGACTGAGTTATGGATGTCTCCCAGATAGGGAGAAAAAGCAAACTTAACATTGATGACTTAGCTTTCATTTCTGGATAAAATAAAAACAGTGACTGAACCTAAAAAAATTTTAAATATATAACTTCTGGTGTGTAGCTACTTCACAATTTGGTTTTGTCCTACAAAGGCCTCAATTACAGATTCACAACCAGTCTTGGCCAAGAAGAAACAAAGATCCCTTTATCCTGCAAAAAAAAAAAAAACCATTTTTATCTTTTTTTTTTTCCCAGTTTTTAGAACTGGGGTTATTAATGTTCCAATTTTGAAGTAGTTTCTTTTCCAAATTAATTCTCATGTTTTAAAAGGAATTTAAATATATGATGATCACAGAATAATAAAAAAATAAAAATCCCTTTTTGAGTATACCCACACTTTGGTTTGTTTTCTAAATTTGACAGTCAAGTCAAATAACTGGTTTTCTTCCTCACATTGTTTACCCAGCAGTGCAGTTCAGCACATCAGTTTATTCCTGATTAACAGAATTTGGTTTATGGATATAAAATATTTGACTGACTATCCTGTTTTCACTATTAGGGGCCTACTAGAATTGTATTATACACTATTATTCTAACATAGATTATTCTTTTTGTGCAAGCAGTTCTGTAGTTATTATCAAACACTATAAAATATATGAAAATTTCTTTGGAATAGCTTTTAATTGTATGATATACCAAGAAGCTAATTTTTACATAAGCCATGCAAAAAGCACTTCAATTATTTGTTAAATCAGGATGAATTAGTCCCCCATATCCAAATGAGCTCTGAGTACAGATAACAATGATACCTTAAACTTTCAATACCAAGGTCTGATAAAAAAGGGTTTTGGAGTCAGTTGGAATTATAGGCTTAGTATGCACCACATCCAGTCTGTCCAATGCATAATTAAAGTCATAGCAGTCAGGTGAAGTCCCTGGTGACTGGAAAAATGGAAATATTCCACCCATTTTTAAAAAGGGTTGAAAGGAGGATGCTGGGAGCTACTGACCTGTCAGCCTCACCTCTGTCCCTGGGAAAATCATGGAACATATCCTCCTAGAAGCTATGCTACAGCACATAGAAGACAGGGAGGTGATTTGAGACAGCCAGCATGGCTTCACCAAGGGAAAGTCCTGCCTGACCAACCTAATGACCTTCTATGGAGTGACTACATCAGTGGACAAAGGAAGAGCTATGAATGTCATCTATCTGGACTTCTGTAAGGCCTTTGACACGGTCCCCTGCAACATCTTTCTCTCTAAATTGGAGACGTATGGATTTGATGGGTAGACTGTTTGGTGGATGAGGAGTTGATTGGATGGCACATCCAGAGGATAGTGGTCAATGGCTCAATGTCCAGTTGGAGATCAGTGACAAGTGGTGTCCCTCAGGGGTCCGTACTGGGACCAGTACTGTTTAATATCTTCATCAATCTTCCCACAACAGTGGGATCAAGTGCACCCTCAGCAAGTTTGCAGACAGCACCAAGCTGAGCAATGCGGTTGACACGCCTGAGGGACTGGATGCCATCTAGAGGGCCCTGGACAAGCTGGAGAAGTGGGCCCGTGTGAACCTCATGGGGTTCAACAAGGCCAAGTGCAAGGTCCTGCACCTGGGTCAGGGCAACCCCCAGCATCAATACAGGCTGGGGGATGAAGGGATTGAGAGCAGCCCTGCTGAGAAGGACTTGGGAGTACTGGTGGATGAAAAACTGGACATGAGCCAGCAATGTGCGCTCACAGCCCAGAAGGCCAACAATATCCTGGGCTGCATCAAATGAAGCATGACCAGCAGGTCGAGGGAGGTGATTCTGCCCCTCTACTCCACTCTGGTGAGACCCCACCTGGAGTACTGCATCCAGCTCTGGAGCCCTCAGCACAGGAAAGACATGGACCTGTTGGAGCAGGCCCAGAGGAGGACCACGAAGATGATCAGAGGACTGGAGCACCTCTCCTGTGAAGAAAGGCTGAGAGAGTTGGGGTTGTTCAGCCTGGAGAAGAGAAGGCTCCGGGGAGACCTTATTGCAGCCTTTATGTGTTTAAAGGGAGCTTACAGGAAAGATGGGGACAAACTTTTTGGCAGAGCCTGTTGCAATAGGACAAGGGGTAATGGTTTTAAACTAAAAGAGGGTAGATTTAGACTAGATACAAGGAAGACATTTTTTACAATGAAGGTGGTGGAACACTGGAACAGGTTGCCCAGAGAGGTAGTAGATGCCCCATCGCTGGAAACATTCAAGGTCAGATTGGACGGGGCTCTGAGCAACCTGACCTAGTTGAAGATGGCCCCGCTCATTGCGGGGGGGGGGTGTGGACTAGACGACCTTTAAAGGTCCCTTCCAACCCAAACTATTCCATGATTCTATGATAATACTTCGAAATTCTGTTCAAGAAGAATACATCTATTTTCTGTTGGACAAGAAAATAATTTTGAGATTTCTTCAAGAATTATGTTGGCATAGGCTATGTAGTATCTTTGGACTATTGCAATACAAATAAATAATAATGAATCTTGGCCTTTTATGTCATCGGACATATCTGATGGAATATGGAAGATCAGTTACAATGTATTGCATGCATAACTGGAATAGTTGCTGGAAGCAGATATCAACAGAAGAAAAGCAGAAGCCATCACCAAAAGTAAATCGCAGTCAGCTAGTCATCTGACATTGATCTCTGGAACTCAATGAGAACTGGATCTTTTGAGCATAACTGCCCATCTTTCACATCAAAATGGTGGCATAAGTACATGTAGGAAAGTATCTCCTAAGAGAAAAGGGCAAGGATTTGCCTCAAGTTGTTGCTCCACTCAGTGTGAACTTAACTAAAATTCAAACTGTGAAATAATAAATCTGACAGAAATTAAAAGTTTATTCTTTACCTCCCAGTGCATGCAGTAACTTAAAGCCAAACACCAACAAACAAATTGGCAGCTGGCATTTTAGCTTGTGAGGTGTTAGCCATCTGGTCCCACAAAATAAAACATTTATTTGATTTGTCTTAAGTATCTAAGTTAAGAGATTACCAAGATGCAAAGGCATTAAGATTTTGCTTTCAGAATGTTGGAACACCTTTTCCTTGGAATTTCATCAAGAGTATACATACTCATTACTATGTATTTGTCTCTGTTAAGCCAGATGAAGAAGTTCAGAATAAAAGTTGTCTTCAGAAATTCCCATATGGTTTTGAATAACAGCTGCTATAGCACAAGCCAAGTGGTACACTCAGCTTTATATAACACTACCTACATTGTGCTTTCTGTTACAGGGTTCCTTTCACTCATTCCCTTCTCTACGACAAGTACACTGGTCCCATCAGTTAGAATATCCAAAGGAATTTCTTTTTTCATGAAACTGCATCGCTAATGGTTTCTGCAGTACTCCTGATGTCTCCTAATATTAAAAGCTTATTTGAAAACTTTTCTGTTGCTAATTTTGGCTTCAGCAACAAAATTGAAGATACTACTGCTGTATCTGTCCTTCATATAACACTGAAATGGTTGAATACCAACTTAATATTGACAAGATATGCGAGATCTACCAAGAGCATTTAATATTGCTCTGTCCTGAACACACCATTTGCCTGGAAATGTTTCACCACTAGATGGTAGGTGATAAAACTAAAACCAGTTACCCAAAGTGAGACTTAAAATAGCAGCAAATTCTTCTTTGGTAAGATTTGGCAATGCTCCGTTTCTGTTCATTTTGCTCAGGGTTTTGGATGTGCCCAGGGCAACATCAGTGGTACCCTTGCTTTCTAACACCAGAGGCTTTACACAAGCAAAGCAAGGGCTTCTTACAGTGCCTTTTCACTGAGATTCTGTTGAAATTAAAGGCTTAGCTGCTCAGGTTCATGCAAGTTATGCCCACAGGCCCTGAAAAGTATTCTGGGACACTGCTGTTCTCTAAGGCTCTTATGCTTATTTGCATGAAGTCATCCAGTCCTAGCCAGGAATTTTTCTGCTGATGTGGATTATCAATCAATAAAAACTTTCCATGGATTTTACACATGCAGAAGAACATAGTAGTTTAAGCTCACTTACTAGTGAGCAACAGAAGTGTGTATATTTCAAAATGTTAATGGGAAAAAAAAAGTCTAAGAATAAATCCCAACTCCAGCATCTTCACAAATAAATTCCATGTAGTTTACAACTACAGGTGTCCAAAGAACTTAATTTAATGGTTATCCCAAAACATACTGCAGGGCAGAGTTAAGGTTATTGGTTTCATAAGCTGGTTGGGTTTTTTTTTTACCTTATGCTAAACCTGGAATCCTTTCAGATGAACTGCAGGTATGGAAGGGGTATGCATCATGTTTGGTCTTTAGTGTTCAGGGGTTATAAGGCACCATGCATGTCCTCAGCTCCCCATTGTGCTCACTGGGGAGACAGGATGCAGAGCAAATCAAACTACTTTCACTTCTGTTGCCAGCACAGAAGTGCCACAAAACTGAGGAATGATGATGGGTTGTAATTTACTATACAAAATGTCTTCTCTGGGTTAAGTGCACTATTAACTTTTTCCACAAAAGCCACAAGGTGCCCCTTTCCAAGGGGGAAACCATCAAGTCTGCCGATACTAAATTAAAGTTCCTCAATTAGGGGACTATCACTTATCACAACAACGTGGCAGAATATAACAAGGCACTGCAGAGAGGGTATGAGGCAAGAAAACTAGTACTTAAATAGAGGCTTTCAAAGGTAATAGAGAGATCAGTACATATTAAGGTTAGTCAGCAGTCTAGAACAGTAGGGAAAAACTTGAAAGGGAAACAGGTGATGTTTTTGAGAGCTTCTGTTTTGCAGTAAAATTCAAAGTGCTGTCTCTACTATATTCACAGTAATGCTTTAACTACATGCTTAGCTCTCAGTACCATGCATTAACCATTTTTACAGTTTTCGTCAGGGAGCAGCAAGGGCCAGAGGGTCCCTAAGGGACATGGAGCCAAGGGTAATAACCTGGCCAGTAGGGCAGGGGTCTCATCAGCCAGGGCCCACCCCACAATACCTGAGCAGGGCAGCCCCAGAGATAGTAGGCAGGTCCAACCAAGAGTTGAAATCACCAGGCAAGTTCATGGTGATGAAGCAGGTCTCAGGTCAAGCCAGGAAATCAGTCTGCAGGTCAGAGTTGGGTCCAGCAATTGCCAGGCAGATCTCAGGTCAAGCCAGGAAATCAGTCTGCAGGTCAGAGTTGGGTCCAGCAATTGCCAGGCAGACCCCAGGTCAAGCTGGGAAGTCAGTCCACAGAGGCCAGGGTCAACTGAACACATTGCCAGGCAGGGGCATAGCTGCAGCTGAGCTGAAAACCAGCGCTCCTCCAGAGTAGCTTAGGAAAGAAATGAAGGTGCAGGGCTGAGCTTAAGTAGAGCTCCTGGACCTGTGGGTGTGGGTAGAGGCCCCAGCTAAGGCAGGCCAGGGCCATTAAAGCCTATTAGTGCACTCAGACACCCTGGCTAAGTGCTTTGTGCTACCTAAAATGTCGCTACCTGCTGTGTTTATCACATCTGCCAAATATTGTTGACCCTTGTGCTAGGGTAGGAATATTTTAACTAGTTTCACTACGTTTGTGCTGTAGCTTGAGCACTTCTTAGCTAGATTCTGTTGGATGATACTTAAAAGAAGTTAATTTCTTTCACACAGGAAGGCTTTTCCTCAAAAAACCCCTAAAATCTGCATCTAAAATACTCTTTCTGTGCATTTATAAAGAACACCTAGGAATATAATGGTCTATTCCTCTGTTTGAATGATTGATAAAATGTACAGATGGGAAGGACAGGATGAGAAATAGACATGACCAGACAGAAGCAGTTGTAAGTCTTGGACTCAGACACTAAAGGCAGGATTTAACTGTCTAAATGCAAGTACTTTCCATTTGAGGTGCCCTAGAGTATCCAAGATATCCACACATATGATCTTTGCCAACAGGCTTTAAACCAGGTACATCAGGGGATGGTGATGACAGCTTGCAGATAAGTGAGGGAACAGAAGTCAGGGCAGTAAATACATGGGACAGGGTGACAGGAGCAAGAGAGCCCTCAGGAAGGATAAGACAGGTTAAAAGAAGGTTTGCCTCAAGTGTTTGTGCACAAATGCACACAGTCTGGGAAGCAAACAGGAGGAGCTAGAGCTCTGTGTGTAGGCGCAGAACTAAGACATCATGAGAATAACTGAGATGTGGCAGGAGCTCTGCATTGTAAAGAGCAAACAGGCTCTTTAGGAACGATGGGCAGGGAAGACAAGGAAGGGGAGCGCTATCTATGTGAGGGAGCAGCCTGGATGTATGGAGCTCTTTTGCAGAACAGAAGATAGGGTGACTGAGGGCTTGTGGGTCATGATCAGACGAGAGGCTGTAAGAGCAACATTGTAGTGGGACTCTGTTAGAAATCACGTGGTCAATATTAGGAAATGGATGAGGTCTTCTTTAAGCAACTCAGGGAAGTCAGCAGATCACCAACCCTGGTTCTTATGGATTGCCACCCTAGCATTGGAAGATTCTGCTGAAAAGGACCTGGGGGTGCTGGTGGGCAGTAGACTAAGCATACTGGAGGTATGAACAGGAGTGTAGCCAGTGGATCTGGCAGTAGACTGGTGCATACTGGGAGGTATCAACAGGAGTGTAGCCAGTAGATCAAAGAGTGATTATTCCCCTCTGTTTGCCACTTGTGGGACTGCATCTGGAATACTGCCTTCAGTTTTGGGGTCCCCAGTACAAGGAAGATGCTGGTAAACTTGAGCAAGTCTAGCAGAGTGCTGCCAAGATGGTCAGGAGGCTAGAGCACATGCCCTGTCAGGAGAACCTGAAGGAACCGTGCTTCTTTAGAGAGCAAGATTGTTTAGGGAAGGTGTGGGATACCTAGTAGCAGCTTTCTGATACCTAAGAGGAAGTTTCTAGGAAGGCTGAGCCAATTTCTTTACTAAGGAGCACAGCGGGAGAACGAGAGCCATAAATTGAAACAGGGAAGGTTATAGCTGGAGATAAGGAAAAAAATGTTCCCCTGTTTGGATAATTAAGCATTGGAACAGGGGCCCAAAGAAATTATGCAATCCATCCTTGGAGATTTTCAAGACTCAACTGGACAAAGCCCAGAGCAACCTCATCTGAATGTGGTGTTGACCCTCCTTTGAGCAGGGTGTTAGACTGGAGACCTCTTGAGGTTCCTTCCAGCTGGAAGGATATGCATTTCTATTGTATGTGGGACATACATGGTGCAGAAACCACAAGAGACTCTAGCTCTTCTGGAATGATGGCTATAGGCTACATGGAAAACCCAAGGGCATGTCAGATGGCTTTAAGGGGTTGTGTTTAGGCAAATAAAAGCCTGCTTGACTTTGCGAAGTGGCCAGGTGAGACATTGATCTTCCCATCACAAGTGAAGTATATGCAGAGGAGTATATGCCTACCTCTTCTTTTTCCATCTCTTTTTAGCTGTTTTATAATTTTAGAATTCATTTCAGGGGAGTTTATCATTACGGTCTTTTGACCAGATGGAAAGACTTTTCTGGCAATTCCTAACAAGGAAAATTCTCTTTCCAAAATACCATTCAAACTAGGGACCATGTTTCAAGGTTGGACCATTCTTGATTAACTTCAAGTCCACACTAAAATAGACACCACTGAAGCTAAAAATAGGGACAGGAGTAAAATAGACTTTAAAATGTTCAATCAAATAAGTAATAATCCAATGAAAAACAGTCTGACTTATTATATTATTGCGGACAGCTCACAACAAAATCTTTATTCTGCTTTAATTTAAATGCTGATGGGCTTGTATCATATGTCGCTGTATTAAGGATGTGTCTGATACAGCTTCCCTGTCACAGGTGTTGTCAAGGTTGGGATTTCATGTTCACATACCAGTGTATACCAGTGAGATGGGTTATTACTTCCAACTGATTTTTGTTATTTATGAAAATATAAGGGAAATAAAATGCAGAGCGGGGATTCTCTAACTTCCAACAACTTAATGCAGCTCAGAGCAGATTCAAGTTTTGTTTTCGCTATCTATATATTATGCTGTAGTGTTGCCTATTAAATTCAAGCCGAGCAGAAGAAAAGGACGAATTTGCATATCCATTTCCATTCAAGTTATGGACTTTTAAATCCCCGTTGCTTGTGTCTATAGACTAATGAGTGCACCATTATTGAGTAGGCTTAGTATGTCACTGCACTTGGCATGTCCAGGTTTTTGCTCGGCATATAATATTTTGAGAGCCATTTTTTTCAAGCATAGCGTAATAGGCTTTAACTTTGCTAAGCTTTTCTGCCAGGCCTCCAGTGCCCTGCTGTTCTATTATATTGAACTTGTAAGCAGGACGCTCTGCCAGGCTCACCCAGATTACTGCTGCAATAAGGGCCCTGCTGAGTGACTAGTGTCATGATAAGTGCTAGGGAGGGAGTTCACCATCTTGGCATACTGTTCTCATCTTATTAAATTCAGCTTTGTGGAAGCAGGGAGTCTGCCTCTCGGCCTCACTGGCTCTGGCTCAGTCCAACTGCTACTGTCAGACAATATGAAAATAGGAACCACCACAGCTAATGGCAGGTGCTGCACCACCACAGCTGAGGAAAAAAGAGAGCTTTTTCTTTTTTTCTTTTTTTCTTTTTTTTTCTTTATAGGCACTTGACTGGATTGATTTGAAAACATTTATCTTTTTAATATTATTATAGCCCTCATACCCACAGATACTTGCTGAGCCACTGTTCTTTTTGAACATGTTTATTCTGTCCACTTTATACAGCGTCCTTTGTTCCTGTTTACTTCCATTCAGGAAATATAATGTAGCAAACAAGCCCTTGGAACAGGTCTAATACCATTCAGATTTGGTAAAGGATGCTATTCTAAAGATCCAGTCCTGACATCCGTATTCAGGCAAAACTCCCTATTGGGTGTTGCCCAAGGAAAATTTCCTGAATTCCAGTCTCGGGTTTCTACTGGGGGTGAAGCGAGTTAGCTGTTCAAGCCCCCCCTGAACTCAGTGACACCTGCTTACCTAATTCTTCTATCTCTTTTAAAAATCCAACCTTTAGTTTTGGGTGGAGGATTCAGAATCTTCCCAGAGCCCTAAAAAGACCAGCTGTGATCTGAGTGTAAGCTATGCTGCTGAATGCAGCAGGAAAAGTGCAACATTCATAGAGAAGAGAGAGAAAACAGGGGAATATGTGTTTGTGAGCCATCCCTATGGAGGGGAAGAAAATAAAAATCACTCATTTGGTAGTATGAATTTCCACAGTAGTAAAGCATGGCTTAGTTCTGAATATCAGTGTCCGAAAGAGTATTTGCCCTTTATTTTTGAGCCTAAGGCTCTTTTGAGCTAAGAATGAAAAAGCTCTTCCCAAGGGCTTGTGGAAGGATAGATAAATTACTTCTGCACTTGCTGGTGTCTGAGCACGTATGGAGTCTTCCTTGACATCAGCAAATACATTGTTTCTCACTGTTCAACAATAAATGTTCAAATAACCCCATTATTGTCACTTCAACATTTTGTAAATTGGACATGATCAACACATGCAGTGTAACCTTTCTGACAGAAATATCGATGTGGTCCAGCTACAGAAGTCATTGTATAGCAAAACCAAGTTGGGATCAATAGAAAATCCAGATTTTCAAATGCATTTATGGCAGGACTTGCTAAGTCTGGCAGGTTGCAGTTCAGCAGCACACTTGTTGGCCACGTCAGTCTTCATAAGAGTGACAGGTTTGATTAGACTCGTTGAGAGAGGCTGATTCAAAAATTCAGACGAAATAAGATCTTTCTGCCAATTTGCAGTATCACATTCACAATCCATTCCAGACTCATCAAAGGTAAGGAATAAAGGACTTAACATTTTAATCCCCCCTGAGAAAATGAATAAGAAAATTATGTCTCAAAAAAGTGTGATTTTTTTTTTCTTGAAAAACAAGAGTGGAGAACTATTAGTGAAGCTGACTACCATAAATATTATGTGTCAGACCTTTCAAATCCTAGGCAATTGGCATGCAAGGGAATTCTTGTCAAAATTCAAGGGCAAATGAAAGGATAAAACAAATCTATCTGGTCAAGTTCATTTGTTAGACAAGTCCAATTTGTTTATACCTGTTCTTCATTTCTATATCGCATTCATAAAGTTGTCATTTGTGAAGGTTTTGAAATGTTCCTTCTAAGTCACACTTTTTCTTCTTCTTTTTAAATTTTTTATTCCTTAAGTCTTTCTTGTTACCCTGATTCACTGTGATGGTATTGGGTGGCGGGGGGGGGGTGTTGGGGTTTTTTTGCTCTGGTCATTGTGTGGTCCACACAGAGCAAATTGCCAAGAAAAACATGATTAATTTAGAAGATGTTTTAACCTTAACTTTTCTCTTTTTATCCACCTCTTTCACTATAGACTTAAAAAGTTTACTTGAAATTCAGAACACTGCAGCTAATGAGTAGATTACAGTGGAATGGTTGCTGGAAATTGTCCAGGAGGAGTGTAACAAGAGGTAAGTAGAGAAAGCTAACGATCTCAAGTGAAGTTTTTACATTATATGAAATTGGTTTTATTTTGTTTTACTTTGAGGAAACACAAAGATCTCAGGCTTAGATCTTTGCCACTGAATCCAGGCTTGGAATCAATAAATGTGGGGTGATCGTGGCATGATTCAGAAAATATTTTATGAAGAATGCATGGAATCTACTCCAACTTAGAGATGACACTGATCTCTAGCCATTGTGCCTGCGAACATGGAACAAAGAAGGTGTCTGTTAATGCTGATCAGACAGATTTATCTTTGGTTTTCATGCTGTAATTTAAGTGATTAAACAGGGAGTTGCTCCTCTGTCAGATTCTGAGGGATTAAATGGCCTTGGGATGTGACCTCCCTTTGTGAGGGGGAACATCAACTCAGGATTCAGTTGTTTCAGGATTCAGTTGTTTCAGATTTTCTTCATTTTAATATGGAAGAAGAATGGCCCAGAGATATTCCAACTGAGCAGCAAAATGGTAGCAGAATAACAGAGCTGGAACCACTCTTTTCTGTGGTAAATCTGGATCTTGAAGCTTGATTCCATCTTCAGTGATTTTGCAGCTGAAAAGTCTAGTGCTTTTAAATTGCAACAATCAGGTGGGCAATACATTCTGAATGAAGGTGGGCCTATAAAAAAGTATTCACACTTGTCTTCCACTCATCACATAAAAATAACATAGAGTGCATTACCAAAGACAAGTGCACCTTACCACACTTCAGGCATCCTTTGTCCTGGTTAGCTGACAACCTCTTTTTGCAAAAGACTCTTGTCAAGTACAACAGATAGATATACACTAGCTATATAAGCCCAGGTATGCCTGTAGTATGTTGGGAAAAGTAATCAACATAAAAAACTGAAACAATGGACCAATCATGTAGTCATTTTAATAAAGTCAAGTTATTTGTCTTTGGTTTTATATATATGTATATCTTTTTCTAACTGTATGAAAACAGCATTTTTGGATATGGCAGTTTGGAGATAAATATACCCTTGCAGTGTTTGTAGCAGAAACACTGAATAATTATGCTAGTGCACGAGGGTGAAAGAGAAACAAACAAATCTATTTTCACTGTCCAAGATGAATGAAATGTGAAAAATAAACAAACAGCACAGATGGTGAAACAGTTTAAATTTTTAATACTCTTCCAGTGTTAATCGTTTCCGATATTTATAACAGCATGATAGCAACATATATTAAAATATGTTATTTTATTCTAAAAAAAAAAAAAATTAAGCAGATGAGCAATTCACAATTTTCAGCAAAGTCATATTTAAGAAAATATTTTTGGAACATAATCAGTTTGAATTTTCCTGCATGCATATTAAAAAATCTGTCCAAATACTAAATCTTTGGCAGGATCTTATTTCTGCCTACAGTGGATAACATATCTGAAAACTTACAGTTCTGTATGCTTATTTCTTTTTCTTTATTCATTTGCTAAGTCCAGAAATGTAAGTGTAGACAAGCAGAACTAGAATTCTCAGTAACTCTCCTCATTGTTGTTCAGTATTCTCACAAACAGAACACAAATTTTGGAGAGAATCCCAAATAGCAGGTGCTGTCACTAAGTAGAGACAGGAACAGCCTTCTTGTTAACATATTATCTACTCCTCACCTACCACTGCTCTGTTACAAAACTCATTGACAATGAAAGATAAATGAACTAACTGAAAACTAATTCAGTACTGTTACAAATATTTCAGACAGCTACATAAACCTTTCTGCAGCTTAAATGCAAACCAAGCAAAGAACCTCTGAAATCTTCTCTATGCCTAGCCACGTTGGATAACATCCAAGCAACTCTGTTTTCTTTCCAGAGGAAATTTAAAGCATTCTTTGCAAAAGGTGGTGTCCTGGAGAGATGAACTGGGAAAACAGAAAGACAGATGGAGGAAATCAAATGAATCAGATATTGCTGCTTGCACAAGAAAGTGAATGAGGAGGACAAGTAGTTGATATGACCTTAGTAGATCCATATTGCTGTGTAACAGACCCATTAATAAATTATATGATGTTGGAGTATTCTATACATTAACAGTTGATCTAAATAGTCTCATCCCAAGTCACAAGAGACGCCATGTCCTTAACCACCATCTCTAATTTCTTTCTTTCATCTCCCTGAGGGATGCTATGACTCCTAACTTGTTAAAGGGAGAGAAGATTAGAAGGAATATGTTAGTTTACACAGTGTTGCAAGTAGTGAATGTAATGGTATTTATAATAATTATTCAAATTACTTTTGCTTTTGATACCAAAATGGCAAATACTAAGAAGCTAACATTTAAGTCCCCTAATTAAGAGAAAAATACAGCTCTCACGGGCCTTGTTCTTGTGTTCAGTAGTTTCCTTCAAATCTGGAGAAACAAGCACGCTTTTGGGTCTGTTAATGTTCTATTGCCCTCCCATTCTAAAGATGACCGTGGCTGCTTGGTGGGTATTGACAGGTTTATCAGGAATATCGTGGGGCCAGTTCTCTGGAGGTGAATTTTTCTTGTCAGAAGCAATGGAATGGTTGACTGTGTCTCCATTAAGTGAATATAATATTTATCGAGAGAACAGCCAATCTAAACTGTTCAAAGGGTTTGGGGTGGGGGGAGGGAATTATTAGACTTTTCTCACAAAAATGTTAATTTTTAATTTTTTACCCCCAAAAAAATTCAATGTTGGAAAAATTTTTGCAGTGAGATTTTTGGTTTATCATTTCCTCATTCATATTCCTCTTTTCTTCCTGTCTTTCCCACTGGAAACAAACAGAAAGAAGAGAAAAAGGGAAAATGGAAACCAGAAGTTCCTTGAACTGAATTCATACCAATGACAGATGTAATGGGAAAGAAATGAGAAAGGAGAAAAGCTCTGTCAGCTTCCTGCAACTACATAAACTGCCTTTTCATTGTTCTTCCCTTTCTTCCATCAAAGCCCAGAGTGTGCCTCTTGTTCTCCTAGTCTCAAGAGCCAAAGAACTGTTTTGCATAAGATCAGAGACAGGTATGTGGGCAGTGACTATGAGGGATCTTTTTATTAAGAGGTCCCCATGAAGGATCATTCTGTCAAAGTTACTGACTGTGCTGTCAATTCATAGAGCTTTCTTTTTTATTTTGTCCTTTAACTTGAGGATTAAACTTCCACATTACCTAGCTGGATAGTGATGTTCAACTCATCCTAATTGTTTAGCATTCTGCTATTATGGAGGTGCTATGCCTCCTTAATATGCTTTACCTTTCTTCTGAGGGAGCTAACATCCTAGTTTTCCATACTCCTTTTGGAAACTGTAACCCTGTGGTAGATGCTGTCAGCCTTGCTAAGTTTTCCTGGGTAAATATGAAATTGTAGTCTTAGCTTGCTTCTAGGCAACTGATACAGGGAGGAGAGGATGCTTAGCATGTACCCACTTAATGGATAGGTACATATTGCAATGCCAAGATTTTCCAAAATGGATAGTGGCTGAAGGTGTTTTGGCTGGTGGGTGCCCCAGCCACGATAGATACTTATAATGAGCCTGATTTTTTGAAAATAGCCTTTGAAACCAGGCCTTTAACAACAAGCACTAGTCACTCTCAGACGCTTGGCAATATGCTGCCTTGTTTTCCTCCTTGATTTTTGCAGCCTTCACTGTGGACCACCTCTGGTGACTATCACAAAGCTTGTCTATATTAAAAGATAATTTAGCTGGTACCTGTGATAGATTCACATCCTTTACATATCAGCCACAAGAGGGGGATGTGGAATACTCACTGAACGGTAGGTTTTAGTCCACTGTTTCTGACAGTTGTGAGTGTTATTGATAGTTTCTATTATTTTTACCATCAGGCCACTTTTAGCACCAGGCTTATTTTCCTGGAGAACACAGCTTGCAATTTTTAGTTAGGAGCAACCTTTAGAGGGGATTCAGATGGAAATATTCTGTCACCTAAATTTGACCCCCTTTTACTCTTTAATAGTACAGTTACAGTTGTTTAACACTTTCAGAGAACTATGCAGCTATCTCAACACAGAAAAAGGGATTAATGGTACAACATGATTTTTTTCCAATAAATAAATTCTAATTGATAAGTAGATTCTAATCACAGGAATCCTGTTTTACAGCAACTGTGCTGTGGTGGGCTATTTTAGGGGCAGAGTGGTGCATACTGTAGAAAATTTGTACATGAGGGCAAAAGGAATAGACAATTGCTTTTGGGGACTGTGTAGATTAGTACATCATTGCATACTAACAAAGTGCTAATTGCTCCTTTTGACCACAGGCCCAGTTTACAGAGCTTTAGCACAAATGTGCCCTGTGCACTAAATTACAAAACTAACACTGCATTATTTCTCGGTACAGCTTGCAAATTCTTGTAGGGCAGTACGCATTAGGCTTAATTGGATGCAAAGAAAAAGGATGGCATAGAGATACTCACTTGCAATTTAGAAAGAACAGCCCTGGTGCTAATTACCCAGGTTGCAAATGTTGCATTTGCTTTGTGATGATAGTAGTAAAAGCAAACAGTATACATATATTTATATAATTTTAGGATTATGTTTTAATATTGTATATAATAACTACACAAGCAATAATTTGTCTCTACTTGGTATGTTAGCTAAAAAAAACAGGTGTGAATGACTTTGAACAGGTTGTTGGTACTGATTTTAGAAAAATTTTAAAATAGCAGCTGTTTAGAAGATTTGCCAATTAGTTAATGACCATTTCACAATAACAGGGAAGGCAGAACAGAACCATGTAGAATAATCTCTCTCCTTTATCTTTGTTAGAATTGTACTCAGAAAGGTAGATGTTTTAATTTGGAAAAATAACATCTCATCTTTCTGCTCTTTTCTAAAAGTCCAGAATTATTTGCTCACAGACTTTATCCACCCCTCAAAGAGGATAGAAAGAAGCATCACGACAGGATACATGAAGAGTCAATAAGAGACTTCACTTGTTTGGAAAGGCGTAAATCTACAGGTGTCATTCCCATTCTGCTGCACATCACTTAAACCTTTCCTGCACCAGACTCTTGATTTTGTTGTTCTGCTAACAGGGAAATTTGAAGATCGGGCTTCTTTCACATATTTGTTTGGTCCCTTTTTTCTTTCAGATAGGGGTTCTTATAGGTCCAACACTTTCTTTAGCTAGGCAGCCTGGCACTAACTGGATTTAATTTCTACTATAATTTAACTCTAGCTCTTCAAATACTTCATTTTGGATTTGAAGACTCTAGTACTAGAGGCCCAACCTGAGACTTTGGGCATGCATTGTAGTACTTGAGGGTAGGGCATGTATTAAAGTATTTTAGTATGGAAAAGGTATTTGGAAAGGGAAAAAAAAAGATGCTATAGGGAATATCCAGCATTGTGAAAAGAATAGACTAAAATATTTTGTGGGTTTTCCTTTCACACATTGTTAAAACAATATGAATACTGAATAACACAAATTCCACTCTCCAGTCTGTCTTTTATAATAAACGAGTTGATTAAAAAAAGTATAAAATGCAACTGGAAAGGACAGGTATGTGTCACCATAAGGGCACTCTGTGTCACAAAGCAAGTATGCCTTAGCGCCAGCCAAAACAACCACCCACTCAGGGTACTGAAGGGTAGGCATGCTGTTATGACCCAGATTCAAATGGTGAGAGTAGGAGTGAGAAAGTGAAAGTGTTAATACTTCAAGCACAGAGCTAATGGGAGGGGAATTTCTGGGATTCCCCTTTCATTCCTATTCTCTCTCAAAAGAAAACTACAGAGTTCCCTCTGGAAAAAAAAAGTCTCTGGCTTATCACCAAAAGTTGAATTTTTAGACTGAATGATGTGCAGCAGAACTGTGTACCTATCCTGGCTGGAAATACATGTGTGAGTACTGAAGAGGGGTAGATGAATTGAGAGGTATAAAAAATATCAGAGGACTTGAAACTTTGACTAGTGCTGAAACACTTTTTGAGAATGGAAAAAGATGGGTAATTTAAAATACTGACATATTTCTTTGTTTTGCTGCAGCTGACATAAATTTGAAAGACAATAAATCTGTTGCATCCATCAACACCAAATCCAGCAGCCTGCCCCACCAAATAGCTTGCACAATGGCTTTTTGGAGAGTCTGCTTACCATACTGCTGCAAAAACTCCTTTTTCTTACTCCTTCATGTGCCTAACTCAGTTCATTCTTACTAGAATGAGCATTGTTATGTTGCTGAAGTGTTTAATATTTTATATTTTACAGAAATACTAGGAAGTCTTCCAACTCAGATAGGCTTTGTATCATATTAACACTGAATGTGGTTAAACAAGCGTTAACATTAGCAAATTCAACCATTTTACAGTGGTTGCTTTTTTAGTTTTTAATTAAGTTTAATAATTAAGAAATTAAAGCTTGATCAGACTCGAGCAGCACCTATGTTGAACAACACTCATAGATACAAATTACTTGATCTATTGTAAGTAGGTGACTCATGTAAGTAGGTTCTGTATAACAGACATGAGGATTGCAGCTCAAGCTCTCTGAAAACTTCTATGCCTCAGGAAGTCCTGCATTCAATGCATTTTCACATAGCAAGTGTAGGGCAGTAAAGATAATCATGTGGTATTTAACTTCAACTCTCTTTAACTTGTTAAAACTAAAGTGGGTTACAGGGCTACCACTATCTCTTTCTGTTAAGGTTTTCTTCCTTTGATGTAGGCAGCTTTTCAGTTGGAAAGAATGAGAAATGTTGGTATGTGGTTGCTTGCTTACAATATTTAGAATGACTCCAATAAATATGACTTTTTTGCAAAATAGAAGTGATTTATTTACACTGTCAGTTGTGCTTGTGGAGAGACTCCCCTAAGGTAGAGCATAAATGAATTAAAAGTGGGGCTCAGGGGTGACTCATTAGCCTGCCTTCCTCTGAAGCTTTCCGGTGTTTGCAAGAGGGGGTGATGGAAGGTGGAGGAGGAGAAGGAGGAGATTATCTCCTTTTGTGATGGCTCTTGTCAAGGCTTTTTCTCCCAGTGACTGAGCACAGATATTGAAAGTCTGTTCTATCTCCCCAATGTCTGATGTCAACATCAGATGTCATCTGCAGCAGCAGCAGCAGCAGCCGCTGTGACAGTAAAAGGCAAACAGTGGAAGACATAGCCAAAATGTTGAAGTCCCTGCTTCCCTCCTCAGGGCTAACAAAGCATGCAGAGACCTACATTCTGAACTTGGGACGCAGCTGTTAAAAGCACTTTAGTTTTCCAACCTGTGTGTCTGGAAAACTTCGTGATTGCAAGTGATTTGGACAAGTCTGGCTTTTGAAGCAAAGTAAAAACTGGATTCTGAAAGTTTGAAAGTGTAACAACTGAGTTAGAATGGCAGAATTTCACACCTCTTATTTCAGATTTTCAAAAGAGGCAAAATAATGTGCCTGGTGTTTTAACTCAACTTTGTTTGTAATGAAATAAAATACATGACAATATAAAACTATATAGATGGAATTAAATGAGCCATACAATATACCCCAGAAGCCATAACAAATTGCATCTGCATAGAAATCTTCATTCTAAGGGGCAGTTTGAGAAGTATTCACATAAAAGCTGTTTATTAGTCTTATCACATTTCCTGGTACAGTGGAACTGTTAGTAATATGTAGCAGTATTGGAAAACACTTTAAAATTACTGTATCCAAGGACTGGAGTGAGTTGCCTTACAGTAGGTTGTCATGCTGTTTCTTTTTCTTCTTTTTTTTTCAACTGCCATCTGTGCTCCAGAATTTAGGTTTTCATTAAAGCAAAAATCAGCTGTAAGGATTTCAATCTCATTCACATTGAAACCCCTTGGAATAACTGAGAACCTGATCGTATAGTTACAAAGAAAAACTCTGAAATTCCATCCTCTTCTTTTCCAGTTTCTTCGTGATCCTCATTAGTTTAAAATCTGCGCAGTTCTAGAGCTGTATGGAGTCATCTGGAGGCACAAACAGAAACCAAATACCAAGTGTTGTAATGAAGCTCCTTTACCCTTCTTCAAGCTTGCAATTGCATCTCTGAGAGGTCAGAAATATCCCATTAATCTCAATGCAGTATCAGCTTGGAGATCTAATGACAGTAACTTAACTGTCCACTTTATTAGCCATTTCATTTTTGATCAAAGTGTATGACATTAGGTGTATGGAGATTGGCACAGGTTGCTCTATGCAGTAAACATGAGTAACTGGAGAGATAAATTACCAGCAGTCTGAATTGCTAATTAAGACAAAATCTGAAATTTCCTGTGATAACTTTAAAAATATATTTTTTTTAAATCCATTGGGTTGGTTTTATGGGTGGGTTTTTAGGAACAGCTCTGCATTTTTCCCATCATTGTGTTGGTATCATTTTGTATTGTAGAACTCAGATGGAAAACAAAACTTACTAGTAATTAATATTACTATTTCCATCAATACCACTTTCCAAAATGTTGAGGGAACTCGTTAGTGGTTCAGATGTTGGTTTTGTACTTCACATGAAAGAGGCCACCTGGTGGTGCTGGTATCAGCATATCTCCAACTTGTCAATGGTGCTCAGGAAGTGATGCCATCATTAATTGTTACAAGAATAACTGTAGATTGAAAAACAAAATAATCAGTGAAGTAAATTGCCTTCCCTCCCCCGCCAAAATTGTTTGTATTATGTCTGTTAATGTTTGTTGTTGGTTTCCCATACGAAAACATAGTTTTCTTACTGTTTCAAGAAGGTTTTAAAAATAGCATTGACAAAACCAGGCTCAGTATAACTCTGTGAAAATGAGAGCCTTTTTAATCTTCTGAAGGTTTGCATTCTGAAACTGTTTCCTCTTTTTCTGGGTAGCACCGTCCATTGGATGTCCCAAATAATTCCCTTCTGAACTTCTTGGATTTGGGGGGGCAGGAGGGAAGGTCTCCATTGAGAGCACTAACCAGGCATGACCCGATTTAAGTTGTAAAAACTGAGATTCATGAAGCCTGAATTAATATTTGCACAGCCCTTGGAAAGTATATAGTGCAGTATAATTGCTGAGTGCAACACAATTGTTAATTATTTTGATGTGGCTTCGGGCAACATAAAACCAGCAGTGTGCTCACACTCTTCATCTGCAGGAGACACGAGAAATCACAGGATTAAAAAAAATACTGTATTGTGTAGGCCAGTTAACAGGAAAAAAACGGTGGGGGGGCAGAAATCCTGGCATTCTGAAACACGACTCTGCTAAAACACAGTATTTCATGGGAGATTTGTGTGATACTTTAAGGTAAACTTCATATTACCTTGCAAATGGGAAATACCAGTTCTGCTGGCATTAGTTAAAGTGAAAGGATGCAAGGCAGGTCCATGGTTAGAAAACTGTTCAGAAGATTGGGGTTTTTTTGCTAATGCAACACAGAATGAGGCAACACTCGTAAAGGGAAAAAGAGAGCTTTGTGAGCAGAACAGCCAGTGGCTTGACCAAGTGGTGGTGCAGTTCATGCATTTTCCAAGTAAATTTCTTAGAAACCAGTGTAATTGGTGAGTAATGTTTTACTGAATTGGTCTCTTTAGATTGTCAGTGGAACAGAGTTTGAAATTGCAGTGTGTGAGTGCCAGCTGCATGCTGCAGCTGCAGTTCTTCATGAGGCTGGGTCTAACTTCTTGCTGAATGAAGTCTGGAGAGATGACAGAGGTTTAAAGCTCCCAATCCTCCTTGCTAACCTGCAACAGAGAAGATGTCCTAGGGTGAAATGCTGATTCTGTTAAGTCAGTGCCAAAGCTCCAGCTGATTTCAGCAGGAGCTAGGTTTCACCCTGGTTTTTGCCCTTAGAAAAGTAGACACCATGAGTGCACTTAGGCATCTTTGTGAGAATCGTGCTTTGTTGTGGCTGTGGCTGGGGAACATTTAATCAACACAAACTGTGCTTTTTACCTGGAATCAACACCCATCTTGTGTCAGCTCCATGTGTCGTCTCTCAGTTTCTCTGCTATGGGGCTGTGACAGAGCTCATGTGCTCTGAGAAAGTCAGAGCTTGCTCTCCTGTGGATCTCCTGTGTGGATTCTGATCCATGGAAATGGAAGGAGGTTGCAGACCATACTCACAGCTGTGCCACAGGAAGGAGTTGCAGGCTCTGTGCACTGTGGACGTGGACAGACATGGAGTTTTGTTACTGTAGTTGCTCTGGTCTCCAAAGTTGTTTTTAAGTTTCAGCTCACGAGGATGTGTAGGGAAGAAAGAGGTGATATGAAATGATACTCAGAAAAGAATTGGTTCCTCATCCACACACACCAGTACAAAATCGAATAGTAAAGAAAAGCTATTTTCATATAGCCGGTATAACTGAAAGAGAGTATCATTTCACAGTACAAAATCACTATGGAATTGCCAGACCTTGTATTAATTTGGTTTATAGCACAGAGTAGTGTGCACCAGTAAAAAATTAACAATTGGGTATTATAGAAAGGAATGGTACATATTACTTATTTGTGGGCTTCATGTTGGAGACATTTTTTCTGATATTGGAGGTACTTTCATATGCAAAACTTCACCCACAACAAATGACTCAGACCTAAGAAAGCAACCCCAGTGAGAAGGCTGCTTGGTAAATGATGAGCTGGCAGGGACATACTGATTTTATAGAGAAAGCAGTTTGAATACATCTCATGTGACTAATGAAATATGCTGTCACTCACAGTCTCTCTACTGAGTATAGCATGTGTACAATATAAAAACATGTTATTTTGCTAAGTTTTTATGTATCATCTGGGAGATATTTAGCAGCACATTTACAAAGCTGGTGGAACTGTCTTCAGCTAAGTTACCTTTGTTATCTTGTAGCTTGTCCCACTTGAAAGATTAACACAAATTCAACACAATGGTATAAGGATACATGTATTCAGCTGTTAATATGTAAGTTTACATTAGATCTGCTTGTCCTTATACCGTTCGTGGAAGCTTTGTGGGGATCTTTTTCTTAGCCACAGTAATTATAGCTCCCAACCGTTTTGTGTCATGGTAATACCCTTGCAGATTACTGCATTTTTCGGAGGAACCAAGGGGGAAAGTAGCTAGAACACTGAATTTCTAATGGGTTTAAAGAAGTGTCATATTCAGGGGATTTTTAGATCATCTTCTCTGGTTTTTAATGTACAGTGGAGCTTAGAATATTAAACTCTTACTGTAGGGATATTTACGTTAAAAAACCCCTTAAATGTAGCTGTATTTAATATGGAAAATGCTTAAACGTAGGCAGACTCGCAAATTATTCAGATCAAATAGCTATACAGCTTTAAATAGTGCTGAAGTCAAATATGACCTATATGCCACCTAATAGTCAAGATAGATCAGAAGAAACAGAACAAAAATGACTGATTGACCAATCCCATGTTAAAGAAATTGTAATTTAAGTGATGATTTAACAAGAAAACAAACAAAAATAAACTGAGCTTTAATTATGCTGATACAGAAAGACCATGGAGAATTATTTGAGAGAAAGAAAAGTAAGTAAGTGCTAAAAGAACAGACATTCTTTGACATTCCTTTGAGACATATAAAAAGCAGAGATAAACAAACTCATATCACAGATTTGGAACATACATGTCAACTCCAGAAGATATTCTGCGTTTCCAGAGACAGGGATTTCTAATGTAGTGGTTAGAAAAATCTTTGAGTTCACTCTAGGCTTCAGTGGATGGTATTACTTATCATTTATATAAAATTTCTTCAGATATTTTAGAAATGTAATGAAAAGAACTAAATCTCCATGTGGAGAAATACACCAGCCATATCAATATAGTAATCACAATGGCTCTTTTAAATTAAAACAGAAAAAAACTGCCTATTATTTGTGTGAAAGGCAAAATGTGTTAAAATACTTAAAAATAGCAGAATAGTTTAGAAGTCTTACTTAAACTACAGAATGTAAGTACTTTTTTATATAACCAAGCATATAGCTGCCTTTAAGAGAACTAGACTCCAATGGGTATGTCAGTTCAGTTATTGCTTAAAACATGAAGTTTAGTTATTGTGAAAGAAACAGAAGTCCTACTTCTATGTTGGCTCTTTTTGGTTCTTTCCTGCTGGATTCCCTTGGGATGTGATTGATACAATCCCAGTGACAGGGAAGCAATACCAGAAAGGGCACAGTTCTAAGCCAGTTGAATTATAAGCCAAGAAAAAAGAAGTGCCAGTTGGCCAAACACAGGAAGTATAACTCTGTCAGTTTGTTAGTCATTATGTCTCTGTCACAAATGAAAGTAGTATAAAGAAAGTCTGTTGTTTCTCGCTCCTGACTATTGAAATATTGCTCCCTATGATAATGTTGAAATGGTTATCTCTGCTGCATTGATGGTGGTATTTTCATTTGACTTTGTTCATATTTCACATGTAGATTCATCGTTTTACATTCCAGCTTCGGTCATGGAGAACTAACATCTAAGCATGCCCATCTAGCAGTTAGGTGTCCAGGCCATGTTACCCTACCTGACTTACAAGATGATTGTCACAAAAAATAGTGGCAGAATGTAAGTGATGTTTAATTGTAGTATGGGTGTTACTTCTATCCTTGCTAAGAGGCCTGTTACTTGTCATAGATGGAAATTAGGTTGGCCTGACCTGATTTAATGTTAACAAATGTACCCTAGCTGTTGCTTGTCTCTTCATTAGACCCTTATAAATATTGTATGTGATTATTTGTTGAGCTGAGTTAGGCTGGCCAGGTGTGTGGGACAAAGTGTGACTGCCCTGCCTATTGACTACCTCACATATGTTGGGTTAAAATGATATCAGCTCCTCTTTCTCCCTCTGCAAACCGGCATGGTTGTTACCTATTTCCAGTATTTTAGAACCTCCTGTATCCTTGAGGTTATAAAAAATAATTGCTAATGGCTTTAAATTACTTTATCCGGTTCCCTCTGAGCTCTAGGCCATAGCAAATTTAATCAGGTGTATACAATTTAGAAACCTCTGACTTATCAAAGTAACCTCTAACTTGTTCTCTCCCTTTCCTAGCCTGAGTTCTTCCTTTACATCACTGTGTTGGTTCTCAGATCATGGGTAACCTCCCGAGGCTGCAGTTTCATGTTTGTTGAGTAAATGGTATTCCCGTCCCAGTTGCTCTGGTGTTTGTCATGGGACATCACCCTCCAAGTTGTGCTAGTGCAAGTGGTTGCGAGTCGGTTTTGTGGATTAAATCAGGGAATTGATCCAAGTTGAAAAAGTCATGTTTTATTAATTGTTTTATTTTAACCCGAATACCCGAGGGGACAGCATACCAATGAAAACAAGCCGGGGATTGGGAATACCTTAAGCCACTGACCACTTTCTATTGTGAAAACAAGCCCCTGCAAAGACTTCAGCAAAACAGCTTCAGACTTACGTGATTGCAGCTGAGATTAAAATCTGGCCTTGATGCATCAACCATCTGTTTCCATCCCAAGAAAAGAGGCTCAGCAGGAATATTTGTAATTCTGAGGACAGGATTCTGGTTTCATTCCTGTAGTTATATATCACAAATAACTATACTGATGGTGCTGGAATTATTTTCTTGTTTATTCCGGTGTATGTTGTTTGAGAACCTTCTCTCCTGAAAATTACAGAATGAGAGGCATGCTTTGGGACAGATCTGGATTTCAGTTTCTCCAGGTTTACACCAGTGTAACTCCAGTGGAGTGCTCTGGTTTCATACCAGATAGCTCAGAATATAGCCTTTTTTAAGCAATATGAAATGCATATAATTTTGTCTTGACAGCTTCGGAGGAGTGTACCTCACCACTGCTATCTTGGTAGTCCTAATTAAATGTGACATTTTTTCACTCCTTGAATTTTGCCCGCATTTGAAGTGACCTGCACAGGGAGTGTATTAAATCTGTGAAGCAAAAAAACACACAGGTGCCTGTATTTTTATTTTCTGCAAATCCAATTAAAAACATGTACAATAGAAATGAAAATAAATATAATGAGATTAATTTCAATTAGAATGATCATCGTTCGAGGATGTCATCTTGCTGACCATTGTGTTTGCTGCAGTTACAGAAAAAGTTTTACCCTTAAAAATATGGATAAGCATTTTGACTAGGTTGCTGAATTTTCTGCAGCTCTTTTTTATCTGTTTCTATTACTTATGTCTGGTGCACAGTGGCACCCACTGATTAATGTCGCACGGGTATGATGAAGTATGCACTTTGGTTTCTTGGTAAGAATTAAAAGCACTGGGAACCAGTGTTTATAACACATGCTGGAAGAAAATGTTACATATCTGTTGACTTAATAGGTAAAAAAATATAGCAAAAGATCACCGAGATTAAATGCCCTATTCTTTTGTGTACATCTGTGGGCTCATGTTTACACAAAACATGACACACAATTTGGAATACCTTAAAAAAAATTTTGTCTTCTTGCCTGATTTGCATACCTCTTCAAACTTGCACATAGCATAGGATATATTTGTTCAATATATATTTGTTTTAGTAGTGTCTTCTTTTTTGTCACACTATTCCCCCTTCCCTCCTGTCAGGATCCTGACTTTGCCTCCATTTTCATCTTGTACCTTCCTTCTGCTGTGGAGCAGATTTGCATATAAAGCCAATTAATACATCACAGAAAGAACATCATTTTTTTGGCAGTCTGCTCTGGAACCCAAATATTGGGGATATTTGCAGATGTTCCTCTCTTTACATCTCCTTCTGCACCATCGACAAGTCTTGCTACCTTCTCCTTCTGCATGACCACACAGGAACCATCTGTCTCCCTTGCAGGCTTAGCTTCAGTCTCTCTGCTTCTGCAACTTCAGCAAGCATATCCTTCTTCAGCTTGCAAATTTACAGGCCTGATTCTCCACTCTACCTGTAGAGGATTTCCTAAAAGGCAAAATCCGCAGAGCTAGCTGGCTTCTTCCTTCTTTATGCACCAAGGCAGATGCTCGCTAAATCCCTGCGTGTCACTCAAGGACTGATACTACCCGGATCTCATTCTGAAGGAAGAAACTTCACATGGAAGCACATGTAACATCACACAGCACTGTAAGAAGATACCACTGGTTAGTCTGTTAATCCACAGCCAATTTGGGGGTTTTATTCTCAAATACATCCTAGTACATTGTAAAGCACTACTATTTTCAGGCTTCTTTTTTTCAGAATTTGTCATGAGTCACTATCATCATTTTTGCAGGTCATCCACTGCAATCCAAGGAAGAGAAAAACTGCAGGTATTATATATGGTATTCATCAGCATGTGTGATGGGTGCATATTTTGCATATGTGCTATAGTTCTTTCAGACAACTCCAAGGAATTTCTTAGTAGATGTATGTGAGCTAATGGGAAGATTTGGGTGTTCTCACCATCTTATGAGTGTCTAAGTGGTCATATATATGTGTTCATGTGTCATTCTGGTCCTTAACCATGAGTCAACAGTGTGCTGATGAAGGCTAACCACATACCACATTAGTAAAATAGTGGGCAGCAGGTTGAGGAAAATGACCGTTCCCTGCTATTTGGTACCTGTGAGATCAATTCCAGAAGTCTATGTCCAGCTTGAGGCGCTGTGGTACAAGAAAAATATTGACATATGAGGGGGTCTATACTTTGGTAAGATATGCATCTTACCAGTGTATATGGGGGATCTTACCAACGTATACAAATACCTGAAGGGAAGGTGCAATGAGGACAGAGCCAGGCTCTTTCCAGTGGTACCCAGTGACAGGACAAGAGGCAATGGGCACCTACTGAAACACAGAAGGGTCCCTCTGAACATAAGGAATCATTTTTGTTGCAATGAGGATGACTGAGCACTGACATGGGTTGCCTAGAGAGGTTGTGGTGTCTCCATCCTTGGAGATATTTGAAAGCTGTCTGGACATAGGCCTAGGCAACCAGCTCTAGGAGGTCCTGCTTGAGCAGGAGCGTTGGACCAGATGACCTTCAGAGGTCACTTCCAACCTTAGCCATGCTGTGATTCTGTGACATGCAGGAGCAAATCCAGTGGAGGGTCAGAAAGATGGTTAGAGAAGCATATGTTGTAGAAGGCTATCGAGAAGATCATAGCGAGGGTGGGAAAACACTGGAACAGGGGCTGAGACCAATGATGGAATCTCCGTCCTTGGTGATATTCAGAACATGATTGGTCAAAGCCCTGAGCAACCTGATTTAACTTACAAATCAGGTCTGATTTAAGTGTTGATCCTTTAGGCAACTTGTAGGTTGGTCCTTAGGCAACCTAAATTATTCCATGATTTTATGTAAAATTTAACCAAGACTTCCCCCTCTTTGCAGGTCTCAGTGAATGCAGTGATATTTAAAGCAGGGCACAACATAAACCCCAAGCTGTTGGCAAAGATTAGTAGTATGAACATATTTTGATATCTCTGTTATTATTTTGCACTGCATTTGTGGAGCAAGAACCAGAACTGTTGAATGTGCTACATGGGCGTATGTGGTATGACCAATATCCATTTATACGTTATTTCACAGAAGAGTGCCCTGAAGATGTGACTACAAGAAGCTGGAGTATAGGATATGCTGTACAACAGGCTGCTTTGGTTAAGTGTTAATACCACAGACTTTAAAGATATGACATGAACACAACTTTCCAGAGAAAACTTGGACACTTCTCCTGCAAAAAAAAACTTATGATAGATCCATCCCCTCCTGCCATTTCAGCTGATCCTTTTCTGCCCTGGCTTATATCCACACTTCAGTAATGCATATGGGGAGAGCAAGTTCCCCTGCACAGGAACAGGAAGTCGGAGAGCAAGTTCCCCTGCACAGGTACAAGAAGTTGGTGAACAGAAGTGTCTTTGCACTACTGCCTCTACTCATAAGCCTTGGCACAAAATTCAAGGCAGGAATGATTGAATCAATACCTTCTCATAAACCTGTGTTAACTCTAGATACTAACTATCTACAAACAAAGGAGGGGAAAAATAAGTGCTGAGAAGGTGGTTTGTGAAAGTTTCCTTAGAATAAGATCTGGAGACAAGTAGTCATGTTGAATTTGTAAGAACTAATAAACTCAGGGTACGTGGAGTCTGCTGAATTGATACAACGCTACTAGCATCTGGCATCAACTACTGCCATCACTACACACTGGCATCAACAGTGGGTTGTGTAACTTGGACCACATCCTGGGAGGCAGTGGCTGCTGTATTGAAAGACTACAGGATTATATGCACACCTCATGAAACAAAGGACTCCCTGAAGGACTTTCTGAACAACTATCTAGAAGCCATTGGTGCTTCAGCATCATCCTCTGCTTCCGAGTACACAGCTGGGTTGGTGTCCCAACTATTGCTCTGACTGGTAACTATGAGTGCATGTGTGAGTGAGTAAGTGAATGTGTTATGTGAATAGCTATCTGCTATCAATAATAACAACTTAATGGTCAAATAAATATTCATTATGATCTGCGTCTCCCCCACTCAAACCCTTATCAGGGAAAAGGAAATTTACAACACTTCTTCTACAACAAATTAGAAATATAATGAGGCAGAAAAGGGTTCTATGCTGCTGGTTTCCTTGCTTTTTATTTTCAGTTAAAAATAGGTGGAAACAGATCAAGCAGCAAAGTTTTAAAATAAAATCATTCAACAGATAGCTTCAATGACAATATGCACTCTATGCAGTATCATTTTTATTCCAATTATTTTATTCCATTTTATTCCAATTAATCATTTTTATTCCAATTATTATCCATAGAAGTGTCCAGAGTAAATCAGATCCAAGGCATATTGTCCTACCTTGAACAGTAGCTAGTACGAGATATGTCAAAGAAGGTGCAAAAAGCCTGGCAGTATATTGCTAGGGAGTTGGTTGTCTGTGTAGAAGAGTGTGCTGCCCAAAGCTCTAATTCTGGTTGATATGTGTCCCTGAAATAATTATCTGTTGTTTAATATTTAACATTATAATTATATATAATTTTGCTTTGTGTGAAAAAGAGTTTCCTATTGCCACTTTGAAATTGCCACTAAATTTCAGTTTCAGTGAATGCTCTCTTGTTCTTGTACTGAGAGCACGTTACTTATTATTGTGATTCTTTTCTTGTGTCCCCACTTACTTGCCTTCTGTCTAAGGCAGACACAGGAGAGTCTTTCAGTGTGTTTCTACTAATTTTTATCTCAGTTAATTCTTCTGTCCCCTTTTTGATAGGGGTAATTAAAATTGTGCACAGTGTTCCAGCTGACAAGTGATTTATTTAGTTAACTAAATTACAATACATAGACATACATTATTATATTTCTATTCTATTACCATTATATTGTGTGCATAGCCCAGTAACTGCTTACTTTTTCCACCGCTGCTTCTTCATGAGTAATGGTCTTTTTTGATCCATGTAGTGTTTGTTGAGTCTTTTTCTGAGATACCCAGGAAAGTGAGCAGTTCCAGTGATTTCCTTTAAAGTGTGCTAAAGAGATTTGCCAGCATTTGGTTTCATCTGCCATTATATTTTCTATTCACTCAACTTGCTTAAGGCCTCCACAGTTTTTCACAGTTTCTCTGGTCTTGATCAACTTAAATAATTTTGGAATGTCAGCAAAACACTTTCCAGATAGTTGATAAAGAACAGATGCCCGAGGATGGAACCTTGTGGCACACCACGGATAACCTCATGCCATAGCAACCATTTTTCTTTCTTTTTGTTTCATATTTCTTCACCATTTTTGATCTTAGCAACTACTTTGTCTCGTCCTCCTTCTCCTCTTTGCCTGCTTAGCTTCTTTAGTTGCTCTCTATGAAGGGTTTGGACAAAGGCATTTTGAAACCTTCATAAATTATGTGAGCCTTCTCTTTTACCTACTATACTACTGACTCACTCAAAAAATTTTAACAGATTATCTCCTTTGCAGAGCTCATAGTGTATAGATCCCATTATATTCTAAGTATTTTATAGTCACCAATGCAAATAATTTGCCAGCTATTGAAAGCAAACTATTGGTCTGCAGTTCACTGGATGACTGCATACACTTTTACCTATCTGCATGTGCAACACTGGCTGTCCTTCAGCCCTCAGGTATGGTAGTTGATCCTGCTCTCCCACTCAGGAAAATGACATATTGTGTGTATAAATGTACTGTCTTTCAGTACTGTATATTTGTATAAGCATATGGTACTATCACATTTAATGCAATGAACGCTGCAAACCACTGAGACATTGGATTATGCTGGTGTGATTACATGTGTTGGCACTAACCTTTTACTCTTTCCATTTGAATCTCACAGTTTCCTCCCTTTCTTTCCATATTATCTTCATAACAACTTTACACTCTTGCAAACTACCTGTACAAATGATAATGTCTTAAGTTACGCCAGCCAGGAATTTACACACACTAATTTGCAGCTGAGTCCAATACATTCAGCCACTTTCTTTTCCAAATTCGTAATCCTGAAGAAATCTATCTGTGATCAGCTTCCTACTCTCTGCTCTTTCTGAGGGCCACATTGCCAGCTTGTCTCTTACAGCTTGTCAGTGTTTGCTTCTCTAGCGGAGATAATGTAATGTCCAGTCTCTCCTGACTACGGGGACTAATCTGTCTGTAAGAGAGCCTTATGTACTGTATACCAACCAGGCTGTATTGACTTCAGTGCTGTTAGATTAGTCTATAGCACCAGATGGCCTTCTGTCTTTTTGGCACTCTCACAAAGTGGCCAGTCTTACTCTGCTGCTCATGGGATGGTGAGTATTTGCACATGGAGGATGACGGCTGCACTCAAAAGTCTTTCCTTTTCTGCAAGGTTGTTTTGGATTTAGAACAGAGTCCTGGATGCTCAGGTAGCACACACTGACCCAGTCTGTCCCTTTCAGATGAAAGAAGTATCCATTAATACTACAGTGAAAGAATCTCACTTGACTTTTCCACTGCATCTGGGAATGAGGCTGTAGAGCTTTCTCTTCTGGGCACACGCCTAGATATACTGGAGCTCAGAATGAGCAAAGATGTCAGGAATGTGCAGTAAGCAAAACAATGAGTAAAACTAAGAAGAATTTGTTGCAGACAGCTGGGGATTGTTCAGCTTTGCGTGTTTTGATCTGATGGTAAATTACTAGCTGAGCCAAATCTGCTGTTGAAAAGTGACTCTAGAATAAGCAGATTCATCCTCCTGGAGGATCCTGTCAGAGAGGCGACTGCTGTGACAGCTCCCATGCAACTCTAATTGCAACCTCTGTCTAGGAGCATAGAAGCATATTCTTTACATTTTCCCTTATGGCTGTCCAGCTGCAGCAGCAGCTCTTTGATTTGCAGCTGTGAGCAGTTAGCACAGGTTACAGCAACTTTGAGCCTCTCTTCCACAGAAGAAAGTGAACTTTGGTCTGAAGAAGATGCTGCAATTATATATGACAATTATGGGCAGTAACGGTGACGCGTTCCACCTACATCTCTCTAAGCACAACTGCATGTCTTTTTGCAAATTTTGGACGTTTCTCACTATCCACCAAACTAGGGAGAGATGATCTCTAGCAAGGAAGATAAATGGGCTAAAAAAGTGGAGATGTAAGTCATGACAAGGAATTTGTAAAAATGTAGAAATCAGAGTGCAAACTTTAGTTTTCCCAGGAGGCAAGATCCTGAACTCTTGCACCTTGCCTCTTCAATGACCCTTACCTCAGCAGTCCTCCTTTTTCCAAAATGACCTCACACTCGTTGTCTGGTCACCTTCTGTCGAACCAAAGTGAGAAAATAAGATGGCATTAGATCTATTAACACATTTGCTCAAGTGAAACAGAGAGATGAGGAGTCAAGGCCTTGTCATGTTCTGTGCTGAGCGGATGCAACAGGCTCTGCTGGGGCCCTGAGGTCTGGGCAGTACCTGGCTAGGAACAGTTAAAACTTTGTTGTCCCTATTTTTGTGCACTGCAGCTTATATGGATCATTTTGTGCTTCCACAGTATATGACAAGACAAATTATTTGCAGTGACCTCCTCCTGTACAAGTGGTCAACACACATTTCATTACAGAACCAGGAAATAGCATATCAAAAGTGAAGACCTGGTACTTCATTAATTCACTTTCCTTCATGTTTTTTCCAGCTGTTCTTTCTTCAATATTTAGTCAAATATTTAGTCAAAGAAATCTCTTTGCTGACTTTATGGAGAGATGACTAGCAAGGGGTTCTTGATCTGAGTGCACAGTATGTTAGTAGATGGCTCATCCTTGGTCTAAGTGTACAGTGTGTTAGTGGGTGACCCTCCTCGTGAGCTTCCTCTCTCCATTTTTGAAAGATCTTGAGGAGTTTATGCCAAAAAAAAAGACTTTCCTAACCTAACTTGTAGGTTTCCTTCTTTAAAGCTATTGAGGGAAAAGACTTAAAAAGAAAATCATACTTTTAGAAATATGTTCTTTTCATATCATACAGGAGGCAGTGGTTGATTTCTCAGTTGAGTTATCTGAGATAACTCGAATGCTTTTAGAAGCAAAACACTTAATCCTGAGGACTGTCTAGGCAAATTCATCCATCAGCATGCATGGGAATTTCAAAGTGCCCATAGGGTATTCAACACCCAAGTACAGGGAAGTAGCTGTTTGAATCACTCTTAAGGCGTTCTTAAAAACTGCAATCTACATGCAGCCAATGTCATCAGAACATTTTTTCCTTGAGGGAAAGAGCTTAGCAGAGAGACTGTGGTGTTCCAATGTTCTGAAAAGTTCACTGAGTTATTTTCCCTCTGTAGGGACAAAGGTGCTGAAATAACTTTATTTTAACATCAGTGTTTCCTAGTTCATTTGAACATTATTCCGTGGTGATTTTCTTTAAATATTACTGTTTGCCTGTTCTTTCTTTTTTTTTAATGTGTGGTAGATGTAAGTTCAGTACAACCTGGAATTCTTCTCTTTCTAATGTGCAAAAGCAGCTGTTTGAAGCTCATTATTACATGGCCTCAGCTTTTGTAGTGTTCCTGAATAACACACAAAAAGTATTTGGAGCACTCTTCTGACTATGTGATCTTCAAAAATGGCCAAAACCCCCTCGAGCTATAGAGGGAGAACTGCTCACCCACAAATGAAACTCCAGGCTACACAGAAAGGTAATCCTAATTCTATGGATTATATGTCTGAATGTGGTCTAAACAAGTCTCTTTCTTCAACTGTGTGTAGAAATAAGAAGACTTTTAGCTACAGCAATCTCAAAACAAAGAAACTTTGCCTAAAAAATACCCATCTTTTGTAAAGATTATTTCCAGTTAGGACAGCATATGCTTAGGCCAAGTGTGGAAAAACATTTGCCTTCCCCAGTTGTAAGCAAGTGAGGACATTAGTATTTACTAGACATTTTTATAGTGAGAGATAAGGGTTGGTACTGTGAAGCAGGGATACTACATGAAACTGATGTCCTGCATTGTTACTGTGAAAATTTACTCCTAACAACTGGGGAGCTACACAATAAATGAAATAAAGGCTTAGAAAATTTTACACTAAAAAGCTGTGGAATAAAGAAATTATTTATTCTTCTGGCAATCAAATTCTTCCTAGTAAAGGCTCCTTTTGACTGACTGAAAGAAAAAGGGATCACGTTACCATTGCCTTCAAATCCCTGTTGCTTAGCTAAAGCATAGCACTGAGCTGAGAGCACAATGTTTGCATGTTGTAAGATTATGAAAACTGTGTGCAATGGAAGACTGGATGTTAACTGGGTGAGTGAGTAGATTCTAAACAATAAAGCATTGGTGTATGACAGTAGAACACAACACTGAAAAGGTATCATATCACATGGGCTTCTCTAGACCGGAAAGGCAATGTAGGTTAGATAAAGTCAAACAGACAATGTTCTTTGCTTGTTGTAGCCTCAGAGGGAAGTTGCTGGTAGAAGAGATTTTTCTGAAATACTCACAAGCTGAGTTATTGATTAATGCTAGATATTCACCTCTTCAGATAAAATCCCAGTTTGCTTTGCCTGGTAGTAAGCAAAAATTAAATAAAAAGCCATTTTACTCAAATCTAGCTAAATAAATATTTTTAAAACTAAATTAATAGTGTTCCTATGCCAAGATTTTCCCTTTTTTTTGAGCATTATGGCCAGCCAAGGATCACCATCAATAAGATGACTATCCCTATTTAGATCAACTGGCAAACATAAAACCCATCTGTGTGTTGCTTAACAGGTGCCATTTTAGATCCATGGGGAGCAAAGCAAGCTTTGTACAGATGGACAGTCATTCATTGGACCCTTGCTAGCAGTAGAATATTTATTCAGCCACTGCCTGCCTACAGGCTCAATATTTGAAAGAGCCAGTGAAAAATGTTTCTGGTGGAATATTTTCATGAGAGGCAAATAGGAGGAGGAATCAGAGGAAATTCCATTTTAAATTGTTGGCTTACATTCACTAACAGTCCCATTTGATCAAGAACTACAAGTTCTGGCGAGTGTTCTGGGGAGTCACTTGATGCTACCCAAAGGCTGTAATTGTTAATAGAAATGCTATTAAACTGTATACTTTTCATGGAAAGGAGGGGAGTTCCTTCTGCTGACAGCGCTTGTATAAATTGGAATGGAAACTGGCAACTCCCATCCAGTATGCCAGGTAGTGAGGGACCCTTTTCTCCACTTAGGTCATCACTTCCTTTTTTTCATTTTACAGATGACCTAGAGAATGGAGAGAGGGGTATATGAAAGTTTCGATTTATATAAATAATGAAAATTTATGTGAAAGATGCCAGCATTTTGAAGTGTATTTTGCTAGGTGTAGTGAAAAACAGTCAGCCAGGCTGACTTGGTAGAGGAGAAGAATGCCTTTTGCTGTGGAAGACGCTGCAGAAATTCTGTGAGTTACTGTGAGTATCCTGTGCGTGTACTGAAGTGATCCTCTTGTCTGCAGACTCAGAGAAATGACTGACTAATGTAGTTTGCAATAGCAGTCTGCTAATTTTTCCATAGTCTGTGCAGGAGCATGGGCATGCATACGTTTTATGCTGCTTAAGCTTAGTAAAGGCATCTCCGTGTAAATGACAGTAAGTTTCCAGTATGGCAAGTCAAGCAGCATGTTCTTGGAGTGAGACAGCTGAAGTGCTGAACCTGAAGCTGTGGTTAGTACTACCTGCAGTTACATGAATAGTAATTCAACCAGTAACAAACAGTCATTGTGGTTTTGATATTAAATATAGCACCCTTGATGTTAAACAGCATATAGACTCACAAAACCTAACATAATTTGTTGCAAAATACACTTGCAGACCTGCCAACTCTCAAGTGCTGTGCTGAGCTTCCTGACCATGGCCGCTACCTTTTCTCCCACGACCACTTCTAACTCATGTGAAAAAAGGAGTGCAAGATATAAGCACTGTATGTTTGATGTTAAAAAGTGGCTTATGAGACCTTGGTCAGATGCCACGCCTTACTGAACAGGGGCCACATAACAAGATATTTATGTTATCTATTATTGCTCTCAAAAGAACCATAATTGCTTCAGGTTGTCCCTCAAAACTTAAAGATCATCTAGTCCAACCCCCTGCCACGGGCAGGGACATCTTTCACTGGATTGAGTTGCTCAAAGCACTGTTCAACCTGACTTTGAACACTTCCAGTGGTGGGGCATCCACAACTTCTCTGGGCAACCTGTTCCAGTGTCTCACCATGCTCATCATAAAACATTTCTTCCTTATGTTCAATCTAAATCTACCCTCTTTAAGTTTAAAACAGTTGCCCCTTGACCTATCACTACAGGCCTTGGTAAAAATTCTCTTCATCTTTCTTGTAAGCCCCCTTTATATATTGAAAGGCCGCAATAAGATCTCCCCAGAGCCTTCTCTTCTCCAGGTGGAACAACCCCAACTCTCTCAGCTTTTCTTCAGTGGAGAGGTGTTCCAGCCCCCTGATCATTTCCATGGCCCTCCTCTGGACCCACTCCAACAGGTCCATGTCTGTCCTGTGCTGGGTGCGCCAGAGCTGGATGCAGTACTCCAGGTAGGGTCTCACAAGAGTAGAGTAGAAGGGGAGAATCACCTCCCTCGACCTGCTGGTCACGCTTCTTTTGATGCAGCCCAGGATACGACTGGCTTTCTGGGCTGCAAGCACACGTTGCCAGCTCATGTACAATTTTTCTCAGACTTTTTTTTTGTGCAAAGGTAGCATCCTGGGAATTTGGAAAAGAAAGGTTTTGCATCTACATCAAGCTATATATAGTTTATAGACGTAGTACTTGCAGGTAAAGAAAGAGTCAAAAAACCCCCGAACAACCCAAACCCCCTCTTTCTGGTTGTTTCCAAATTTTAAAAAGGAGAACATCAAACCACAGTAGAAAAAAATGGTAGTATATAGTCCTCATTTAGCTAAAAAAAGTGTTCAGGAAGGGCATAGGATTCATTCTCAGAAGAAAGCATTCAGGGTTAAGTTTTGAAAGTGCCCAAAAAGACACAATTCTCATTATACCGTGAAGAGTTGCCTGTACTAAAGTCACTGTCCAATCCAGTCTCTGGTGTTCATGCAGTAGTGCAGACTCAACATAGATGGGCAAACTTTGCCTATGCTTTATTACAGGGTTTAAAAAAAGGCCCTGATCAGAATTATAACTAACTATTTATACAGATGGGGCTGTTAAGAAAAGAATGCTAATCAGGTTTTCTTATAGGCCAGCAAGTCAGAGCAAGAGGTGGAAAATAAGGGGCAACCAGAGGCATTCATGTTACGTTTTAGAAAAAGAACTTCTGAGAGTATCTGTAAAGGGCTCAGCTGTGGCTGTCGTTTCTGAAATTACCCCACTGGGCTTTTCTAAACCGTATGCATTCATTGGTCAGAGATAGAGATGGGGAAGTTGAAATCAGCACTAAATCAACATCGAAGCTGCAACAGTTCAGTTTTGGGCTTCTCTATGGCATTCTGATCTGCCAAGGATCATGCCTACAATGCAGATAAAAGATAAAGATGAATATGCACAAAAAGATATTTGCAGATAGTTCTGTCTTCCTTATTACAAGGAAGATTGTTGCTTCAGATCAGCATTAGGAAAAACATGAACTCAAGAGGCTGGTGGTTGTCCCCAGTAGGTCACTGCAAAGTGCCCTTGGACTTCAGCACCAAATAGTTTGGCCTCCAGACGGCTCTGCTCTCATCCTGCTTTTAGTGGCTGCCTCTCCTGCTCAGACTCCTTCTCTTGTGTCCTGGTGAACATCATCCACGCAGTCCTGTCTTTGCTGTTTGACAGTCAGCCATCTCCCACTGTGCATGTGTTGGGCGAGGCTTTTCTCCTGCTCCCCCTCCAGGCAGGTGTGAGAGAGCCCTGATTTGCTAAATGCTCCTCTTTTAACCACCCACTTCTGTTTTCCAGGGCCTACTCTGCTTTCTTTTCCTTTGGAGACCATACCAGGCTTTCTCAATATGCTCATTGTATTTTATATCTAAGTTCACTTCTTATTTTGTATTATTAATTCATTTGTTTTCTTTGGGTTTGCTAAGTGGAGCTAGTCTGTGCATGGCTCATTAAGTTACTTCTAAACAGCTACAGCCAAACCTCAGCTAGAAGCCGTGTTGAAGAAGTGGTATTTTTCCTACTTGTTCTCTCTGCTCAAGGAAAGTAATCGTGTTTGTATAATTCATGTTTTAAGTTCATCCAATAGAAAAGGAGATTCTTCCACCTGTTTTTTTTTATCCTCCAAGTGTGAAAATTAGATTTATCAGTTATTAACTTGTTTATTTTTTTAAGGTATCTAGCTTTGTGTCACTGTTGATTTCACTATTTGCAAACTGGCTTTGTCATTTTATTGATAGCACTTGAGTGAAGAACTCTCTGATAATATATGCAAACTCACAGCTCTCAACAAGCTTTACAGCTCCGTTAATGAGGGGATTAACAAGAGCACTGCAATGTATTTAACCTGCGGCACTAGCTCTGTTTCAATAAGACTTCAACAGCCTATTAAATGGAGTGGGGGCTCAATTAACCCAGACAAAGGCCACTCTACAGAACATGGCAGGGAGGACCACAGTTAGCATCTGCCTAAGCAGCTTGTTCCGAGCTGGAAATAAAGAGGGTGACATGTTCTCGCCCCGAGCTATGATATAACTGAAATGGTGATTCTAGTTCATCTGGGCTGACTGAATAGGTGACGGCATTGAAACCCACCACTATCTCGCCATATGACAGTTTGTAAAATCAGAGTGCACTCAACGGTCACCCCAGAGCCTCCTGCCTGATAGGACGGAGGTATTGTTCTGAGGTTGGTTGGTGGGAGCGTTCGCTAGCACAAGGCTGCAGTGCCGGCATGGTGTTACGTTTGGGCAGGCGGGGAACATCATGTCAGTAGATCTTTCAGGGAATGTTTTAACAATCTCCTGCTGGAGAAGGACTGGGCATAGAGGCGTTCCTGGTCTTTGTGTAATCTGATATTTCGTTGGGGGTTAGTATAAGAAAAATGACACGTAAGCAGGGTGGGAGAGAAATATGATTTTTTTTTAAATGCGAATTGTACCATAGCAATATACATACGTTTCTCACTAAGTTATTGGTTAAATTTCAACAGTTTGTTTTAAAAGGTGCTACTCATGCTTATGGTTAAACTTGTGCTGAAAATGCTTTGCTGGGTAAAGGTCTCATTCTTCCCTTGTTTTTGGGATGAGAAGAAAGGACTTCTGCTATTCCTGGGGAAGAACTATCTGCAGAAATTAGCTAGTTTGTGAATACTGGCTATTATTTTATTTGGTAAGTCTAGGTTTAGGTTTCTCAATAGATATTGTTACAAACCACAGGTCTTTATCAAGAAATGGTCACTGATGAAAGAATGGCATTAAGGTACTATTATGGTGCACTGGTGTAAGAATCTAGAGGCCACGTTGCAATTATTTGCAAGAGAATAGAAAAGAATAGAAAACAGCATTTTTTTTCTATTGGAAAAAGTAGAAAATAACAAAAATTACTAGCTAACAACCAATCAAAAATGCAACAAGCTTGTAGTTATCTATTGCACACTATGCTACAGGGACAAAAACCAGATAGGGGACATCCATTTGTTCCTGGATTAAATGTAAATTTTTCAGAAAACACACCACTTCTTTTTTTTTCTTTTTTTTTTAACATGTAATGCTCCTATAGCACAACTCTACTCAAAAGGGTGAGACGGTTTTCTTTCATTTCCTCCTTTCATTGAGGAATGCTGTGTGTTCATTAGAAAAACACATGCTCATGAACGTACATTAAGCAGCAAGCCTTCTAGTGGCACATGCCATAATCTGGTGATAAGAGCCAATAAAAATACTTGCATTATTAGCAGAATTAATTGAGGAGCCAGGTCTACCAAAATAATTTGGAAGAACTGTATGGACTCTGTAGAGTGCATAGGTGAGTGGTAAGTCCATGGCTTACCTGAGGATAAATGCATACAAATGTAACTCACCCATTTCTAGGTTGAACAATCCAAAATGCATCTGTTTCTCATATCAAGCATGTGAATTTATCTACCTTGTATATAGTGTTAAGCATGCATACTGCTTTTTTTCCATGACCATTTATTCTAGTGCTCTCTATATTTAGTTGTACATGAGAATCAAGGCCGAAGAAACATCAGAATCCTTCCTTTTACTGCTAGTCACTTCCAGGTTTTTGACTCTTGTGAAGTCTCAGGTCTCAAGGCAGAAAACATCTGCATTTCTAATGCAGAAAACAAACAAAAGACAATTTTTCGTATCCCCTCCAGAGATAATTAAGAGACACAAAAGAGCGGAGACCCAATTACTTTTGCTTTGAGGTCAACTTTAAGTACTTCTGATTATCATAGTAAGGACACGTGCTGCTAATTTTATACTTTTATATAGAAGGCAATTTTCTTTCCTTGGATCTGTATGTTGTTATGGTTTGAGGACAAAATAGGTGAATTACCATAGCAATGTATTGATTTCCAGCAGAGAAAAATAAAGTGAAGTTATTAAACAAACACTGGTTTTCTGTTGGGATGTATTTGCTTTACGTTTTTAAGTCTAACCTGAGGTTAATAGGGCATTATCACCTCAAACCACATCTAACTAGACATGCCTCATTGGTAGAATACATGCATTATTAAAAGTTCTAGATGCAATGTTGTGGGGTTTTTTTAAAGAGGGGGGGAAATTGGAACAAATTATGTTGTCAAATAATTAGGAACTACATCATGCCTTCAGCAAGCATGTTATGTAGTTTCTGTAGACCTGTGTGTACCTTCTTAATGTTTATTTTGATTCTTTGAGCCTTTGGCACAGAGAGGTCCCTGTTCTGCTGGGAGTGCTACAAGGATATAGAAATCAGGATATAGGATGAGCATATAGGATGAGCATATAGGATGCAATTATGGTGTTAGTGATGGTCAAACCCAACATGGCAATTTTTTAATCTCCTTTTCCTATCCAATGTATATGTCCCCCACAGTGACAATAGCAGATGCTGTTAGGGAACAGCATGCAACCCTAGCTACTCTCTGTGGTCCTTTCCCCTTGTATTTCCCTACCATCCACAACTGCTGGATAAGGGATGTTAGAGAGTGCATCCCTGCCTATTTATTTTAGTGCCTATTTATGGACCTGTTGTCCATGAATTTATCTGGTCCTCTTTGAACCTGTTGATACCTTCTGCCTCCTATGGCAATAGATTCCAGAAGTTCATTCCTGTTGTTTAAACACAAAAGAAATACTTCAAAAATCCTTTTTAGGTGTGTCTTCTATTTGTTGTGTGCCCCCTCGTTCAAATAGTGTGGGACTTGCTGAATAACAACTTACCTTGTCCACTGCCATCGTGAGCTTCTAAGCCCATTCAGTCTCTCACAAAGGAGTAGCTCCCTCTACTTAATTATTTTATTTGCTATTCTCCATACTTCCTCTAACTTTGCTCTGACTTTTTTAGGTATGGAAATGCAAATAGTACTTAAGGAAGTTCCACAGCTACAACAAAGTCTTGCCTATCATGTGCATCCTTTTCTACTCATTCTTCCCTTTTAAATCATTGTCATTGAATTATATTAACAATTCAATCATAAGAAGACAATAAAGCATTAGGCAAAGTGATACAATAGGAGAAAAAAATGCTTAGCACACATTGCTACTGCGCCTCTTCCAAATCATTTTTTTGTCATTAGGAAAAACATATGCAGTATATAAGCAGCGCATAGATATTTGCTCCCTGTCAGTGCCATACTAGATATGCTGGCTTCCAGCCAGGCCAAGTTAACTGGAACTCAATTAGCATGTTTAACACTTTTAAGGAGTTATTTTCTCTACTTTTATTGGCAACTGATTCCCTGTGAGTTGAGCTGCACAAGAATGAAGTTGTCTGTTCATTTTTCAGCTGAATACATGGCTTTCAGGAGAGGGCAAAAATCAGTGTGGTATTGGATGTTGATGCGTGAACAGAAAATGGATGAGTTTGTGTATGACAAATAGTAATATTTCAGAATGTCAATAATATACAAATTGAATAAAGTATAAATCATAAGAATAGCCATTAGGAAATCCATCAGATTCACTGTTGAGGAAAACTATAAACAGCGTTTGGCTTAAATTCTTATCAAGCATCAGAGAACAGGGAAGCATTGGAGTGTGCGCATTCAAATGAGGGGAAAATAGAAAGAAGATGAAAGCAAAATGGAGAATGGTAGTTGAAAGGAAGTACACAAAAAACCAGTCCATGAAGATGTATCTCACAGTGAATTTATTCCCACAATTAAGAATTATGTTTTGTGGAATCAAAATGACATTCCCTTATTTCTGGCCCTTCAGGTGGGAATTGTTTCCTACAAAGCATCACCAAATCTGGTGAGAGGTTAGATTGTGCAGCTTTTCGCTGTCTCAATAAACCAGGAGCTCAGGAAGAGACTGGGAAGCCTTTGAGCAAAGAAAATGAACATCTTTCTGGGATACTTGGACAGCTGCCAGCTCACACATTAAGCTCTGTTTTCCAAACCAATTGTTCTGTTATTTCAAGTGCAAATAGTCTTCATCCTCTGCCTGGACTTCTTGTTTTTCACAAAATGAAATTGCCAGCCTAAACATGTGGGGTTTTTCCTATAACCTCCTGATATATCAACATTTACCATGGTATATAACTTTATATAAGTTATATAAATAGGAGAAAAAGATGATAGGTAAGCATTACAGAGATACTCAAAGATACTCAGGAAATACTGTTTAATCATGGGGTTTGCTTCTTTTTTTGTTTATTAAACACTGTAGTTTACAATGAACATAACAGCTATTAATTATTAGCTAATACTTATAACACTGCAATCTGTTTCAAAGCTAAATACTGCTAAATGCTGCTAAATCTACAATATTAATGTCTGCCCAGAATAAAAGCTATTAGCTAATATGAAATCTGTAATTATGCCATTAATCATTCATATCCTGAAAAATATTTGCAACAGATGCCAAACGTGGTATTAGGTATGTGCCAGTAAAGCTTGACTTATGGATGGTTTTCAAATGCTGTAAATTACTTTATGATTATTATCAAAAGGATATGCGTATAAGAAAATGTGTGAATGAGCTTGAATCTTTAAGCCAAATAAGAAATACAGAAATTGCTCTACTAGATCAGACCTACAGTTAGAGCACAACATCCAGTATCTGACAGTGAATGACACTAAGGTATATCTTACCATCTTATCATTAAGTTCTGGTGGACCAGGTTTAGTATCCCTTCTATTATAGCATCCCATATCTAATTATAAAGATTTTTATAATTAGTTATGATATATCTGGACTCTCTTGATATCTGTGTAATAAAGTCCAATCCCCTATTGCATCTTCTTGTGTTCTTGCTTCCTTGGCTTCCTGCGACAGTCCTACAGTCCAGCCAGACCTTGTGTGGAAAAAAAATTCCCTTGAATTTTTAATACCTTCCTATGAATTTAATACCTAAATGAATGTTCATCTTTTCTTTGTAGAGTGGAACTTTCCTGTACTATGCATTTTTTAATATACTTCCACTTTTATTTTTATCTTTTCCTGGTTTCTCCAGTCAAAAGGACCTGAATGTCAAATAGATAGTTCCCAGTACTTCTGAATATTGTCTCTCTGCAGGTAAGGAGGATGAATGGATTAGGCTGAGTGTGTCATGGTTGTTTCTGTGATTCTAATCAGAGAATTTACTTAGGATTTTGTCAATTAGCCTTGTAGTTACAGAGAGTTTATGTCAATAGGAGTTAGAATGGTGATCATTGACCTTTGCTTTTGTGCTTTTATTTGAGTTGAAAGAATTGAGATGGGAGAGGACCAAGAAATATGTTCTTCCTCTCAGCTTCACTGATCTATTTACGATCTTTTGTCCTCATTGAACCTCTATCCGTTTTTTGTTCAGAAAGTTTTGAGTGCTTGAAAACATGCCAGTTCTGAATGTTTATGAAGAGAGACATGAGGTCTGTTGTACTTATGATCACATAAGTGATTTTAATCTTTTAGCCACTTATCTGTTGAATATGAGAATAGATGCTAGCCTATGTACGTTCAAATTAATACCTTAATTAGGCTTTGGAGCATTGAGCATAGTAACAATAAAAATTAATAGCTCGCAGCTAACAATTATCTCAGGTAATCTGATGGAGCGATGGTAAATTGATCCACTGGTTTATAATGTTTTCCACACATGTATAGACATATTGGCGATCTCTGTTTCGTAAATCTGTAGGTGGTAGTGTTCATTCTGTAACAGTAATTGTGCAAAGCAGCACAATAGACCCGAGCCTCTTGGTCCCCTCTTGTCTTGTGAGGATCTGGCACTGCCTTGTCATGGCCTGGTCACAGGTAAGCATTACTTGCTGGAACCAACCCTGACTCCATTAGGCTGAATCTAAGTCCTGCACTGTTTTTAGGTTGACCCACTCAACTGCAGTTTGACATTAGGGGAAAAAGGAGCTGAGACAAGTAACAGCAGGAGGAAAAATGAGACAAGGGAACAGCTGTGATGAAACTGCCAGGCTCAGACTTCTTGCAGAGGGCACCTTGTTCAGATTTGGTAGGTTTTACTTTATTTTGGCTTAACTGGTTTGCACTGTTACTATGTATACTGCTGCACTCTCTGGCTTTCTAGGTTGCATGCATCACTGGTGAGAAGTGGAATTTTGTTTTTTCAAAAGGCTGTCCTACAGGTCAGATCTGTGCACAGGCTTTTAGGAGCAAAAGCTTAGCACTTGAATTTGAACTGAGAAAATACAGCTGCTACTTCTTTAATTTTAGGTAAATTTCCTTGACTCCTGTAACAAGATTTTGTGGTAACTGTTTGTCCTGGTTTCAGCTGGAATATAGTGGCACTTAGTTGCCGGCTGGGGCTAAGCCACGACACTGTTATAAAGGTAGTTTGCATATATAATGCTACCTCCAATTATTTCTTTCTGGGGAAGATGGATTTGTCCATCCATGCTGGCCCCAGAGTCCCTCCTCAGCCCATCTGGAGCTGCTAACTGCCAGTGTCATTTTGAGTGAAATGTCAGAAAGTTAGTTTGCAAGTTCTTAAATTTGAGTAGTCCTAGGTTTTCTTTTGTTTTGTTTCTTTTTTTACTTATATAGATATATCTTCACCCCTTTTTACCAAAGAACATCTACCCTTATAAACATCTCAGCAAGCTAGGGGTATCACAGATGCCAGTGGAAAGACCAGTAGTGGATTTAATAGAGTTTGGTTAAAAATCCATGGGGGGAAGTTTGTATTAGGCTTCAACTCATGCTAATATAGGGGTTTTTTTCTTTTTTGTAAGACATTAAATTTATCCCTGTGGACAACACTTCAGAACCTGATATAATAGAGAAGGCTTGTACTGGAGACAACCTCCACTTCATAGAATCATGGAATCATAGAATGGTTTGCGTTGGAAGGGACCTTAAAGATCATCTAGTTCCAATCCCCCTGCCACGGGCGGGGACACCTTCCACTAGACCAGGTTGCTCAAAGCCCCATCCAACCTGGCCTTGCATGCCCAAGCTTTGAGTTGAACACAAAGATCTCTGAAGATGAAATGTTTGCTCTGTCTGCCTTTTGCTAACCGCAGTCCTTTCAGTCAGTTGTAAACAAAGGAAGAATGGACTTTTCTAGATACTCTTTTAATCAAAAGTGTTAACTGTATCACCGTTTCTACTAAGGGGAAATTGTAGTATTCATTTGGCTCAACAGGGAAAGATAGCAATTATAAAATAAACAGAGTTACTTTTTTTCTTTTGTGTTTCTGACAACAGCAGTGAGTGGACCATCATGATCCCGAAAACACTGAAATACTGACCATAACAGTAGTTTTTATACCCTGTTAGCCTTCTAGGGTGGGGAAATGCAGATGTTATTTCTTTGTCATCAAGGGAAAAGAGACTGACACTTCATAATGTTAAGACAAGACTGTCAGACTCCACTGGAAATAATGAAGCCTGACAGTTCCTGGGTTAATACTGCAAGTACCAATCCTGTAAATTTCAATTAGCCCTGACAGCAGTAGGGATTAACGTGATGTTTATGTGAAGTGGTATGTTGGTAGCTTTCCTTCACACTTACGAGGAAAAGGATCTCTTTCTCTCTCTCCCACACACACACACAGAGTAGGGTTCAGCCTTCATCCTATTTATTTCTTGAGATGTCATGAAGATGCTTTAAGTGTCTCAGACTATCTCTGTGGACAAATTTAGGACTCCAGCTATTCCGAACATATTTATCAAGCTTGGGTGCCTAAAACTTGACACAAAATATTCACATTTTAGCATCGAAAATTTTCACAAATGTTCCACTACCTCAGCTCTGTGGAGTTCTGGTGATGGCAAGACATCAACCTGAGGCCCACCTTCCTGCGTAAACCTGGTTCTGGTGTAGTCCTACTGCTGCCTTCCCCTCTAGGAGATGCAGCTTTTACCGGGAGTAGCTTTGCCAGCAGGACTAACAATGCTTTGTCCCTCCAGTCCCTTCCCCTGTGGTATGAACCAGTCCGAGACATGTGCCTGTGTGATACGGTGTGATCGCAGCTGTGCACCCCCTTGGTTTAGATCACTATTGATGTCTACCCTAAATTTTGTCAGCAAAACACCTTTTTTGCTGCATTTGGTATCAGTTCCCAGAATGAAATAAGCTTTTACAGGCAAGAAGTAGTTTTTTAACTGTGTCTGTGCTAGCACTCTTGCTGACATTAGCAATGCTGCTCTAAAATCACACCTCTAACCAACTCTGTGCTACATGCTGCTTTACCAGCAAAAGTTTCTAGTGCAGTCCTGCTGTCATGTAGTCCTTCATGTCAATTTGGTGCTAAATATAGGTGTTATGTGTGAAAGTTTTGGCCTACCTGCCGTGCTTAAGAGAAGTCAACGATAAACTTCAGTTGGGCTAAGGTTCCTCTAGCAAAGTACAAACATGTTACCAACAAAACCAAATCATATCTACGCTTGAGATGAGCACGGATATTATTTTTTTAAACAACAAGCAAATGTGACACATATAAAAGTGTGGGACAAATAACACTTAGATGGGCCTAGAAGGCACTGAGCAGTGTACTTCCGTCAGTGGCTTCCCTGTTAGGTGTCAGGACAGACATTTGGTGTATGTGATCGTGGAGGGCCCAGCCTTGCCGGGACCGACTTCCCTCTGCTCCCACTGAGACTAGCAGGAGATGAAGTTTGTTGAGTACATTGAATAAAAGAAAAAGAGCTCTAGGGCTGAGTTCTCTCTTAATAATTAAAGATAGTAAAAATATGTGTTAAAGACACATATTAAAGATAGCAAGGGCCTGAAAAGGGCACTTAATTTTTAAGTTATATAATACCACTGAAGCTGACCTATTGGCACCCTTTCCACCCTGCACCAGCTCTGGTGGTCTTCTGATCCCATGCTGCAGTGGCTGAACTCACGGAACCAACAGAACATTAGGCAGCAAAAGTATCAATAGTTTATTGATGAATTTGTGAATCACATTAGCTCCAGACCTGCTGCCACAGAGTGGGAGTGTAAGGCTGGAAGAGGTGATATGAGGGTGGGAGGTACCAGTAGTGGTAGAGCAAGGGGTAAGCAGATCTCTCCTTTCGGGTGATGGCAAGTTATTAGAGCACCTCAGACATGAGTTTCGCCCATATTTTCAACAACCATCTTGTATGTAATTCTGCTCAAATCTTATTTCAACATGCGATTTTATCAGTCACAAAATTGGGGACGTATGCATAAAATTTTATGATAATACAATAAACCTAGGCTATACTATGGGTGTTCTTACTTTTCCATAGGTCTTGGGCACCAAGTGCAGCTGACAGTGGAAAGATATTTGAGTTGTTCAACAAGTTGAATTTTTATTTAACTGAAAAGCTTGCTATTTTAGAATGACTCCTGCATGGATGTAAGATAATCAGAATGAGATATTGACATTTAAGGAACAAATTCTGAGAATTTACAAATGTGAAAAACTGGGAAATGTAAACATTTTGGATTTGAAATGAAGTGATCTGATGTTAATATAGAAACTAAATTTAAGGCTGACAGAGAGCATTTTCTCATTTCAATCAACTGAGCTGGAAAGGTGGGAAGATTAATCAAAATCACCACTTGCATGTGGAAACTGTGAAAGAAATACATACATCTAATGGAAAAAAATTCAAATAGCTTAAGTATTGATGTACATATTCATTATGGCATTCTGTGTATGCTTTAATTTATCCTATAGTCTGTCTGTCTTGTATCCTTCCGTTCTTCCTCTTCCCACCTCCCTTGTTACTTGTTAGGTGATTTACTTAACACTTTGCAAGTGCCTCTCCTGTGCTATGCATATTCAATTTATCAGAGCTTCGCAGAACAGGTGTCCTCAGGAAAGGAAATCTTTTTCTTCCTAGCCACACTTTCTCTATACAAACAGCAAACTGCAGTAATTGTCTCAAGAATTTAGAAAGTCAGACAGCAAAGGCGAAGGTCCTCTTTTTTGCCTTGTCTAGCAAATGTGCTGATTCACTGCCATTACTTACTTCAGAGCATTAGTTCCTCTTCGGAAAGAAAAGAAAAAAAAGGAAAGGAAAGAAAAAGATAAAAGAAGAAGAGAGGAGAGGAGAGGAGAGGAGAGGAGAGGAGAGGAGAGGAGAGGAGAGGAGAGGAGAGGAGAGGAGAGGAGAGGAGAGGAGAGGAGAGGAGAGGAGAAGAATTGAGTTCCTCACTGGCAATAAGAAAAGAGGGTGTTTTTCCTTGCTGTTCAACTGGGGACTCCTACTGCCCTGGCAGTCTCTAAGTTGAATTTCTTTTAAGAATCAAATTTTCAGAAGTACAAAGTCCTGTTACAGCCTTGCTCTGCTGAATTAATGAAGATTTTATAATTAGCGTCAGTGGGACAAAATCAAACCAACAATGGGTACACTGCAAAATCCCATCCTGTATCTTTTGTATTTTCACTGTTGTTTTTCTGTATCTCTCATCCCATCCCCATTTCTGCAGACTGCTTCCAGGAAGAGACAACCATGAGACAGTGAAGTCGTGTTATAGTGTGAGGGGAGTGTTCAGCTCAGAAAGAAATTTCCCTCTCTTTGCTTTCACCAGTTCAAATATATTTTGGTTTTCCAGCCTCTCTTGCACCAGATTGTACTGCTTTGCAGTGCCAGTGTATTTACATTACTCTTCCATGTTCGTGCTTTAGCCTCTGTCCGTAGCGTGGCATAACACATGGTAAAATAACTCGTGTAGGTTCCTGACTCAGAGAAGCTTAATCTTCCACCATTTGATTCCAAAGAGTCCTGTGAGGCATCTCATGGGAAAGCAAAAAGCTCTGTTGCTTTCTTAGGAGTTTTTGGAATGTTTTAACTTTAGATTCTACTGTGGTGTCACCCGATTCAAAACTTTGGTACATGTAGATATTTGCATGGTACAGGAGTTCATTGTTGCTATCCGTTCCCTTTTTTTTCCTTCAGTAATTCCTTTTCATCTTTTTTGCACATTGAAGGCAAAGGAATAAAGATAAATGAAAAGCTAGCATGATGGAAATCGATCGCAAGTTTTACACTGCAACATTGGTTTGCTTTTAATGCAAGAATACTTTTGTACAAAATAGAGCTCACAGGAGGAAGACAAGCCTGGAGTTTCTTATATTGGATCATTTTAAAAGAAATCTCTGGTAGCTCACGAACTCCATATACCCTCTTCCCAAATCATTTCAGGTACTTCATAGTACCCCTGTAGGTAGCCCCATGAGCCGTCCTTTTGCTTGTGTGACTCACAGTTAGAGGGTCCCCTCAGCTTAGGCACACAAAAAGCAGACACTTAACAGTGCTGCTTTGAGAAAGCAATATACTGCAAAATCTGCATGCATGTGCTTGGCACAGCGTGAGTTTGATTCTGCAAAACAATGAACGCTGCTTCTGATCCAAGAAGCCCTGTCCTTAAGCTTGTGTGTGAATAACATACTTGGTATATATGTGTAGGCATCAAAAATTAGAGATCACTTGTGAAAATGTGAACCTTGACTATGCCGTGTTTTTCAGTGTGCTATCAGAGCCAAGTGGAAAAACACATTCTACATACTGAAAAAGAAATCAAACATTTACAATGTCACAGAAACTACTAAAGGGATTTGCTTATCATAACCAGACGAGCATTTCAAATAAAAATTTGTTGCATTTTCTGTCAGTGATGAAACAAAGAAGAAACAAAGAAGAAACAAAAGAAAGAAAAGAAACAAAAATTGAAAGTAGCATAACTTGAAGCGGTTAAGAAAAGAGAGGATGTGGGGAAAGCTTGAGACCTTTTGAGAGGTGGGCTCTGATGGATTTATTTAAGGTGATTTAAGAAACTATTGACCCAAACACCTATTCTGCTCTGTGGCTGGAGTTTGTCTCTCCATTTGTAGGTGCCAGAAAGGAGCTTTTGCTTGTACATCAGCTCTCCTGGGCCTCATTTCAGTGTATGAGTGCCAGCCCACCTCTTCTGGTAAGAGAGCAAATGGGAAAGAATAGGGGAAGGTGAGAGGTATGAAGGAAAGTAATTTAAATCAGTAGTCCTACATCTGTCAGAAAAGTAGAACAATTTTGTGCTATGAAGATGAATAAAAATATGCGCTTAGTAATTTTCTTTCAGCATTCAGGGTCAATATTCTTCAAAGTGTAAATGAGCAGTTTAACAGAGAGAATTAAATGAAAGGCCAAGTCCTGTAACACAGCATTCTTCTTTCACTTCTACACAGTCTGATTTTAAAGGTAGCTGAGTCAGTCTCCCACATATCTCCTGGATTGTTATCAACCTCTGCTGCTAAGCAAACAACTTGGTGGTGGTTTCTGTTGCAGCCAGTAACTACCAACCTTATAGCAAGGAGAAACTGGTGTGATTGGGAAGCAGGGCAGTTGCTGCTGTGACTGTCAGCCCCAGTTCTGGCCCTTATGGCTGCAGAAGCATGGCAAGAGTCTCACCAGGACTGTAAACTGTCACGGAAACGGTTCTGCAAGAGAAGCACCCGAAACCAAGTTGAGTGGCATGAGCTTTATCTCCTCCTGAACCAGATGGTTCACTATCTGTTCAGTGAGTTTTGGTGGAAGTTTTACCAGAGTCAGGAAGGTGGGAACTGTCTTCTTGAGCCCAGTCCAGGTTTGGGGAACATATCTAGCTTCACACCATTGCAAAAATCCCACTATGCTTTGATTGACCCTGATGATATTGATCACATGGGAATCTTGCAGAATTAAGGACAGTAATTTTTTTATTAAGACTTGTCTATCTTTACCTTGAGTTGTTTTTACTGCAACGCAAGCCATGATGAAGTGGCAGGGCTGTGAAGCTTTCACCTTTATTTCACGGTGGGAGGGAAGAACAGAGAAAGGGACGAAGAGAGCACCTGCAGCAGGAGACATTGTGTGGGAGAGAGTACTCATGCTAAGTGATGTTTCCCTAGTTATGTATTTGCTCAGGGTGGAATATCTTCCATTACACATTTTTCTTATTTGTTTGAGCTTACAAAATGTGTTCATAATTGGAGCTTTTTTTTGTTTTAAGTGAGTAAATGTTTGGTAGAAAGATGACAAGAGGTTTTGCAACAATCTTCTGTATTGTTCCTTCACACTGTGTTGATTTGGTTTGAATTGGTCACCTCCTGCCACATATTCATTATGGTACTTCTCAGTATGACGCTGAAACCATAGACAACTGCCACGATAGTGTAGCTAGACTTGCCCTGCTCTTCCCTCACTACTTCTCTTGGTCCATGCCCCTTCCCTTATTCCAGCTGCAGCAGTCATTGGGCTCTCCCATGAGCCAATTTAATTCACTGAAACAATAGAAAACTGTCCTGGGTTTTTTTTCCTTTTTTTTTTTTTTTACATTTTAGTGAATTCAACTGTCTCACATCAGACTGGATCTGATGTGCAGAATAGCTGGTACAAAGTCATACCTGTCTTGTAAAACCAAGTCCTAAGAGTGTGTTGTCCCTTAGATATCATTGAAATGATGTGGATTATTTTAAATGGTGGAGTTTTTTTTCCAAGTGTCTAAGAGTCAACCTTCCTTTCATCTCAGGAAGAGAGAGTTAATGATACTGTGTCAACCTTGCTACCTATGCCTCAAAAGGCTCCAAATAAACATCCATTCTGTCCTCCTTAGGTCTCCTGACATTAGAGAGACCTAGTGCTAAGATGAAAAGAAGGTAAAGGGACTTATATATTGATGTTTCTAATGTCCAAATGGCAACATTAACCACCTTGTAGAGAGGTCAGTGCCCACTTTTGGCAGTAATCAATTGCCAGTTCGCCAGACAAGTGATCACTGCATACATGCAGAGAAGCATCTGTGGCTTTTCAACATGTCCCAGAGACTGGGGATTCACAGCACGTGTGGAGCAGAGTGATCTGAGCATGGAGAGCATGTGTGAGAGTGTCAGAGTCCATGCATGCATGCAGCAAGGCTGATTCATGGAAAGCCAAGTGAATCCAGAAAAGTGTTAGTCTTAATGAACTAATCAACAGAGCTTGCCTAGTAAGTCTCTGCTGGATGTGGTCAGATTCCCATCACTTTGTTCACGATAGATGTTGGCAGGTATGAGTGAGTTCATTCAGTCAATGCAAGCTCCAGTTTGACTATATTTATCTGTACCTGTTATCAACATCCAGGATTAGGTTTACTCTTAGGTATAGACAAAGTCTTAATTATCCTCTTACCTCAAGAGATGGTTAGGATGCAGTTAGTTAGCAAGTTGGGGTAAAAAACATTGGCATGTTTTTCTGGCATTGGGACAGCTAGATGATTTGGCTTGTTGGTAATAATGATCAAACATTCCTTAAAAAATAATTTTTAAAAAAGTGAATGAAACTTCCCAGGGGAGGAACACATCTAGCTATTTATTCATTGAGGAACAATAAGATGCAGTAGGGTGCCTATTTTGTTATACAACTGTTGACCACAACAAAAATTTAGGAATTATTCCTCTGCCAGTAGTCTGTAGAGACAGACTGAAGGAGGAAGAGCTGAGAATGGGTGGGAAAGTGAGTGACCTAGAATTTCACATTGCTGTGGAAGCCAAGCTTCACTTTATCCTGTACAAAAGGAGACCAGAGGAATAGGAGCACTGAGATTAGTTTAGGTAATCATCCAGAATGGATGAGGAGGATTAAAAAGCTCATAACCCCTTCTCTGAGTCACTGTCTCAAAACCCAGTAGGTAAAACCTTGCAAGCCTTGAAAACAGGCGAACCTTGGTCCTTTCTCAGTCTGAGATTTTTTTTAAACATCTGTATATAAAAGTTGTGCAAGTCTCTCTGAATTTCAGAAGCAGGTAACTCAAGGAAAATTATTTGTTTATGCAAGTTAAATAAAAATGCCTGTTGTTTGGCAGTAAGTTTGTCCCATCCACAAATGCCTGTCAGTTTATGTCCTGATCTGTGACTCTTGTTTCCACACTGCAAACATATTGACGCAAAAGTTCCTCCTGACACTATTCAGTCCTGCTTGTTCCAGTCCGTGCTGCATGAAAAAGACATTTTCCAGCACCTGTGTTCTCACTGGTGCCTTCAGCAAAGCCCTGCAGATGAACCATTAGAAATACATGCTGACCTTAACAAAGAAGGAGCCGACATACTTCACTCATAAAACTCAGAGAGCAATCAGATGGCATCCCAGTGACATTCATCACAGCTGCTGGCAACAGCCTTTAATTCATCTGGTATTTAACCAGGGTGAAATGCCCTGTAGCTATATCATGTTTGTTGGTGTTAGATGAACCCAGCTCATCGCCCACTCACTAAAGTTCAGGATTTAACACCAATCCATGGTTTGCAGGCAGTTCATCTCCTGCACAAAATATTTGTCTCCTCTTTGTCCTTTATTATATTTTCTGTTCTCCACAGCTTGTTTTCTAAACTCTCCTCTGCTCATCTCCAACATGTAATTGAACACCTTTGCCTGGATTTGAAAGCTATGTTACATTCTGGCACAAGTCAGGGATGCAGCCCATCAGTGACATAATTAAGCCCGGTGATTACAGGGAAATTTTCCAGCTTTCATCATTAAAAGTTCAGAATATTCAAGGTGTGAAAAATGCAAGAGTGTTTTCAAGGTTGAATACTTAAGTGATGTGGCTGTAGCATCCCTTTAAAATGATGGATGGGAATGGCAGCTAATTAAGAACAATAGCTCAAATAATGAATAGTTCTGTGTCGCATAGTCATTGACTGCTGAGTCTTTAAAGAAATTAATTGGGCTTATTTCAGTGTGATTCTGAGCCCAAGAAGTCAATGAAAGCTAATGCAGTCATTGGGGGCTAGAGCAAATCTAGTGGGTATTAAACATGGCCCATTGCAATCCTATAGGATTAACCTCCCCTGATTTTGTGAGACTTATGTCATGTCCTACTGCGTATAGGATGTGTTCTAACTGAATGCTCTAATGCTGTAAAGTTGGAGAAGTAAAACTTTCTGGATTAAATCCTGGTTCCACTGAAGTCTAAAAGCTCCTACTGATTTTAATGAGGCTGGTTTCATGCCCTGTATAACCCTAGGTACAAACCACATCAGTGGTTGGGATAAATCTGGGAGGAGAGGAAGCATGTAGTCCACCTTCATCCACTTCATTTCTACAGCGTCATCTGCTTTGGATCTAATTTAGCTTTCAATATCTCTAAAGCACTTTAACAAATATTTTTTCTTAAAATCAACCATCTGTATAAAAAAATTCTGTCTAAAGACTCCTCCTTCCTCCAAAGACCACCTGCATCGCCTTCATTAGGTTAACTGGGAGCCCTAGACAAGTAATCTTCTTGACCTAGGAAACAAGAATAGGGACACAATAACTGTATAGAAAACACAAGGAGGAAGTTATGGATCTTCCGTGAATTATGCTAGAGGCAGAAGAGAATCCACATTGCTCAGAGACGGATCAGTTATTCTGGGCTATCTAAAAAGTTAAAAATGGTAATGTACATTTTCATGGTTCCCAGCATTCAAAAAGCATGAGTGAAGGTCCCCAAATCATTAGGTTTTAAGTAATAGTAAATCTTGAGTACTTTTTAGAGCAATGGCAAGACTTGGTTTCTGTTTCAGACTTTTTTGTCACAGTGCTGAAGGGTGGAAATGTTATCTTTTTTTTTTTTCCCCCAGATAAAAGAATATGGAGGTTTCCGGATGATCACTTCACACTGGGAATTCGATATATAGACAGAACAGCAGGTACAGTGAGATTTGTGTTAAATCCATAACAGATAGCACAAATGAACATTGTTAAAATAGTAGAATTAACTTTGGCAAAGTGCCAAGGGAACACAAAGTGGGAGGTAAAGAAAATATAAGAATCAAATATATCTTTGAATTGACAATGATGCTCAACTTAAAATTATTGAACGATTTGTACTTCATAGAATTGGCTTTCTGAAGATCATGCTCAATGTACTATTCCTAATAACTTACTGTCATAAATTTAGCCCTTTTACCATTTATGAATTGTTGGCAAATTTGACTTTCCCAGTTCTGTTTATTTTTAATAGATATTTGCTGTGCTGTCCAGCTAAGCACATTCCTTCTGATGATGGAGTCTTAAACCACCTTAAACTCCACCTTGACATTTCAAATATATTTTGGGGCTGATTCAGTATGGAAGTGTTTGGGGGACTCTGAGAGTCTTGATTGTTAAAGGAAGGGTTCACAATTGCAAATTGTGGTCTTTAAATATCTTAATGAAAGGTGCCCAACTTCCAGGACATCTTAGAAGCATTCACCTCTTGGAATTGGAGAGGTCTGTGGTCAAAACCTGCAGAAATGATTTAGGTTCTTCTTGCTTACTGAGCAAAATGTCCACAAAGCAAACAGAGATGTGACTGCAGAATGAGTTAGTGTATACATCATGCTAGCTTCAATCTCACTTGCACAGGAAAGCCCAAAGAAGACACCTGTCTGCTTCACTGCAGATTGTCAGCTTCATTGCTGCTGGATACTCTGCTGTTCAGCATAGCTGTGTCTGCCTGTAGTGCAGTTACTTCCAGCATAGATACGTAACCATGTTTTAACAGCCTTGGTGCAAAGGGTGTATTTCTGTGTTCATCAACGCTGAGCGATCACCTGGCAGTGCTGGATCAGGCACTCTCACTCTTGGGTTGAATTAGCTGGAGTGCAAGATGTGGACTTCATGCTATTCATGGACATGCAGGACTTACTTAGTTAATAGCGGGTGCCCTGGGACCCCATGTATTGCTTTGTGGCCACTCGCCTGAACTGTGTTAAGGCTAGGGGAACTCCAATGGTTAGGTGATCTTTGTATACAGCAAATAACCGAGGTCAGGACAAGCAGTTTATAAACTGCTACCCCAGGTGAGATACTTAGCTGAATAGACTGTCATTATCAGTAAAACTCTGTGATGTAAATGGCTCCTCATATAGTGCTAAAGGCCCAGACTGACACCCCCAAAGTGAGTCAGTTGTCATGGGTGAAAGCGTTGTTACCTTTGCCTTCCTATCTGTCCGCTGGAGATGACAGCCCAGAGCAGGAACAGCACAACAGGGCTTGCTCCTCAGCCTAATTCACAGCCTGGTGTGTTAACCTAAAGCAAAAGCAAGGGTGGATTACATAAATATTACAGCACCTGTTCTTAAGTGGCAGTGCAAATTGCTGGCACCCATGTGAGGGGGGCTGTGACCACTGACAGGAGGGGCATGTGGGCAATGGGGTGCAATAACTGCTGTAGCTGATCCACTGGAGATGGAGACAAAACCCTTTGGGCCTCTGCCCTTTAGATGGAGCACTCCCTCTCCCCCGACGCTCTGCAAACACAGATCATTCAACACATCCATAATGGGGAAAAATGATGCTGTTGTAGGCAAGCTCTCTGCATCTATGGATTGGTGTATTCAAATAGTCCTGTGTGTGACACCCACACAAACAAGTTCGAGCTGATTTGAGTCATTAGATATGACTATTTAACACAGTGAACGCAGAACAGATAAAGCAGCTTCTTTGCTACTATCAACCCTCTACTGGCTGTGTGTTGACACTTCCCACACTCCAGGACTGATGTTTTGTTACTGTGATTTCTTCTCAGTCTTGCTGTTCTGAAATGACCCTTTTAAACCTGATCGGTGCTGCATAAAACAGTATTGAAAGGATCACGAGTCTGAAATACACACACATTTATTCTTATATGCATATGATAGGTAAACTCAGGATGAGAGACCTTCTTAAAATATCTTTAAGTGCACATGTAAAAAGTATGTATAGAACATGTGTCTAGGTCCTATGGTGTTTCCTACGCATTTGATAGCATGTATGAATATTCTGAAGGCGTCACATAAATGAGGGGGATGTGAATGCAATGAAAGATGCAGTTTTCGTGGAGATTTACTGTAGGTAAAGTGATGAGTGAAACAAGAAAAAAACCCTAAATGTCAGAGCACCTGTCTGGAGTTTTTGAAGCTGTATTTGACATTTAAATCAGAATTGGTGATGGAGTTTCGTTTTTAAGAACCAGGACACAGCATGTTAGAAGGAGTTTGTGTAGGTGGTTCATTGGAGGTTCGTGTTAAGATCAACTTCACAACGGTCCTGCTTCATCTTTGTGTGGAGAGGTAAATTGTGTGGGTTTGGAATACCAAGAGTTCTGGAGGATGTATTAGTTTGAAGGACGTTACAAGGGATATCAACAGAAAAGATAATCATTACCTTTGTCATTCTTATTGTGATTATAGTCATAAAAGTGATTCCATGTTAAGATGAATTGATACATACAGTAATTTCTTACCTTTCACCATTTTTCAGCTTGGCTGTTGTAGTTGCTTTGAGTTTTCTTGGTTTTGCTTTTTAAAGCTCTCATTATTTTACACCAAATTATTTTCTTTTTTCTGTAGTCAGGAGTCATCTCTTAGTTTCCTAATTCTTTAGGTAAACAATGTGATGAATATTTTTGAATCTATAGAAAACAGAATTATTTTGTAATTATATCTGAATAGTAAAAAGTAGCTACATTCAGACAGAATAATACTCTCAACAATTAACTCCACTAGCAATTACTCTAAATAATACAGTGTAACTAACAAGAAATATGAATCACACAGCCTGCCTGAACTCACGCTGTTTACATCAATGTACATTCCATCTAATGCCAACAAAAAATTTGGTCTATCAGTGAATTCCCTCTTCATTTTCTATTCTAAACTTTCACTGGGATTTTTCTCTTCATGTAGCTTCCCTATCTTTTTGCTGATCCAGGTTCATATGCTATTTGCCTTGTCTTCAGTAACTTAGATTATAACAGTGAGGATAAAGACACTGTCAGTTTTACCTAATGTTTAAAATTACAGGTACACCACCAAGTTTTACCATTAATTGTTGTCATTAGAAATGTGGGCAAAGGTCTCCGTTTCTTTGTCTGTGCAGAGGGCCAAATGGCCGTGGGCATTACTACATGACAGCCTTCATAGAGAAAAATCCCCTGTGTGCAGATAGACGTACATGGAGGGGTGTGGGTGGGTGGGTGGGTGGGTGTAACCTTCCCTAAGTTCTCATGACATGAAGTGGCACAATGGCTTGAACTTACGTGTAAAGCTACGCTCCAACTCTGGCTCCAGGAAATTCAACACTAAGCTTTTTAGCCTCTTCTCCAGGAGAATCACACCCCCACACATCTTGGAGGCCTTCAGAATATGAAACCCCAGGAGTCTCAGGGAAATGGGGGGAAAAAATTAAAACCAACATGATAAACGTTTCCAAAAAGCAAGATGAGCAAAACCCAGTCAGTCTATCATGAATGTGAGCTCTCCTATAGATGCCGGTCTGTGCGTCCAGTCATTGTTATGGTCTAGAAATGCTGATGGTCCCTTCAAGCACACCCACAGATCTAGTTAAATTCAGTGGTGGTCAGGGAGGTTTCCCCTCTGTCTGTCTGCTCGGGTGCAAAACATTCAACCGTGCCAGCCCTCGTTTCAATATGCAGCCACATAGTCCAGCTCAGCAGCATCCATCCCACCGCAGCTGGCCCTGGGAAGTCAGCTCTGGGAGTCACTGAGCAGGCAGCGCTGTCGCTGCTGCCACATCAGCTCTGATCTAGTCTGATTCAGCCTGCTGCTACAGAGTCACTTGAGGGAATCCTTGTGGGGATACCAAAGCAAAAACACTTTTTGCTTCTAGGATGAATATTTCTATTTTGGACACAAGGATCTCTCCTTTCCTCTTGTGGGATTTAGAGCAAAGACCACTGCCAGTTGTACCACCTGCTGGATGGAGCTGCTGGAGGGTATAATCTCCCCAAATCCCCTTTTGTGCAGTTCTACTTACAGTCTGGTATATATACACCAGATGTGTTCCCACAAAACAACAAAATACTAGGTGTAATTATGGGAAAGCAACATTTTGCTTCATGCAAAGAAAGTTGGCCAGGTCGTTCCATTATTGAGGAAGCACTCTTTTGAACCCAGGTGTGGCACATGAATAAATTTTGCCCAAATGCCAGACACATGATGTCTCCTGCATTCTTGCAAGATATCCTGCATTTCTTCCCACTGTGCTGGAATGCTGGGCCACAGCAGCAGCAGCACGAAGCTACCAAGACAAAAGTGACCAACAGAGCTGAAGCCAACACACTGCAGCTGCTTCCCAATATTGAACCTTAGGTATCTGTAGACTAAATTGTCAGTGGCCTAAATTTTCCAATTTTTGATGCAGACTTCATCCCTGGGAGTGCATCAGGTGTGCACTTTACAATAGCAGACAGAAAAGATTGTGGGGACATGCCTGTTTGAAAATGAGTCATTCATAAGGTCAGACTTTCAAGCTCTCTCCTTGCAGTTGTGATCCTGTTAAAATATCAGGGCAAAGGAATTGGAGTTGGTTATTCTGTTATGTTTTTGTTTGGTGGTAAACAAGTTGGCATTTTTGACTTGGCTGTTCAAAGTTTGTTTTTCCCGGATGGATATGCCTCCAAGGATGGATATTGCCTTTGAGTTAGATTTTGCAATTGTCATTGGCTGAGTTCTTGATTACTGAAATCAAGAACGTCTCTGACTCTTATCTAAGAAGTGCAGGGCGGAGAGCTAGGTAAATGTTTCTTCTCTTGGCCTATCTCCATTGCAGGACAGGGAGGGGTTTGTTTGCCCAATCAGCCTGTGATCTGAGGGTTTGTTTTGCAAAGGAGCATGTGGGGCTGGTTTCCTTGGGTTCCCAAGCCTGAGGCAATAGTGCTGGGAAACATGTAATTGGGGCCCATTCTTAATATTCATAAAGAGGACATAGGCTTTTCTTTTTCTTTTTATAAGCAAAGCCAGTCGTGCAGCAAAGCAAAAGTATGTCAGAAATAGGTGTTTTATTTATAACTCAGTGCATTAAAAGACAACCAAACAAAACCAAGTATAGTCCAGTTCAACCTTTGTTTTATGTCACCATGTTGTACTTGCTCTTCCTCTTCTCAGGATGACAGTCCTGGGATCTTGATGCCGGCCTGTGGAAGAGTGATTCCCAGACAGAGCATCTGGCTCCTTGTATGAGTCCTGAGGCAGTCAGTTGTGTTGGTGGCCATGGAGTTGCCTCTGGCTCTGACATGTGGTGGTTGCGTTAGTCGCTTGATGGGGCTCTGTGGTGGCTCTGCCCTTCTGAATGCTGCCTTGTTTTGACTTTTCAATCTAAGTCAGTTTGCACTTCTTCATTATTTTTGTAGTGACCATTCCCTTTAGGAGGTATTGCCCTTCCCTCCCTGCCTTTTCTATTCCTGCAGCTGGGTGCAGTAAGAGCAATACTGTAAACAGCAGACTCAACCTGCTGAGGGGCACGGCCTTTCCCAGTGTTGTGTTCCTGAGCTCATCTGATAGACAGAATTACTTTGGTTTTTCCTTCACTTTGTAACTTAAAGCACAATTCTTATGGCTCCTTCTTGCCTGAGGAACTTTGCGAAACTACACACAGCAGTGAGGATATGGATGCTGAAGGCATGGGGGTTTTTTTGTGGCAGTAAAGCAGGAAAGATTTAAGGATTTGACTCCTGAAGAGGCTTTAATTGGTAGCAAGGCGTTCAGTGGGTGCTGTGTGCCCTGACTTCTGCTGATCTGGTGTGGGAGTGGTACACAGCACTTTGCAGGACTAAACCCCTCTGGTCCCAGGGCTGGATACTGCAGATGGTTCTACACTGCCACAGAATTAAACACAGGCCTTCCCTTTAGTAACTGACATACAACAGTTTTACTTGCCAATTAGATTAATGTTGATGATTTATCTCTCCCTTATTGGCAGTCCTTAGACTGCCCCAAGAACACAAATTTTAATCCCCTTCCCCATCCAGCCTGAGCCATTACCATAGATCAGAGCCATTAAATCTGCAAGTGCACAAGGAGGGTATGTAACTCAATTACAGGAGAGAAGGCTATACCCAGCTGCAATTGATGTGGAAATTGGGTATGGCTACTGCAAATCACTGTGGAATTATACAAGCTGGTGTTAAACAAGCAGCAGGGCAAATTAGCCCTGCACTGAGCTGCATGCTGCTGTGCTTACACAGCTACTGGTGCCTATGTTAACATGTTTAAATGCAGCACAGCTATCTCTACATAACCCTGCATTTTGCTTGTAGCTATATCCAGTGGGAGACCAAAGAATAGGAACTGCTTAAAATAACTTGTCTGCATTTCTGCAAGTTTACTGTCTTCTCTCATCTCAAAGCCCGAGAGCCTATTCTGAAGCAGGGGAAAATCCTATTTGCTATTAACCAGCCCTGACTTGTGTCCCCAAGGCCACTTTTCTGCAGACTGCTCCCCTGGAGCTAGAGCCAAACAGTGCTGCATTCATGCTTCAAGATAGGGCACACCATGGTTGCAAATCCTGTATTTTTATTTGTTAGAGCATATGCAGCACTGTCTCATGAGTAGTGGCATGGGACCCAGGAAGAGGCAAGAATTTCTTGGACTGGATTCAATTCCATTCAGTGAGGCTGGTACATGCAGAAAGAGCACAAGCGATGTGTGAGAGGTAGCTGGAGAAAGTCTGGTTAGGGATGCAGAAGAGAAAAAGGGTTTACAGGCAAAAGCACCTTTATAAAACTAAGCAAAATACCAAAATAAAGCATTATAGTAGGTACTTTTAACACCAAGTAGGTAGATGATCGGGACACCCATTTTCCCAAAGAGAATGCTCATCCTTTTGCATAATGCGTAGCCTTGATGTCTCTTTTTGGCAGTGAGACAGAGATGTACTGAACATTTTTTTGAAATTATACCCCAAACACTGAAAGTCGGATCTTCCAATTAGACTTACACAAGCACAGCCTGTTTGGTAGAAGACACAACTAATGTTAGAAGTCTGTTAATAGCAAAGCTTCTTGCCCTGCCGTAATTAGCACTGTGTGGGTTTCTCTTTTGCTCCTTTCTCAAAAATCAGTTCCTTCAGAAATAGTTGTAAAAGGCAAAATATAAAAGAAGAACTAATGACCTTTCTGTATGATAACAATTGCTGGCAAGTGGCTTGAAGCTTAGATACACAAAGACTTTATCAAGCAGCTACTTTGGGTTGGGCTTGAAAAATGTATTTTGCAAATGCACACAGATTCTTTGTCAAATGCTTCATTTTCATAATATTTTTGACTGAGCAGAGAAAGACCATCTTTAAGGGGCTGGCTTGCCCATCTGGGGTCACTGCAAAAGAATGGAACAGATTTTTTTATAATTATTTATAAGATGTCTGCTTTCATAATGCTGTTCCTTGAGTGTCAGACGACCTCGGGGGCCCTTGGCCACCCCCCTCCATGTGTTGGTCATCAGTAATGATTCATTCCGTGAAAGACATGGAGCAACTCTTAAATCCATGTAGGTTCCCCTCCCTCCCCATGTTACCCATCTTCTTTTGGTATGCTCCAACCAAATTGCCAAGGGTGTGGAATTTAGGACTTGAGGATATCAGGAGCACAGCATTTCTTCAGGTCTCATTAGGACTCAGATGCTGTTTTCAATGGAAACATCGTTTGCAATGTATTTGTACTGTTTGTATTGATCCTACAGCCCCACCCTGCCAAAAAACTCCTCAGAGGTGCACTCTGGGCATTGATACTACCTCACACACAGTCTTGTGACTGCTCCCTTCTGCTATAATTCTTATTCATAGTTTGATAACTATAGTGGCCCCAATCATTGTGCTAGGCACTGCACAAACCTTTAGGGTTTATCTAGAAAAGATTTTACATTCCTAGTTTAAATGGCTTGGCTGATTGATTGACTGATAATGTAACAATATGCTAGGCTGGACAGACCACTGATCCTCATTCCAGGATCTGAGTGTTATTGGCTCTCTTTACATTTACTGTAAGTGCTCCAGAAATTATTGTGTTCTGGGAGAAAAAAGTGCAGGGTCTAGCTCTTTCAAATATATTGGGAACAACCAGCCTCCGCTAAAAATGTAATCTAAACTAGCTGTATCTTCCAAGAATTGATAAGGCTTGTAGTCTAAGACCATAGTTAAGGGTCCTCTTGCAAGGCTGCCTAATGTAGTATAAAGCATGACCACCACATCTCTTCATTAAAACCCTGTGTAGAATTTGAATAAGCAACTACACTAACACTCCTCTTCTGTTTCACAGTGCCAGCTGAGTCAGGTTCATCTGAAGAGCCTCCATCCACAGTAACTTCTTAAACTGCTACAGCTATTCTTGCAAGAGAACATCTCACTATGGTTGGGATAGACAAGACAGGATCAGAAACAGTCACAGAAGGACTCATGGTTTTGTCCTTGGTTTTTGGCTGCGGTTGCTAAAACTAGTAGTTAACATGTTCCAAGAGTCTAAAGTAGTTCCCCTGTAAGGGGAGGAAAAGCTGCTTCCTGAACGTGCCCTGGTGGTGGCATCTGCCTGCAGTAGGTGAAGTGAGGAGGGTGGGATTTTGGCTTTCTATCTACTATCATGGAGTGATAACAAGTTAAACACTGGATGAATGCATCAGATTGGTCTATATATGCCTCTGTGGCTAGAAATGTAAATACAGTAAACTACAGTCTGCTCTATATTGCTTGGAGCAGATAAATACAGTGCCTGTACTTAGCTTTGGTTATACCATTTTCCAGCTGCTCTACAGGAAAATAGGGCCAGACAATAATCCCACCCCGGGTCAGAGCTGTAACAAGGACCTGTTGAAAATTTTCCATCAAGCTCCCATCTTTTTATTGGTGATATTTTGGCTGGTTCGTATTGTCTGAAGATCTCTTAAGACTTGTCTTTTTCACAGGGCAGAATGGCTTGTTCGCAATTCTTGGCAAAGTCAACACACCCTGACAGCTAATTTTTGGAGATTGCTTCTTATGGAGAACCTGTCTGGGGAAAGAGGTCAATGTTGGAAGGGAATGGGTAGGTGAAGAGGGCAACTGTTTGTCAAGGAAGACTGAGATTGACAGGAAAATGCATCCTTTTCTGAGATCTGGAGATGATGTGGCATTTGGTCAAGTTGGAGGTGCTTTTTATATCATGAGGCCTACTGGTTTGAAAGGTCAGCAAGTCTGGAACAGGGCTGTCTGAATGGCATGCCTCAACCTGGCTTTACACAGAGTTGAAGTTATATATGCTATGCTCTCTCTCTTTTCCAGCTGCACGGTGATTTGGCTCCCTTATGGAGAGCACTGCAGAGGAGGGCACATGGTCTTCCGTGTGGGAGCTTCTTTAGGGCACAGCAGCAGAAATTGAAAAGAAATACACCACTAGAGGGCATCTACACATTCTCACAACTGTAATGTAAACCTAGTCACAATTGCAAAAAAAGTCAGTGAAGCATTTATAGCTAAAGTTATAAGGTACTGGAGCTCAGAGCCTGCTGCATATGATTTTTTTTTTTTTACTGAACACGTCCCTCTGCTTTGTGTCCTCAAAAGAAGAACACACTGAGATGTGTTAATCAGCGAAGCTTAAGATGGTATGTCAAGCCCTGAAGGTGACCAAGGTATAAGGTTTGAGAGAATTCATATTGCACAAAAAAAAAGGATGTTTGTTTATTTTCACTGTGGAGCAAATGGGTTGAGGGAGAGAAAATGGCCTTTGAGAGAGAGACGGAGGAACTGGGCTTGCCCAGGTCCCCCATGAATACGCCTGGAATTCATCTATATGGAGATGCTGACGGAAGTCAGGAGAGCATTCTCACTCTCTAATACAGTGACCTTTTTTGCTATGCTTTAACTCTTCCTGATAACTAAAGAATTACATAATTTACATATTTTAATTTAGGTGCGCTCGAGTCACAGGTTTGTTGATTTGCCTTTGCTTTTCCAAGTACTGCATGTAGCTGTGGCTTCAGCGTGGTATGCTAGGTTTTATGGAACCCTGGGGAGTTCATCTGGTAGATGCAGAGTGGTCTCTGAGCCACCCTGCAGCAGGAGGACCTGGACACAGCAGGCTGGAGGTTAGTTGGACACAGCACACAACACGTCAGTATGGCTACAGGTTCATCCACATTGAGTTGTTTTCCCTTGTGTGTATACCTTCTCTCCTCCTCTCTGAGAGAGGGCCCTGCACAGGGTACCTCAGTCCTCCTCTTCAATGCTGCCATCTCCAGAGAGGAGGGAAAGGATTTGATTTCAAGTGTAAAATAAAACTCCAGTGGTCTCCACTTGGCAGATATGATTCCAGGTTAAAGATGATCCAACCCTTCCTGTCCAGAACTCCCCAGGCTTGCTTTCTGCAGCTAAGGGATGATACAGTCCTGCACTAATGCAGGCTAAGCCTCCTCCCTCCCTCCTCACTTTCTGAGCAGGGATCTTCAGACATGTCATACTGTGCCAAATCCTTTACAGTGGTTTTGTGATGTGAGCTAGTATCTGCTGGAGATGCCGAGCTGAGACGTGAACTCGTTTCACAGAGGGCTCGACCTGAATTCCCTGAAGTGAGAGTCTAGTCCTTTTACTCACTGAGCTCCCTCTTTTTGTACTTAATCAAATCCTAAATCCTCTGAAGTGAAAAAATGCACATTTTGTTTTCAATGACTTGCTGAAGCTGAATGCTTCTCACAACCAGCAAGGCCTATGAAACTAGTATTTATTAAGGATGAGTGATTTCTCACACTTATTCTGTTTCTATCCAAGACTGCCAACTTGGTCCACCTGGGTTTCAGAACTGAGATATCACATTTCCCACGTCTCATGCCTTCTCTATACTTGCCCTGCATTATTTATTGCGGCACTGAGTGCTCCTGGAGTTCGCTGTCAGGCAGGGTCAGGCTCCTTTGGGCTCACCTCTGCCGCGGCAGCATTGGAAGGCTGCTGCACCAGCCAGTTTATTGAGCAGGCTGGTCCTGCAGCTGGTGCTGCAAATGGGAACTTAAAAGCCACTCAGTGGAGAAACTCAGAGGAAACTGGGAGGCAAAGCAGCAGTGAGGACCTGGAGCTTCTGACTCCTCGGGAAGATAAGAGGGAGTTTTATTGGCGTCTCCCTTAGAGCTGTTTTGGCTATCGATTCTTTCAGGGCAGGCAAGGGTGCAACATCCCTGCTGGCAGTAACACCCTTAATGACTGAGCTGATCAAATCAGTGTCATCCATTTGGGCCTTTCTTGCCAGGTTGGGAACACTTCTTGTAAAAGGGTTTCAGCAACTTTTCACTCAGAGTGCTTCCCAAACTGGCTCAGAGGAGGAAAAAATGCCATTTAGTACAAAAGATTTGTTGCCATTTCTAAACTGCTAATTGGACACCCTCTCCACGTCATTCCAGATCAAACACGTATGTGGTTAACTAAGGCTGTAATTTGGAAATTTGTTGTACCATCTTTTGCCCCAGTGAAACAGGAGTTGTAGTGGCAAGGCCTGCACAGACACTTTGCTTTCCCTGCACCTGCGATATTTCTGTAGCTTGGGAGGAACAGTGGCTGATTGCAATAGAAGGAAAAAGTAAACAGACATTTACAACTTGGGAAAATAAGCTCTAGAAAAGGTTACAGAGGTGTTAGTTTTCACAGTGTTTATTTCAGAGATTCTTCTTATTTCAGAATATTTCTTCTTATTCTAAGAGATACACAGTGTAGCCCCAGTCTCCCTGTGATGGTGAGGAGTGTGAGCTGCTCCATGAAAGCTGCTGTTTGGATGAGACCTTAAACTACTGCTAGCAACAAAGGAAGATGGGGACATGTGGTTCATCCTTGGACTGCAGAAAAGGGGCAGACACTTCCCAGATCTTGCAAGGCAAGTTTCATATTTTAAAATTCTGGGTCACTTCTTTAATTAAAAAGTTACGCTTTTAAAAATGTTTCTAGTCAAATGCACTGCAGCACTGGGAGCTGGAGTATTTTTTTATCTGAAGCCTGTATCATCTATCAAAACGTGCTGCATGAAAACAGCTGGATCTCATGTTTGAGTCTTCATAACTGAACTGAACATTTAGACTGTCTTTTTCCATCAAATGTGTGATTTAACAGTGCAGCAGTGGATGAATCTAGGACAGTCTCTGAATTGCAGATTTCTGTACTAGCCGTCTGCAAAGTAGGAAGAAAAAGAAATGACAGGCTGCTGGCAGAAAAGTACGATGATACTACAATAAGCATACACCACAGTTCATTTGATGGGCAGCAGTACCTACTCCCGTAGAAAATGGCTGGGATTCATGTGGATTAGTTCCTTGTGATACGTGCATAGAAATCCAAATATTCTCAAACATGTGGTTGCCATTCTGTTTTCTTCTGGTCACTTACTAATATTAGAAGATTAGAGCATTAGAAGAGACAAACTGTGAAACCAAAGTTGCATGTTTGCAAAAATGTTAAGCCTGCGTGGGTCCATCCTTCAGTCTTTCCTCCTGCAAAGCTTCCCGTAGCCCTCTGTGTGTCTGCGTGCATGCCCACGCACGGGGGCTTCTGGTTGCTACAAATGGCTCTGTCCCTTTTCTTCGGGATCTGTCAGAATGGGAGTCTGTACAATGTTCGGCTCTGCGCTTGACTGAAAGCTTGAGAAGTTAAAAGCTTTTAGAAGAGTCTCAAAAACCAGCAACATACACACATAACTGAAAACACATGAGAGATGAGAAAAAGAGAAATAATGCAGCATGCAGTAACATTTGGAAGCTTTCTCTCTTTTTAGCAGTATCAGAGAGGCTCAGCAAGAAAGGGGCCCCTGTAATCCACAGGGCCTCTGTCAGAAACACAGCAACAGCTGAACAGTGCATGAGAGCTGAGGCTTCAGGGAAAACCTCCATGAAAAATAAAAGGAAGGGAAAGAAAAGGAAAAAAAAAAACCCACAGTATTTTTTTTAAAGCTCTGTACAGATGTGATGACAATTCGATGAGTCCTTCTGCTTTTTTTGCTTTCATGCAAATTGATAGCCCGCTCTTGGGAAAGGTCTACAGTGCTTATGAGCATCTTATTGTCTGCTTGAAGTTAAAAGCTGACTGGAAAAGCTAAGAAAAGCAGCATTGTGGAAAAGGGAAAAGGTATTTGGCAACGTCAGGAATTATATGTTGCTGGTGGCACACACACTCAGAAGTAAGAACCGCAGGCAAGTTCACACTGTTAAGCAAAGTTGCAGTGGAACCAGTGTAGTGCCAGTGCCAAGCACCCAAAAGACACTAAGTTTTGCCTCCCAGAGTTATGAGACTATTATAATACTGCGTGGCTTTTTCAGGCAACGATGTGCTGTTGTGATTTGCTTTCTGGTTTTTTTACTGCTGTGGGTTGTGTTCTCACGGTTTGCCCTGCAACCACAGGGATACTTTTTATATTTTTACATGAAAGCTGTTCCTTCAGCTTCTTCAAGAAGAAAATTGAGAGTGTGGCCTTTTAGAAAACAATCAAATGTGACAAGTGTTGCAGTAAAGTCACAAACACTGAAACCATTTTTATTATGATGATTTGGCTTCTTATAGATAAGAAGACTCTGTTACGCTTGTGTTTTGCTTGCTTTCTAAGGCCTGTTATTCCTCTGTCATATCAGCTCTGCTCTGACCCCAGAGAGGACAGCTAGACTAGCCAGGCATGGTGTAGCTAGCGTTGCCTCTGTTGCCTTACTGCCTGTCAATATGGGAATGGATTCGCTGCAGCATTAATGTGGATGAACATCTGAGCTTAAGCTGTCGTAGGGGATGAGCAGTCGCAGTGCAAAACCATGCACAGGCACTGTGTGCACTGCGAGGGCTTCTGAGGACTTGTCCCCTGAAATTTACGAGTGTGGTAAACTGAAGTGCTCTGTGATCCTTTCCTAGTCTGTTGTGAAAGGATTTATCTTTCCTTCCTACTTCATCAGAGAGCTGCAGAAGATGTTGGAGGGCTACTGGCCACATCGAACGGTTTTGTGCTCACAATCACTGCAGACCGAGGGGGTTAAGAGCCCCCTCACTGAAGGTTTCACTCCGGAGTTCACACCCTAAGGCGGGCCAGGGAGGCTGGACTGAACTACCCCAAGTGTAACGCGGTAGTAGCTGTCTTGCGGGGGGGACCACCAAATCAGAGAGCATGAGTTAATTCTGCAGCTAAGATATGTGCTTGGGAAGAAATGCTGGTGAGCATATTTTACACTTTATTTATGCAGCTTCTCTGTTGGGGAATTACTGTATAAGTCGCAGAATGGTGGGAAATTTACAGAGCAATGACTTGAAAGAGTACTTTGAACCTGGCTGTACAACAAACTACCCTCATCTGTTTGCCTTGGTCCAGAGAGTGTTGGGTCTGAACCTCTCTTGTCCTGAAACAAATATGGTTATTTACACCTATGACAAGTACGTGAAGGAGAGTGTAAGACAGGACTGCTGTCATGTGGTAGCATTTCACACCCACAGGTGTAACAGGTGTAAGTGATTGTACAAGATGCAGGACAAGGGAAAACCAGGCTGGTTGTTATTAGGTCCAAGCCACAATCTCTGTCAAGACTCTGAGCTTGTCTACCCTTGAAGACATTATGTTGTGGTTTAACCCCAGCTGGCAACTAAGCACCACACAGCCGCTCGCTCACTCACCCCCAGTGGGATGGGGGAGAGAATCAGAAGGGTAAAAGTGAGAAAACTCGTGGATTGAGATAAGAACAGTTTAATAGGTAAAGCAAAAGCCGCACACGCAAGCAAAGCAAAACAAGGAATTCATTCACTCCTTCCCATGGGCAGGCAGGTGTTCAGCCATCTCCAGGAAAGCAGGGCTCCATCGCACGTAACGGTTACTTGGGAAGACTATACGCCATCACTCCAACCGTCCCCCGCTTCCTTCTTCTTCCTCCAGCTTTATATGCTGAGCATGATGCCATATGGTGTGAGACATCCCTTTGGTCAGTTGGGGTCAGCTGTCCCAGCCGTGTCCCCTCCCAACCTCTTGTGCATCCCCAGCCTACTCGCTGGTGGGGTGGGGTGAGAGGCAGAAAAGGCCTTGACTCTGTGCAAGCACTGCTCAGCAGTAACAAAACCATCCCTGTGTTATCAGCACTGTTTCCAGCACAAATCCAAAGCATAGCCCCATACTAGCTACTATGAAGAAAATTAACTCTATCCCAGCCAAAATCAGCACATTCTCCACCCCTTATTCCATACCATTTACATCATGCTCAGGTCCCACACTATCCAATGCATCCTCATTAACCACCACTCCCCTTCCCATCCCTTGACACAATACACAGAGATTATTCCCTTAGTCTATGGACCACCCCCGCAAAATGTCCCCAAAATGTCCACTGAGTTCATTTAGTCCATGACTTTGGGCTCCATCTGTTATGGTGGTCACTCAGGACAGGAGAGATGGTGTGTTGCATGGAGTTATTGGGCACCAAAGCCAGCTCAGGTTGAGTCACTGCTGCACTTGCACTGCCCCCTGCAAGACTTGTCCTCCACTGGCCCGGGCAGCCCCCACCATAGCAACTCCCACAACATGCAACTAAAATCATGGGTTACAAAAATTTAAAGGTATTTCCATTACAATCTCCACCCCCGGTCCCTTTGGACCAGACCATAGATTTTCATATTGCAATGAATTCCTCCCCTTGCCCCTGCTCTGGCTTGGACTTATCCACAGACTGCAGTCCCTTAAGGTTGTACCTGCTCCAAGTGGAGCCCTGTCTATGAGCCACAGTCTCTCCAGGGGTATACCTGCTGTGGCATAGACGTATCCACAGCCACAGTCTCTTTGAGATGCACCTGTTCCAGTGCGGCCTTCTCCATGGGCCACAATGCCTTCAGAGATATACCTGCTCCAGCATGGCCTTACCCACAGCCACAGTCCCTTCAGAAGTAGACCTGCTCCAACATGGCCTCTACCCATGGCTGCAGTCCCTCCAGGGCAGTACCTGCTCTGTTGTGGGCTTATCCATGGCCACACGCTTTGAGGTGCTCCAGCATGACCTCATGCACAGCCATTGATGCTTCAAGGTATACCTTCTCCGGAGTGGACTCATCCCTGGGTCACAATCCCTTCAGAGGTATACCTACTGTGGCACAGACATAACCACAGCCACAGATGCTTCAAGAGGTACCTGCTCTGGCATGGGCCCATCCATGGCCACAGACGCTTTGGGGTGTCCTGCTCCCACGTGGATTCATCCACAGGTCACAGTCCCTTCGACTCGAGTTCACACTGGAGTTCCAGCCTGTCCAGTACAGCAGCACAGAAACAGCAGCAATGCCCTGGCCATCTGCCAGCCCAGGTGCATCGCCATTGCTGTTATCAAAGTGTTCCCAGGCACAGCAGAGTAAGATGATCAGCAGTACAGCAAGCAGCAAAAGCAAAAAGCAGCCACCAACAAGCACCAGACCCCAACATATAGCAAGGCAAGCAAGCCCCACAGCAAGCACAGAAGCCGGCCGACCAATAGCCAAACAGCAACAACAGCCACAAACTCAATCCAGCACACTCCAATCAAATCTGTTGTTATCCCAAACCCTTCAAGCCCCACGTCGGGTGCCAAAAAGGACTGTCATGGTTTAACCCCAGACGGCATCTAAGCACCACACAGCCGCTTGCTCACTCACTCACCCCCAGTGGGATGGGGTAGAGAATCGGAAGGGTAAAAGTGAGAAAACTCAGGGGTTGAGATGAAGACAGTTTAATAGGGAAAGCAAAAGCTGCACACACAAGCAAAGCAAAACAAGGAATTAATTCACTACTTCCTGTCAGCAGGCAGGTGTTCAGCCATCTCCAGGAAAGCAGGGCTGCATCACACGTAACGGTTACTTGGGAAGACAAACGCCATCACTTCAAATGTCCCCCCTTCCTTCTTCTTCCCCCAGCTTTATATGCTGAGCATGATGCCATATGGTGTGGGATATCCCTTTGGTCAGTTGGGGTCAGCTGTCCCAGCTGTGCCCCCTCCCAGCTTCTTGTGCACCCCCAGCCTACTCGCTGGTGGGGTGGGGTGAGAGGCAGAAAAGGCCTTGACTCTCTGCAAGAACTGCTCAGCAATAATGAAACCATCCCTGTGTTATCAGCACTGTTTTCAGCACAAATCCAAAGCATAGCCCCATACTAGCTGCTATGAAGAAAATTAACTCTATCCCAGCCCAAACCAGCACACATTAATTGCTAGAAATGTACAATAAAGTCTTCAGTGGAAACTCAGCAAAAGAGCTCCTTTACAAAACAGACTTTTTGCAAGAGTTCAGTCTTACACATACTCTGTAAGAATGAGTTTGGTCTGGGGACCTGAGCGATGACCCATCCTGATCAATTAAAATCATTTGCTGTGAGGCCATGAATGAATCTGCTACTAGGTTTCTCCTATAAGCACACTAGGGGTTGGGAGTGCGGGGCGTGACTGGCAGTTTTCTGATAAAGAAGATAGATAAAGTGTAGATAATATTTGCAAGATGGTACCTTTGTGATTGTAGCTGCCCACATTAAATTAAATAAGCTATGATGGCAAAAGGTTGGGAGTTCTGCCCTTTTGTTTTCTAGCTTTTTGCCAGCATGGGTTTTTCAACTCTGAGCCAGCACAGCTACGCCAGCGAAGCCTTTCAGTGGAAACCAAACCACATTTGCTTAGCCTGTGTAGACAAGACATCAGAGAAAAACTTGCAATCTTTTGATCAACAGTACAGCAGTCTGAAAGTTCACAAGGTGAGAAGCACTTCTCACCAAGAATATACACTGCAAACTGTATTTAGAAATAACGTTTTTAATTAAAAACAGCATTTCTGATCCTGTTGGCAGTAGCTATGGGGCATAAGTGAGGATATCTTTTCTGACAGGAGATGTTTGGGATCTTGATGCAAGAGACTGCAAACCAGTCTCAAGCCTGCTTGAATAATCAAATTAAGAACTTCCCTTCTTAGGCATACATTTCTGAAGTGGCACGTGCATGTCTGGCACAGAGCACTCATTATTGCCGATAACAGAGCTGACATCAAGGGCTTTCCTATGTTATGGAAATTTGTAAAGACGCAAACGCAGGCCCTTTGTGTAGATCCTGGCTGTGGTTTCACAAGATGCTATTTTTGGTGGCACAACCAGCTTTAAAAGTTTCAATTCCTTCTGGTTCCCAGAGCCTATTCCTGTCTTTGTACTTCAGTGCTGCCACACTCCTTTCGGTGAAAAAAACCAAACACTTTTATTTTTAGTCAGGATGATTTTACTGATCTACTTGGCAGCGCAGCCCCCTAAACAGTGATAAGGCATGTGTGATAGGTGGTGAACTGCAGCATGAAGGTGGCAATACGTCATTAGGAGTGGGGTTGGATGTGGGTGGAATCATCTTCCACCAGCTTCACGCCGCAGGCATGGTCGTGTGAGAATGCACAGTATCGGGGAAAGCCTGTCATTGCAAACATCACCATGATCTTCTTGACTCTGGGGCTTGCAAGCCTGGCCCCGGAAACTACTGCATAAGAGTGCCTTGCTCGGCCATGCCCAACTGCAAGCCCATCTTGCCCAATCTGAGAAAGTGGACCTTGGATCCGTTGCTCCTTTATACTCTTTCTGTGAATACAAGGACTCGTGGGCTGCCAGACCCTTTCCGGTGTAGTAGCTCCTGCTTCTGTCAGGCTTGCAGCATCACCTCCATCGTGAGCAACAGCGTTACTCCTATGGCCACCACAGGGTCATCACTGCCTCATAGGGTCGCAGCCCAGCTACGAGCATTGCCTGCTTTGAAGTTACTATGCAAAGCCTCATGCTGTGAAAAACAGGGGACCTGTGTGGGATCTGAAAGAGGCTCATGCACGTAGGACCGGATGGGCCCATGGCCAGGAGTCCTGTCTCCGGTAATCATCAGTGGAGAGTAAGGGACCACAGCAAGCATCTCTGCCCTGGCCGCTGACGCGTGTGGCTCAGCATCTTCCCGTGCTCCAGGGAGGTTTGTATAGGAGGCAGAGGGGTACCTCTCTGGCATGATGCAACACCAGAGGCAGGGACACTTCTGGAGAAGAGGGGTCATCCTAGCCCCAGTCACTCACCCCACACGGCTCCTCGCACACCCCAGCCAGCGCAGGGGAGCAGGGAGGCAGCAGCAGGGTCAGGCTGCTCCACCAGCACCACCGGGCACTCAGCGACACAGGTTACAGCCTCGCCAAGCCTCAGCCCTTGCTCCCCCCGCCCCGTTTGATGAGAGGAGCTTTGTTTGCTCACTCTCCCCAACACTTGGATGCTCACTCAGTGGCTTCACTGCCCCAGTACCCATGTACCTGGCAGCAGGCATGGCCCCTCCGGCTTGCTGCCCAAGCGAAGGCCACCCGGACCTCCCCGTGCATCAGGCAGGCAGCTCTGGAGGAAAAGGCAATATACATCCTTGCCAGTGAGACTGCAGCTTATTTTATGCTGCTGGTTTGTCTTGGCACTTGTGCTGCACAGCACGGTGAAAACTAGAAAGCAGGCTGAGTGTGGTAAATAAAGGCAGTAAAGCAGGATCTTGCACATCGCACTTACTTCCTCATTGATCTTAGTGTGTCTTGCCTTGCCAAAACTAAAGCAAAACACAATGCTGGGCGGCTCTGAACAAGCTGCCAGTGTTTTGCTTGTACAGAGATTTTAATGTCTAGTGGGACTTGCAGCATTAGGAGAGGGTAATGGAAAAGCCCCCCATTTTAAAGAAAGGCATTTTTGGTTCTTTTTTCATCTCTCACTCCAGCACAGCCACCAGTGGAACAAGTGGGTCTGCTGCTCTTGTTCACTGTCACCATGTTTCTTAACAATTCATCTCACTTCTGTCACTGAAAATTAGAGACGGGTTTATTCCATTCAGCTTCCTATGCCCAATTCAGAAAAGCTACAATAGTCATAGAGAAACCTGAAGCTCTCTTTGCTCCTTTGGAGTGTGTCACCATAAATCATCCCAGCTAAAAGGCCATACGCCACTTTGCGCTACATTCTCTCAGTTAATAAAATGCATTAGATCTTAATGCCTCAGGATAAAAAGATGAGTCTTATGGGTCATGCTTTATCTATTTCAAGACACCAGGTAAACAGATAGTTCTGCATAAATGATGAGTGCTTTAACGCAGTTCACACTAAGGAGCCACTGAAGAAACAGTTAAAATATTTTTGATTGCTATTCAATGCTTTCAGCCACTGGCTCAAAAATAATCAACGAAGTCTAGTGGGGTTAAACAAATATTCAGTTAAAACAATATTCAACAACAAAAACAACAAATATTCGGTTAAAAATCACAACATTTTGCAAATGCATAAGCAGACATATTTCCCAAACACATAAACACAGATACATATTTACAAACCTAGGAGGAGTGTTTCCCTTGGGTGTTTTTAAGCCTATCACATTCACCTTTTCAAACTATCCTTACAAAAGGTAGAAAAGTTATCTCATTGAAAAGAGCAAAAGAGGACCAAAATCTCCATTTAATCACAAGACTTGAAAAATCGGTACTTAACAAATAACTTTTAAAATCAGCCTGTAATACTAGAGCTATGATAAAATTGCAAAGTTTGGCAAAGCTGACAATACAAATAATTTTTATGTTTTCATTTTGAAAGGCAATCAGGGCAGACCTCATTTTTGTTGGATGATATAGAAATATAGAAGAGGGCTGTTGCTGCTTAAAAAGATTCTCCTAAAAGAGGTAGAAAATGTTATCTTTGGCATCATTTAAGGAAAACTGGGAGCTCTCTATTAGCTCAAGAAAGGCAGTCCAGGGTACAGGAGTGTTCACAGGTCAGATTTCTCTTTCAGTTATACACTAGCACATAAGGCAAAGTGAAAATTAATGTAGGTTCTCCTGACAGGATTAAACAAATATCTTTCTTATAGCAGTAGGCTCATTTTATTCCTGCACTGTTAACCAAAAAAAGTGACAGAGAACAATTAAACCATTCATCTCAATTTAGGATCCTAATGCACACCCATGGTCAGCAGCGCTCGTAAGTTCTTCGTTTTCATCAGCATTCATTTTTAAATGGTTTAATGCTGCCTCTGATTGCCAAGTGCTAAAATATGAATCTTCACACTTCTGAGTCACTGATGTAACTAAACTGTGACTTCAGTATCAGAGAGTTTCCTGGGAGTAATACAAGCTGGGGCCATGAAAACATCTGAGTCACGATTTCCAGGGTAATTCAAGCCCACCTTTGTCAAAACTGAACAAACTCCCACGTTCTCCCTCTTCGCCTCACCAGCAGCCCCCAGCAACTCCCTTCAGCGGTAGCTGGGTGGATGATGCCTCGGTTTTGGGCTTTTTGTCAGCCTGAAAATTACTCACTGTTCCTGCCTCTTCTGACAGCATCAGCACTGGCTTCCATAAAGGTCTTAAAATCCATGTTTTCCCAGATAAGTATATTCCTCTTGACTGAACATCCTCAACTGATGGATGTACAGGTGAGTGGGAATAGGAGCAGGTACAGTTTTGCTTCAGGTCTTGGGCCTGCTAGCTGTGAACACCTTGTGTCTCATGCTCCCCCAGCTAGATGTGTGACATAAAGGGCCATAGCTACAACCTCAGCTAGACCTTTTTAGAAGCAAGGGGCTGTAAATAAAAAAAGATGGAAGCTATAAATCAGTCGACCAAAAATATTGTGTCTGGTGTCAGTGTAATGAGCTAACCACTCATTTTCTTGCAGTAATAGGGAGAAAAATGAGGGGATATTTTGTCACATTGAAACAAACAAGCAAAACATCCTTCATCTTTCTTCCATGCTCTTCAAATTTAGACAAAAAGAAAAATATCATCTGTAAAGTTGAAAGAAATGGCTTTCCTTTCCTTTGTTTTGATTTTCTCAAGTCTCAGCTTCTGGGCTGTTCTAGGATTGCCTGGGCTAGGTAGATGGCTGTCTAGTTGACTTTGCGGTAGGTTTTCTTTGCCTTAGAGGTCTGGAAAACCACAAGGAGGGAGGAGATAGGAAGTGAAGGTGCAAGGAGGTGGATGTTGTCCTCCCAAGGGCCTGTCAAACCTCACAATTGGGGTGTAACACATCCTTAGCTGTGCAAACTTTCTCCAGCGAACGCTTCTTCTGGAACAACTGCTGTTAGCAGCAACTGGGACAGGAGCCCTGGTGTCCTGCCTGGCAGCAGAGCAAACTGCGGTGCAGAACTGCCACAGAGGCACAGCACCCTTCCCCAGGAGGCATGAGCAAGGGTAGACAATAGCACCCCATTTCCCCTCTCCTTCCAGTCAATCACAACAAGTTCCTCCAGGAGGTATTCACCCAGATGCCTTCACTAGCTCTCACTGGAAGTTTTCCTTTGGGAAGACAGACTTGAAGAGTTCTTCATTCAGCCTCTGTTTCTTGGCACGGCTGTGGCTGCAGCCTGGCAAACTGACGTTCCTATCAGGTAAGAAAATTAAGGAGGAAAATGCTTTTGAAATAAAACTATTCACTGTCTACATTACATCAGTTATTCTTATTTCTTCCATTTTTTTCACACTTGTCATATTAAATATATCTGCTTACAAAAAGATAATGAGCCTAATCTCCCCCACTCTCTGTCTGGCAAGTCAGGCATAGTACAATTATATTAGTACCAAACCTATGCAAATAATTGTGCCGTTCTGGTTATTAGTATTAGTATTTTCACCAAAGCCTGAAAATTAATTGTGCTGTTTTCAGGAATTAACCAATACTCCAACTCTGCTGGAGGCCTTTCTGAGGGATTTAGCCCCAGTACTATTGTCTTCATTTGAGTCTTGCAGAATGGGTGACTGCAGAGAGAAATCTAAAAGTAGGGTCAGATGAGAGAGGAATTTCTTCACGCTGAAAACAGATCACAGAGTCGTCTGTATCTGACAAAGACTTATGTACAGCCTTGATGATTCCAGTTAGACCATGTATGGGTACAGAGATCTGTTTTCATAATATTAAACATAAGATAAGGACCAAAGGGTTCAACGAAGCTTCCTTCAGGAGCAATTTCTAAAGGATACAGGTAAGCCTGTGAATCTGCTGGTCTCTTGCTTCCACAAAACAAGCAAGAGGTCTTTTACTGAGGCCTTCAGTCGTCTAAATAAATCAGTGTGAGCTCCTTTTCTTCTTTTCTAAGGACAGCACTTAAACCCTTTTTTGGTACTCAGCTGCTTGCTTTAAGTCAGTCAATTCATTTTAAAAACAAAAACAAACCAAAAACAAAACAAAAAAACCCCAAACAACAGCACTCTAAAGGCAACAATTATTCTGGGAGATACCCTTAACATTTGCCATGGTCTGACACCTACACAATGGCTGGGCAAAGGACACCAGTAAATATTTCTTACTAATGCTGAACAAAATTTATGTCTAACATCAAAGCATTGAATTTCTCTGTGAGGGCTAGCCATACACCAGAATTGTCCTTTGTGTTTTGATTGATAGCAAATTGTACAACAAATAGATTAATAGCACAATTAAATTGATTGCACAACTAAAAGAAGGCCAAATACCGGTTCTATTTAGGTTGCAAATGAAATTATTCAGAATCTTCTGTGGGCTTCAGGTGGGGCCTCAGATTCGCTAGACAAAGTTAAAAGTCTTTGGGTGGAGATGTTGGCCTTTGGCTACAATCAAAAGTGGTGCAGGAGAACACCTGGAGAACAGCGGCAGCAGCTTTGCCTTGAACGGGGTTGGGCATTTGTCTTTCAGAGTAGGATAAGGTGATCTCATGGAAAAAAGAGGAAGTCTTTATTCCTCTGAAACTTTCCTCGTGTTTATCACTGTGGAACTGCATGAGAAGATAAGTCTGCTTTCAGTGCTGCTGATGGAAAAACAACTTACACATGGTGTCTTGGCTGATGCCTCTCTACAGCAGTCCCTTCGTGTGTGACTATACCATTGCTTCCTGCTCAGCCTCCTGCTCCTTTTAGAGTTACTTGCATTTAAATGGTCCTAACTTGGCTTTGAAGTTACTATTTCTCTGAGGGGAATGAAGTGATGTACTTACGTCTTCAATCGTTTGTTTGGTGGCAGTTGTTTGCAAGACTGGCTTAGTGAGGAAGTGGAATTCGGGGAGTTTTACATTGGCAGTAATAACCCGCAGCACTTCTACAGCCTCCTCTGTCTTCAAAGCCCTGTGCAAATACGAGCTGATTAATCACACTGATGAGCGCCTGATAGGCCATCGTTTTGAAAAGCAAGCGTTTTGTTCTGTACAAAACAAACGGTAATGAGGAGCTATTAAAAACACACTATCCATTTACTCCCCCAGTGTCTAAATAGACTGAAGCTTCAAATAACTTATAGACAAAACCAAAGGTGCATAAATTGGCCATTTAAGGAGTGTTTTTCCTTCTCCCGGTATCTCCAATGTCAGACTATTTTTCTCATTGTCTTTACATTTCCTAGCATTTGAAAATTAAGAGGGTGTAAAGAAAAAAAACAGCCCGGGAATTCAACTTCTTATCCACCTGGCTGTTAAGGTAATCACTGGTAAAATGCACTGTTGTTTCGAGAGGAGAGCCAGACAGGCTGGAACAATAGCAGTGAGTATAAACTTTCCCCATTCACCTCAAAGGGCTTCAGTTCTAACACCTCATTAAGATGGTTTAAATGCTAAAGCTGCCATTTTGTTGTTGATTATCATATCAGAAACCTTCACCTGACATATTTAATTAGTACAGCTACAAGCCCTGGCATGTCTTCATGGAGGAGTAGGTTTCAAATTTGAGCTATCTAAATACTGGAATCACAAGTCAAGTGCTCCTTAAGGCTGGTGGTCCACAGCTGGCTTTGTCAATGCTTGGAGTCTTTCTCTCTTTTCTACTTTTTTTTTCATTCTTGTTCCATAGACCTAATTTTGTTTTATCCCATGTTGAATTTGTACCCGCATAATCCTTGTCATTAGGATCACAGCTGTACCCCTGCAAGAAGTAGTAGTTAACATTTTCATGCAATTAGGTGTGATGTATAATTCTGAAGAGTGAATTTCTTCCTCTCTCTGTCTTTCCTTCCGAAGACTCATTGCTGTAGGTACTGTTATCTTCTTCCTCCGCATCTTGTTAGTGCAACTTCAGCTCAGTTAAAATGAGGCTTTATTGGCACGACAAGCTACGCAAGTGTTACCAAAGTGTTAGGGAGAAAAGAATCATGCTACTCGGAGGATGAACCGGTAGCGAGCAGCACAAGGTCAGGGAGCTGGGCTCTAGTCAGTCCCCAGCTCTGTGGACTTGCTGGGGACCAACCTGAGGCAACTCGTGAGTGCTGAACTGAGCCCAGCAGTACTGGGATCTAAGGTGGAGAGGGGGAAAGATGTGTTGAGCAAGGAAAATGCCAGGCCCATAACACCTGCACTGTAGCTTGTGAATTCCCTGAATTGCAGTCAGATACCATCAATGTCAGTGTGTTACAAATGCCTAGGTAGACGGTTTAGGAGACTGAAATTCATTAGTTGCCTTTAAACAACCAGATGGACAGATAAGATCTCTACCCCACTTACTTTGCCTATCCCATAAGTGCTCTCTTTCTGGTCAGCCTGTCCATCTGCATTTCTACAAAACAGCACATCTAAGCTAGCATCTGGATGCTGTCTGAGAGAAACTATATAAGATAATACTAGATTTTTACCACAATAGTTTGCCCTTTTCTCCGCTTGCATCCCCAAATTGTTTAGTTTGCATTCAAACACATGCAGTGCATTACCTCTACCTGCAAATGGAACTTAAATTCAAAGACACCCCCTCTGGCTCAGAGAGCCCCTGCACTGGGCATTGCTGGAGAAAGGATGGCTGTTTTGTGATGCTTATACACTGCCTTAGGTAACCACCGCTGCCACTATTGGAGGGTGGAACACTGGACTCAGTGGACTTAGGTCGAGCTGATAAGACCATTCTTACATTTTGTATCGGGGTGACTAGCACGGGTGAACAGTCATGTCCTGCTGCTCCTGAGGGTAGTCACGTTCTGCTAATGCCAATTTGCCCGTGCCAGCTCCTGCCGAGGCTGCGTGTTTGAAACAATGGGGTTTAGCACAGCTTCTTGGGGTTGTGCTCCAGCACAAGCTTTTCCCCATCTACAGGTACTGCGGCCACCTGTTGTTAGCACTGGCTAGTTTATCTAGCGTAAACAGAAAGTAATTCTATTCAGTCTAATTGTCAGCTTGTCTGTTGACTCTGCTAACAGAGAAACCAAATAGTGTCAGTTACCAAGAATATTTTTAGGGGACAGAAGTGGAAGGGGGAGGAATGAAGCAGATACATGAGGTTCTGTACAGGGACCACTAATCCCTCTGACATTGTACACAAACCACGCTTCAAATACAAATGATCTTGTATGTAGCTGGTTTCTTACAGTGGAAGATTGCTCCTTGGCTGGGTTATCCCATCTTCCTCTTCCCATAGGGACAATGTCAGCCAAACCCAAAAGACAACCTGCTAACAGGTTGGCTGTTGTCATGGTCTTATAGTCGTATTTTCCATTTTTCCAGCTCACAGTGACTGGCTACGGGCTGGAGTTTAAGCAATCAAGCACACATGCATCCACAGGCATGGCTGTGAAAGCTTGTAGCATGTGCCGCTGACATGACTCTCCTTTGAGCTGAGCAATGTGGTAGCTCCACGGCTGAAATGAACTCTGCTGAAGTAAACTCTTTTCTTTTCCTACTTGAAAATGTTCCTTCAAGCTCACTCCCATCTACAGTGCACTTTTCTCTGCACTGTAAGATATATTTTTACCTATTGGACTTAAGAAGTAAAGCAGTTCGGTGAGAGCAGTTTACTGCAAGCGTAAAGCAAATGGAAAAAAGGCCCAGACAAGCCAAGAAACTTGGTTTCTTCAGCCAGCTGCTGTCATATGGGTTGGAGTTCACCTATGACAGGAGTTGTTGAGGAATAACCAAGGAGAATTTTTCTTATTACTGTATATGTTTTCACTTAACCACACAGACCTTGAAAGAAAGAAAGTTAAAAAGAACAAGGACTTTGAAATAAGAGTTTCATACAAGAGGTTTTTTAGGACTGATCCAAAGTATGGTAAAACCATGCTTAGACTAGTTCCTAGTAATTAACACTTAAGGTACAAATTTCCAGTCCTTACTCACATTGGGGACCATCTCTGTGAGCAATATGTTGTTTGACTAGAAGGGGTCCTTGGGTGACTCAGTATTCATCAGTATGATTAAGAGTTACAGTCAGGTCCCTAAACACCGAGGAACGAATCTAGTATTCTTTATATTTCAGTTGTGTGCACAACCTTCATTGAATTAAAGATGACCAATTGCTAGTCCTGCAACGAGAATAGTTTCCACTGTGTAGGGTGACGTCTAAGGAATTGTTTCTCTCATGGGGAACTGCTATTCCCCGTGCACTAACATATGGGTTTCTTAGACTAATCTGAAAAGAAAAGCTGTTCCAGGAACGTTCGGACTATCAATCACATTAGTTTATAACCTAATAACAAAGCAGGAAGAGCAGGGAAGTATAAAGCAGAGAAAAGATACATCTCTTATGGTATAGAATGTAATTAAGAAGTAGGTAATCATGTAGATATGGTTTGTTGAGAACAGGAGTACAATCAAGTGGAGGAGAAATATCTTTACTCCTTGCCTTTTTTTAAATAATGACTTCTTGTAAAAGAGAGGGAAGGACTAAATTTGCAAAGAAACAAAAGAGAAACTAGACTGAGCAACAAGGTGGGGAGGAAGGAGAGCTTTGTGGTTATAACACTGAACAAGGACCAGCTCAGAAGATCTGGGTTCACTTTCTTGATTTCCCAGACATTTCTTGTCTTTGAGCAAGTCACTTAACATCTTTGTACTTCAGTTCTCTCTCTATGCAAAAGAGTGGAACATTGCATTTGGACTGAAATCTCTTCTGGGCTGGGCTTTCCTCTTCACCTACATGTACCGGTTACACACAGCACAATTATTTTACGAATCATACATCCTAATATCCTTAGAGAGATTTGATAAACTTGTATGTGCTTTTGTAGAATTCTGGCTATAGGTCTGCTTTCAATCATCCAGTAACAGCCTGATGGTGTAATTTCTCCCAAGCGCTCAGTACAAAGTCTGTCATGAAAAAGGAGAAGTTCCACAGAAAGGCGTTCATCCTGAAACAGATGGGGAAACAAAGGAGGCAGGTTACAAACTGATCAGCAAATATATCCAGTTTTTGCAAGGGATGGCTCATTTATGCTTCTCCTACACTCCATGGAGCAGTTTTTTCTAGGTACTAATACAAGCCTTATCGTTTTAATAGCTGCGGCTTAGCCTTACAATACCTGTAAAGGTGTAGAAAGGGAAAGCAACATCTTCCCTTAATGAACAGGTGGAACTGAAGCACAGGCTACATTCAAACTCAAATCACCTGGCAACTTGGTGTAAAACCAGGAACAGAGCCTAACTCACTTCAGTCTGTGCATTACTTTGTTTGTTAAAAGTGGACTTCAGCTCACCTAACTTTAGACAAAAGACTAAAGAACTTAGTTGCAGTAGGGACCTCCTGTGAATGATGGAAGGATTCATTTCCCCTAACATCTAAATCACCAGCACTGCAGGAACATGTATCTCTCCACTGAATATACGAAGAAAGAACCTCAGTGAGACGCTTGAAGTTATGTAAGTACTTTGCTATACCATTTAATTTTCCATTGCATAATTCTTTTTTCATCAGAAACATTCTTTGCCACAGAGCAGTGGTGTTAAATGCCACAATCTTGCCTTAGACATCAATGCTATTATTTCCTTTTTGATAGTTTAGATCACTGTTCTACTTAGATCGCTTGTTAAATCCTAGCTAAGAGACATTCTGAACTCAGGATTCTGGGCAAGTAAAGGAAAAGACCTTGAAAAAGTTGATTTCTGGCCCCACCCCTGAATCCTAAAATATTCTGTTACAGGTCGGGAATTATAAACACGTTGTTGATTGCGTGAATCTGCTTTAAAATTCATTAATCATTAACAAAAATAGGGTGGCAGGAGAAACATAACAGTGAGGGAGAAAGGATTTGACCTGATGTTACCAATATGGGGGGGGGGGGGGGGGAGAAATGGTGCTGTATGCTATGCACTGTCGCATGCCTCCACTGTGTTCTGTAGAGCTCTCTTGGTTTCAAGGTAGTCTAGTGCCAATAATTCCTATTTCTTCTTTGTTTTTCTTACAATGGGTTTAACTAAACTACAGTCCATCCGCTATCAAAAGCGTTTAATTTCATTTTCAATTTGTGGCATTTTGGACTAGGTGTTAAAAATGGCTCTGAATCACTGTGGGTACATGTGGATTGCTTTCAGTAGTGTGTAGCCACTCCATTAAAAGAAAAAAAAAAAGGTATTACCATATTATGTCTTGGTGTAGCCCTTAATGTGATTTTCATCTTCCACCAGACTGGGCTCATTGCTGTGTGAGATCCCAATGCAAAATAAAAGAAGACGTTAGCTTGCTATGGAAATAATGACATTAATTAGGAAAGCTCCTTGTAAATGGAGAAAAATCATGATGAGGGAGGCCTAAAATATTTTAAGATTCCTTCTCGGAAAGGTGAACTGATTATACAAAAAATGTAAGGAAAAGCAGAAAGCAAATGAATAGGGGGAAAAAAAGAAGAGTGAAAACTAGGCAGTACCCAGTATACTTACATGTATAATGTATTTCCAATGACAGTAACTTTAGATGTTAGCTATGACAAGAGTTTGTAAAATAGTACAATTCCAACGCAATTCCATTTTCTGTTTAATACACAGAATTTTCTCTTTTATTAAACAGACTTTTCCAACAAATGCTAATGATCAGAATAGTAGCAAATAAAACAGCAAACTCATCCCTATATTGATACTACAAAATAAAAGGCAGGCTAAAATATCTTGGCTCCCATGACTTTACTCTTAATCTCTTTAGGCAACAGCACTTCATGCAGCCTGTATTTTTGTTTCAGCCCAGGCTGAAAAGAAATAGCCCTTTGCATCTTTAAGTGCATCCTTAACAGAAGTAATTTACTGGTAATATTACCTGAAAACCCTTTTCCAGATTCTAGATAATATTTATAAACAATATGTTTTTCATTTATATATGAACAATCTCCCTGTTGTCCCAAGTGTACCTTCATGGTGGAGCTAACTGTGGGCAGCTGTGACCTTAATCTGGGCACTGGGTTGAACACTGCTCATATATGAGCAATCTCACTAGAAAACCCAGACAAACAATTGGCTCCTCTCTGGTGTTACAAGGGACCTGTTTGGTCCTGTTGGGCTTGTCCCGTGCTTCCTGGCCCTGCAGGAACCTGGTCTGCTCTGGGAGACTTTGCTAACAAACTGCCATAAAGCATGCCTGGTGTTGACACATGGGGAAAGTCGTGGGAGGACGCTGGAGGACTGTTAGCATTCCAGTGGGTTAGCAGGCAGCTTTACCGCAAAGTGAGCAGGTTGCTAACTTGAGTGGGGGGGAAAAAAGCAAACTTTAAGTTCTTGAGTGTCATTGTTTTTGGTGTTTCCAGCTAGCGAAGTTCAGGTCAGAGGCTTCTGTGCATTAATGGGGCTGCATGAGGAACAACAATGGAGCACTAGACTTGTTTAGTTCTGCAATCAAAATATGTGAATAACACAACGAAAACCCTGAATTGTGTCCTTAATGACCTAAAGCATCTTTTGCCCCCGGACAGTGCAAAAAGGACAAATCCAAATGGGTATACTAAAGACAAGAGAAACATAAAAGGGAAACCAAAATTACTCTGCAAACATTGCCACATGATTCATCCAGTGAAAACAGAGTGTCATGTCAGTGCTTTGCTTAAATTAAGAGACAAAAGACCCAGAGGAAAACCTTTGGAGTCTCCAAGGACTCTGAATGGTGTAATCTAACTCCTTGTGGTCCTCTTTTGGTAAAGCTGATTTGTCTTGGTCCATGTTATGTCTAAACATGCTTCTGATATGGTTTCTCTGACAAGTGTGAACTGGATTTTGGGTTGGTTTTTTTTTGAACTGTGTTAAAGCCTATTAATGAGTCTGTTGTTATTAGACTTTGATTCCAAAGGACAGTAAATCCAGTCACAGGGCTCCTAGTATGACATCCACGTGTTGTGCTCATTTGGCAAGGTTTAATTTATCCAAAAAAAGTGGTGAAGGTAACTTCATCCTGGCAGGCTTTATGCCAGCTCAGATATTGTCTGTCATGTCATGGCCAGTGTGGAATTGCAGCCAGGACTTGCATCAATGTACCACGTACCCCAGCATCCTTTGAATTTACCATGGGGTAAGGGTATGGACATATAGAGCTGGTGTAGACTGGCTGATGAGCTTTAAGTCCACACTATAGTATGCGCTCGCTATTTCATGTGTCCTGTGTTTCACAACGTGTTATTTATGTGTTCATATGTCAAAGGTTTGTATTCAGTGGGAATTATTCTGTTTTAAATCAAGATATGAATTTTAACAGATGTAGTTAAAAAGATGTGAAAGGCTGTCCAGACCCTGCCTTAAGGAAGGGCTTTTTTAGGTTGGTGGAAGTTGGGAGGAAGCAACTTTACCTCCAAATACAGCGTGAGCATAGCCCCCACTAGAATACTGTACATCATTCTGCTGCCTACATGGGGAGAATACAAAGGAGGCTGGAGAAAGCACCTTCCAGTGAAATACTCTTAAACCAATTATTTAACAAAAGAAAAATTAAGAACTACTTTGTTATAGTGTGTATATATAGAAGTCTCTAACCTAATAATCAAACAAATAAAAAGATTCAGTGACTGAAAAGGAAAGCCAAGTACATTCACTCTAGAAATAAGATGTGTTGGTTGATTGTTTGAATTGTGGAGAGGATAAGCGATTGGTGGAAACCACCAACAGCAGTTGTGGACTTTCAGTTTCTTGGTGTCTTCATACCAAGGCCAAATGTCTCTCTAGAAAATGTTAGTCAAATGCATGTTCCTGGGGTCAATTTAGGTGTAACACTGAGACTCTGAGCAATGTTATACAGAAAGGCAGTTCATGGGATATGATAGCCTTAAAATCTATAAATAATCTATAGCAAATACTTGACAGCTGGACAAATAGCCTCATACTATCTTTTGCACAGTGCAGGACTGTGTGCAGACAGGCGTAAGCCAGTTTAGTTACATCGGTGTGAAAAGGCCTCATCAGTATGTTCAGTTCAGAGTGGGATTTGGCCCATGTCCCTCTGCAGTTCTGGCACAACCAAGTCTAAATTCTTATCTGCTGCATGGAAACTTAAACTGCTGGATCAACTCTGGCTGGCAAAAGACAGAGATTTAGCATGGTCCTGTTTGTGTAGCTGTGAGCATCTGAAGATCCTATGAATATTAGGGTAGCTGTGGGAATCAACATTTAACCTATTTGATAGACAGGTGTATTACAATTTGCTTTAACAGTGTACAGACCCATTCCTGGTTGTTTTGCTCACGGTGATGCCTGGGAATTGCCTTCTGCTCTGACAGGAACGTGCCATTATAACCTGGGGCATCACAGTGTACACAGCATCCTACATATGTGGACCCGCATCCCCATAGGCACTGTATTGCTCAGGAAGCCAACTGTGTATCAAGTGTCTGGCCTCTGCCGTCATTTTAGGCAGATTAGGAACTATAGTCTATATCTGAGACAGAAATTTTAGTGATCAAAATACTTCAGCTTCATCTGCACCATGGTCTTATCCACTGCTATCGGTGTATTGATCAACACAAAAGGCATGTAATGATGAATAAGGGTTGGGTGTTTGAGCTGGGCAGTGAGAAATGGGCAAATTTTGTATCCAGGGAGTAGCTCAAAATGAAAGTGAGAGTACACTGCCTATCTTGGCTGCGGCACTGCCCACTGCTGTGCCTTGAGGAGCTGACGGTATAGGCCCTTGGTGCAAGCTGAGGACTTGCGTTCGTAACTTCTTAATCATGTTATTCTTCCTGTTCTGTACAACACAGTGTGAGTTGTTCTTATTTTATGATCCTTCTTGTGCCTTCTAAAGAAAGCAAACTCCTGGCAAAGGCCATGGAGATGGAAAATTACAATAATCAAGCCTGGAGAAGACAAAAGTGTGAATAAGACTTTCAGTAGAAGTGTGACTGAGACAGTGTTGAATATAGGGCAATATAGTGAAAGTGTTAATAAGCAGATTTACAAAGACAGGAAATGTGAGAAACAAAGGTAAGCTCAGGATCAAAAAGAGCAGATGGATTTCTTTCTTCAGACACAAAATGGCATCAAAGACTTAAAATCGCCAACACAAAAGTTAATGACTTTTCCGCAGTGGCCACCACTAGGGTGAAATGGAAAAGATAAGTTAGAATAATAATAAGATTGATCCTTGTAACAAGGCAAGCAGAATCTGCTTAACTTAAATCAATTTACAGTTAATGGATATATACCTGCTTGTAATACAAATTACTGAAGGCTTTTGAGCAATGAAAGAGTAGAAAGTTTCACCAACCCCACAGATCTCCGTGAAAAGTTTAGTGTCCACAAATTGGCATCCTGTGATAAGACGCATTTTCTAAAAAAAAAAAAAAAAAAAAAATTCCTGACTGGCTATTTTTTCTGGATTTTAAAATGTTGTTGTATTTTCTGATCCATTTGTACTGCTTCAGGTCACAGTGAAGCTGCTGCAGTGTCTAGGGCAGCCTGCACGTTCAGCAACAGGGACATCAAAGCTGTTCCCACCTCCAACACCTCATTGCCACTCCTGTGCCATGCTTGGGATTGTGCTGGTACAGCTTCATGTGCAGGAATGCAGTTACCTGGATGAGGTCCCAATAGCTTTTTCTTTTTTTTTTTTTTTTTTCAGGATCAGTTTCCCAGTCTGGTTCATCATGTTGCCTTACAAACAGTATGTCAGTTCAGGTGGTTGAGGAGAGTTATGGAGCAGTATTTCTGAGTTTCTAGCCTTTGCGTAAAGCAATTACTTCTCCCAGCCACATACCTCACGTTTCTAGTGGATGTTTCTGCACCTACGTGGGAATATCTGATTGTTCTCATCTAGCAGCGGTGCCACCCAGTATATTCAGGCCAACCGAAGCTGATGTGCAGCTACTTTAATAGGCCAAAATGGTGCTTCAGGAGCTAGCTCATAAGTGGATCAGATGGATGTATTTTGAGGAGATCAACAAACACTGGTGCAGGGTGGACTATTGTGAACAAAACCAGCCCTGGCTATCCAAGTTGAATTTGCTGCCCAATGTCTGTCATTGTTCTCAGAGAGGCATCTGTTCCCTGGAGGTCCTTTTAACTGTGGTCGTGATGTGGCTATCAAATCGCACTAATTTGTTAGGACGTGAAACACTCCTGGGATATCCTACGTTTCCTTTAACAGAGGGAGTGTATGGGGAAAAGGAAGATTCAGAAGACAATTATTGCAAAATTGAGTTATATGTGGTCTTGGAGATTGCTTTTACCTTCTGAGTTTCACCTGTCAAGGTTGGGAGTTTGACAGTCACATTTTCCTATTTTTAAATATATTTTTTTCTCCCCTGTTGCTGTATGAAGCCACATGAATGGTGGGCAAAGCTGATGGAGCAGCCAGGGTGGGGGAACTGAAATTGACGGTACACAAAGTGCTGCCAGGTGCATGGCATGCACAAATGGAAACCTTACTTCTAACAGTCATCCCCCCCTGAGGCTAATATTCAGTATTACCTTTTACTGCTAGAAATGAAGACTTCCCTGCTAGAAAGTGACCTTCAAGTTTCACTTTTTTTTCTTTTCAAGCAGCTTAGGTGGAGATCACAGAGGAAGTATGCGGTCCTGGCAAGTCCTTTGACCTTGTCAACACAAGGTATCAACCCAGATAAAACCTAAAAAGGGCTGTGCGGAGCCTCCCAAGATCCTCATATTGAACAAGACTTCTGAATTCAGAAAGGGGAGTTTCATCTCAGAAAGGGATGAACGAGGAGCATTACTCCATCACAGCCCCAGGTGCCCCTTGCACTCCCCTACCTACCTGAGAAACGAGGGACAGGCAGTCCCTGAGGTCCCAGAACTGTAGTATATCAGAGGAAGACTGAGTGAATTGTGGTTGAAAGGAGTAAGAATGCGATAAACCCCCAAGGGTGTTGTGTCGGATTATATTTGTCTTTGAGTTTAATCATGATGCTGGAGCCCATAGAGGACAGAAACTCAGAGAAACATTTGCTTTTAAAAAAGGCAAGATAAGGCCAGTACCTCGCTGGTGTCAGAGCTCAGTGTAAGGTGGAAAGCACCATTTCTCACATTGTCCTCAAAATGTTGCAGCTTGAGACCCAGCTCCATGCCCACCTAAACCGTAGCTATTTTTTAGTGTCCTTGCCACAGTCTCCCAACCTGAGGGACAGAAGGGAGCTGTGGTGCTACCTGAAGTCTTCTGTCCTTTCCAGCTTCCGAGCTGCAGCAGTCCCACAGGTATCTTATACCAAACCTTGCTGCATGTGAACATGTGAGTTTTCCCAGAAAACAAACGAATGTATAAATAGGTATTTTCAGACTCCCTAGGTGGGATTCTTCTTCCCATGGATTTCCAGCAGCTATGTCTTAATCTTAGAAGGACAAAAAAAGGATTAGCTGTGACAGTTACTTGAGAAGAAAAAAATTAAAGAGAGGGCAAGCTCTAAGCTTCCTCGTGGAGGTCTCCCTTCTGAAGCCTCCTTCCCTCCCTGAGCATAACAACAACCCAGTTTGGTAACCAAGACTTTGTAGCTGCTCCTGATTTCATACACATGTCTGAATGCAAAGCAGCAGTGTATTTTCTTGGTATGGTTTATACCTGGACCACAGGCATATCACCTGCCGATTCCTTCTGTCTAAATTGGCCTTCATCGGTTTCCTATCAGTTATTTCTACACTGTAGTTGTGGGATATGCACACTGAGCCAACAGGCAAATATAAATGCCATTTCCTCTTGAGTTTATCTCGGCTATGATAAGTATGACCACAAAAATGTCTGCATTCTATGTCAAAATAGTCACATTGAGTTTCCTATCTAACTCACAGAAGCCAGGAAATTCACAACCTATTCTAGGTTACACCATAAAAACAAAGGGGATTTAAAAAAAAAAAAAAAGGAAGAAAAGTAAAGAGGCACTACAAATAGCAGTAACTGAATGTCAGGACAGAATTTTAGTCAAACTGTATTAACAATAATTAAAGGGCAGGGGGTGGGCAGGAGGAAGGATTCCCAACAGCCATCCTAAAATACAATACCATGCCATGCAGCATCTGATACCTTGGGAGATCTCTGAAATCAGTTGCAGTTTTGCTGGCGGGTGGATCGCAGGAGCGAACTCCCTGAAAGCTGCAGCATAGTCCCAGGGCTGGACTGGGGAAGCCCGGGGAAAGGCTGGGACTGCTTTGTTCACTAAACTCTTAACAAGGCCCAGTCAACACTTAGCTCCCACTTCTGTCTGTTATTTGTTTGGTTTTGACATTTTGTTGTTACAAGAGCTTAAAGAATTTTTTTCTGTCTTTCCAATTCTTTCTGTGGGGCTGTTGACAGCCTCTAGTGCACACACATTTCCATTGTTTTCTCTGCTTAACCAGTTAGTCAGATTTGCCCATTTGTTTGCGGGTTCTTAACTGGCAACAAAAGAGATAATTTTAATGTATTTTTTTTAACGTAGGAAAATGTGATGCAAAACCACAAACATTATTAGGGGGGATTCAGGGACAGGTGTAGTAACTAGGGCTGCCATTTAATTTGTTTTTGAAATGGCCTTGCTTTCAGCTGTTTCTCTGTTCTTTGAGTGTTGCTTTAGAGTATGAATGACCAGGAAGGCAGTAAGTGCTTTCCACTGTCTAGTTATAAATAGGGAATGAACAAAATTCACTAGAGCTGAGCAGGAAAAGTATGAGGCAGGGGAGAAGAAGAAAAGACAGGCCCTGCCCCTTCTTTCCAGCAGAGGTGGAGATTTCCATGGGGCAGCCCTTCCAGCTCAGTGCCTACCACAGGTTTCTTTGGGAGTGCTGACCAGTTCCTGGGGTGCTCCTGTGTAGGCATCACTGTTTCTGTGTTTTGGGGTGGGATGGTGCCTGGACACACCTGCCAGTGCTGGTCAGAGATAGTGCTGGGTGAATATGTCAGATGATCTTGGAATAAAACCATCCCTCCAGCCTACACAAGTTGGTTGACCCTGCCGTGAGGGGCAGCCTTGACCTGCATCTCCCTTGGCTTATGCAGCTGCAGCCACCATCTGATCTGCCTGGCAGAGAGGAGCAGCTCACCATCACATGGTGATGCACCTTCATGCAAAGGCTCTGAAGAAAGCACTGAATGCAGATGGTAGTGTCCGCAGGGACAGCTGGAATATCTTCAGTGGGTGACATGGAGGTTTCGGGAGGGCAATGAGTATCTTGCCCAGAGATTTTCCACAAAAGTGAGACCAGGGTTTGGGGCAATGGCAGAGGCACGCAGCAGATTGAAAACTGTGACCCCTTTATTTTAGGAAGATGACAGAATTGGCAGGATGACTTTGAGTGTGCCCTGAATTGCCTCGCTTTTGTTTGCTGGTTCTCAGAATGTGCAGAGCTCAGACAGGCTGGGGCATTAAGTCTCTGGTGTCAGCGTGATCTCTCAGCCATGCAGAGCTCTCCATACTGATAATGTTCAGGGGAGAACGTGGAGGGGGAAGATCCATCTCTTTAATACAGGTACATGCATGTGTTTGGGTGTGTTTGCCTTTGTGCATGTGTATTAGGCATAAATGAATTCAACACAAATTTAGGGGAACTTCTAGTAATAATCATCCTATTATGTAGCTAAGCATGTTAGCTAAATATTGCAGGAAGATACAGGCATGTGCCAAATTTATGTTGTATTGGACTTGCACATGCTGAAACAAAACCACATGCACAACCACATCCATTAGCTAAAACGTGCAGAAGAAATTATTACCCAAGCAACTGATCTTTGGGCAAGAGTGCTGGCGGTGTGGCTACCGTGTAAGATGCAAAGCAAAGAGGGAATAAGCAGCAGAGGTACCAGGGGCGTACACAGTCATACGTTCCTCTTTTTAACCTCAGTAACCTCTTTTCTCCCACTCGTAGCCCACATACCTCCACCCTCACCCTGAACAGCCAATGAGTATATGAAATGAAAACCGTGTTTGTTAGTTACATGGTTCATGATGACTAATGGAGACTCAGTTGAATAAACTAGTGGGCTTTTTTTTTATTGGTGGTAAAAGTAAATTAAGAATTACTCATGAGCTGCGAATGGGGACTGTTTGAACTTAATATTGCAGAAATGAAATTTATATGAATGGGTGAGCCAAAATGAAAATGATCATTTGGAATCCCTTTTAATAAGCAGAATTTAAATCTTAATGGCTGTAAGCCAGTTGTGTTAAATGAATTATCAGGTGTAATGTGGGTGACTAGTTCTCGGAAAGAGAGTGACTGGGAGAAATGGACAAACTGGGGAAAAAAAGAATTCAAAAGCAAAAAGACTTCATGAAAAAAGTCAGTAAAGAACTTGCACAGAAACATACAGTGCTTTTTCAGGAGTTATTCCTTTATGTTCATGCAAAAGGCACCATGCCTTTTCTTTGTACATATTCTGATCTTTTTTCATGTAAATAATAATCAATATTCCTTTGAAAAAAGTTAAAATATATACATGATGAAGGGAAATGGGAAAGACTGTTAAAGATCCTTGAAACAAAACAACTTCAGATTTTTTCTCTTCCTTATTTTTCCCAAATTTCAATTATATTTCCAATCAGTTTTGGCTTTTTGCTATTGATAAAATTTTGTAAAATAAAATTCACAGAAGCCAAGGTTCAAGCACTACATTGACTGCATTATAAACATTCTGGGTGGACTGTTTAATTAGCACGAATGAATGTGGATCTGCTTGATTTGCTTTTCTTGCTCAAAAAAAAAAGCCAAGAAGCTGAGCTTGTTATCAATAAACATGATTTCAGGATGTAGGACTTCAGGAGAGGTGCCACATTCATGAGACATATGATAATCTGTACAGGCTGACAACGCCGAAAGTCAATGGGCATTGATTGTGATATGTAGACCCTAATGGACCAAAACACTCATTTCCAAGTTTAGGTTCTTTATCAGAGTACTTATATTTGCATTTGTCTCTACAACAGTGCTTAGATTCCTGGGAAATCATAGTAGTGTACACATTTGCTTCTAACACTTCATAATCAAGTGAAAAACAGTGTCCCTCATCTGAAGTCCATACCAGAGGGGCTGTTAGCTGTGTTCCTTGGAGTCCTAAAAATGTTGATGAACTTGTGTACTGACACAGCATTTAGATTTAAAGCCTTTCTGTGGAGGGCTTCCTCCTAGCCTGGAAGTGGAAACACTGATGTATGCAGAGAAAACCTGTTCTCATGGTGTTTCCTGCCTCTCTTGCAGCAACAGCTCACAGAAATCATGTTCTCTTCTTTGGTCTTCATGAGTTGCTTAGAAGCTGTGGGAGACTGGGGTAGCCCTCTGAACGAGTGCCCCAGCACTCAGCTGGACCAGCCTTAACCTCCTAATCCTATCAGCCCTGGCCATCACATCTTCATAGTTAGGTGAGAGAAGAGCAAATGCTTTTGCTATTTAGTCAAAAACTTCATGTCCTTTGTGCTTCTTTTTTAAAAAAGAGGTGCCAGCAGGGAAGGGACGTAGGATGGGGACTGCAAGCCTCAAACAAATGCAAACAGTGAGGTTTGCTTTGCACTTTTCAGTATGTTTATGGCAGCAGCTTACAGTGAATGAGTGTCATTAATTGCACGGACGTAACAGCATCCATGCATTTGCAAACATCCATTTGAAAACCAAGACCTTTGGTTTTCAAATTGGCGTTGGACAGAAAGTGATCTCAGGTTCCATCATACCCTTCTGAGGTATTGGTCTGGGGAGCGCAGTGCTGGCTTTTAGCTGTGTGCTCTTCTGCTTTTGAGGCTTGGAGTCATGTTTTTGATGTAGTCATCAGACGCTGGGGTGATCTGGAAATGGTCAGCGTTTCTGGAAACCAGGCAGCAACTGCGGGGGCAAGGGACTTGCTGACTCATTTCTGGGTACCGGGTGTTAACCCCCGTGTCACATCCAGCTCGTGCAGGCGTTGCTGCTCCCTGGGGAGGAGGAGGAGGAGGAGGTGGTGCACGGGCAGGAGCTGGCACTGGAGGGTTGAGATTGCAGCGGGGAGAGGCACTGAACTCTTGGCAAAGAGGCCAGTGGAAGACGCAGCTTTGGCATAGCCAGAGCAGTCTGCAAGCAAGGATGGGCTTGATACGTGCTAGACAAAAGGGCTGGCGGGCAGCCAGGGGCTCTGCGAAGCAGCAGCATGTGCTTGTCCTTGGGGGTGAGTGTCCTTGGCACAGGGCTGGAGGGGCCCTGCCATTGTCAGCCTCCTCTTGATTGCCCTGAGGGCCTGGAGGGGGATCTGTTGTGTGTTTTGTTTGTCATCTTTTGTTTGCAACTTGAAGCAATTCTGCAGAGGGTAATTGTGCTGTTTGTTTCTGACAGCCATAGCAGAGCATCCTCTGTTGTTCGTCAGGCCTTGCTAGGCCACGTGGGAACCTGCGGAGGGAGGCCAAGCTGGCCACAGGTCCCTCTGCCCGGTGCATCCGAAGCCCGGCAGCGTGCCTGGACCAAGGGGAGTTGGGGCGATGGCTGGCCCCGGCCACGCCGTCTGCCAAAACACTGCTCTGCAGCCGGGGCTGGCTCCTTCCCCTCAAATAGCCTTGCTGGGTGGTCGCTGGGGAAGGGCAGGGGAGGACCCTGCCAGCCGGGTGCGGACGAGCCTGAGCTGCCCCAGGACCTGCGAGGGTGGCAGAGGAGGAGCAGCAGCCCAGGGAGGCTGCAGCTCGCCACCCCGGTGTTGCCACCAAACACTTCATACCATGAAATTACAGCCATGGGAGGTGAAGCTGAGACCCAGCTCCAGGTCACCTGTCAGGGCAGAGCCTTTACGGTTGCTCTGCCCATCCCTGGCTTTATACCTAGAAAGGGACGCGTTCCTACTGGGAGTAACTTTTGGGGAAGAAAAGGGGCACCATGGGAAAAGCCAACACTTCCATATGGCCCAAATGGCATGCACTGGCCCCCTGGGCCTGCTGTGGGACTGTATTGTCCCACTGTGTGCCCATGGGGTGCTCCAGCCCTGCCTGAAATGTGCGGCGTGCTGAGGTCACCATCCATGGCCTGAAAAACCCATCTCTTGAACATCACCTCATCCCTGACAAGGAGGAGAGCCGCTGGGCTGCTGGCCACCATGCGGTTGAAAGCTCATGCCAGATCGCCACACTTGCCACTGCGAACCCCGTTGCAATCGGGTGGCTGTAGAGGCCGGTCCCACCTGTACTAATTTGGCAGAGACCCCTATCTCAGGCTTGCGTAGGAAGTGTGCTGACACGCGAGAGGGTTGAAATCAGTCACGTCCTGAGAAGTATGAGCTGCTTTCCAGTTTGCAAGCAGCAGGGTCCCTTTGGTGGTTTGCACCTCTCTGATTATTTTTTAAAAACATTTTGATATGCTGCCAATTTAAAGAGATGTGGTTTCCGTCTGCTTTTTTTAAGGCCAGGATTTTTAACATATAGATGTATAAATAGTTTGCATTTTGATTTAATGATTCCCACCCTGGTTTTGCCTTGCCTGTTTGGCACAGAACAGTACAGCTCTCAGCCACGCACCCAGCCCCTGTGGCTTTTAGCCTGTATTAAAGGCATGAGGAGCATTGCTGACTTGCCAGTCGAAGGGGCTCTTGGGTACCATTCTGTTAACTCAGGTACAGTGCGTGCCCGGTCCTGTTCACATCACGTGGTTGCAAAGACCCAATCTAATTCAGAGGGATTGGGAAGTAACAGGTTTGATACCCATCATCTGCAGCATTTAGAAATCCCTTTTGAACTTAATTTTCCTGCCCTGGAACTCACTACTTCCCCCCAGCTTCTCCTGTGATGGATGTTAGTGATTTTTCTAGTCTCTAGGACTAGAAAAAGTGCATTTTGAATGCAGAAAACCATCAGAAGTCTTATTGCCTTCCTTTATGTATAATTTTTTTAAAATTTAAAAACCCTCCAGGCATTCTGTATGAATAGAAAAGCTACATCTTTCATAGAGTATGTTCACAAATTGGCTGATCTCAATTAATACTAGGTTTGTAATTTAACTCTGTTTATTTTTAACAGACTGAAAGAAAATTAAAAGGTAAGAGAATAATAATAGCAACCCTTGTGAATACATGGAATTATACTTTTTAAAAACACTGTTAGAATATATGTGTGATATTAACTATCAGATCAAACCATATTCAGAGATGTTTTTGCACAGTATTTTGCACTCACCATAAATTATTTTGAAGCTGTTAACCTGCACTTTGGTATTGAGTGGTATTTTGTTGTAACTCAGTGATGAGACTATTGTGCGAACACAGTAAGCACGTGTTTATATTACTGATAGAGTTTATTGTGTGCAAACCTGGGGAGATGTTCTTTTTCACATGAGTTTGAAAGGGGAATAGGCAAATTCATAGCATATAAACCCAAATGGGGCTGTTAAACAGAAAGCTCCATCTTCTGGCTTACAAATTCCCTAAACTTCAAATCATTGGAAGAATAGTCTCAGGAAATATCAATACGTGCTTTTTCTCTTCCTATGCACTTTCCTAACTGTCTACATGATATTGTCTAAATGTGGTCTAACCCAGGACAGGCTTTATGATGTTCTTATGACCTTTCTTATACTTATTCAGAAAATAATCATTAAGTGCTTTGCTTCATGTGTATATCTGGTTCCATTCACTTCCCAGTGATCCTGTAGTTTGAAAGCATCAAAAATATGTGAAGCCCAATACAGTTTTTTTTCTCCCTTTCTCTACAGACAAAAAGCCAAAAGGTGTGTAAATGGTGATATAGCAGAATGGATCTGGAAAAAAACATCTGTGATACCATTACTGATAATCTTATATTCTAACTGAGGCAATGGAATCTAATTACTTTAAAGTTACTTTAAAAATCTGTGGGGTCTTTTATGTTTCTAATTTTGTTGTGGAAAAAGTCAGACTTTTGTCATTGTCTGTATTTTAACTGGACAAAGAGACAAAATAAGAACCAGTGCTCTGAACTTCTTTGGATTTCTAAGCATTGTCTCTATGAGAAAGTGGCAAACTAGTTTGGAAACCTTCAAACAGTTTAGGAATATTAAGAATCTACTTTGGTTTAGAATCCTTTAGGCAAGGGATCAATTTAAATTAAAAAGACTGACAATGGGGTTTTTTACTCATTTATTTCTGTTTCCACATCTGTTTGGGTCATGTCTTGAAGCTTCTGGGAGCTGAAAACTAATTTTTTTCACTGTGGTTTTGATTCTGGTTTAAATGCAGATCAAAAAAAAAAAAATCCCCAAACCAATAATTTTGCAGATTTTCCTCGAGGTATAGGCTTTGTCTTGACTGAAATTGTTTTGATGTAGCACTTCTGTTTTCCAAGGCAACTACTTCACCAGTTTCACTGCCTTTTGAGCCTGAAAGCTTGTGGGAACAGCTAATTCCTAGACCTGATTTTTGCACCCAGATTCTAATTTAATGATAGTCCTTTTAGTCTGTCATCATGTTTCATTTTGCCTGGATGTGCTTTCTGAGCAACCTTGTGTCTTTGAGGAGGGACTGGTGATTGAAGATATCCATAACTCTAAAGAGCTTTTGCAATGCCTTTAAAGCTTAATGTCTTCTTTTGATGAAAACTTCACTTCAGTACAAAAGCAACCTTTTGAGAAATAACTGAGGAAACTTGTACTAAGCAGCTCAGTGAGGAGAAGTCATGGGACCTGGAAAGATGGCTTTTGAAATAACTGAATGCTTGCTATTGTAGAAACCCATCACTGTGCTTGATGCCATCAGAAAGTGCTTTATTTTGTAAGGGAGCTCAGAGGTTGCGAGGGGAAGGTGGGGAGGAGCAAAGGAGAATGGCTGGGACCTACCCAGAGAAGTGAGCCGGAGCAGAGCCCAGGGCAAGTTATCTCAAAGAGAAAGGAGGGCTGAAGTCTGTCCTTTTTTTTTCGCCTCCACTTCATTGCTGGTCTTTTTCCATTACTACTCTTTTACAGATGTAAAGTTCTTACAAGTTTCAGAATCTTCTATAAAGCAATATATTCCTACTGGTTATTGCTAGCCTGAATAATGAAAGACAAGGAAAAAGACAAACTTTCTCAAATAGAACTTCTACACCCACTCATAACCTTTTGACTGAAGCCAGTAACATACCCTGTGAAAAATCCTGCTGTATGAAAATCCCTCCATGCCATCCCACACACATTGCTGGGGTAGTTCAATTTCTGAACTCTCTGCAGGTAATTTTGTCCAGTCTTCAAACACACTTCACCTTTGTGCTCAGCTCTGGGTTAGAAGTCAGGTTCAGAAATTAGTCTGGAGGGGCTGAGGGGGATCTAAAACAGGAAAAGTTGCACTTCAGCTGTCCAGCTTCTTCTGAAGGGGCAAGCTACAGCAGCGTCAAACTCATTGCACTTCACATTTGCTGCCTGAGCTGTAGGATAAACCTCCTCAGTCATTACCTGCAAATTTGCAGTTGCTTTTCTCAAGGCTTCTTCAACAAATGTATTCTCAATGTTGCAGTAACTGGTCTAGCACCAGAGTAGTAAGGTTTCCCCATACCTGCCAGTTCCCCTTAGATTAATAGATGTTACATCAGAAGGACATTAATTTGAGGATGCTTCTAATATCTGTTTGAACTAGAACACGCTTTTCAGGTATGTTCTTGATTTAAAGCTTTGAGGAGAAAAACTGAGCACATTTTCAGTTCATTACCTTCCCTATTGTAAGGGGCATATGTCTAGCCTGAATTAAAGCTACTAATTTTGCTTCTTGCCTTAAAAAAAAAAAGCAAAACCAGATTTAAGTCCCTTCTCCCAGTCTTTCATTGGTGATTTCTACCTCCTTGGTTAGCATGTAGCCACACAGTGGGTTGAAACAGGATTTTCAGGGAGCAGAAAATTCTGCTGCAGCAGTGGAATCTGCCTCCACCAGACCAGCTGGGGCTGGAGTAGAAACCTCCTCCATGGGCAGCAGATCTGATTTAGACCCCACGCTCCACCCACAGCTCTAGCCAGGGAACAAGGGGGAGTACGTGCCCAGAGGGCTCTTAAAACTATGACAAATTAGCAAACGAAGCATACTGTGAAAGTGGACATTGGTCATCCAGTCTTGTTCAGTGGTATTATCCAAGAGCACCTTCCCTCAGCTCTTAGCTGTAGCATGGTGCCATGCCTTTGCAAACTAAACCGAAGAGCCCTCTGCTGCTAAAAATATAGTTGACAAGGTGCTTAAGCTCCTGAAGTGTATTGAGTATAACGAGGTCAATTTGCCTAGCTAAAATAATACGCCTGCCTGCCGAGACTCAGGTCAGAATAAAGGTTGTAGACTTTTTGTAGTGACTCTGGTTGAGGAGGGGAAATAACATTTACAGTGCAAGGTGCGTTTATATCAATGTAGCTGTGTTTGCATATGAGATCTTCCTGATATATCTGTCTGTGAAAAAAACAGACTCCTCTCTAGCATGATCACCACTTCCAGGTTTAGATCAGGCTTCAGAGTAACTGAGAGAAGACCTGGCCATGTCGACAGCTGTGTAGGAACCAGCTGCTGATCTACATGTTGCCATCGATCTCTAGACCCTGGTCACTTTTCTATTGGGTTTTGCTTTCTTTTTCCCTAGATTGTGCATCCTTGTAAGAAAATGGCTTCAAACAACTGTGAAATAACTTCTACTAAAACTATGTGAGAACATAGCACAGGGTCAGTTTCAGGATGTATTTTCTTAAATGTGAACCACCTAAAATAGCACCATCAGTCTAGAGTGTTCTGCTATGGTCTTATTCCAGCTTGCCAGTGCTGATAAGCAATGAATTTGCCTTTTGTAGTCACCTCATTTACTTACGGCCAGGCTGCTGCACCTCTTGTGCCTTAGCTGTGCCACCAGAGTTCAAAAGCATGGTCATGACAAAATAGCCTAAACCAGCACTGTTGTGGTGACTCACATCACCAATCACTGCCTCCAAAATATAGCGGTTGGTACCCTCACCGGAGGCAAAATAAAGCAAAACCTGCCTCTTGGCCCCGTGGGTGCTGAAGCCAAAGTGTCTTTCTTGAAGCAGGGATAAAAGCAAAAACCATGCCCAATAAAGTCTCCCAGGAGAAGTTGTGTCTGTGCCTCCTGAGGCTCAGGGGCTGCTGCTGTCAGGCAGAGACCAAGGAAAGCAGCTGAGACAGAGCACCCAGGCTGCTTCATGTCTGCTAGGGGCTGCCAGACTGCTTTAGCTGTGTTAGTAACACATTATAGTTTAAAGCTTCTTGCTTGTGCTTTTTAAATGTCATATCTGAAATCCTCTGCCAGAAGCACACTCACTGGAAACAACCTCTGTGGTTTTGATAGACAATAGTTATGCCAAATTTCAAGATGACCATCTCTTATCTCCGTGTCTGCACTTCTGTCATTGCTGCTGTTCTTCAGTGCCTCTAGGCCTGTACACACAAGAGACGGAGGGGAGCATCTGACAGCAGTATTTCACCAGGACATGTGAGAACAGTCAAATACATCTCAATAAATATTTCTCGTTTTATCCAAGACAATGTGACAGTTGCAGACAAAGGTTAAATCCATGGACATGACAGTTAATACCCAATCCCTAAAAATATTACTAGCATCAGTAAAAATGAGGCATAGATGACATAGCTATATGCAGGTTGTGTCTGATGGATGTGAACCAAGCTGTGCAGAGCAGGGGGTTATGGGGAGGGAATCCAAAGGAAGCTTCTTGATATTGCTCACAGGCCTGGTATGGTAGTGTCCTGAATGGTGTCAGCCTTTGCATCCCTCTTCCATCTCTCTTTCATGAGAGGATAAGTTGTTTAGAATAGCACAAAAGCCACAGCTGTGGTTCTGCGGTGGATTTCAAGAGGCAGCCCAAGGAGGGATGTTTTCAGGTGTGCTACCCCTGTGGTGACTTCTCTCAAATGTGGTTGAGTGATGATGCGGTCTCTCATCCACTCCAATATCAACAAACAGTGAAGGAGCACTGCAAACAGTAAAACAAATAACGTGCAGAGGGAGAAGGAAACCCAACAATACCTTAAATTGGGCTCTCTTTTTTTTTTTTTTACCTGTTATTAGGTCTAACTGATTATCCTTAGCACAAAAATGTGCACGTGCCCTTGCATTTAAAACTTGGTTAAATATGTGGTTGTGATCATGGGTTTCCAAGAACACAGAGACACATCTTGTATCATGCAGTTAACTCTTCAAACAACAGAAGAGAGAGGCACCCCCCCAAAAGAAGAGAAGCCTCAGTGTCAACATGGCCTAATTCCCCTGATTCCTGTAAGAAATCTGTAAAAAGAAATAGTAGTTAGGAAGCTGGTTGGATCTGATCTGCCCTCAGCATAAACCTGAGGCCGCTGATGACTTGACTGAGTGGCTCCATCACTGTACATCAGTGGTGTTTGGAGAATTTATTTTGCTTTTGCCTTTTAGGTCATGCCTAAGTTGATTTTGTGATACACTCTCACAGGGTAGATAGTGGGGAGCCTAAGAAATTTTGGGAGACCTTCCAGCCCTGTCCTTCATTCTGCTTTTCTGCATACACATCTAATGGCCACCTCCCCTGGTACAAGCAATAGTTTGTGGATGAACCTTGAAGCCATTCCCTATTTAACTCTGGAAAAACTTTAGAGGTATGAGGAGATAGGGAGAACACAAGAATGAAGCTATTGCACGTATATATGTGACAATTAAATCTTTCCAGCTGTGTAAGTATATAAAGTATACTTCCTTGAGAAAGCTCTGTGTTCCTACTTCCCCTAATGAGAAGAAATGTGTCCAGTTTGCCATTTCCCTCAACTCTTCCTTGAATGTTTCCATGCGTACACCAGAAGAGGAGCATGGCATTTCCCCTCATGTGCATGGAGCGGTGTGAGAGCCTCCAGGCCTGCTGAGAACCTAAGGTGTCTGGACTAGAGCCCTTATTTCAGCAGAAAAAATGAGGGCAGGAGGAGACTGAGGAATCCTGTTATCGAATAAATAAGAACTCAGCACTTTGTCTGCACAATGCTAAACATAGGAGAAGTTAGCTGTTGTTCACTGGTGCATCCAGAGTTTTAGGATATGCAAAAATCATGTCTAACACCCTTCAGAAGGGTAGCACCTCTTTTGGGTTGGGAACATTATGCTGCTGTTGGTTTTGTATGGTGCAAACAGGTAACCATATCCTGAGAGAGGAATTGTGTTCAGAACATATTTATTTTTTACTGTGAGAATCTTTAAACATGCAGTGTTTGTTTATCCTTTAAACTGCAAGTGCATCTCTCCTTCCCAGCTAAAAATTGTCCATGTGACATTGTCATTTAGCACTTCCAACAGTGTTGGTAATACAGTACATCTGTCATGAACAGGATTACAATTTGGTTTCACACCTCAGTCACCGCTCCAGTCTTTAACAATAACAAAATCACAAATTGTGGGCAGAATACAAATGTATTTATGTTTTCTAACCATTTGAGATGTTTCAGGGCTTCCTAAAATCCCAGTGTGAGAGCAAGAGCCCTGTCAAGAGATAATAAGGCATCCATCTTGAATTAATTCTGATTTAATCAAATCTGATTTGATCTGATCTAATCTAATCTAATGTCTGTCCAACCAGTAGGACTTCATTATGCTATCTGCAGACATGATGCTCGCACAATGGCTTGGGAAGTTACTCCCTGCTTTAGCCATGTGTCTTTTGATAGCTCTGCTGGTTAGTCCTTGATTTCTGGCTTCAGGGATTATGCCACGGAAAGGGAGGCAGATTGCTCTGATACTGGTATGAAGAAGTTGCATCATGTCTAGAAGCAGCAGGTTTGGTTCTTTTAGGTGATCTACTCCTCTGCAGAGAGCTGGTGCAAGAGTAATTATAACAGTAACAGCTGGGCTGGTCTAAGGAAAATAGCAAGGGGGAGGCAATACCTGTTACTAGCTCAAATGATAGTCAGAAAAAAGGGATAAGCTTTTGGGCATATCAATTTCTTTTCTTTTTAAGTTTGTTACTGCCAGCTGTCTTAACTGGTCTAGTAAAAATCATTACTTGTCCCTGCAGAGCTTTCCTTGATTACAGTAGCTGTGGCTGTTGCATTCTTCCATGGTTTCTCCATTTCCTCAGCTCTGAAGAGTTGTCAAGTCACTGGGAGACATGTCAAGTCACTGGGGGGGTACGACAGACCTGCAGGGCCACCGTCTTCATGGTCAAAATGAAGCAGGTTCTGGTTATATGCTGTGCGGCCACCATGACACTTTGCTGCAAGGCTGCTGGAGGCATCCAGAGGACCTGCGTTTCCCACTGGTCTTCCACTTTGCTATGGCAAAGCACAGAAGCAGGGCTTATTTATCACAGACTTCAGCTGATTTATAGCTAAGCGTATGTGTAAATGCTTTGCTGAACTGTTCTTCGTGAAGACTGTTTGCTGACCTGGGCCTATAGAGTCCTAATCCTTCTGTGCAATAACCTAAGTGAAGGTCTTCAGTGCATGTTGCACTCTGTGCAGACACCTTGTCTGTGTCCATCTGAGTCAAAAAACAGTGGCAGGGAAAATCCCTGGGACGGGAACTCAGTCATCTGTGCTGGTACCCAGTCCAAGCAGGCAGCAGCCCTCCCAGCAGGTTGCAGGCAGTGCTTGGGAGCCAGCGTGGGCCGTTCCCAGTGACCAGACCGGAGGCAGCCACATGGTTTTGGAAAAGAAGAGCAGCTGGTAGCATAGACGCAGGCCACCCTGTGCCGGCTGGCCTCAGTGGCCAAGAGCAGTCCCCGGCAGGTTTAATTTAAAGTGGTACAGGTACAGCTTTAAGGCTGAAATGTCTTTGTCACAATGGGATGGTGAATAGTTTTTCATGCCAAATATTGATGGGTATTTAATATACACTTTGGGCACATGCTGTGACCAGGGAAGATTGCCTACTGATGTTATGTGAGTGCTCCTGATTCCTGCAGTGCCGTGGTGCCGTATGAGCACAACAGAGGAGAATCACAAGTGTAAAGTGCTTTAAGATCACACTCTAGCAACTTTTACCAGAAAAATACTCTTGATTAGAAGTGTGATTTTTTTTTTTTTAACAGCATTTTTGTACTACCAAAAGTCCTTTGTGGATATGGTTACGCTAAGGGAAAAGTAAAAGCTTTAGCCAGTATAGCTTATCTAGTTTGGGGTATCCGTGTAAGCTGCATTGTCAAAAGCCTGGTGCTGTAGGCAGAAGCAGCTCTTCACATGGAGGGCATAGGTACACCAGCCAATGTTGCCTGGCATTCTTCTTCCAGCACAGATTTATCCCCTCTTTGCAGCACTACTGAATTTTCCATTATAAGTAATTTTTGCATGAATTTCCATGGGTGGCTGCAAGGAGTTGTCTGTTCCCAAACAGTGTTAATTCCTGTGATGACACCCCCCCCCCCAACAGCAGTGCTCAGGTACGGTCTGAGCGCAGGGAGGTGTTGAGGACTGCTGCTTGCCTCTCCACGCCTCAGCTCACGACCACCGCCGCTCAGCCGCGTGGCAGCATCCCTCTTCCCCGGGTGGACAGGATCAAATCCCTCACTAAGCCTGCCGCAGGGTGTCAGTTACTCTGAGTTGACCTTGCAGCAAAATTGTATTGCTTGGTTTTCCACTCTGTTGGTAACTTGCCTAAACTCAGGTATAATAGTTATTCTGAGATCAGACTGCAGTCAAAAGTAAGACAAAAGTAAACAGAGAAGTTAAGAGTACTTTATTGAATAAATAAGGGGTAGGCTGCATGATTTCTGAGCTACATGAGTATTTGAATTAGAAGAACAGCATGAATACCTGACTTCATCGGGTCATTTCAGTTAGTGCGTGCCCACACAGCCTCAGCTGCAAAGGCTGGATCTACAGCTGGCAAAGCACTTATTATACTGAATTTTCAGTTCTTTTCTCTTACCAAATAATTAATTTATCACTGATAATACGTGCTGATGGAGAACCTTGTATAGGTGTTTCTGGGAAGTGCTGATAACAAACTACGTGCTCTGGGTCAGATCAGAGCTCCATCTAGACCAGTTTCCCATCTACCCAGCAGAAGATGCCCAGAAAAGAACATGAGGCCAGGGAAGGCCTATATTTACCCTTTCCCATGGACTTTCTTAGCCTTAACAAATTATGTCTCAGCCCCATCTCTAAGCCTGAGACGGGACCTTGATATTTGTTTTTGGACAGGTATAGTGTTGCTCAGAAACAGTCCAAAAATTGGATCCAAGTCTCCTTTTATAATCTTCAAATTAGAAATGTTAACAGTTTAAAAAATAAAAAAATAAGATAGTTTGCTGCTTTCAGCCATAGTGCAGCAAACTGTCTTCTGATTTACCTAGACTGAACTCTAAGTCCAGTTAGAGTTTAAATAAAAGTTAGAGTTCTGCTGCAAGCCTGTTTCCAGGGAGATGCGTGGTGGTGTTAATGGTAGTGCCCTATCCCACATGTAGAAAAGTATTGTCTGTCTGGCTTCCTCATACGCTACTCTACATGAAGTAGAGGGAAGAAAACTGCAGTAAGGGATGGGGGGGGGGGGGGGGAATATAATAGAGACAGGAGAAGAAAACTGAGAGAGAAGAGGCAGATCTTGGGGATAATTAAAAATAATTGAGTAGAAAAGTAGGAGTAAAGGTAAAATTCCTTTCATCTAAGTGCTGGGGCAGTTTGTCCTTAACTCTACCTGTGGGGTGCTGTTGAAAGGGAAGCCCCCTTTCCCCCACCCTGGCCCAGATGAGTGCACTGAATGGGGTCCACAGCAGCCGTGACACTGCACAGGGGAGGAGAGGGCACGTGGGCAGGAGTTTGGGCAGCTCTTGGATCAGCTTAGCTGTAGCATCAAGCTGCATCTTGGACATTTAAAGACAAGTTGAAAGCCAAATAACTCAGAGTGTCTCTCCACTCAGTGGAGAGAAAAATTCACCCAGTGGTGGGGTGAAACCTCGCCTCTCTCCATGGCTGTGAAGAGGGATTCAGGCAGGCAACTTAGAAGTCTCAATAAGATGCCTCACAGCGAGTAGATTAATCCTCCTTCTCCAAGGAAATCCTATGTGCAATGGAAGAACTCCTGGAAGTGCACAATATGTAGTATAAGAAAATAAAGACAAATCAAGAGACGTGTGATAACTGATACCATATTCTATTATGGATTACATAGGGTTTACTATGCAAGCACCAGGGGTCTGTACACATGCACACTCATTTGTGCCTCTGGTATGAGCAATAGAAACTCACATGCTCATATATATCTGGTATGAAGCACACAAGGCATAAAAGGAAAACTCTTCTGTAAGGAAATTTGTCAGTGTTTGGATCCTGCCTTAACAATGCTGTGTGACTACCAATAGGTAGGTGGTCCTAGGAAGAAAAGTAACATGACTGTTATATTTCCCATTTTTGAAAGGGAAAATTGATACTCCTGTGCCAATACAGCAGTGCCCATAAGCAGGCAAATGTCTACTGCACATGCAGGAGATAGGGCACAGCAGGGAACCACAATGCTGGCATTTTGCGGATTGCACATCAGCCTCTTCTCAGTGGGCTTTGCAAGCCCATCAAGGACAGAGATAGCAGAGAGAGGATTTTGCCTCCTGCTGAGAGGCTGTGAGAGCAAAATGCAGCTACACGAATGCTTTTCTCCTCTGCAGTAGACATGTTGCATGAAAAAAGAGTCTCAAGAGCAAAGGGTAATGGGAACAGTTACCTGCCCCATGTGAAATGTTCACCTGATAGCATAACAAAACACTCCAGAGAAGACTAGTTGAAAGGGTTTGGGCAGAATTCTCTTTTTTTACATGCTTGTAGAGAGATAACATGCATATGAGAGATGAAAGATGGGTCTGTGTCCTGCTCACAGGTCAGGACTCCACTATATGAGCAGACTGACAAGATTCCCAACAGAAAGACACTCCTCAGCTTGGTGCTCTGGCTGCCTACTCACCTAATGAAGAAGTTTGGGTTGGAAATGACATTGTTGCTCTTTGCTGTAGCTTTGTGGAAATACACCTAATCAAAGCACAGAGTTAAGAATGATAAGGGTGAATGCTTGGGAGTTAATTAACCTGGTCACACTCGTGGGGGACAAAAGGCACGAATCTCAGTGGCGGTCACCACCCGGTCAGGTTACGAGCGCCAGGGCAGAAGTGATGCGTCTGTCATGTGGTGGTCTCCAATCTCGGCTGGATGTGTCTCTGGCATTTAATGTGGCTTAAATGTGCCCTTGTGCCGGGCATGGGGAGGGAAGATGACTCTTGAATAACAGCCATCGCCTTTGACATAAAAACCTGGCCATGAAACCTGTCAATGAAATTGCAAATTAGAGAAGGCATAGCTACAACCCTAGTCCGAAGAAGGGTGCATGTCTGCGTGGCTACAAGCAGGTCATGTAGAGCACTAAACAAGCTGCACAAGCATCTTCATGGCAAGGCTGCAGCGCTGCAAGTCCAGCGAGCTGCACTTGCTCTCACCTCTCCTGGCCATAAACCCCTAAGGTCTTATTCTTCTGGCTTTACATTCTGTGTAATCGTTAATGCAGCTTCCAAGAGTTTGGTTAGTGGGAGTAAAATACTACTAATTAGTAAGGCATCATTTTACCACGGCCTCACACCACTATAAAATGAGACTGTAGGCTATGGAGCAGCAAAGAACCGAGCCCCGAGTATTCACTTCATTAGAGAATCGGTTGCCATATGAATGGGAAATAAGAAGGGCAAATTAATCCGTGCTGGAATTACACAGGCTGCCTGAGCTTGGGCTAGACAGTTTAATGGAAAAGGAGAGCAATAGAATAGGAAAATTATTAAATGAATCTGTAGTGCCAGTGGATTTGGAGCAGGGAGTGAATTTTACTTCCCTTTTTCCTGCTCCTATGTGAAACTTTGAGCAATACCCAGCTCTAATGTGTTTAAAATAATTTGTCTAAATATATAATATATACACATACAAACGCATGTGTGTATGTAGGTAGTGTAAATATATATTTGGAGATGACACTGTGCTCAATATGTTTTCCAGGGTAATTCAGTTTGAAAGAAAAATTATTTTGCCCTTTCATGTGGATTCTCATGCTCTTTGCATGTGTCTTGCCTGGGGAAGGTAGGTACTTAATATTTTTTTTCCTAGTTTTGTTTGATTTTGGGTGCTCTGGTTTTGGTGTTTGGTTTTTTTTTTTTAGGTCTGCTTTGCAGTTGCTGTGGCAGTTGCTTCCATGTGGCTCGCCAAAGGGGTGTTAAGAAATTTTCCTGGTTGTTCTGTATGTGTGAGCTGTAAAGAGGTGATAAATTGCTGAAGGAAATTAAAGTGGAGGGGTGAAGCTAAAGTTTTGTACTCTTCCGATTTGGGCAGTCTTGAATTACAAGCTGCTGGTTGTGTTGGAAATCAAAATGTTAGTTGCTCTCTCTGACTTACCCAGGAGTGCTGCAAAGACAGATTAATAGATAAAAAGATCATGCAGCCTCTGGTGCTCTCTGTGGTTTGCTCAGGTGCTGGAAAAAGAAATCATGGTATATCAGAGAGGAGCAGCTAAAGTGGTAATCGTAATACTTTGGACAAGCAGTCATTTCTAATCGTGGAGATTCCCACAGACCGGGGCTCTTGCGCTGCCCTCCCCTTGCTGCAGTGCGGACGCACCCAGCACCTGTGCCCATCGGATGTCGGTTCCTCCTGTGTCGCTCGCTGGCTGGCAGCGAAGGCGGCTGGGTATCACCCCTCAAGTTTTTTCTTGGATTCTTTCAAGGCCATTTAGCAACCAGCACCTCTTGGTGAACAACGCTTTGCTGCAAGTAGGGAATTCATGGCTGCCAGAGTGCCGGTCACAGCTTGGTTATTTTGCTTTACTTTACAGTGCCCTCTATGTACCTGCCCTTTCCAAAATGAAGATCTTTTTCATTTATGCATTCATCTGTAGTGCTGCTTCACAGGTCCACAGGAAGAGGTTTTCTTTCCCTCTCTCCTTCCCCCGAGTCCCAGGCTGTTGCCATTTTGCTTTCAGCATCATCAGCTGAACAGAAGTAACTGGGTCTTAGCTAGAGCTTTGGGTCCAAATGTTTTGCAATGCCTTGCAAAGGAAGGGAAGTCTTGTGGGCTGCGGGTTGCAGGTGGGGACACCAAGGCATGGGGCTGTGGCAGGAGTAACCCTGCACTATTCAGCAACAGGCAAGGAAGCCTGGCCAGGCTGGGTGATGGCTCAGAGCAGCGTATGGTTGCACCTCTAGCCAGAACTTTCAGTCTTTGCTACATTATCTTACTTTAAACCTGCCTGAAGCTTGCTTCAAACCCAGCTCTGACACTGGGCTGAGAGACAGGCACTCAGAAAGCTGCCCACAGCCAGGTGCAACGTTGCACAGGCTGCTGCCGCCCTGCTCTGCTGCTTGGGGTGGCTCCTTGGCCACAGCAACACAGTGAGAGACCGGCATCTGCAGCCACAGTTCACACTCCGGCCCCTTTCTGCAAGCTGGTTTTCTCTGCCCTCAGCGGCTATAACCTGGGAGCTGATGAGGTGCAAGCCAGCATCCTGCTGCACGCTTTTGGGGTGGGGGCAGATGGGCAGGGCAGTAACACCTACAACCCCCAGCATGCCTCAGATGTCCATAACTCCCAGCAGTCCAGCTTGCACAGATTTTCCTGGCCTTGCTGCCACTGGCAGGACCGAAGAGGAGAGCGGGATGTGCCTGCTGAGATCAGCTGGATGTAGTGATGCAAAGGGGCAGGGGTTTCTGTGGCTGAAATTCAGAGTGGAGCTGCAGTGTTGATGTCCCAAGTCTGCCACTTTCTTGTGAGACTATCACTGCTTCAAAGAACCATATTTTTTTGTTGTTTGCAAAGCTGTGAAAATACACACGTGCACAAACACATATCTGGGATGAGGCTGAAGTGAGACACTAGTGCTCACCTTCCTACAAATGTGTGCGAGACTTAGGCAGCGGCTCACCAGCGTGCAGCCTGGCATGGCGTACAGCAGAGCTGCCACCAAACCCTGCTGGGCAAGGGGATCCTGGCTGCTTTGGGTCAGCTCCGGCACATGGCAGTGCAAAGGCACGTACTTGCCCCGCTGCAGAGGGGATGTATGAAGGAGGAAGAGGATTGCGTCTGTCCTTCTTCTCTCGTATGCCTTGGCCCCATGAAACACCCCACAGTGCTGCAGCCTGGTGAGGCACGGGCTGAAGACCCGGCACAGCAGGTTGTGATGTCTAGCGGGTTAGGAATGACCTGTGCGGAGGTTAGGCACTGATGCAGAAGCAGGCATCTCCTCCATGTCTCCAGGAAAGGGGAATTAAAAGTGGGGGAATCACCCTTTAACCTATCTGCCTCAAACACGTTTGTTAAAATAATATTGCTATTTGACAAAGAAAAGCACTCTATTAAGGCAAGCTTACAAAGCTATTAAAAGCAGCAATGGCAAAACATTAAAACTGAAAGTAACAGCATGCTACCCTCAAATCGGCATTGTTTGCTGTTTGCTTCTGAACCATGGGCCCCTGTGAAACACCAGCTGCATGAGGGGAACCAGCTAGGAAAGGGTGGGAGTTTCTGTGAGCAGTGCCACGCTGCACTAGCACTGGACACAGTCGTGGACCATCTTGAAGAGTCTGGGAAGACATGTCCACTCGTGGAACACAAAAAAAGAGGAGCGAAAAAACATGATGATTTCCAATTGGATGATGTTGGGTCAGCCAGCGTCAGTTGTAAGTACATGTGGTAACCAGTCCACTGACAAGCTAGAGCTCACATTTTGCTCACAACATGATTTATCCAACAGTTGCAAGTAGCAAACCAATATAGTCAAAATGAAGTTGTTCCTTCATAGAAAGAAGGAAGGGAAGCATTCTTAATAATGTATCACAAATATTGCACTCTGCCTTTGTACAATGCAGTGTAAACTCACTTGTAATTTGTGCTGGAGCGGGGGAAGTCAGCTCCATGTCTCTACTTCATTGTAAACTTATACTTGACATCCTTTCCTTGCACTGATCCCAGCTTTGATATGCATTAGTAAACACTCATGACACCGACATTAATACTGAGTGAGCTTATAGTGATTTGTTATACTAGATACTAAAAAAACAGTCATGAGACCATGATTTGATAGTGTTATCTCAACACCTTGCATAGAGATGCAAGAATGATTTGGTGACATATCATCCTTGACACATGACACATAGAGACCATGCTTCAATCAACACGCCGTGCCTCCGGGCAGCGTGGTGTTACAGCCTCTGCAGGGGAATGCCACTGCCTGCGAAACCGCCTTCCTTGCAACTAGTGGTGATGGCAGGGCTACGGAGACTCCGGCAAGCAAGAAACCAAGCCTAGTATTCAAAAATCAAATACACCAAAATATAACAAGGTTCCTGCATGATTAATGATGTTTCATTATTTGCAGACATGTCTAAGCAAGTCAGAACCTGCTTTTCTTTGAATTATTTATTCTGCAAATAGATTGAGGAGTAATAATCCTGGTGGCTCCGTGGCAGTAGGTCTGGGCATAAACCCATCATAATTTGTGTCATTTCATTTTAATTCTGCCTTAAATCACTCTGTTTAATTAAATTCTAGTTGTCCTGATTTACTTGAGCATGGTGTGCCCATGCAATGCACCTGAAAATATGTGGTGGTAATGAGCAAATACCAGTGGGGTGATGTGATCAATAAAATTATGCCAGGCATGAAAAAAGCTAGATTATTATTACTTGTTTAGAAGAGGAGTCAGGATGTGTTTTCATAAACAATAGTTCAATCGGGTTTTGCTGCAAGCAGGATCTGGCCTTAGCTGTCCATCGGCAAGGAAACGGCAGGTTTCGTCGCTGCCCCACACTGACATCATTCTTCCAAGAGGGAGGAGATGTTGGCAAACCTTTCTCGGTGGTAAGTGCGACTGGTTGTAACATGGCAGCTGAGCAGAAAATATTGGTGAAGGTGCTTCTTCACAAAAACGAGACTTCAAGCGCAAGCTCCTTTTCAATCTGTTGAGAAGATAATGTGTTTTAGTGATGTGCCTGTCATGTGAGGTAAGCGCTGACTTTTGGCTATACCAATGGTAACGAAGGGTTACAGAAATGCTGAAACTCAAAAATACAAACACAAATATCAGTCCTCCAGCCCACCCACTGGGCATTTCTAATTGTCAGGTGAATGGATGAGAACTGTTGTGATAAATGTCATATATCTTGTGGGTTGTTACACAATGGTGATGGGGGAAAAGGAAAGGTGCATAAAGGAGAAAGCTGGGGCTGCCTGTCTCTACTTAGAAAATAACAAGCCTTTCATTAGAAATGCCTTTAAAAATGGTATCTGGAATTTATAAGAAGGCATGGTTGGTCCTGAAAATACTGGGTTTTGATGCATCACTGGTGGATATCAGATTGCTACCAGGGCTTTGTGCATGCTGACACTTCAGGCTTGGTGGCAAACAGGCAAGAACGCAAGTAAATGCTGGGCAGGTGGGAAGGTGCTCCCATGCTCAGCCCACGCTGGTCGCTGCTGGCAAAAAGGCTTTCTGTCCTTGCAGACAGCTACGGGCTTTGATTCGCATTCCCTGATGTTTAATTGCCAAAATGAAAACCATATGTGTGTGTGTATATATATATATATGTATAATTACTACATTGCTCAAAATACCATTGCCTATGGGCAGGAATATTACCATAAGGTGGGATCAACAGCAATTTAATTTTCCAGGTTGCAAATTGTGGTGACAAAGGCTTGCACACAATTCCCACCTCTCCTAATGCCTCCATATAAAGGCAGACAACAGCAAACCTCCTAAATCACCCCAGTGACACAGGACCTAACAAGTCCTCAAGGATTTACAGTGCAGTATGCAGGCACTAGAGTTTGCAGAAGCAGCTCTCATCCTGTTAGAAGAGTTAAATTAGGACTTTGGTCCTACCTCATTATTTACTTTAGTAAGAAAACTTGCACACGTGATATAACTTTGTGGCTATTTTCACGTGACCATCTTGAGCAAGTCTCTTCTAAGGTCTCCTCTAATGCCACTTGCCACCTCAGGGTGGCAAAAACCACCCCATGGCACAACATAAATATCAGCTATAGCTCCATGTGTGTGTGCAGGCTTTGATTAGGTACTGTGACTGTGGTAAACGACAGTGATTTTGCTAACGCTGCACTACTGTGTACGTGACGTGGGAGTTACCGTGAGCTAGTGCCAAAATTTGCAGTGTCATGGGTAGTAAGTACGCACTCTTCAAAGCCTCGTGTACTCAGGGAACTTTCAATGATTTAACTTAAAACTAGTTTCATACTGGGGAAAACTGTACAAGTACTTGGTTTCAGTTTAAATTTATTTTAACGTCATCTCTTGGGGGGGGTTGTTTTTACTTTTTTACCAAAATAAGTGAAATTAAATGAAAGGTGTCTGCCTATGAGCAATGTGCTGGATGTGCCGGCATGGGAATCGGGGCCCTTGATTTGCGTAGAGATGGGTTTTTTTCATTAAAGCCTGTCAGTCATTGTGGTCGGAGCGAGTTCCAGACACACCGTAACATCACAGCGCAAGGGATTTGTCCTCAGGAGCCAGAGCTGCAGCCACTGAGAAAGGAAGAGCCAGAAACAGAGGAGTTCACTTAGCTGCACCCAGTTCCTGAGGATGTGGAAAAACTCTTGGTCAAAGACTCTGTCTATCTCCAGCTTGGGCATCTTAAATTAAATCTTCTCATTTTTGTATCCAATCTGTTCATCTTCCTTTTGCATAGGTCTCAGCCATGAAGCTTTGGATCCACGATACGATATTGCCGAGCTGCTGCGTGAAGAATGAACCGCACTTAGAGGGTGTACATACTTGTGAGGAAAGCCACAAATGCTTCCCTCATGTGATGATTTTTTTCCATGTCCAGTATTGCCTTAGCTTTATTTTCATCACTTCACACATAAGAAGATAAATTAATGGATGTGCAAAACATCACACATTGAAGTAGAGCCAAAAGCTGAAGTAAGGACTTCCACCCCAAGCAGAGGTTTGTCCCTCCAAACTTTGATCCTGTGTTAGAGCCAGTGTTTTTGTAATGTACATTTTAAAAATACATGCGGTAGCATCTTATGGCTTTGTTAACGTATTTAGACTCATTCTGTGATATACACAGTAATTGCTTTTCAGTGAGGTCCTACATACATGAAAGATTCAAAAAAATATAAGACTTTTCATCGAAGGCAAGTTTTAAAAAAATAAAAGCTGGCTTATTACTTGAAGGAGAGAAAAGGCCATGAAACAGGTATTTTTACTCAGCAAAAGAGAAGATTTTTAGCTTCTAAATATGCAGAGACACTATATCAACTATCACAAATGTGTGCTGGTGATGCTGCCAACAACACTTAATTATCAGTTCTACAGGAAAATTAGGTGAGAAAATTACTTGTCTTTTTATATTTATTTTATTTATAAAAGAACCCAAAGACGATGACAATTCTCTCACTACAGCATGTTAGACATAGATGGCTTGTCTGTCTTATTCTTCTCCCTTGGTGATACAGATTGATAAATTCCTGCAGTGTACACAATTTAATTTGTGTTACTCTTTTACAAAGTTTTTTTGCTGCAGTTTTGAAGGAAGCTGTTTTGGTAGAGATGAAGCAGTCTCATCTTGTGTAGTGTCTTAGATTAGAAGCATTTGAGATGTGGGGGCAAGAAAGCTATTTGGTCCAATACATTGACCTTCTTTGCAATGTGTGGGTCCTTGTTTTTGTGTGTTAATACTATTTGTGTATGCATCTTGCTTCTTTCTTCCTCCAGAAATCATTTGAGGCATGAAGATGCCGGTCATATTAGCATGGTTTGATGTGTCTTTGGTAGCTTGGTTTGTGTGTATTTTTTGCCCCAATGATAAAGTGAACCGGTCTAGCCTGTGCTTGTAACTTTTCTTCTCATTTCCACTAAGTAAACAGCAGACGTGCTCTTGGGTGATGGTTTTACCACACAGTATTTGTCAGCATCCCTACTTTAAGATATTCCTGGGTTATACCCAGCCTGATTATTCCTTCCCAGTGCAGGGGCACAAATAAGCAGCCACAGTTGGAGGGAAGAATAGGGCAGCGGGTGGATGGGAGCCCAGCAGTACCGCAAGCCTGTTTTGCTGCTGAACATTTTGTATCGTGAAATCACAGCCCCATGGAGCATGGAAACAACAGGAGATGCTCACAGTTTTCAGGGTTAGATCTAAATTTGATCAATTATTTAATTCTGACTATGCTAACCCTGGAGCATGCAAGAAAAATTTCACCCTCTGAAGATACCTTAATATAAGATTAGCTTCATGTCCCAGATTGGGCTTTAATTCCTTCATGCCCAGGTGTATAGTAAAACAGGAGACTGCCCAGACCCACAGTCCAGTCTGTGTTTGGTCCCGACTACTTCTGTAGATGTCCTCTCTTCCCAGATGCACAGAGGTCAGCTGAAACGCACTGAAAGATTTTGTGCTAGCAAACCTGGTTTGCTCCTAAAGGAACTCTAGAGGAGAGGCCTTATGTATTTTGGGTTTAAAAAGGTAACTTAAATGGCAATGGAAGAAGTGTCTCAGCCTGAAAAAGTAGTGAAGCAGTCAGAGATGATTCCACAAGTGTTTGGGTTTTTTTTTTTCTCAGCAGCGAAGTGGGCTGCAGGGGCACTTTCTTCCCCTCTGGCTACCTGTTCCTGCCCCAGATCGGCTCTCTCAGTTATGACCGAGCAGCACTTTGTCTGGCCATGCAGCAAGAGGCACCTGGGAGCTCATCACTCTTAAGGGTAATCTTTACCTTCTTTTTGCTTAGTTATATTTAAGCTGAATTTGTTTCTGTGTCCTGGGGGCCATACACAAACAGGAAGATGGTGTGGCACAGGGGATGCCGAAGTAGACGTTGCTAATGAAAGAAAAGTTCTTCGAAAGCCAGCCTCTGTCCCACGCTGGAAGAGAGTCCCTGAGAGAGCAGCAACAGCTACCGTGACGTGTGTTTTTCATTTTCCTTGCCCTGGGGGATCCCAAGCAACTCTGCTGCATGGAGAGAAAGATAAGGCAACAGGAAGTGGAAAAGCAGGAAGATAAATCAATCTTTGAACATCAGGGTAAGAAATAAACCATCAGGGACTACACTGGTTTTAATTTTGTCTCTGGTAACGTAGGACTGTGGTTCACATCTGTCACCATGGCCAACGTAGCTGCTACATGGGAATATGACAAGAAAAAAATGTTGGCTAAGAAAGTCTTATTGCATGTGTATGATGGAATATGAAAGAGAAGAGAAAAGCAACGTTGAGAAGGAAGAGGCACCTAGGTCTCAGCAGTCTGCAAGTTCCCATCCAGTGTATCATCCTACACCAGTGGCAACTGCCTGTTCACCAGTGGTAAGGGGAGGGTGCCCCTGGGAGTGAGTGGCATTTCAGGGAAAGCAGATCATAGACAAAGTCCTTTTGAGAGCAGGTTTGGTTGTTCCTTGCATAAAATAGGAATAGTAATGGCTGAGCAGGAGTGTAGTGTTCCCAGGGTGGAGAGTAAGGGAAGTCGTTTAGAAAATATTGGTATGTCAATTAGAAGGCACGTGTTAATTTGCCCTTGATTTCCATCAGGTGCCAAACCATTAAGAGCATATCTGATGGATTAAAACTGGAAGAGGTGAGAGAAAGAGGAAGAGGGGCAAATCTGGCAAGGGAGGAAATGTAAAACCGCAGCAGGTTTCCTTCCCAGCAGCCTTCCCTCCGAGGTGCTTGGGTGGGCTCACTGATGAGCCAAAGCTGTTATTCCTTACACTAATACCTGGTGACCCAGCAGCATCCTTTCAAGCCTGCCTAGCCCAGAACGCCTGGAGCATTTCCCCTTTGTGTGCTCTGCTGCCTACCTGCTCTGGCAACGGTATGGTGTGGACGCCCCTTCCTCCAGCTCGGGGCCACTCCAGGTCGCCCTCGGCTCACGGAGACATTTATGAGTGGTCAGTATAAGTGCCGAGAGGTCAGGGTGGGAAAGATGGCGGGATGGGTCTGTCCCCACTGTGGCGCTGGAGCCGGCCCCGCTTGGGCAGCGACCTGCTGCTTCCTGTGCAGCATCCCAACATGTGGAGAAGACCACGGCCCGGGAAGGGAAGGGGGTGGTGGAAGGTGGGCAGCCAAGAAGGGCGGGCTTGTGGCACAGCAAGGTTGTTCCAGGTGCGGTTATGTTCAGGGGTTTTTTTTTCCCATTTGTTTGTTAATAAACATGCAAGCAAGGGTCTAGCTGGCTGTTGGAATTGGTACCAGTTCTGGTACTGGAGTGTCCAGCCAATTTCTGTATTTTCTAGGAGTGCACATGCCCTTGCAGCCAAGGAAATCATGCTCTCCCAGGACTCAGATCTAGCAGTGTCTAATAAAAGGCCTGATGAAGAGAAATTTCTGCAAGATTTATTTTCCCCTGGGAAATTAAGCATTGTATACCACAGCACGCATGGCATATGGCTGCCTATCCATGGGAACACTGAATCCAGCCCCTGATTCAGCAAAGTACTGTAAGTGGTGTTTAGTTGTGATAAACGGGACTTAAGCGCAGGTCTAAAACTGGGCGTGTGCTTAACTGAATCAAAGCCATTTGCATTTTTGCATAGACAAATGTAAACCACTGAGACTGGTATTGTGACCTGAAGCTATTTTTTTCTTAGGCAAGCACTGGATCAAAAAATGGAAGTGAGCCTATTTTCCAGATTAATTCCATTTATTTTAGATGTGTGTTACTCTGTCTCTTCACCTTCCAGATATCACTCGTAAATGAGAAAAGGTACACATAAATTGATTTGCAAGACCAAGTGCACAATCCACATAGTGCAATGGGTCTTCTGTCTGTTATCTTTATTATTGCTATTATATCACCCTGCTCTGGCCACAAGAGACAATGGCCGTATACTTTGTGGTGGACGGTTAAGGAACTGTCAATCGACCAGATTGGTTTTCTTGGCTGATCATTTACAGATTTGTTTATGTTCTAATGTCAAAGTGCTTCTATCCTGGTATGTCTTGCTGTCTAGGAAAGAAAGCACTCATGCTGCCTGCCACCATGTAAGTGTCTAATTCTTTTTTTAATGTTAATGGTAGCATGTAGCAGAGAACCCTAGAACAACATTTTAACTCTTAAAAAACTAGTGTCCTTGGTGGTTTTAAGTTATTTGCTTAATTACTTTGAAACTTGCTCTTGCATTTAAAAATAAAAAGGATCTGATATGTCATTTTTCTAAGTAGTGATACCTCAAAAACAGAGACCTGCTGCTGGGTGTCATTCTAGGCTTTCAGACATCACCAGGTTTCTTTTGGAGCTTTTGGAGACTCAGAAATTGGTATGCAAATACCCAATAGCCTTTTGCATTAACCTCATTAAGGTCAATAAACATTTCACTTTAAACAACAATGCTCCCAGATGGGAGAGTTGAAGGTCCAGCCTGCTTATCTCTTTTCAAACAGGTGAATCATTTTTACCCTCTGAAAAACTGGAATATAAATCCTTGTCTCATCTGTAAGTATTACAACCTGTGATGCCGAGTGTTCAGGGTTCATTTGTTCTCTCTATTTCTTTGGTGGCCAAATGGCCACCAAATTCAAACACGCTCTCTTAAACAGTTGTGCAGTCATGCTAGTCTCCAATATTTGCACTAATGTCCTCATTCTCCACTTTGCATTCAGTCTAGCAAACTCTGCAGAGCCACCACAGTGAATCTGGGGGACAAAGCAGCAGTGGCAGCTGGACGGATGCCCCGTCCATGTACAGCTCTGCTGCAGCCGGGTCACTGGATGGGTCTTCGGATGGCAGGAGGTTTTACTGGGGGCATGAACAATGCATGGACAGGGATACGTGGGTACAGAGGGATGAACGAAGGACACACTGCAAGGAAGAGCAAAGGCACATAGTGCTGGAACTAAAACAGAAAATTGCTATTTTGTGCTAAGCTTACAAAGGAAAAGTTTCTCTTGACATCCAAGGAAGAAGCATGGCCTGTTGGGTAGAGCAGGAAGCAGAGTCAGGACAGACTTCTGGATGTTATTTCTTACTTTGTTATTGGCTGTGGTGAGACTTTGTATGTGGCCCCATTTCCTATCTTTAACATGAGGGTTGTACTTGCTAAAATGCAGGAGCTTTGGCTGATAGACAAACTACTTGGGATCTCTTCTGTAACTCATGACAAATTGTAACTACACTTCTTTAAAGTCACTCAGCTGAAGAAGTGAATGCCTGAATTAAATAAACTTAACAAATTTTAAGCTAGCTTTTAATATGACAGCCTTTAAAACCAGTGGGACCTACCCCAGCATTTGTTCTTCACCCAGAAGTCTTTTTCATCTTTTTCTTTTATTTTAGCAAAGAAGTCTTTGCTAAACTAAAATGTGCAAGAAGTGTAAGTAGGAAGAAGAGGGGAGACTATGCCCCCCTCTCTCCTCCCTCAGGCTTGGAGCCAGCAGCTGAGATTCAAATGCAAATGCCAGTACTCTCTAACTCTCCAGGAACTTTTGAGTCTTGGTGTCTTACACCTATGTGATAACTTTAGGCTAAATTAAAAATCAAAGAGATTTCCCTTGGAGTAAGGTATTGCTTGTCACGAGTGAGGATATCATAATCGGGGCTGCCAGGAGGTTTATGAACTCCACTTGCCAAAGGAGGCTTTGGGACTGCGAAGCACTAGAGTCCGTATCTTCTGTCTGGAGTCATCCCAGCTACTGCCTTCCCCGAGCCAGACGTGTAAAACCAAGAAATGTGCTTCAGATTCCATTTGAATGCCAATATGTCTCTCTCTTCTGTGTGAACTTGATGGATTTGGGGGGCTGAGATTGTGCCCCAGCTCTCACCCGGCTGCTGCAGTGGCTGCTAGGTGGAGCGCGAGGCAGGTCCTGGGTGCAGGTGCCCGCTGCTGGGGTGCTGTGCAGTCTCCTTGTCACATCTCGTCTGACTGGAGCTGCGTGATGTGACAGGTCAAGGTCTCAACTGTAGCTGCCAGTCTGCGCACTTTAAAGCTTTGAATTCCCCCTGCTTTTCCCTCCCCCACCATCCCCTAAGCACACACACCCATCATAGCCAAGGTGGTAAACGGGGGGGGGGGGGAACCTCTTTGGTAGTTTTATTTTAGCAAATCTAGGATGGGACATTCAAAGTCAGTAGCAATGTTAGTAGAAACACAGGGGGGGGTTAATGGCAGAGTAAAAATTTTCTTTGATCTCTTTATATCTGCTCTTCATCTTTGCCTTTTCTTAGTAACTCAAATGACAGTCAGACTATTCTTGAAGAATACACTGTAGCTGGGGATCATATTCAGGTTTTTTTGCTGTATGTAAAATTTCACAACCATTTTTTAAATCTAAATCATGACATAGAAAATGTACTGTACCTCTGCTGACTTGATTTATTCACAAGAATTATGTGTGTATGTAAGAGAGAGAGAGAGAGAGAGAAAAAAAATACAGATACTGTTTGGGAAAGAGCATAGCCATCAAAACTTGATGGGAAAAGCTCCAACAAGTTTGCTAACTTCCATAAGTAGCAACTTTTCAGCTTTACTTGGCTGATGATACATTGATGTTTCTTCATTACAAAGAAAGGTGGTTGAGGAGGAAAAAATTCTCTGTGCAGGCAGAATGTTTTTTCCATGTTTGACAAAACTTGAAAATTAACCATTGGACAGGGGAAGGACAGTTTTAAATATATAGAAGGCTGGTTTGGGGTTTCGTTTTTTTTTTTAAGGGGAATCTACAGAAGGAATAAACCTCCAAAGAACACAGAGAGAGTGGCAAGGACCACATTAATGAATTTGCAAAAAGAAAAATATGATTTTGTATATGATATTTGACAGGCAGAATTTGATAAGTTGTATGGGGCTTTCTCCAATTTCTAGTTGCTGGGATAACTTTCTTTGGAGTCAATTTACTATCAACTAGCACCATGCAATAGACATTTTTGATAGCAAATAACAAGTGTCAAGTGCTGGCATTTTGCAACTGGCATTCACTTTCACCCGGTGCAAATGACACTACGCAAGACGGTACACAGAAAATCCAACCCATTGACAGTGAAGACCAGTAGGTGTAACCATAACACCTCACTGGTGGTGTTTCACTCTGGCCCAAGTTAAATGCTAACACGGACATGTGATTTGGGGAATTCAAACCACAGGTAATATTTTTTTTTAATATAGATACATGTGCATCCACATTGCTGGATCAGTCCAAAGGTCCATCCATCCTCTCTTTGTCAGTGGCATACATGCCACACTGCAAGCAAGGAGTGCTTCAAGGGCTCCCTGTGTTGCCTGAATGTGCTTGGCAGCCCCCTCTGAGTGTATTTTACCTGTGCTGTTCCAGGCCATTTCTCATCTCCCCAGCACTTTGTTGCAGTGCATTATCACCATTTTTGCAATTATCACAGTTAGCATTGTCTTTCTGCAAGTGAACAGCGAGGCAGCTGAGTTTTTTAGACAATGTGAAATATTTTACTATAAATATTTTTTTTCTTGCACTGTCAAATCTTGTGTCTGCTTTTCCATTTTCTATCAAGCTCTCACTGTTACAACTCCAGCACCTCCGTGTTGTTACTCATTAATTTCAGGAGTGCCAGTGCAGGAAGGCTCCTTGTACAAGCACACCCCCCTTCTATTTCCACACAGTAACTTCTGTATTAGCAACTGGTTACAGATTTTTTTCTATTACTCCTAAAATAATTGTTGGAATTGGGGGAGTTGTACGTCTGTGTTGAAGAAAGCAAGCTTTAGAAATGTGTGCTTTGTGCAGGAGAGTTTACTCTCAGTCCACCCTGCAAGGTTTATTTTTCAGATCTCACAGGAAAAGGATATTGGTGCTGGGATTGTCCAATTCCATGAGAACATCCTCATTTAAAAGGACATCATGGATTGCCTGTTAATCCACAGGCTAAAACTTAAGTAAGCAGAGGCTAATGTCTCTTTACTGGTTTAATTAACAACGATTACTTGTCTAAAGATAAGGTATTTCCAGTTAAAAGACATCTCCTTCAACTTCAGATCAGCTGAGAATAGTTCAAATTAGTTTTAGGGTAGGGTCAAAGACCAGAATTTTTAGGGGTTTGAAGTTTTTTAGCTGACCAGATCAACACATATCTGCTGGGGGAGAATCCACATCTAAGTGAAAAGAGGGAGGCTGGGATTTCCATCTGCATGAAAGTGGATTGTTTGAGGGGTTTAAACAAACGGCTTAATGAGGTGGCACTGACCACACATCTGTCCTCTCTGGGATATCTGAAGTCCAATGCATTGTCCATTTTAGTGTCACTGGCAGAGGCATGAAATGGGAATAAACCAAAATGAAGCCTTACGTAGTGCTTTACAGGCTCCGGGGTGATTTGGCATACTACAAATCTGTGCAACCAGGGGAAGAAGCAACATTTAGAAAACAAGTGGAAACGTGCAAGAAAAAGAACAGCAGGGCAAGACTGAAAGCTCCTTTGTGCTGCTCCGAGCAGAGTTTTGGTGCAAGTTTTCTGCTGGGCAGCAATGAGGTCCTTCTGCTGACACTGAAGCTGGCAGCACTGGTCAGAGGGTACTGCCTTGGCCAGTCTTTTGAAAATCTCCAGTGGGCTGGGGGTTCTCCGCTGGGGAAGGACTCGTTTTGAAAAAGTGTAAATCCTCACTCTGATTTGAATTTTCTTTGTTGCAAACAAGAGCCAGCTCCCACGGCACCCCTCCGTCCCCAGGACATGGCGAGTGAGAAATGACTGCTACGTGCTGCAGCCTGCACTGGCTGAAGGCCTCCTGTCAGGCAACCCACCCTCGCTTGTCAGCAGGACAACTCAGCTACACACGGCTGGGGAGGGTTTGGATGGACGAAGACTCTGTAGCTCTGTGCTTCAGCTGCACAAAGAAGCTTACATGCTGCCTGAAGGCCTGTAGGAACTAAATCCTGTGGCTGTATCTGTAACTCTCCTTTCCCTACAGGGCAAGGAGATGAAAACCTTGGCTGCCCCAAGATGCTGCCAAGCCTCCACATGCTGCTCTGGTGTTGATCTCAAGGCCCAGGGTCCAGAAACTTTTGTACTTCCTGCAACAGATGTTTCTGGAGATGTTTCTTCAAGAGGTGATCTTGAACCCAGGGCAAAGCTCCTACTGGCCTGCATAGCTATGGAGCAGAACAGGGACAAGGACCGTGACTCTTGCACCATAAGCTTGTGCTGGATCTGGCTTATTGGCTCACCAAGAGCCCAAAGTGATTGTTGAGAGCTCACCCTACTTTTTTGTAAGGACTTGGGTTCAGAGCTTTGAAAGTCCTGAGGCACTTAGTTTCCATCACCTTAGTGTTTGGATAAAATAGTTTTTGAAGTTTGGTGCTGGATCACTTTGCAGACTTACGTGTTCTATTCTCCACTGTCTCCCCATTCTCCTCGGTAGCTCTGCTCATGGTGTGTGTGCTGCCTCGTGGGTCTGGGAAGAGGCTCTGCCATGACAGTCTCCTCATGATGCCAAGGTCAGGGCTTGCAGGACCACAGGCTCCTTTCTGTGAGGGGAGTGCTCAGGCTGATATTGATAAGCTGGAGTCTTTAATGGCCCATCCATAGTTTCAGCTGGCTAGCCACTGGTCTCTGAAGTACTCCTTGTTTAAGGAGGGAAAAAACAAATCTGCTACTGTTTCATTCACCCTGGTGCAGGGGTGGGGAGTTCACACCTCCATCCTGTGTCTTGGCTACTTGAGTCCAGCAAACATGACCATGCGAGGGTATGGATTATGAATTTTTCAATTCAGCATCTTTAGCTTGACCAAAGGCTGCTCAGACCACTGTGAACTGTCTGTACCCCTCATCCTGGAGAAACCCATCCCCAGGGTGGCTGTGCTTTGCAGTCTGGGTGCGTGTGGCCCCAGGGAGTCATGTTGGGAGTCAAGGACCTAAGGACCTTATACTCTTTCCTGGCCTTATTTTTTTATGCTGGAAGAACTACAGAAAATGGCACCCCAGAAGTTTCTTGGCCTTTCACCTACCTCTGCTTAGAAAAACACCTAAAAGTTTTTACTTCCTTTTTTCCTCAATTGTATTAGGCAAAGTCATAGACAAATAACCACAAGTACAAGGGGCAGGATATAGTTATGTGGCCACCTCTTCCTCTCACCACTGGCCCGGTCTCTGGAGTGACCTCAGATTGAATTTACTCGCTGAACACAAACCCTGGGGGTTGTGTGGGTGATGCTGGAGATTGGATGACCCATTTTCGTGTACAGCGCTGAGCTTGCGGGCAGAGACGCATTCAATGTGTGTGTACAGCAAGAGGAAAGGAGCCCTTTTTCTGCCTCCAGTTTCAAGTTCGGCTTGACTATTGTCTGATGCTCTTCAGTGAAAGCTGGGCGCTGGGCAGAGAAGCGGCAGCTGACTACTCTAACAAGTGGCTTGTTAGTGAGGAATGTCCTGCGGTAAGCACGGAGCAGCCTTGTCACTTCTCAGCCAATCCTCCGAGGACAATAAGGAAGGAGGACAAAATGAGTGCAGCCCTCCTGGGTCTCCCCTTAAGAGTTTAAAAGCAAAATATTGATTTTGAGTTACCCTGCTTCAACTCAGCTTCACTCTCCTGATATTTTTATTCCCTTGTAGATTTCTGACTCCATTTGTTTTTTAAAGAAATCACTGGTGAAATTGTGGTGTGTCCATGTAACATTCCTGAGCCTAAAAATATGGTCAATTGACACCTTGAAGGTTTCCAGGCAACTCTAACCATTTGTGACATCTTTAGCTGCATCCCCAGTATGTTCAAAACAGATGAAGTGAATGAATTGATTTTAGCTGTATAAAACCCTTGACAAAAATCTCTTTGTGGCCATCCAGTTAGTCTCTTGATGATTTGTAGAGTATTTGCTTATGCCATGAATTTGATCCTTCCCACCTCTCTGCTTGTTTTTCAGCTAGCTCTGCCATGGGTTCCCCACTCCTGAATGCACTGCAGTCACCTTCCCCAGAGCTGGAGCAAGACCCAAACAACGCTGTACCTACAGCCACGATGTCATCAGGTCAGACCTGAGCATTATATATGCCATAATGTACCATAAGAACAGCGCTCGATGGTAGCAAGACAAAAAGAAGCAACTTCATTAGGTTTTTTAAATTATTGCAACACCCGGTTTGCCCAATAAAATCAGCGGATTTCTGTAACCTGATTTAAAGCCCCAGAAAAGTCAAAATGATTCTTCAACCTGCTTAAGGAGATAGTGCATAGAACAACACAGCAAAAACCTTTCCCTTTGTCCACAGAAAAAAAATTTGAACATTTGCATGTGATGAAACATGCAGTAGGCCAGGAATAAATTAAGTGCAGAATCTCAACTCCTTTAATCAAATAGTCTGCTAAACTGACATTTATGTGTGTGGTCCAAAGGAAATTCTTTTGAAGACATATGGTCTTTTCGCTGTACTCTATTTTGGCTCAAGTTCCATTGTATTAACAAACATATAGATAAATTGTTGATGGGCTTGATTATTTTGGTTTTTTTAAAGGTGCCTCTGAGTGTTTCTAGCCCCAGGGATTCCGGCTTGTCCAAGTACAAAGCACAGTAACCACACATGATAAGCAATAATTTCAGAGCTCAGCATTTGGTGTCTCAGCTCCCCTTGACGAAAATGGAAGACTGAATCAGAGACAGGAGCATGCTGGATACGCTGCTGATGGGGCTGGAGTGCTGCTGATAACACATCCTTCAAGCAGTGTAAGATATTCTTGATTAATTAGAGAAAGACTTATCTGAATCCAACAAAACCAGCAAATGCTGCTTCTGGCAGTAAGAGTGTGCGGCAGGGTGTGAGCAGGACACCAAGGTCTGGCTTTGGCAAAGTATTTGATACATGCAGAAGAGTTATGCCCATGCCTGGTGCCCTTGGTTGGCTAAACTGGTAATAACCACCTAATGCCTCTAACCTGGCTTCTCTGCAACACAAGCCATAGGATTTCTTCAGTCACTCCTGCATCAACCCCGGCCTTTCTGGTTGAGCAAGAGCATTTTCTGAAGGAAAGTATCAAATCTGAAGGTAGAGTGACAAAGAGTCAGGTAAGCTGATCTTCTAATGTTAAAAAAAAAGAGCAATAAAGCTGCTTCTCTAAAGTATCTGTTATTAGAGGAAGTGAGGTGATGTGACTGAGCTGATCTCTGCCATCAACAGGAAGATGTCCTGTTTGTTTCCCCTCATCCCTGCTCTTCTCCAGACACCCAGTCTGCCCCTCAGACCCTGCTGTGATTCAACTCAATGGAATATCAATCCAGAGAAAATCAAGATTTTCATGTGGATGGCCACAGGAAAATCACACAGATGATTCTCCGCCGAATTAAAGTGAAGGGCCACGTGAACGCTGAGACCAACCAACAGTTCGGGGTGGGAAGGAGGGCCACGAACCAAAAGCGGAGAAAGGGAGAAACAGAGGATGGGAAGAACAGGGATTGCCACTTGAGACAGGAACTAGTCAGCTTCAGCTTCTTTGAGGACTTTGTTTTTGGAGAAAAAAGGATACTTGCATAACGCATAGAAATACACTGGAACCATATGTTCTACAGGTAGCCATACCAATATGAAAAAGCTACCTCCTGTCCCACTGCGCATGGTGCCCGTGTTACTGGTTCCTAATTGTACACAAGTAGGCAAGACCTTGGGGTCTGCATACCACAGGGGTGCGGCTGTGCCCGAGACCCAGTGTGGGGTGAGAGCTGCTGGAAGGTTTGCTCTGCTCACGGTGATACCCTGCTGTCCTCCTGCATGCGTGGCTGTCCCTGGGCATATGGGGATATGCGGGCTGCATGACATTGGTGCATGACAGCCCAGCCAGTGAGGGACAGCTGAAGGAGCCTTTCCAGATGCATTGGGAGCGAGAGGAACGGCAGCCATCCATAGATGCAGCGTCTGATTTATTCTGCATTGCGGAGGTGAGACAGGATTCCCACTGGCGTGATGGCACCGGCTCAGGTCGGGGAGGACCTGGCACCAGTTCTGGTCAGGGAGAAGCTTTAGCTGAGAGCAAGAAACAACACTGCAGCATGGAAGTGAAGTGTGCAGGGCTGCTGCAGGTGGGGATGGAGGAAGGGAGAGTCCTTGAAAGCCCGTGGGTTCATCCTGCCACCTGCCCCATCACCCACAGCTTCACCTCTAGAGCCGAGGGGTGCAGCATCATGCCCCGGGTTTCTGGTCACTCTCTGGTGCGTGTGTGGCTTCCTGTGGAGCTGCTCTGAATTGCACTTGTTAGGAGCCTCTGCACCAGCCAACAGTACACTGAAAAGCGTCATCTGAGATGTCTTGGCTTTTGCAGCATAAGCTTGTTTTAAAAAGCTGTGATCATGTCAGCAAACACAGCCCGTCACGTTCCCCCTACCCTCCTGCTGAAACCGCAGCAGACCCCACGCTGACCAGCCGGCACAAGCAGCAGTGTTTCCTCTAGCTGTCTGTGTCTGTTTCAGGATGGTCCCAGGAAACCCAGCTCTCCCCTCAGCCTTGGGTGGGCAGGCTGGGGGTCCACTGCGGGGCCACCGGCGGCCGAAGCTGAGGAGAAGCAATCTCAGCTTAATGCTGTGGGGCTTGTTGGGTTTGGGAAACAGGCATTCGAATCTGGAGGGCTGCTGGGGCAGGCGGGGGGGTGGGATTTGCTTTCAAGCTGTGCCAATTGACTTCTGAGGCTTTTCTTTCTTGAGCCAGCCCAAGTGAGCTGAGGCAGATTTGCTGAGCGACTGCTGCTTCCTGCCCCTTGTGCTGGCACATGGGGGGGAGAGGGATGGGGCCGGGGGAGCCAGAGCCCAGGGTACGATTCCTCCTCGTTCGCCTGCATGGAGGAGCCTCCCTATGGCTCTTGTGAGAGCGAGGAGGAGGCCGAAGAGCAGCTGCTTCTGTTTGTTGGTGGGTTTCTGGCAGGGCATCTGCTTGGGAATGGCGGAGCAGAGTTTCCTCTCCGACCTCATCCCCGCTGCCGGGGAAGGACGAGCGGGGAAGCCACAAACAAAACCCGGGCAGAGAGAAAGAGGCTGGTGCTGCCTGCTGACACTTTTGGTTTTGAGGGCTTCACAGCCATAGCCTTTCTGCAGCTGACTGGGGCGCGTGCAGGCAGATCGCGTGCTCTCGCATAGGCTCAGCCCTGTCTGCCAGGGTGAAGGGGGCAGATGGAGATGCCAGCTCTCACAAGACAGACGTCCGTGCAGCCCGGGCCCTGGGCGAGCTCTCCTCTGCCCCAGTTATAGGTGCAGCGGGTGTCCTGGGAAGTTTCTTCTTGGGGTTTTGTTTTTCCCCTCAGCCCTGAGGCAGCCATGCCTTCGTACCCATCTCTGCCCTCCTGCCTGACAGAGGAGATTTGGGTAAGGAGCGACTGGAGCAGCCACCGCGCTTCCCCACGGGACAGGGTGCACCAGGGACAGGACATAAAGCAGCTGGCAGGCAGCAGTGCTCGGCTGTACAGGGGACCAGCCAAAAAAAGTGCAAAGGTAAAGTTAGGAGGTCATGCCTATAGTAAAAATAAGGACTTAAGGAAGTTATAGAAATATATTTATCATCTAACATGCCCTGCCTACAAAGATAACAATGTCTCCTCAGGCTATAAAATCTAAACCTGAAAAAAAGTTCACAAAGTAATTTCAGAGCTGGCTGTGGTTTTCCTAGTCAGGCACTTGCATGGTCGGCCACCCAACCCATTGCTCTTCAAACATGGTAGTTTCTCAAAAGCATTTATTCTGAAAAGAAGAATGTTATTCCAAGCCTCCAACTTAAATATACAGAAATCCAGATGGGAGAAGTGTTAATTTGAATTTACACATATGTTATCACAGCCTGTAGCGGTTAAGGAGAAGGTAGGAAAATAAAACCTGTACTTTTTTTTCTTGTAAGTAAATTACATGATCAAGTTGTGGTTTTTTTTTTAAAATGCTGTATTCCAAATGTCATCATTTTTACCATTCTGAAAAATATATTTAGCTATAAGTGGAGTGTTTAGTAAGATCTGTCCCTATTCCAGTGATAAGAAGGACAAATTATTTTGGTAGCCAAGCCAGGTAAGGTAGCCAAGCTCAACCTAAGACTATTTCTGCACTTGTCCACCGGGATGTAACATAATCATTTTTTAATATTATGCATATTCAACTCCAGAGTGTCAGCACTGGTGGCAGAACCCTCCTGATACAGCTGGTACCAGAGGAGCCAGAATAATAGCAGGAAAGGATGGACATGTAGGTGCTCAGGTTATTTAGCACGGCTCACGGCCTTTGGCCAGGCTGCACTTTCTGAAGATGTCAAAGGCGAGTTGCTCCCAGCCCAAGCACCATCTGCTCCAGTGGAAGTTTAAAGTGTTGAGACCATAAAAAGCTGATTGTATACCCCAGAGTACTCCAGTGCTGGCTGCAGGAAACCCAGCTGGACATGGGCCACTGTCAGATAAACCAGCACCCGGTAGCTCCCTAGATGTGGAGTGCCAAGAGGCTGGTGGGGCAATTCATGGGTACTGGCCGTTGTGGGATGACATTAGGGCCGGTCTCAGCATGCAGCCACCCTGGCCATCCCTGTGCAGGGACACACGTACGGGGCAGCTCACGGGGCAGTGGGACGTGGATCCAGAGCACTCCTGGGAAGGTGGGAAGCAGGTTTGAGCCTGGGTGTTGGGAAGGACCAGCACTGGTGCAAGACTGCTCAAGTCAGTAGTAAGGATGCCTGCACCGTAGACTTGCCCACGCTGAAAAATAAGAAGCAGGAAAGATGTAGCTGGGGGGAGACAATCCCTGGGGCTGCTAAGCCAGCGAGGGGTGGAGGTGTTGGGAAGGGGCTCTGCAGGGAAACGTGGCAGCTAAACTTATGAGAGACATTTCAGCCCCAGTGAATGTCTGCCAACTTCACATGAGTCACAACTGGGGAAGAGTTGTTCTCATTGTTATTGAGAAATATGATGGGGGAACCGTGTCATAATTTTTTTTTGTTTAGTCACTGGTTTATTTTCCTGTGAATGGTAGCTCAGCCTACAAAGCTGATGTAATTGTGAAACTTTTTTTCAGCTCAAATGCCCCTGCATGTATGCTTTAAAGCACACTGCCTTAATGGCAGTTTGGCTATACCTAATAGTTTTCATAATCTTTTTTTTTAACTTGTTTTTTTTTTATAATGATATTACGCTAAGGATTTTTTTAATGCTTTTTGTTACAAATGTTGTTTTTACCTCTTGCTTTTTATAACTGTTTGCGTATAAGTATACAAGTCAGAGTATAAAAGTCAGAGTTTCCAAAAGCAACAGTCTATGGCAAGTCAAGTATTCAATCAGGATTTAACAGATGTTGCCATGCCCCTCTTTCCTTAGGAGGTTGTTCACCTGGGCCTTTCAGGGATTTGCTATAGCAGAGGTTGGTACATTTTCCAATTCATAGACCTTTAAACATTTTCTATGGAAACTCCAACCTCCTTTAAAAAAAAGCACGTTACTGGAGCTCCTGCAGTTTTACAGGAGGTACTACGAGGCTGAATGCACTTTTCATAGTCAAGTTTTGGGGATGCCTTCATTGTTGAAAACTATTGATGTTTATTAAGATAGACTTTGCATTAAGTCTTTCATGTAGAGAGACCTGTCACTATCTGAATGAATGGACTGAGGCAAACTTCAGCTGAGTAACACTGTACAGAGTCCATATCTTTGCAGAGCAATAAGAAGTCTCTGGCAGGCTCATATTTATTTGGAAGGAGAGGATGCATAATGGGGAGCAAATTTAAAAACAACTCTGGCAAATCCTTTGCTCAGATAATGGGCACACAGTCCAACTACTGAAGTTTGCAAGGCTGGGGTTTCAGCTAGGCATGCTTTAGCAGTTGCATGAGTTTATGGAGTTGTCTCGCTCCTCTCCTGTGGGTTCTGACCCCCATAGCACAGCGTATGACCCCTAGCACAACCACGTGGGGATCTGGGCTATGAGCATGGATTTTAAGACCTGATTTAGGTTTCTGGCTGACAAGGAGATCCCACCAATGGTTGGGCTGGCCCAGCTGAAGGGTCACTGGCCACAGCTGGGAATAGGAGTGATGAAAAGGGCATGCCCCAAAGCAAAATGCTGTGAACCTGCAGCCTGAGCTGCTTTATGTTAACTGAGCCATAGTAAATCATCATTCTAGCTCTTAGCCATATCAGATACCACCAGATTACACTTTGGTGAGAGAGACAGAAAGTGCAACTAGGCTTGATCTGCCACTGCCTATTATGATTCTGAACTAGCAGATTTTTAACTCTGAGTTTTACGCAAGTGACTATAGAGGAAGGCAGGCAGCAGAGAGTTGGTTCAGAGAGGTGTAACTGCCTCTGTCCTGGGTGTGTGAGATCAAATCTGGAGAGAGAAACCAGTGCTGGCTGCTTTAACTCTCCAATTGCTGCTCTGCTTAGGGAGGGCTGACAACATTACTGCCCCAGCCCCTGCCAGCTGCACTGTGGCCAGGCCAGCTGCCAAGCTGCCAGAGTTTAGGATGCAGCACTTTCAGGAAAATCATTATTTATCTCCATAGGTCTTAAAATGCCACCGTGGGTCAGGAACTGCAAGCATATCAGACCATGGCTCAACAAATCTAGTTTTAAGATTCTTAGTACTAAATCAGAAGTGCTATGGCCACGGGCCTCAGATTGCCTATCGGTAGACCCATGCCCGGGCTCAGATTTGTTCAAAACATGACGACAGGTTGACTCTGCACCAGCAGCCTTTATGCTGAACCGGGTGCTGCCTACTCGCCTGCAGCTGTCTGCACCTCCACCGGGCACGTGGACCAATTTGACAGAAACGTGACCACATGCCTTGAGCCTAAACTGGGTCAGATGAGCACCACTGGCTGCTCCAGCAGTGCACAGGTCTACCTCTGCTGAGCCCCAGCCCTCGGCGGCCGTGCTGCAGGCAGGTGGCAGGCAGCGACCTGGCCAACCTGACCTGGCTCATCTGCCAGGGAGGGTTCAACAGGGTACCTGTGAAACCAACAGAGGAAGTTTCTACTCTACAGCTCTTTGTTTTTGTTCCCGTAATGCTGCTTGTCACCTTCATTGTGCTGATGCAGCTGTTGGCAAGACTGCACGCTGAACCTGATGACTGAAGGAAGCAGGGTTAAAAACATGCTCTTTTGGGAGTGGGTAGTTATTAAGCAAAACTACCCGCAAGGCTTGATTTGCAGCACAGTCTTCCAAATGTTCATACAGACTGACCTGAGGGGCGAAGACCTGAGCCATAGGAGTGGGCAGGCAACTGTCAGGGAACAGGAGACTTCATGGTCTGGTTTTGTCAATAAAGCCAATGCCTGGTGGAACTGCAGCCAGAGCTCTCTTGCTGCTTATTGCAACAACTATTCTCTACCTGGCACACTGTACTTGGACCGTGGGCCTTTCATGTGATGCAGGACCATGCTCTTTTATGTACTTCGTATTCTTCATCTGAGCTACATGTACCGCTTTGATTCCTTCCTCCCATGGGACAGGAATTTATTGGCTTACAGATTGCATTCTCTCTGACACAGATTTCTTGCATGCAAATCAAGAAGTTGAGAGGAAGACAAGGTAATGAATATGCTAAGCATGGAAAAGCGGTATATTGTTATGGTTACATTACAGTGCATTTAAAGCAGAAAACAATCAAATACGAATATTGCAGAACTAAAACCCAGCAGTTCTGCATTGAAACATATGAGAAAAAAGATTCGCTATTAAAGTTCTACTGAAAATAAGTGATTGTGGCTTAAAATCTTTACTGAAAACAAGTGGCTATAATCTGTAAATTGTTTAGGAAAAGAATAAATTATTTTCTGTATTTTGAACATTTCTGCCTTGTTGTGGATTCCTTCTTTAGGATGCTGAGAAAGCTGTTGTATGGTCAGGTGAGAGGACACAGGGAGGTGGAAATTTCAAAATAAAACTGCAGGAAAGGTTAGAAAAAGGTTGTGTTTAATGATTCTGTCAAGTCAGTAAATAAAGGCATAATCACAGGGTTTATCCACTTGGTCAGCACAGGATTTCCACATTTCTCATTGCCCAGCCTTGAACATCAAATATGCGAGTTTATCCCCTCTTTATTCATCGCTGCACCCCTGGATTATAGTTCAGCTGGAATATTGTCCCAGTTCCGAGGGATCTGGTGGTGGTTTATCTCAGTATGTCCCCCCATAAATAATGAGAAGGCCATAACCAGAGGGTCGCTTGCTGCCCTGCCCTAGTTCTGTCTGAAGGTTTTCCTGCTTCACTGAGACACAGGAGCGAGAGGGAGCGGGGCTCATCTGCAAAGCAACCTTGGTGCTGTGATGCTCCGAGCATCCCACCTGGGCCACCCTCCTGGGGGAGGCAAAGGAAGAGTCGGGCTTGTGACTGGGTCTCTGTGGGAGACGGGCAACAACCTGCTGAGCCCATGCAGCTCAGTGCGTGAATGCAGGCAGCCAGGGAGCTGGGCTAGGGAAAGCTGCTGGGGTGTGAGGAGTTAGGTAAAGGCTGAGTACTGCTTTGTGCGTCTTGGAGCCTAAACTCTTCATTGTGGGAATGATGACTTCCACCTTGCTGACTTGCTGTAGCCCTGGATGTCACCACTTCTTCTCCCATATTTTCCTTAGTGTGTCTTCTTTTCTCTTCTCTCAGCCTTTCAGAATTTCTGAAGGAAAAGGAAAGAAAGGCTGATAAAAATCACATCCCAAAATGCAGCTTCCATTCTGAGCTTTCTTTGGTATCAGCGGCAGAGTGGTTCTCTTCTACGACACAATGTGCCTTAGCAAGAAACCCAATTCTGCATTGCCACATGATTCGTATGTATTTTGTATCTTTCTTAGAAATACTTTCTAATTCATTAAAATGAATTCATGCAATCATTAAAATAACTTAAAAGGCAATGAAATCAAATGGAACCTGCAAAATGTAGCAGCCTGGCTCTCTCTTCCCTGCAACCTTTCAAACAGACGTGTGCAAGACACAGATTATTGCTTTCTCTTTTTTAATCTTTCCCTCAACACACTCCTAATTATTTCTGTTTCTGTGAAGCTGAGTCTCTTCTTGCATTTGGTAACCAAATTCATTGTTTTTTTCCTAGGCGATTCCTATCACGTCAAAACTGATAGTAAAACTGGACTTTAGCGGGAGTTTTGCCTGAGTAGGAACTTAAAGGATTTTGGCCACACTGTGTTGAAAGAGAGCCTGTAGATGTGTGTGTGTGTGCATGTGTGCCTGTGTGTACTTTGTACACATACATATGTGTATATATAAAAATCTGTGAAAATGCATGATTTCTTGGCTGTCATCCTAACCTTTGTGCAACTGGGTGCTGGGATCTGGATATTCAGTGTGCTTAGCAGCACTTCTTAATGAAGAGGTGTTTTCTCCCTTGGAGCTGTCATTCTCTGCCACATCACAGACTCTTTCAGACAGAAAAATAATTGGCCACTTTCTCCGAGCGTGGAATCGGAGAGCCCCAAGGACCAGCGGAGTGCTCAGCGAGCCGGGACAGCGGCTCACAGTGGCTCCCACTCGTGTCCCCCTAACCTGTGCTGGTGCTACTTCCCACACGGGTCCTGCTCTCTGGGGCACCACCCACCCCTAAGCACTTGAATGAGGTCTGGTAGATGGTGCCATGAAATGTGACAGAGGCAAGACCCAAAACCCCAGAAGGTGACAGGTGAAACAAAATGGACAATTATTTCCAGAGCTGTTCAGCTACCAGATGGAAATGCAGGCTTGCTTTGCTTTCTTTTTTTTTTCTGAAACCTGTGTAATTGCTGCCTGGTAGGATGGTTTTCCATGTTCACGGTAGGATTTTTATAATTTTGCTTTAAAGGTGGATTTTTAGCAGCATTTATTCTACTCAGGAGCTCCTACTATCCACTTTTCATCAAATATTCCCCAGAGCTGGTAGCCTTCAGAAATAAGCAATGCAGTAAAAATTCACCCCTTAGGACCTCCCACCTACTACACGGCATGTAGAAAAGCAATGAAATAAATGGTCAAGGCATCTACGCAGTTCTCAAGCCCCGAGCGGACATTAAGAGCACTTGCCTGGCAGCAACGTGCCAGTAACCCATGCCCAAACACAAATACAACACAGCTTATGCTGTCTTGCAAAGTAAGTTACTCTGGGTCCAGCTCTGCCACTTGCAAATCACTGCTCACTGCCCTGACCGCTCATGTTACCACAGTGCAGACCCTGTGATGTCCCGCTCCTTTTCCCAAGGGCTAGTAACTGAAGAAAGGATGGCCTGTGCCCTGCTCGGCTGCTGGTTGCCATCTGGCCCATGCGTGGAAGGCTCCTGTTCTCATAGCTGCCTCTACTGAAGTAAAAGCATGTCCTCCGCCTTGCTGTGATACCTCACAGGCTGACCGCTTAGATCTGACTCACTCTCACATGTCATTTAGGAGAAAAGGCTGAAGAATGAGCTGGAGCAGCAGAGGCAGGAATTCCTCCCAGGAACCAAGGACAGCCATCCTGCAGGTCCCGGGGTGTCCCTGCAACCAGGCTGGCACCAGGAGCACGGGCTTAGGAAGATGTCAGTCACCACCCCACGGGATGGAGGGGCACAGCCCCCTGATCTCTATCATCATGCTGGGGCTCTGTATTTTACCTTCCCCGTTGTTCCACAGCTGTCAAACTCTACGCTTTAGGCTATATATAAGGGTAATTGAAAGGTGGGATTTTAGCTTGAGTAGGGCTGAATAAGGTGTAAACTAGGCAGAAATGTTGCCATGATGGTATTACGTTTACCAAGGCCTCACCACCCTGTGGACTTCAGAGTCTGACTGCTCCCACCAAGCCCCTTGCTACTTTTTAATGGGTCATACTAAAGGGGGTTGTGTTTTAATTGAGATCAACACCTAAAACAAAAGATCAGAAGACTTCTTTTTCCACATCCTTTTCATATTCATTACATCCATTCCTTTTCTGCCCTTCAATCCATAGCTGTGGGCAACAGGAGAACCAGTAACTGCCTGAAACGTGAATAGTGGAGAAAGGAAAGAATATGCATTTGTGAGATGTTTTAAAGTTCTTCTGTGATGTTGCTCATTTGTCTAACTGTATAACTCAAATTGCTCATCTGTATAACTCAAATTCTTCAAGCCAAAATTTTCCCTCACTAATGTGCTAGGAATCAACACAATCATCTGTACTAGAAAAAACAGTGCTCATACTCCACTCGCTGAAGTTAATTGGAGAGAAGTGGCACAGGGATTCTGTCACATTATCCTTGTGTCACCGAGAAGTAAATTATGGTGGCAAAGCAGCGATGGGTTCTGTTGTGAGGGGTGGCTGGGGTTTTTTCTTGGGAGGGGTGGAAGCGTTGGTCACATTTTTTTATTTCTTCATAATGTAACTTCGTTCTGCTCGATATGTCCTAAATCTCTGCTGCTAAAAAAAAAAATAAACGAGACGGATAATTCTGCAAGGCTGGTAGCAATGGCAAAAGCTCTTCCTGCCCGGAGTGAGGGGGCATCTCACCAGGGTGTCCACAGCCGTCTCCTTCTCAGCTAAAGTTTTTCTGATGGAAGTTTGGGGGTTTTTTTGATTGCCTTTTTTTCCTCCTGGCCATGTAAGCGAAGCAGGGCGCCAGTCCCGGCCTCCTGCCCCCGCAGCCCCCCGGGGCGACAGCGGCAGCGCAGCCCGGGCTCCGCGCCCAGGAGGGCGCAGGCTCCGCAGGTGCGGGCACCTTTGAAACTCCCGCTCCTGCAAAGAGGTTTCCGAGCCGAAATTCACGTGGCAAAGAAAGTGCCCATTTGCTTCGATTATTTTGTAACGACTCCGCTCGCCTCTGCCTTTGGTCTTGCTAGTACCCAGGTGGGTAATTTTGGAGCTATCTGCGTGCATAAACTTGTTTTGAAGGCGCAGGGGTCTGCGAGCTCAGGTACTTGAAAACGCTTAGTGGGAATTAACAGCTGAATGGGGAGCCCTAAGCACCCCGACGTGGGATCCTGCGACACAGGGACTTCAAAGCGCCCGGCGTTAATCCGGCCGGATCGCCCGCCACCGCCCGGCGCTGGGGCTGGGGCCGGGGCCGGGGCTGCAGCTCCCGCCCCGCCGACCTGCCCGCCGGTCCCCGGCTGGGCACACGGCCGGCAGCGCCCGGCCCGCCGCCGGTGGGGCTGGTCCCCGCAAGGGCTTACCGGGGGCTGCGGCGGCGGTTTCTGCCGGTCGGAAGATTTGGCAGCGATGTTTCGAAAATGGTGAAAAAAGCCGGGACAGAGGCGGGGGCCGGTGTTCCTCCCCCACCCCCCGCCTGAAGCCGCCTGAGGGGCAGCGGGTGAGGAGCTGGCTCGGGGCAGCGCTCCCGGCCGGCACCGCTCCCCGCCACCCGCGGCCCCGCTGCCCGCCCCGGCCCGCCCCGGCCCGCCCCGTCCAGGCGGCTGCTGCCGGCCCCCGCAGCCTGGGAGCCCGGGGGTCGGTGCGGGGCTGGAGCTGCCCCCGCCGCAGCTGGAGCTGCCCCCCCCCGCTTGCGGGGGCACCTTCGGGGCGCGGCCCCCCCTCCGCTGGGCTCCCTCCCGCCCTGGTCACCCCGCTTGGTCCCTGCCCTTCCCCCGAGCAGGCCTGGGCCGGCTGGAAGGAAAGATGCCGGCTCCATCCCATCCCCGACAGCAAGGGGCTGCTGGGGGAGACCGGGGCGAGCAGCTAGTAAACCCGAGCCGTCCCCAGGAGGGGAACCCTACGGCTCTCTTCTCACCTTCCCAGAGGGTACACATGTCGCCCCGGTTCTGCTTTCCACTTATTTTTATAGCGGACTCGCCCGTCGCGGCAGTTATTGAATATGTGGTTCCCTGCTAGGCCTTGCTGTTTGATTGCTGTCACAAATGATACCAGGTGAAATTCCTCATTGCTGCTGCAATTACACAGTAGCCCAATGCTCTTTCCAGCCCCTCGAGTCAATTGTTTTCCCACTGTAAGCCTCATACTGCATGCACGTAGAGCAAAAACCCAAACTCTCCATTTCTCAGCTATTATGTTACCAGCAGGAAATATTTCATGGCTCTGACATCATAAGCCTTGAGCAGCATGAATTTTATCAGGGCCTGCGCATGATGAAATTGTACTTTTTAAAGTGTTAGAACAAAAAGTAGAACATCTTTTTACGGGATTCAAGCTGCTCATTTTAATTGCTGCAATCTAAACAGTGCAGTTGAGTCCAGGCTCTTTCAATAGTCATTTCTGATGCGACGCAGGGCAAGTAAGCCAAAATCAGCTGTTTAAAACTTTCTGTAATAGATCTGTAAATACAAATAGGATCAAACTGACCAGATCTGTGGCTGTCACACCCATGTCATGGATCCTGTTATGTTCTCACATCTCTATCGCATGACTGTCAGGCTGACAACTGGCACAAATCTATAAACAAGTAAGTGATCTTGCTTTAAACCCAGGGAAAAGGTGCTAGGCATCCCTCATTAAACTTATCAGAGAGTGAAAAGGCAAGCATTTAAGAAGAGCTGTTTGGAAATCCCTATGCATGAATAATACAAACTATGAAATGTTTCTCGTGGTTATGGTTGGGTTTGTGATCTTCATTTCAGTCTCTTTCTTTCCTGAAGTTTCTACAGTTCCATTTGGAGGAAAGTCGTTTGGAAAATCACCTGGAAACTAAAGTCAGTTTAATACTTTTCCCCATCTCCCTTCTTGTAGGTTTCCCAAATATTTGTCAAATGACGCTTGACAAAGACTTACACTTTCTCAAACAGACTTTTTTTCTTTCTTTAGCCAATAGGGTGCCATAGGCCCAACGACAAAAAGCTGTTGTGTGGTCTTACTTAGCAAAATTATCCATCGCTAAGAATTCACTCCAAGCACTGAATATGTTTATCCATCTCTGTGCTTATACTGCCATATTTTCCAATTAGGATCAGACCTTGACTAGTTTTTACTAACCATTGCATTTCCCTTTAATTAAAAATCACAGATTTTTAAGGTGTTATTTTTCTTTTAAGGAGGAGAAAGGAAGTGATCAATAAGGCTGCTTTGAATACCACTTTCTTTTCAAATACTGAGTTGTTTCTTCCAGCTCCTGATTCATTGACTCGTGTCTGTTGTTTCTGTTTCCTATACCTCAGCTAGAAAAGGCTGTTCTTTACTTTCTCATTTTTATAAATTAGCCCTATACTTATTATGGGGCTTATGCATACTTATGTCCATTTTTTTAATGTGTATGTCTGTATTCTGCCTTTTTAAATTGGTTTCGATAGCTAAGGAAGTGGCAGCTAAATTGAATTAATTACCAAAGGGTAAAATTGCTGTTAATGTGACACCATCCCCAGTTAATATTAAGGATAATAGTTCTTTGGTTTTGTAGGGTTATTGATTTCTTCTTTTTAAAGTCCATATATATCTGCTTCAACAACAGTTGACTCTACTTTTTAACCGTTTGGGGTTCGAATTTTCACAACCTCAAAGTAGATTTTAAGCCTCACTTCCCGTATCTTCAGGACTGTATACATCTGCACACTGTAAATCCCACTTGACATAAACTAAAATGGATTGATGGTCTTTGCAGCTACAGCAGAACGTCCTTTCATCAGAAAATAAAGAGCATTTTCAATCAATTTAGTCTCCTAGCATTCCCACGAAAGAGATGGCCGTTGTCTGCATTTGACAGCTGACACCACCTGAGCACTGAAAGGGTGTAGCTGGCTTCTTCATAAAAATAGTCACTGAAGTTAAGCATCAAGCTGAAATACCAAGCCTTGCGATTACTCCTTGATTTTTCTGAGTGCTGGAAGCGCTCAACAGCCTTGAAAAGAAAGGTATCAAGATTTAAAAAAGGAAGGACTCACATATGACTGGCCACATCTGAAACAATCTCTGATTTAGTGATTTGAAAAATGACATTGAAAGATGGTGGAAGAGTAGAAGTCCCATGAATGCATTTAAAAGTATCCTCCTTCATTTGCCCAGCCAGATACTGTGTGTAGTTGAAAGGGGAAAAAAAAGCCAGACTGGGTGATTGGAAAAACAAAAAATCTGTAAAATCTCAGCACAAACTTGACATAAAGGTGAAAGTATTGAAGCCCTTTGGGAACTGGATGCTAGCAAATTGAAGAGGACACCCAGAAACTGACAGCTAGTTTTTAACCGAAATCAGGACAAGGGAAAAAATTACCGCACAGAACCTATTCAAACATAGTGCTCAGAAAATACCTGTCAATCCTGCCATGGCGACAGCAGGACTTCAGGAAAAGAATACAGTGATGGAATAGCATAGCAGGTGATTCTGATAAATAAAATTTTTAAGGTGCTTCTATAGACCCACTGGTGCATGTATCTATATCCATATTTATAAGGAAAAAGAACGTATATGGCAATATATGGGTTTCCATATATATATATGTACACATGTGTACAACATCCTGGTGGAATAGATTTTATGGTTCCCAACTTCTTTTCCCCTCTTAGGCCCTACTGAGCAGGGTACTTCAGTTTAACAGTTTCAGTCCCACGAGTCCAAGCAATTTGTTGAAGTAGGGGGGCTGTTTTCCGATACACTGACCTCCGATGAAAGAGGAAAGGGCTCAATCCCAGCCCAAAAGCAAAGGACAAAATACTTCAGTACAGTGTGACTCCACTGTAACTTAGGCTGCAGAAAACGATCTCTTCTGGAACAGCTTTTTCAGAGTCAGAGATGCTCCCTATTTGAATAAACCCCAGGAGTATATTTGAATAAAGCCCAACAAAACAAGGTAATCTGTAACCCTTCAAAGACCTACATTTTCTTTCAACATTCTTCTTGTGGTTTGGAGGTTATTTTAGGAGCTTTACGAACCTAACATGCTCCTTTCTGTTTCAGCAGAGTCTGCTGTGTTTCTGCAGTCTTATCTCTCAGATAATATCTAAAGGGTTGCGGGACCCATTCAGAAATCTCCGGTCCCACACATGACTGAAAATCCCGCATCTTCGTACAGCGATGTTCCCCGGCCAGACCCCGGAGAGGTCCGGGGCGGGGAGCAAGGATGGAGCCGGCTTGCCGGGGGCCGTGGCGGGGGGGGACCCCCCCGACTGCCTCCCCGACCCGCAGGGAGGACCAGCTTTGCAAGTTAAGGGTCCCAAGAATTTGGCTGGTGACTGCGGTGGTAACTTTAATTTGCGGGGTGCGGGCGGGGGGGATTACAGCTCTTCCCGTACCGTACGGAGTGAATGAACAAGCCTCCGAGTTACAGGCGGTTCCCTCAAACCCTCGCACGGCCAAGTGCCGCTGAAGCCCTGCCCGACGGGGCGCCGGGGGGGCAGCCCGGCCCCGGCCTCCCCTGCCGCCGCCGGCGGGCCCTGCCTCGGCGGGAGCTGCGGGGTGCGAGGCAGGGATCGAGGGCAGGCTGCTGCTCTCCCGAGCTGAGCTGAGCATAACCCCGAGTCTGGAAAGAGCTGGGTGATTCCTTCGTTCGTTAGGATGAATCCTTCGTTCGCCTCGCCCCAGGCGTATGTCGAAACAAACTGGAAAGCTCTCCCTTTCCCCGGGGCGGCCACGGTTTTCCCGCCCCCCCCTCCGAGACAGTGCAATCCGCAGGAAACCTAAAGCAACATCGAAGCTTTTCTACCTTTCTCTGTTAAACGCGAGGTTAGCCGAGTTTTGGAGGAAAAAAAACACAGCAGCCTTGAATTCCGCGACACCTGTTCTGCGGGGATGTTTTGAATCACGGGACCCTTTCAGTCTATAATCTTTTAAAATTAATTCCTCTAAATCCTACGTAGTAGCTCCGTATAAAATCTCCTTCCGTCTCTGCCCTAGCCCAGGAAAGGCAGAGCCCGGGGGAGCGGGCTGCCGGAGCGGAGCCCCGGGCGGGGGCCGGCCCCGGGGAGAACCGCAGCGGGGCTCGCCGGCCGCGGGAAGGGATGCGGAGGCTCAGCCTCCGCGGCGCCCGGCAGGATGCTCCTCGTTTTGTTTTGCTTCCAAAGCAGGGCTGCCCGGCCGGGCTCTGCTCCCCTCCTCACGCCGCGGTGAATGCAAACACCTTGCCGAGAAGCAGCCCGGGGAAAGGGCGGCAGCGCGCAGCGGCCGGTCCGCTTCGTGCCGGAGCGTCGGGCTTCTCCGGCACATTTGTGTTGGCTTCCTCGGTCGGACGAGATCAACGCAAAAATTGGGCCAAATGTCATCCCGGAGAGAACGGGTGGTTAGGGCCGGGGGTGGCGGTGGTATTTCAGCGCCGGCTGTGATCAGCCTGCACTAGGCTCCCGCCGGCGTGGCCGCAGCCGTTCCCCCGTCTCTCGGCTGCGATCAGGGACTGAGCCCCGGCTGACCTCAGAGCCGCCGGTGCCCGTCCCCTGCCTCGGCCACGCACCGCCACCCGCGACCGTGCGAGCGCCCAACTTGCGCAAGAGCCGCAGCCCGGCAGGGCTCCGCCTGCGCCGCTGCCCCGGGCTTTGGCGGCCGCGCTCAATTGGCGATTTATTTCAGCTGCCCCGACGCGGCGTGGCCCGGCGGGAGTGGGGGGCGAGCGGGGGGCGAGCGGGGCCTCGGCGCGGCGCGGCGGCGGGGCGGGCGGCGGAGCGCGGCTGCTCCAGCCCGGCCGCTTCCCCGCGCCCGCTGGGTCCTTCCGTCAGGCAACGAAATCCTCGCCGCTCGGCGGGTCTGGTTTAAAATTCAGCCGTGAGAAGGAGGTAGGTTTTTGCAGCGCTCCCTGCGAGCTGGCTGGCGGCGAGCAGAGGGCGAGGGGCTGCGGATTTGTAGCTGCAAATCGTTCCCGCAGGCTCTGCCCGCTCCGCAAAATGACACGGGCATCTACATCTTCCCAAGTGCTGTTCCCTTACCCTTTGGGGTAAAAGGCTCCGATTTTTGCGCTGAGAGAAAGCGCCAAACAGATCTGGCACCCGCCTGAATTATAAACCTGCCTTCCCGGTGGGAGATGCTGAAGGGGAACGCGGGTTGCGAGAAACCGACTGCCGAGTTCCTGAAAACTGCAATTGCGAACCAAGCCCGCCGCTTCCCACAGAGACGCCCCTGATAAGGTGAAACGTATCACCCCCATGACAACGATGCTGCCCGGGGAGCGGAGAGGGGGGAAGGCGGCTGCTGGGCTCAGCTGGGGCACAAGCCGAATTGTTTGAACGGCCAGACGGCCAGCGCGGGGATAGCGGGGGCTAGTGTCACCCGCCCCGTCCCGGAGGTCCGGCGGATGGCCGCCCTCCCTCCCTGTTGGGTGGCGGTGCTGGGACCGGCTCTGCCCCCGGTTTTCCCTGTCGTCCCCATCCCTCTCTCCCCGCCGCGGATCCTCCCCTCCCTGCCCGAGCGGCTCTGCGCCCGGGAGGACGGTGACACCTCGGCAAAAGGCCTTTTTTTGGGGGGAGGGGAAGCCGGGCCCTCCACTGCGGCCACCGCGGGGTGATGCGGGCGCTCCCCTCCCTCCGAGCGGCGCGGGGGCACGGGGCGGGCCGGAGCCCCTCCGGCAGCCGGCTGTGGGAAGGGGGGCTGGGGAGGGGGACACACACCAGAGTCACAGGTGACTTGTTCCAATTAGTAGCTGTCTAATTAAATTAGTGTCACGCGGCCCAGCCAATGGGCCGGCGGGGGTGGAGGGCGGCGATGAGACAGCCCGGCGCAAGCCCCTCCCCGGCGGCCCGAGGAGCCCGGCGCGCCGGTATAAATCGCCTCGGCGGAGCCCCGCCGCAGCGCTGCGCGGCCGAGGGTCGGGGTCCTCACCGGGCCGTGTGGGCGCTCCGCCGCACCGCCCACCGAGGATGCAGCTGGGCGAGCCGCTGCTGGCGGCGGCGGGGGCCCTGCCGGGCGCCCCCTTCTACCCGCTGGAGGGCGGCGGGCGCGGCGCCGGAGCGGGAGCCGGGGCGGGCGCTGGCGGCGGGTCCCGCGGGCCGCCCCGGCCGGGCTCGCCGCCGCGCCTCGACCTGGACAAGACGCCCAAGAAGTTCGGGGCGGCCCCCGCCGTGCTGGGCGAGGCGGAGGCGGGCGAGCCGCCCTTCGCCGCCCCCAAGCCAGACGGCCGCAAGGCCACCCCCTGCGGGGAGGAGGAGCTGCCCGCGGCCGCCGCCGCCCGCTACTCCATGGACAGCCTCAGCCCCGAGCGCTACTACCTGCAGTCCCCCGGGCCGCCGGGGGCCGAGCTGGGGGGGCCCTGCGCCCTCTTCCCCTACCCGCCGGCGGCGCAGCACGGCGCCGTCTACCAGCCGCCCGGCGGGCCGCGCTACCCCTACGGCTCGGTGCTGTCGCCGAGCGGCTTCGCGGGCGCCGTCTGCCCGCCCGGCGGCCGGACGCAGTTCGGCGGCGGCGGCGGGTACCAGTACGGGCAGGCGGCGGCCGGCGGACCCCTCTACGGCCCTTACCCGGCGGCGTCGGGCTCCTGCGGCGGGCTGGGGGCGCTGGCGGTGCCGGCCGCCGGCCCGGGGCTGCGGGCGCAGGTCTTCCTCTGCAACCGGCCCCTCTGGCTCAAGTTCCACCGGCACCAGACGGAGATGATCATCACCAAGCAGGGCCGGTAAGCCGGCGAGGGGTGGGCCGAAACGGAGGGAACGGGGGGGGGGGGGGGCGTCCGGGGCCGCTCCCCCGGGAAGGGGGAGGGGGCGCTCACGCGGGCGGGTACGCGCCCTCCCCATCGGTGGTGCCGCCGGCCCGGGGATCCTTTCCCCGAAAAGCGGCTCTCCAGTTTCCCCACACTAGGCGGCCGGGAGATGAGGCGGGGGTCGGTTGGGGCTCGCCGCCTGCCTTCTTGGTCTCCTCGGGGCCGGGACGGACGGGGCACCCCGCGGCCCGCTCCGGCTGCCGCCAGAGCGGGCGCCCCGTGCCCTGGCCCGCCTCGCATGCCGTGTGCTTCTCCTCCCCTCCCCAGGAGGATGTTTCCTTTCCTGAGCTTTAACATCACTGGCCTCAACCCCACGGCCCACTACAACGTCTTCGTGGAGGTGGTGTTGGCGGACCCCAATCACTGGCGTTTCCAGGGGGGCAAGTGGGTGACCTGCGGCAAAGCCGACAACAACATGCAAGGTAGGTGCGGGTTCTCCGCGGTCTCCCCGCTGCCTTCCCCCGTGGGTCGGCTTCCCAGAAAGGGTTCCCGCTTCACCCTCTCTGCAGCGGCTTCCCCACCCCCGGCATCCCGCTGCGGGCAGAGCTACGCTTTTGAAGGCGTTTTGCAACTTTATTTCCTTCCCACGCACGCCGCGTTGTATGTGGCTTTGCGGGAGAGGGGACATCGCGGGACCCGAGGTGCTTCCCGGGCGCTGCCGCCCGCCCTGCCCCGCGGCTGCCGGCGGTGGAACGAAGGGTCTGTGCCCGGCGGCCGCTTTACTGGCTTCTCTTCCCCAGGCAACAAGGTGTACGTTCACCCCGAGTCGCCCAACACCGGCGCTCACTGGATGAGGCAGGAGATTTCTTTCGGGAAGCTGAAGTTAACGAACAATAAAGGTGCTAACAACAACAACGCGCAGGTAAATGGGGGAAGGAGGGCAGGCTTGGGGGCGGGGGGGGGAGGCTCTTGGTGGCTCAGCCAGGGGAGCCCTGGGGTTTTGGGGCTTTCCAACATTTAATCGAGCCACTAGATCACTGTTCTTGTGACTTGTTCCCTTCTTGAACTGGATAATAGATCTTGTTTTCTTTTCTAATTGTCTTCGTAAGGAGAAGCAATGTCAGAAATAGATGTGCAGATTTCTTTGTTTGTAGCCAATATTATCTATCTCTGTAGTTGCTTAAGAAGTGGGAGTGTAGCTGATAGCTCTTGATTTCCTGTATTTACAGATTTTAGCATATTAGTAACCTAGTGAAACAGGGCTACAGGCTGTGAATCATCTCTTGTTAACAGTTAAAATTGCTCTGTTCCTGCATCAAAAGATTACCATTTACAAAAAGAAAACTTCAGGCTATAAAATAGATCTTTTAATGTTAGATGGAGTTTGTCCAAAGATCTTGTCTCTTCTATGGTTCCTTTTAGATGATAGTACTGCAATCTCTACACAAGTACCAGCCCCGGCTTCACATTGCAGAAGTGACTGAAGATGGTGTTGAAGATCTGAATGATTCCTCAAAGACTCAAACATTTATTTTCCCTGAAACGCAGTTCATAGCAGTTACAGCATACCAAAACACTGATGTAAGCATGGATGTATAAAATGAGAATTAAGAATAAAATTGTCTTGTGGGTTCAACATCTCATTTTACTATATTCTGCTTTCACTTTTAGATTACCCAGCTCAAAATTGACCATAATCCTTTTGCAAAAGGCTTCAGAGACAACTATGACTCGTAAGTACACTTCTGTTTTCTCTTGCAGCTGTCTGTGTCTAGGAGGCATGATTCTGGCCTCAAACGTGTGTGGAAGAGTTTGTTTTTAGAAGTTATTCCGTTATTCAGAAGTAGTAATACTTGTACTGGCAGCTTTGCTAGCTGATATGCTCCTTTCAAATACACTAAATGTCTGTCTAGAAACATTAAATGTCTGTTGGAATAGTTACTGTATTGTCTTGATGACCTGTCTTCCAGCAGGTTTCTGAATTTTGGTAGAAAACTTGTACTGGCAGAACCTAGCTGGCCTGCAGATTGTGGAGATACTTGATACACTACTGCCAGAGCAGGCAGCTTCAAATTGTCAGCAGAAGACTTTCCTAATGCTCACTTTCTACCATCAAATGGCCTTTGAAAAACTGGAGCTGTGTGTATATATATGTACACACAATATACTCCTTTAGGAAAAACAACTCCTAAATCAGATAAAAATGAACAGTCATCCAGTTAAACCTAGTTGTGATTTTAATTAAGAAATAACTTGGCTTCTTCCCATTTGTGTTTTTTGTGTTGTCTTACTATCATACTGGAATTGTAAAGAACAACACTCAGTATTTCTCTTTTATGTTGTAGCATGTACACAGCTTCAGAAAATGACAGATTAACTCCATCTCCCACGGATTCTCCTAGATCCCACCAGATCGTCCCTGGCGCCCGATACAGTGTGCAACCGTTCTTCCAAGAACAGTTTGTCAACAACCTGCCTCCAGCCAGGTTTTACAATGGTGAGAGAACCGTCCCTCAGACAAACGGCTTGCTCTCCCCGCAGCAGAATGAAGAGGTGGCCAGCCCTCCTCAGCGGTGGTTTGTTACGCCTGTACAGCAGCCCAGTGCCAACAAACTGGACATGAACTCCTATGAGACGGAGTATTCTCCTAGCACCTTGCTCCCTTACGGCATTAAATCCCTCCCCCTTCAGACATCCCATGCTCTGGGATACTACCCCGACCCGACACTTCCATCCATGGCAGGCTGGGGGAGCAGGGGCTCTTACCAGAGAAAAATGACAACAGGATTACCCTGGACCTCCAGAGCAAGTCCTCCAGGTTTCTCCGAAGACCATCTTTCCAAGGAGAAGGTGAAAGAAGAAATCGGCTCATCCTGGATAGAGACTCCACCCTCCATAAAGTCTCTAGATTCAAATGATTCTGGGGTCTACACGGGTGCTTGTAAGAGAAGACGGCTCTCCCCTAGCACTTCCAGCAATGAAAATTCCCCGACTATGAAATGCGAGGATGTTAATGCTGAGGACTATAGCAAAGACACTTCAAAAGGCATGGGCTACTACGCATTCTATACTAGTTCTTAAAGCATCCTTTTATTCCAATTGGCTAATTTTTTTCAGGGTGGCCTTGGTTTTTTTTGCATTACAATTGCCAAAAAGACTCTTGCCTTCCACCTTGAATTGTTGTGTGCAATTCTAAAGAAGGTGCCAAAGGTTTTTGACTGTTGCAGGTAATGAAGCAGGGAAAGAGCAAACTATGGTAGAATTCTTCCCCTCTTTTAGAAGGAACCACATGTGGAAGCTGTAAGCAGGAGCCTAGATATTTACAATGTGGCTTATTTATTGGAGACACTAAAGTGTACAGTTAGGCTTGGCTCAGAGGCCTGATCAAATCTATGCACTCCTGAGCAAGGAAATTAGCGGGGTAGGATCCCAAATTTAATTTTCTTCCCTGCCTGCCCCTCTGATAAAAGGGGGCTGGGTTGCAGGGAGCTGCACAAATACTATGTTCTGCTTCACACTGAGCTGGCTTCTTCAACCCTTGTCTGCAGCAGAGTTGGATATCACTCAGCTAAGGCTTTCTTTGGCAGAAGACAGCCAAAATAAGGCCTCCTTCCCAGGAATGATTTTTGACTTGAAGGTCTTGTTGCGAACAATGGGGTTACAATGACCAAATCTGACTTTTCTTAGTTTAGAATTTGCATTAAAAAAAACATGCCTCCATTCTGAAAGCCTAACCTTTATTGAGGTGGCCAAAAACAAAGTGTACAGTTGTGTTTTGTCTAGGTACACTGTAGAGTATTGTGGAATAATATATAAATAGTTGACCTATAGCTGTAAATCAGAAGGACCTCCGGTGGTGCTTTGAAGTTCAAAAGGCTTTTTTTTTTGGTTAATCAAACTTAGCATATGGAGCATTGCAAAGAACATAAGAGATTTCTATTTACATGTACGTAAAGTGACTTTTTCAGCTGCCCTGTACAAAACTGGAAGTGATGTAACTTACCCACTCTTCTTGCCTATAGTTTCAGCCATTTTAAACTGATCAGCCCTAGAGCACTGGCACACAAACTTCTCCCAACAAAACTTGGTTCTGTTTTCTTTTTCTATGTACATAGTAGTAATTTTTAATAAATGTGGTGGTGCCAGGGATAAGAGCGGGGGTGGCTCTCTGCCTTTTCTTTGCCTCCATCATGTGCCCTAGGTGGGGGGAGGAGGAGGGAGCCCCCTCCTTGAGGTGCTGCATGCCTAAGGAAGGGGGGCTGAGATGTCTCTAAATTGAACCATCTCTTGCAAGGTTTCTCCTTGCTGCTTTATCCCTTGTACTGTGCTCATCTGGACGCTTTTTACTTTTTTTTTGTTATATCTTCTCGTGGTTTGCCCCGGTTCTCCTGTGCATCCCCCCAAGCTCCGACCCCACTGCTTGGTCCAAAAATCCGACGGTGCCTCTTCTCCCGTGATACCTCTCTTCTGCAGGGCTGCGGGAGGCGAGGTGTGAGCGCAGCCCTCCTCCCGGGGAGTGACTTGTGAACTCGGCTCGGCTGCCCCGGCAGCAGCGGGGCTGCCCCGGCCGGCCCCTGCCCCCCCCCCCCGCTTCCCGGAACACGGTAGGAAATTCCCCTGCCCGCTTATCTGGGGAGAAAGCCCCTCCTGGCAGAGCAATTGAATCCCAGCTGCCGCGGCAGCAGGACCTTTCCTGAGGATATGCAGGCAGTAATGGGATTAAACTGTTAGCGATGCCCGGCTGCAAACAAAATAAACCAGGGGCTCAGGCCGGGGCCCGCCCCGGAGGAGGTAACGCGATCGGGGGGCACTGGCAGCGCCCCCCCCCCCTCCTCCGGAGCGGAGAGCGGCGGATTTCCGAGGAGATTTCGATCAGCTCTTCGCTTCTCGATGCGAGGCGAGGCTCTGCGCGTTGGCAAGAGAAGTAAATCGGTGTCCCAGCAGCTCTCCCCCTGCGCAAGGAGTCAGAGCCGATTTGGGACAGAAGGGGACTCGCGGTAATTTTTAAGTGACCGGGGACGGATTTTTTTTTTTTCTTTTTTCCCCTATTTTTTTTCCTCTAAGTGGGGGATACCCCCTCCCGGAAAAGCCCCCTGGAAAGGCAGGCTGTCCCCCGTTTCCAGCCGGCGGTGCGGTGGCATGCCGGCCGCACCTCGCTCGCCCTTCCCGGCCTGCGAACACCCGCGATAGAGCGCTCAGGAGCGCGATTCCGCTGTGGTGTGTTACTAAAAGCTGTATATTTTTGCACCGCACAGTTAAAAAGAACTTAATACTTGTGAAAAGTCCTCACACTGTTTGATAGAAACATAAGTGCCTGGCTGGCCCCAATTAACACCTTGTGATTATAACGCATTCCTAAAATGGGGTGTCAGACGCCAAATTGTGAATAAAGGTATCTAATTAATCTTCATAGGATGACACTGATAAACAACTCTATATTTAAATGAAGATCAAGGAACTGAATGCTTCTTATTTGTTTACATTAACAGAAGATAAAGTTAACTACCCTTGCACTTTGCTTCGTAATGTGATTTACTGAGACAAACAGCAGGCTCCCGGAGGAGAGCCCTGCCTCGCCTCGGCGGGCTTTTTATCACGGGTTTGGAGAGCGGGGGCGACCCCGAGGATGACTGCCCCTTCCTCCGCAGCCGCTGCGCTGATACCCGTGGGCAAGGCAGCTTTGCGGGCGGAAAATGCTGTAAGGAAACGTGCGCCCGTCGTCCCCGTCCCTGCGATTTCGGTAGCTCTCGCATGAAAACTGCGTGCGACTTTGACACGGGGATGGGAGGGTAGGTAGAGTCTAGAGAAAAAAATAAAGAAAAATAGTTATTTACATTGTGGCGGTGCTGCGCAGTGAGAGGTGAACGGTGAAGCTGCAAAACCTAGTTCTCAGTTGAGGAAAATCCGGACTGTTGGCTGAAGTCCGCCCGCTTCTGCTTCGCTCCGTGCGGGCAAAGCGCTGCCGGCCCTGCCCGCCCCGGGGGCTCCGCTCCTTCTCGCCCGGCCCGCGGGCCCCGTGAAACGGGGGTACACCGGTGTAACCATTTGAGGCCGTTCCCCGCGAATTAACGATTTCCTGGGATATTTCCCCGCTGAGCCGAGGGAGCGGTTCCTTGGTCTGCGTGCGTAACATTTATTTGTTTGTAACAGCGTGGACGCCCGGCGGGTCAATAGCTGCAGCGGAGACGGGCTCGTCCCAGGACGGGGGTGACCGCTCCTCAGCAAAGACTTTGTTTTCTGGGGGGTTTTTTTCGTTAAAGCAGACCCGACAGCTCATCACTTCTCCCGCCTGTGCTTTTTGCAGCGGCACGTCGGGAGCAAACGTCTGATTTTTTTTTTTTTTTCCTCAACGAAACTTCGTCCCTCGCTGCTCGCCCCAAACTGTATCGGCGGTACTTCACCCCCGGGCGGGAAAACGAAACGACCCCGAAACCCTTCTTCTTCCGACGGCGTCTCCCCGACCCCGTCGGGAGAAAGGGGTCCCTTTCCCGGGGCGGCGGTCTAGGCGTTCCGAGGAAGACGGAGCAGGTATTTTTCGGTGTGTTTTCTCTTCGAGTAATGTGATGGGGTTTTACTTTCGGTCTGAATTTCTGCTCCCACCTTCCTCAACGCCGCCTTTTCGCCAGCTGCTCGCTTGTTTCCACCTCCTCCTCTTTGCGGGGAGCGCGGCGTTAACGGAGGGGGGCTTTCCCCGGAGCGGTTATTTTTTGCCACTGCGGCCGCCTTCCCCTCAGGGCCGCCTCAGCGCGGCGGGGGACCGGCTCCGCCGCGCTGAGGCGGCCCTGAGGGGAGAGCGGCGGCGGCCGAGGCGGGAATAGGCCCCCGATGGCTCCTGCAGTACCGTTACGCTTCAGAAATGCCCTTTCCCACCGGGACTACCGGCTAGGGATGCCGGGGGAGCCGGCGATGATCGGCCGTGGGGCCCCTGCCCTGGGGAGAAAATGGCGCCCAGGGCGTTGAAGAGGGGATGGGGCCTGTCGGCACTTGTGTCGTGCCTGTCCACCCCTTGAAATTGGGTTTTGCCACCATCGGTGGTATTATGATGATGATGTCACTGTTTGCCCCACATTTTTTGGTACACGAAAGCCTAATGCCCCACTCCCTTGAGGTATCCATAGCCCACTCCTCCCCTTCCAAAATCTCCATAGCCCTGTTCATAATAATATGACTATGGCTAATATAAATATTAATCTAATCCTTACTGGAAGGATTTTAGTGCTTGCTGGATATCACAAATAGGTAATCCAGGGGAGAATGACATTAGGCTGAAAGTGCGGAGTGCAAAATATGATTTGAATAAAATGATAGGGTGGTATCTAATATTTCCTTTAGGGACTACTATACTCTGAGCTGTCACAACCGATTGTGTAAATAGACGAGACTGAGGAATGTGATCCTAATCATATTGATGAAACATTCATCTGAAAGACCGAGCACAACCAGAAGGGACTCACTAGGAATACAATTAAATCCTAATCTGGGGAGGAGGAATCCTCTGAAGGCTTTCCTCTAACCTGCCACCCTGTCCCCCCTTTTCATTTTGGAGTAAAAATGCAGAAGAGGAAGAGGAAATAAAGGAGAGATGGAGTGCTGGTGGTTTGTCTGCCCAAAGGACTGCATTAACACAGGGAGTGCTGGGCAGGAAGGAGGTAAATCTCCAGTCCTGACCCTGTGGATAATAATAAACAAAGGCCTAACTTTACTCACAGGGGTAACTACCTGCCTGCAGCGGGTTTCTGTCTGTGAGTGGTGTTAATCAGGTGCAGGAGGCCTGTGTGTCTGGAGGAAGAGTCCTTCTCTCACCTGGGCTTCGACCATCAGCTCAGTCCCAGGCTTGTGAGCAAAATGTAGTCTTCTGTCTGTTGTATGCCATTTAGTTTCCATCTGCAGCAGGGAACTGATTTCTTGCTGATAATATTTATTAGCAAAGGGGTTATTTTCCAGCCTCCCACCAGCTGGTTCCTGTCTGCCCCTCATCACCATGGTCTCAGACTGCCTTTCAATAGTGTAGTGCATTGGGTGAAATGGCATCAGGCAGTTTGTCCTCCCTGCAAGTGGTGATAATCCCCTCCGATCATGAAAGAAATAGGTTAGCAGCTGCTATAAGGGGACCAACCTATCTCGACCATTGTCCCCCAAGAGGTGGCCTGAGAAGATGGATGGGACAAGACTCCAGTTGTGGTTCCTGTAACAGTAGTAAAACCAGGCTGACTGCTTTTCATCACTTCTTGCTTTTGGGGAAGGTGTCAAACAGGTGCATTTTCCTAATGCATACCACCTTTTGGCTTATACCACTAAAATGAATTCAAGCTATGAATACCTGCATTTATATGATGATATTTAAAGCTTGAAAAGCAGCCTGTCTTCTTCATCCTGCCACTGTTTAAAGTCAGGCTTCCTTTGAGTGTTCAAGACCCAAATCTGATCTGATGTTTTTAGAGCTTTTTCAAAGTAGCCAGTCTTTTCTCAGCAAGCTCAGGCAGAGAGCAAGATGAGTTCCTTCTGCCTGGAGTGTTCTCCATGGAAAGAAAGGCCCCAAAGACAACGTTCAGTTCTCTTTTAGTGGGGCATGATGTCTGTAAATGAGGGAGGATGTGTGGAGTGGGACATCAGTTAACATCTGTAGCAGGAGCTCCGTGTAAGTCCATATTCTCTGCTGCTGAAGTATGAGCTCTGCAGATTTATGGTTTACAGAAGGACTCTTACGGTTGAAGTAGGCACTACTAAAGTGGTTGTAACGTAAAGTGGTATCATTTTAACAGGTCTGGGGATAAAACTTCATGTTAGGGTTCATCTGTGCTGTGATTGTGTATACTGAGGGCAAAGGAGTCAGTTTTGTTATGACTGTTCCTTGGTTTTCTTACAGCAGGGTTAGGTTTTTGTAGTGTAGATAGGGCACTAATTGTTAAACTTAATGCAACAGTTATAATCCCATTTGTCCATAAAGCAATACGGTCTCTGTAATTGATTGGCATGGTTGCAAATTTCTTTGAGGAAGAAAACAATCCATCTTTATTTTTAACATAAACTCTTTCCTATAGGAAAATTCTAGACTAGACTAATCCTAGACTGTTCGTATATGAATAGCAAGTGTACTTAGCTATCTGTTTTTAGGGTCTTCTGTCTTCCTGTTCAATAAATTGGTAGCAGTGCTCTGGCTGTTCTTCTGGGGAGAGGAATTCTTTGGAAACTAATTGGTTTGTAATGTGTTGGTGCTTGCTTGTTCTTAGTGACAGGTTCTCAATAGCAGAAACGTTACTTCTTTCTTCTCCTTACTTCCTATGCTGAGTAACAATATAAGAACATGATATTCCTGCCCTAATGAAGGTCTGTTTTAGGCAAGGAGAGCTCTTAAACTGATGCTTCAGAGGTCATGTCAATGCAAAGAAGAATTTTCAGGAGCTATTCATAATAGCAGGTAAATTTTACCCTATCTCTTACTCCAGATAGGACAGACAAAGCCTCACCTGTGTAGCCTAGTCTCCACTGATATATCAAGTACCTTATTTTCCTGTATCTTTGTGTTTTATGTCTCAAGATTATTGTTAACCCAGCTCTTCTGTTACTTCTTTCAGTGAAGGCAGGATTCTGCTTTGCTGCCTTTACATTGCAACTCCTTTGCAGGATCATTTGAGAGGAAAGATTAGGAGAATTTCTTTTTTTGGGTGGAAATGTCTTTGATCCAGAAGAAAAATTATGGCAAAATCTGTGACATTTGAATGGTTTTGATTTTACTCACAGGAAGAGTACTGTACCTAAAGTTTGTGACAGCAATGATCTGAATAGCAGATAAATCTGCATTGTAAAGCTCCATCTCAAATGTGCAATATATTTCTCTACTTGATCTGCTTAAATTATATGTACATAATAAACCTCTGGAAATGTCTGCTGTCAGGATGGGCCAGTGAGTAAGGGTAGTGGATTTGAAGTGAAGAATTGGGTTATTTTTCAGTCAGATCAGTTCTCTAATTCAGTTCACTGTGCAGCAGCAGAAATGCTTCTGCTGTCACTGAGCAGAAAGAAGAAACAGAGCAGAATGTAAGAATGAAAAACTTACATATTCCTGCCAGGGATGCTGGTGACTGCTTTCATCAGTTTAAGCAGTACTACTCGTGATTTTATTATTATTATTATTTTTTTTTCCCCACAATAACAGCACATGACAGCTAATGCCTGGATGGTGAAGTCAGTACCCGAAGTTGTGGCCAGTTTAGGTACCAGTCTTCAAAAGCATTTAAGGAGCTTGGTATAAATGCCCTGTCTGGAAAATGGTGAGTGGACTTTCTGATCGGATAGAGATGCCACAGCAGTACAATCAGAACATTTAGGTAGCTGTGGGAGTACGGTGAAGCATAGGTTTACAGCACTTCTCGTACCCCACAAGAGCTGTCCATGGGCACGCGCTTGCTCCATAGTTTACTTTGTAGTCCCCTGCCTATGGTTAGGTCTAGCGCTTCCCTGATTTCAACCATGGGAAGAGAAAGCCATTCCCATAGGTATTAGAAAACACAAGCTCCCTGTTTTTGCTGTGCTGCAAAAGGCTTAATCATTACGTAGTATAATGGAACATGTGTAATAGCCCGAATGCAGTTTCAGCTCACAAAAATTGTGATTATGATGTGGGTTCAGTTCTTGTTTCTGACATTTGCCATTGAGTGAGAATCCTTAGGGAGATGCAATTCCCCAGGAAATGGCCTGAAATATCAGGAGTTCCAGGGCAGTGTCTTTGATCAGCAGCTGCAGGAGGGATGCTCTGTGGCAGGCTACTTTCTGTTTCATGTTTGGAGTGATTATGTAGAGGAACAAGGAGTGTGTTTGGCTCTAGTACACTACAGTACACAAGAAATGAAGAAACAAACAAAAAGCATTGAGGTATTTTACCAGAGAGTTAAAAAAACAAACCCCACAACCATTGATGGGATTGCTCTGAACTGTGGGGTGACAACTGATTTCTGCTAGACTGGACTGTGGGTGGTTTTGGTAAGTGGCTAAGGTAGTTGCCATGCTTCCCCCTGCTCTGAGTTGTACTAAGTGTTTGTAGGGGAGCATGGAGAATACAAGATGAGAGGCAATGCCCTTCTGGTGTTTTCTCAACCTACCCAGGGACTGGAGATTAAAAAAAAAAGAAAACACGGATCTCTTTTCTTGTTGGTGGGGTATTCTCCAAACCAGGAGTTGCAGGGAGAGCCAAAGCAGCAGCAAACAAGGCAAATTGTGTTCCTCCACCCTATTCACTTCAATCAGATTTGATCTGCATCATTGTCCACACTGGTATTAATATTGTTATGCTGAGAAGTGCTAATGGCCGCCCATAATGTTTAAAGGTCACTGAAGTATAGAGTGAAAATATTCTATAGAAAGACTTAAAGATTGGCCATAACCACACCTAAAAAACATCCTGATGGGGACTAAGTGGATTAACTCTCTCTTTTGTCTAACGCCTGAAGCTTTCAGTGTCCTCTATTATAACAGCTACAGAGGTTAATAGCTAGGCCAAAGCATCTCAAGTCTTGAGGTATATCTTTATTGAAGAGGAAGGGTGAAGCTATGGAAGAGGGTTTGAGCTGTTTTAAGGTTCCACTTAAACCATTGCTGAGAAAAGAGAAAGGTAATTATCCCTCCTCAGTCTTTCCTTTTTATGCTTGGCTTGTGGGTTCACTTCTTACCTTGTACCAACTGTGGGGCTCATCAAACCACTCTGTGAGTTGATTCTTTTTACAGACTTGGCAGAAAATGCATCCAGGAGAAAAGGACAATTGCATTCTGCTGGGTTCGTGAGTTGAATCGGCTCAACTAAGACCCAGCAAGAGTCAGAAACAGTGCAAAGGAGAGGGCAGGATTACATGGCCAGGACTGGTGGAGAAAGGAGTTGTGAGCAACCTCCCAGGGACTGTAGGAAGAGAGAGGTCAGGATTTGGCTTTGGTGTAAGCTTATGTTGACTTAATTTGGTAAACTGTGAAATTGCAGCTTTATCATTCAAAGAGACAAAACTCTCCTTCAGGTTAAATGGTGTTTCCCCAGGCTGTTGGGATGAATGCTTCATTACTGCCTTTCTGTTCCTTCTGAGTGTCCAGAAAGGCCAAGGTCCCTGGGAAAGAATTGCAAAGTCACTCACTGTGTCACAGCTTTAAGAAATGTGGGGTAGTCAGGTAGGAAGAGGTGACTGAGAACATGGTAATGCAGATATCACTTGGGGTGTGTGACCTTTCTTGTGCAGGCTGGTGACCTTGCCATATAGTCATGATCATGCAAATTTAGCTCTGCAGTGAATGACATGCCTCTCAGGATAGGTTTCCTGGGGCTAATTTGGGAACAAGGAGATATGCGTTAACACTTTTTGGCTCAGGGTCTGGAAGACTGTTTCTTCAGGTAAAGTAAGCTTGCTCAAGGAATCCATGAGAATGGGTTGTATTTGTGTCATTTGCTCAGGGAAGTGGGGATTTGGGTATATTTCGTTGATAGTAAACTACGTTAAGAAAAGACCGGCTTTGATGCCTCTGCTTCTTCTCCAAATAAGAACCAAACATTTAGGGTCAAATATAAAAATCTATTCCCACCTGTTAAGGGGGCAAAATCAGCAACGTCAGACAAAAACCTGATGTTGCCAATGCTACCGAACATAATACATACTGCTGTGAGACTTCCCTGTGTAGACCTGAGGCCTCCTAGAGTAAGTACCAAACTTGCTAGCATTTGCAAGATTGGATTGTAAGCAGTCAATACCCCATGGCAGGGAAGGCACTGTATAAGCCGAAAATAAAAAAATAAAAAGGTAAAACTCAAATACATGGACAGGCTAACAGTGCTACTTGGAAGAACCCAAGTTGTGAGCTTAATTCTGCAACACTAGATTTCAAAGGCAATTTTGCAAAAGTGAAAACCACTGAATTTGGTTTATGATATTAACAGATTGTTATTTAAATTCCGTTTTGCTAACCCTCTAACTACCTTTGTTGGTAGGGAAGAATTGCTTCTGATGCAGATATTTTTACTATTTTAGGGAGATCTTCCCTATTTCTTCCTCTTATTATCATTTCTGTTTTCTGAAACTTATATAGCTATAGCTAGGACAAATGTAAATAGAAAATTAATTGACTGGTAAAATATAACTTGTCTGTGAGAAAACGTCTCTTATTGGTGGGAAGAAGCTACAGTTGGAGAAAGCTACAATCCAGTATGTGAGTAGCAGGTTGTGCTATGAAGAGTAATTTGAGAAACTAGAAGGTCATTAGTAAGGACTGGCTGATTGAGATTTGTGCTGGAAACAGTGTTGATAACACAGGGATGTTTTAGTTACTGCTGAGTAGTGCTTACACAGAGTCAAGGCCTTTTCTGCTTCTCACCCCACCCCACCAGCGAGTAGGCTGGGGGTGCACAAGAAGCTGGGAGGGGACACGGCTGGGACAGCTGACCCCAACTGACCAAAGGGATATCCCATACCATATGGCGTCATGCTCAGCATATAAAGCTGGGGGAAGAAGAAGGAAGGGGGGGACGTTCAGAGTGATGGCATTTGTCTTCCCAAGTAACTGTTACATGTGATGGAGCCCTGCTTTCCTGGAGATGGCTGAACACCTGCCTGCTGATGGGAAGTAGTGAATGAATTCCTTGTTTTGCTTTGCTTGCATGCGCGGCTTTTGCTTTACCTATTAAACTGTTCTTATCTCAACCCACGAGTTTTCTCACTTTTTCCCTTCCGATTCTCTCCCCCATTGCACCGGGGAGGAGTGAGCGAGCAGCTGTGTGGTGCTTAGTTGTTGGCTGGGGTTAAACTCCAGCTTATTAATAAGCAAAATGCGCCTTCAATTTGTATTTTGCTCCTGCATGGAAAACTTGCAGAATGCTGTAAGGTTTATAAATTATTACGGCCTCACAATCAGTGTATTATGTTATAGTATCAGGAAACTAATACCAAGAAAACCTTTTATTGAACCAATACTTTAAATTGCTGAAAAAAATCAAAGTAAAAATAAATGGTGCCAGTCTGTCTGGTAAATAAGTGTATTGTATTACCCATACTGAAAATCCCATTGAAGTTTCTACAGAAATGCAGTAGCCTCCTGCTACAGTTGCTCCAAAATCATGGGTAATACAATTAATAAGGCAGGAGTTCCACTTTCTTTTAAACTGAAACATTCTGGTGTCATGTCTGAGCAGAATAACCTTGCTTATGGGATTAAATGGGCTGAATTCCAAGCGGAAAGTTTTCACTCTGTATTTTTTCCAAGAGGGCCTGAAAAGTTTCAGATCAAGTGACTTTGAATGTTTTGTACCACTGTAGATTTCTGTGGCAGAGTCTGATTTTATGACCTCAGCCTACAACTGTAAGAGCATATATAGCTTGCTGCCTTATGACAATACTCATGAGCACATAGTATCTTGGGTTCACTGCTATTTATTAAGAGCAGTGTTACATGGGATAGCAAAACGTTCACTGGAGTGGATCAGTAGGAGCTGGCTCAGTGGTTCCTGTGTCTGCTTTCCACTGTGCTTTCTATGTAATATTCTGACACTTTTGAATGTTTCCATTCCAAATGAGCAATGCTCTGTTCATTTCTTGTACAATCCTGAAAGTCTGTTGCATTTTTCTGTGGATTAGACAAAATCATTGAGCTGCTGAACTCTGAAGGTGGTTCAGGCTTTTCTCAGAGGTGGTTCTGAGTAGGTCAGGTACCTTCCCTGCCTGAGCTCCTGGTGAAAATGTTTGACTTAAATGCCTAAGGCAGGGTCTGGGTCTGCAGAGGGCATTGGGTACAGGGTGTTGAAAAAAAGAACTGACTGCAGCAAAAATCAAGTGGTCAGCACTTCCCAGGGACAGGCCCTTGAGCTGTAGCATTTAAATGCCAAATCAGAGCTTTTTTTCTTGTTGTTTCCACAAAATGAGGTCCAATCCTGCAGCATGAAGCCCAGCACAGAGGCACATCAGGAGGAAGTGTGAAGGAGTTGCATATGGATTCTCTTTGCTAATGCAGGGTCTTGGTGCCTGTTACATACCATTTGTGTATGTCTGCTCTGAACTTGACTTCCTTTTCAGCGCTTGAGCTGAAAGCTTCCAGATCCATCAGGACCCACTTCATCTGTACATAGCGTTTCTCACTGCTGAAGGTGTTCTAGCTTGCTTCATGTTAAATTCTACTCCGTAACATGTTGATAAGAATCTCCAAATTGTGTAGCTGTAGCTGTTCCTAACTTGTAAGAATTACCATGTCACTTAACACAGGACATCCCTATGAGGAAGCTCTCCCCAGTGTGGAGGAACATTTCAGGTTACAGCCTTGAGGGATATGCCTGACTTTTGTAAGCATGCAGCCTCACTTTCCAGCTTCAATGCAGCAACTCCAACAGGGTTTACAGACCTGTTTTCTGGGCTTGCGACTCTAGCACTTCTGATTGCAAATGTAACACTTAAAACATACCCCATTTGATGTAGTAGTGGTTATGGACCATCTGGCATGCTCCTAAACGTGCAAAGGGTGTATATACATGAAGCATAATGACATAGCGTGCAGTCTTTCAGATGCAATCTGGAAAAGGCAAATAAAGGAGTGTGCGTAGGAGGAAGATACAGGTACTCTGGAGGTACAAGTAGGAAAACTTTTCCTGTAGAAGTAGGGTACTGGTTGGAATTGGAGACTTTTCAAAGCCAGGGTGCCTTCTGGCTAGGTAAGAGGCACTGTCACAAAGGACCAGATGTGGCAGTCTGCACACAGAGTAGCACTTACCAGTATAAGGAGTCTCAGTGAATGCTATTTATTCATGCATCCCTATTGAAGTTAATATGAGTAGAATATGTTGAATTTGGCCCTAGGTTAGTAACATAAAATTGTAGCTCTTTAAAATGGATCTGAACAGAGAGGTATGGCTCTGTGAGTTTGTTGGTTTCAGGGGATTTGGGATTTTTGTTTTGGCAAGGTTTTTCTGGGTGTGGGGGATGTTTGGGGGAAGAACAACATGATTATTTTTCTTACGAATCTAATAAGAAAAGAATTAGCCTAGAAGAGGGGAAAAAGAATCTGCTCCCTTCGATGTTATCTAAGATGCTGCCTTATTCCTCTAAGAAATAGAGCTTTCATGTGTTATATTACATAGTAGCCCCCCAAAAAGATGCATATCTTTTGCCTGGGGTGAGCAACTCCTGAGATTTCTGAAGTCAGGCGAGTACATTAACACCTTAGATTTAGGTAGCACACGGCTACAAGCAAATGTCTTTGGATGATAGAAGCAAATCAGACACTGCTTTTTTATGTCACAAGGGATTATTCTATTTTAGTGCTATGCCCTTTGGCTTTACAAATGCACCTGTAGTGCTCCTGTGGTTAGTGCAAAGAATCTTGGTAGAATTAATTTACTATAGTTGTTTTGTCTTTGTGAATAGCCAATGTTAGAACTGGCTATACACAAACAGCTTTTCAAACCTTACGTGTATTGTTTGCAGCAGTTCATAGATGGGGAAGGCTTCTGTTCTTTAATGCTAGCACTGAGTTCAGCAATGTACTTTTCCATTCACAAGAGGTGATTTTTGTGGAAGCAGGAGGAATTTATGGCTGTGTCTGGGCATAAAGAAGATGGGAGATAAATTGCAGGAAATCTAAAGGTGGATCACCAGATACGGATTTCAGCTGTGCCTTTGCGAATCTGAAAAATTCTCATCTGATTTCATGTAATCTGCTGTGGTTTTTTTAATTGGAATAAATGTCTCCGAGAGCTCATGGTGTTTACGTGGCACTGTCAGCATACAGTAGCAAGCTATTAACCATTATCTGGCATTTTGGGAACAGAGATACTGGTCTATCAAATACTGTAGCAAATAATTGTCACTTTGAATCTTTTGAAGAGATGGGGGGGAGCGAAATGTTTGTAATATCGAGGAGGTTTTAATTTTACCAATATCCCCTACAGAGAGGATTTTTAAAAAGACTTTTTTTCCCCAATTTTGATAGTTTTGTGTTTGGTTTTTTGTTTGTTTTTTTTTTTACATGGCATAAAGATAGTAGCATGTGTCCTGATACTAGATGAAGTGTGCTGGAACACTCGCCATGCTTGTTGTAGTCCAAATCTGCTTCACAATAACAGAAGACAAAAATGTAAAAATGAAGAAAAAATAACAGGAAAGAGAGAGGCTGTGACAAATAATAAGACTAGGTGGCTTTATAATATTGCTAATATAGAAAAGCAAGTTCAGCATATGAATTTATTAGATGTTCTCAGTCCTGACAAATTTTAATCTATATCAGCTGCTGAAGTCATAGGTTTTTAGCTGCCTTTTTAATCAGAGTCTTCTAGGAGAAGACTGCATAAAACAGCCTTGTTGGTTTTATTTGTGTTTTTTTTTTTCAGTAGTGTAGGGGTTGGAAAAAGTGGGACAGAGAAAGAAAAGGAGTTACAAGAAAGGTGTTAAGAGCAGGAAAATACGTGGAAGTTTTGTGCTTCAGATGTGTTAGCATTTAGATGAAGGTAGTGGGGAGGTAGGCTGAAGGCCTCGCCTGGTTTGTCAGGTCATCTCTCAGGATCAGTAACGATATGGGTTCCTGTGTGTCAAGGTGGATCATAGGAACATAGTGGTTATATGGCATTAGGCCAAAAGTCTATCTTGTCCAGTATGTTGTCTCTAGAGCACTAATAGCAGAGTATAAGAATAAGATATATTACAGATTGATAGTTCTCCTGAGAGCTTCCAGCAATCAGCTTTAAGGATTTCCTGAGCTAATTCTGGACTGTCATGCTTAACACTTCCTTGATGTGGTTTAATCCTTTAAGCGAACCTCACTCCCCATAGGAACCCCTTAAATTCTGCAGTCCGATGTTGCAATGGTTTGGTTGCAGACTTCCCCACTGGAAATCTCAGCCAATGTTGTTGAGATTTATTCTTTTCAAACCACTTCTATTAATCCTCAGTGCCAAATGAAAAGCACTCCAAAAGTGCAAGTGGGGTTTGCTTATTCTCTTATTATTTGGTTTACCAGGAATGGCCTCCTCTGTGGCTGATTTTAAATATGATTTTAATCTTCTAATTTTTCCCATCCTAAACTTTTTTGCTAAATAGCCTTCATGTCCACCCAGTGCTTGAGTCGAATCAGAACATAAATATAGTTGTATCTAACAGACTTCTCTTACTTTGTTTGTAGAGCTGCAAACCTCAGGTACTTAGGGGTAGTGAGTTAGGACATAAGTGTTTCACCTTTTTGCTATTTGTTATTCATTATTATAAATGTAATTGAAAATATTAAGCAGGGAGCCTAAAGGTAGGTAACTGTGACAGGTATCTTGTGTTAGTGGTAGCCTGATATTTTGGGGTATATTGTGCTTACTACTTGTATCTGAATTAGTGGGCATTTTGAATGCTCTGATCCTTAAGACAGGCCATTTATTTGGAAGCATAAACACACTTGAAGATTTACAAGTGGACAGACACGTTAGTAAGTTTTTAATACCCTTCATCTCAAACTGCCATGGGCTCTCTTCCAGTTGTCCTGTGAGTATCTAGGAGGTTTCTGTTTGCCAGTATAATCTAAGTATTCACATTATTACAAGCACAGAAGGTTTTTCCTTTCAACACCATGAACTGGGATTTAACTTTTTTTTTTTTTTAAAAAAAGCTTATCATACTTTCCCTGACTTCAACTCCCTGGGCATTCAGGTAAACCATAACTGTCAAATTTTATTCAAGTTTGGAACTGGGATAAACTCTGCAAGGTCTGTTTTACCCCAGAGCAATCTGTCTGTGCAAAGTGTACCAGTGCAACACGTCAGCACATGCTGCTGTGTTTGCTACCAGCCTGGATGAGAAGACAAGGGCTCTTAACTCCGGGGAGGAGTTGTTTAAAGCCTGTTTCTGCAGATGAACAGCTTGCTGGGCTGAGCCACTCTGCCCCGATGTGTGTGGCTACAGTGCCCTCTTGTGCGAGTGAGCACTGGTAAACAGCGGCTGATTCAAAAGGTCTCTCCAAAACACCTGGATGCCAGAGAAGGAAGGAAACTGAAGACAAAATCCCCTTCCTGCTGTGGCCTTTTGCAGCTGTGTTTTAGTCACCAGCAATTTGGTTCTGTGATATGATGCAAATATAAGGACAGCCTTTGGGCTTTTACAGCTTAAAATGTGCTTTGTATTCTGCTAGTATTTTGGCATTAGCTGGAAAATGAACACTTACTATTTCTGTTGTGGTGATGCCCACAGGACCTGTTATGGAGAGGAGCTCCTGCTTGTGCTAGGTGCTGTCTCCATACTCAGAGGTAGGGCCCTTGCTGTGCTGTGGAGCTTTAATTGCATAGGAAAAATAAGTAACCAAACCTCGTTATTCTTTTGCAGGAATAAAGACAGAAGTTTCCTCGTCCCCCCACCCCAAACTTGTCAGCTGCACTTCATCTGCCTCTGAAATTAGAGAGATTGAATTAATATGTGTTGATTGGAAAAAAGAAGAAAACTTCAAGGGAAGAAAGGGCACAGTGATCAGAACTAAGTGAGCAGGACAGACCCAGGAGGGTTTTGACACATTATCATTTGAAAATGGCAAAGCAAAAATCTGCTGTGACCACAGTATTTCAAGATTACTGTAAGCCAAGAAAAATACCTGCCTATGCAAATAAGTTTAACCATGACATAGAAAATTCAGGGGATGTGTCCCACTCATTTGATCAAATGCTTTTTGATCATTCTAAAATTATAGCTACCCTTTTGAGGATATAATTCATGACGAAACTGTAGGGAGTGTAAGTGACATCTGAGCAAGAAAATTGTCATTGTATTACCAAGACTTAAAGTGTGTCAGCAAGATAGCCAACATTAAAAAAAGAAAAATCCAAACCTAGTTCCTCAATACAGGCTATTGAACTGTATAAACCTAGAAAAAGGACTTGGCACAGGTTTTTCCAAGTGTTAGGTACTTTGACTTCAGTTGAAGTCCACGGGTAGAGGAAACATGCAGTATCTCTGCAGTCAATGAAAAAGTAGACTGTTTCGTGGTTTGTTTTTTTTTTTTCCTACTGTGCTTTTCTCTGATTAGCATGTAGATTCAGAAACCCATTTTTGTCTCATTTTAAACATTCTATTCTAAACATTTGCTCTTGATGTAATAAACTGTGAGAATTCACCCTAACTTTATTTGATTGACAGTCCGCAGAGGAGGGGCTGGAGAGAGAGATACAAAAATGAGGGGACAGCTGGTAAGGTGCAATGCAAACTGAAGTGAACTGCACAAAAGGAGCAGAGAAACAGCAGAGGAGGGAAAGGATGGTATCCTTACTATCAAATAGCTGCAATGTGCCAGAGGACCTATGTGAAAGTAACTGGGAGAAGAATTTAGCTATTAAAATGCTGTCATCCTGCGCCTGTCTTCCAGTCGTATTGGTGTGTCCCATCGTATTCTCCAGTCTGTCCTTACTGCTTCTTATTGGTCCTTACTGGGCACTAGGCTTGCACCTGTAAATATCACCAGCCCTTAAGCTAGAGCAATGCGAGATTCAGCTGGAGTTGTGGAAACACCACGTCTTCTTGCTTACTGAAGTAGACAATTCTCATAGGTTAGGGCCCTGTGGCAGAAAGGAAGTGAGTGCGCCATAAAACTAGTTCACTCACTGCTTTACTTTGTTTTACTAAAGATAGGCTTTGTTTACTAGCCAAATGCAATACATTAACCCAGTTAATAATTACCTTAAATATCACAAATTTGCCTTAAGTTAGTCTTTTTTTAATCCAAGGATCCTATTAATTAAATGCCAGTGCTACTCAGCAACATGAAGATGTAAAAATGTGTTCATTACATTCTGTACTTACTGGATTGTATTTCTTCCACCTTAAGTACACCAATTATATAAACACAAGATGTTGAGTAAAGCCACTGCCTGCTGAGGGTTGTCCTGAAGACCAGGCTTATTTATTTATGCAGTACAAAGGTGTAAGAGTTGACTTGAGCTCTGATTCTCCTGGGATAGTGCTTAGGCTGCAACACCTTCCTACAGAGTGCGTCACCAGGAGGTTCAACGCTGCAATAAATACATATTTTTTTTGCACATGGATGAGGTGCTTCCACATATTTCCAGCTGCAGTGCTTTCTTATCCAAGCATGTGGTTATAAACTTGCTTATAAGGATTTTTCAGAGGTTTCATAATTTCTGAAGTATTTGCTACTTGGCAGGTGAACTTCCGTATGTCTGAAGTTTTCAGATTTCAAATACAGGATCATCAGTGCCTACATGGCCACATTAATTCTTGGCTGCTGTTGAAATCAGAGCACAGTTGAGTGCAGCAGCTGGAAGCCTTTGCTTTTCACAAAAGCAAAGTGATCAGCTAGGTTGTCCATTTTGCTCTTCATGATAGACAGTGGCTCCAGTTGGAATAAGAAGGAGCTTAGCAGGATCCAGGAGCTCCTGTCCAATGCAGGAGAAAAACACAGACAATCTGTTGGTCCCAGCAAGGTAATGGCTCCATACTTTTACCTAGCTGCCAGGGATGCCATGGACTAAGCTGTTGCTCTGATCACCTTGCAGCTCTGTGAGAATGCAGCTCACAGAGCAGTCAGCTCCAGAGCAGCCCAGCCCTAGCAGGGAGTGAGTGGACACCTTTGCCTATGAAGAAGGCTCATGCCAGCTGATATAAAAGCATAGCTGAATAATGGCACAGCTGCAGGTACTGCTCAGAGAGGAGAGCTATCAGTCCCCAGAAAGTTGCAGAGTCATATACGCACCCTGTAAAACTATGAAGGTGACTAAAAGCATGTTTGATTGCCTTAGATCCATTGATGCTTCAAGTCCCACCTACCCCATCGGAATACCATGTTGGGGGATCACATTTATGGGAAAGTTGTCTCCAAACATGGTTGAACACAGTTTTGCAGGTTCTGGGACACGTGCAGTGATACCATTACACTTTGTGGCTGCAATTTTTCACCTAACCCTGTGTTTGTGCAGGAGCACCTGGGTACAACTATTTCATGGGCTTTTTCATGGCATAAAGCCCATGAAAAAGCAGAGGCTATAATGTAAGTGGGCCTGGACTTCATCTCTTGGCACAAATGTTTTTCAAGCTCATGCCGTTAATAGCTTCTCTTAGCAACATGCCCAGGTTGGACAAGCTGTGATACCCAGGGGTAATAAACCAGAGGATTTAAGAATGAGCCACAAGTTAGCTCTAAGCTGAGAGTGGGTGGCTGCTGGAAGAAGTAGGGCTTTTCTTTTGCAATAAGCGAATGGTACCTACAAACCATATATTTACAAAATGCTCAACATCTGCAGCTTTGCTTGATTTCAGTAGGTCAGGGAGCAAACACTGGTCATTCTCATTTATTTGGACTAGGTGGTCCTTTATTTGCAAGGAGACTGAGTTTTAACAAGGTTATTCTATTTAGATGAAAAATGATGGTTTCACAGCAGACTTAAGGGCCTTAAGGGCCTATTTAATATGCATTGATCTTTGTGTATTTGAATACAGGATACATGCTGGAGCTGTTCAAACAGGTTTTTGCTTTTTCTAAGGCAAAAAATAATTGAGAATAGGCAGAAGTGGGACAAGACAGCAATGGTAGATGTTTTTCACAGTGTATGGAGGGTGAAAATATTAGAGGAAGATGAATATTCCCAGAAGTGTGGTGTACATGTGCAGCTATTGGGGAATTTCATGAGGAAAGGAAGACACAGATATTTTTATCAGGTCAGTGCTTCCTGCAGACTCTTGACTGTACCAGCATTTGCCTTCTTGCATAGACTTGGGTCTATGCAGGATCAGTAACATTCTGTTGGTAGATGAGGTATTTGGACATCGTTCTGTAGCTCTGAATAAAATGGATTATTCGCAGTTTGAAAAATTAGTTCATTGTCATTCACAGAAAGAGATCATATAATATAAAGAAGCGCTGCTTGTGTACAAAAAATATCAAAGGTATCACTTTCAAATTATATTGGGATTCTCTTTTGTATTTACCATTTTCTTGTACTTCCAGCAGAGGGCAGGTTTGTGTCACAAAACCTATTTGCTCAATTTGTGAGACTCCAATGTAAAGTTCACCAGTCATGTTCAATCCTAGTTAGAAAAAAAAGTCTTATTCTGTGGTAATTTTCCTTGAAAGTTACATCAGTTTGGTGGGGTTTTTCTTTTAGAACAAAATAAAAAAACTAGATGGAATCCTATAGGTAACCTTGAAGCTTCCTAAAAATCTAGCCCCCAAACACATTCCTCTTGTTTTCTCAAATTGTTGTGAAATTGCCATTGGTTCATTTCTCCCAGTGCATTTCTTCCCTATTTCTATCATACTGGAATATCTAAGATATTTTCAGCATCGGCTTCATGTGAAGATAACCAAGTGATGCACTTACTGTTGCAGAGACATGAAAAGGTGGTGTTCTGTTAAAGTTAGGTAGCATAAAATACTGTTGTACTAGCAACACACAAATATGATGAAGGCCTGGAGGCTAAAAATGGTAAAAATTTTATAATCCTGGCATGCAAAACACTGAGGAAAAAATCAGGTGGTTACATCATGGTAACAAGCCCCAGCAGGGTTAACCACATACCCATGTTTGTGTAATTCTTCTCATGCCATTTTGGTTTCAAAGTGACATGTTGTGGCAGTGCCAGAATGGGACATTCTGAAGTAAAGGAGGCGAATGCTTTTCTAATTCATGTGTCATCCCCAGGAATCCTGTTCTTTCTGCTGCAACTACTTCACCTCGTGTTGCTTATGTGTGAATCAACAGGACAGTTTGAACTCATCAGTGGTTGCACCAGCTTTTACTTCTGATTCCTTAGTGTCTCAATGATGCTTAATTTGTCTTCCATGTGGTTTTGAGCCTTAGATTGTACTTTTTTTTTCAGTTGTCTCTTTGCATCCTGTGCCCCCCAATGACACTATGATGAAAATACACATATTTTGCAGGCATTTATACCCATTAGCCAGTGTTGCTGTTCACTTTACTATCTACTGTACAAAGGCACGCTAACGCTCTTAAAAAAAAATTTTCATTGCTTTCATGCACTGTGTTTTAGATTTGTGTAATTTTGAAAAGTACGGACTAATACAATAGTGCTGTACTCATCATTATAACCTAATGTTTTGACAATCACTGTGAAATATCACAAGTATAGTCTACTGCCAACAAACTGTGCACCACTGTGTTAGGAGCTTTTATTTGACAATGTTACCCAGGATAGTGCCTCTTCCTCACCTTCAAGCTGGTTTTGTAGTTTCACATTGTCTGTTCTTAAGGGGATGGCAGTGTTTTCCTTTGCATTTTGAAATCAGCTCTCACTCCCCCCAGTCTAAACATTACTATTAAGTTTACTGTCTGGATGATTCAGTAGTATCTAAAGAGAGAGTGAACTTCATCAAGTCAGGAAGCATAGCCTTCAGTTAACTGGTGAAATGTTAACGAGGACTCTTAACAGCCTCCAGCATATAACTGGCGTGGCCAATACTGAACCCAGGTCTCCAGAGGTGGAAGACTAGAAAAACTGGCCCTGGGGGCAGATACCTTTTCTAACTCCCATCACATTTCTAATAGTTACTAGGGCAGAATAATGTTTCATGACCTTTGGGTTGTCCCATTACCACAACATAATCTAGCTGTGCAAGCTTTGCAAAGGTCACTGTAAAAATAAAAATATTTCCTGCTGTGATCCATACCCTCAAACACAAAGAAAAAGAAATATCTTAATAAACGTAGTGACATTTGCACTATAGGGCACAGTGCAAAGATCATGAACCATTATTCTGCACTAGTAATAATGTCACCATTTTATTCTTGCCCAGTGGTTACTGTATGACATTTGTGCTCACAGGGAAATTCCTGTGAATATCAGTAACTTAAAATACATTGCCTCGAGGTCCTGTTGTTCTCCCATTGAAGTCAGTGGAAGCTTTGCCATTTGCTTACCAGTAACAGGGAATAGGACTGACCCAGCATTTCTCATGATCAAAATTGAGATAGTTTTAAACTGGGTTTGGTGGGGTTTTTTTCCCCATTAAAAAGTATTTGTTCATTGGACCCCTGATGAAACATGTTTCTTAAAAGATTATGACAGATCATTTTATTATATCCATGAGAATTGCCTCAACTGTATTTGTAGAAGACAGATTATATGATCAGTCTTTTTTTGAAAAAAATGTAAGTCCTAATACTCCTCGGTACTCGTGCAATGATTTATGACTTGGGAGACAGATGTTACCTAATATTTCTTCACTACATTCTTATGTGATAGGTAAATAACTGTTCCCTCTATTCTCAAACAGAGAAATAGATTAATTCAGCATTTTCTGAGTGAGATGATTGGAATGATAGGACCGAATCTACAGAATTCTTAAAAATAATGGTAATGAAGGCCTGAATTTCGCAGGTGTGGAAGTTCCTGGTCTTGTCCAATAGACTGGTTCTTACACTAGTTATTTGCAAATGCCCTGGAGCAGATTTTTTTTTTTAAAAGCTAAAGTATGTCGGCCTTGATCTATCTCTGTGAGACTATGACTGAGCTCTTGAAAGGAGGCGGTGGAGGTTTTGTATGCAACTGTAATCCATGTTGGCATTGGCCCTGTCTAGAAACGCACCTTAGCAATCAATATGTTTAATGTACCTCTGATAATATTTACAAGTCTGAGAACTCCTCCACCCTTCCTCGTGTGTTAAGGAGAAGACTATCTGAAGGAAAGAAAGCATTTGAAAGGTCAGTCAATGGTAGGATCGCTTTATTCATTGTTTTGAATAAGATGGTGCCTGCCTCTAGTCTGGCCCCACTGTGGGGGAGATAAATGTTTCCTTCCCCAGCCTCAGTATGTGTCTGGATCAGAGCAAAATACACCACTAGTTCTGAGGGAAGTGCATAGGCTGTTACTTCTCAAGAGCTTGTGGTGAGTAAAATTGTCCCTAGCTGCAGGGGATGGTTCATATTTACAATTTGAGGAAGAAGGCAGCATTGTTATCATCCAGTGTGCTGCCTCGTGATTTATTTTCAAACATGTGCCGCAGCCAGGCTTGTGATGGGGGAAGGTTTCTGGTGCAGTGTGTTGTGCAGGTAGAAGAGGGGCCCATGTTGATCAGGTGCATCTAGTATTGGCACTTAGTTGAACATGGGAACTCAGTAGGTGGGATCTGGTGGCAAAAGAGCTGTAGCCTGTTTGACTCTGTGATTGACTCTACTCACCTCAGCTGTCACAGCAGCCTGTGGCTCTGTCTTGAACATGAAGTTTAACCCTGGCTTCAGCCAAATGTGAAGTGGGAACCACTCATGTGAGCCAGTGTGTCCAGTGCATGAGACGAGCAAATTCAGTAGTACAGGCCTAACATTCAAGGTGTGCTCCAGAGAGCTGGGGGAAAGACAGGGTCCGCTTCTCAAAGGGCTAGCCACTAAACAGCACAGTCTGATCCTATGCTTATTTTCCTGCACCTCATCCAGGCCAGGACAGCAGACAGGCTTGCATAGTCTGTAGCAGCTGAGTACAATTTTTCCTGCGGGTGGTAGTATTCAGAAAGTGTCCCGCCTTGCTTCTTTCAGATTGCTATCACCCTCCCCTGATGGGATTAGGAGCCTGGCTTCACAGGCGTTGCCTGATCCAGCTGGCTTTCACAGGGATGAGGTGGGTAGGGGTGAGAAAACAGGATGGGTAATGACTTTGTAGCTGTGCTAGTAATCCTTGCTTGGGGGAGGGGAGTGAGGGGAAGACATGGGGATAGAGTAAAAAGTTATAATTCTCACCCATAGCAGGAATTCCTTTAAACATTTGAAGGAAATGATCAGAGAGCAGACATAAGTCATGCTTTTCTGACTCATTGTCATGTTTTCAGACAGCATACCCCTCCAGTCTCCTGCTGCCTGTAGCACTGCTGTCCCAATTTATTTCTGTAGAAAGTTATCACAATAATTTTCCTCTTTAAAAATACAGTTAAAGAATTAACGTTGTAGTACATGAAGTTTTGAAATGCACTGAAATCACTAAGAAAATTAACTCTCCTTTTTAAAAAATAAAAAGCAACAACACTCAAGTTAGTTATGACCTGGATGATTTGAGGTGTTCTCATGGGCCCTTTACTTCTTTAAGAAGAGTCTGCCCTTCTCCCCCAGATGATCTTATCACAGCATGCCTACAGACAGGGATAAAGTACAGTTTGATCTTATAATGAATGGTTAACTGGCTTGCTCTTCTCCCTAGCTTTGGAAGAAGGAAGACCCACAGAGGAGAAATGTTGTGAACATCAGTGGGATCCACAAAAGAGCAGGAATAAAATGGAAGAGTGGTCTGTGAGGTACCAAGCTGTGTGTGTTTTCTTCTGAATCTGCTTGCTAGCTTTGTTACTAGCATGCTGTTTGGGAGTACTGAGGGACAGGCAGCTGCCCCTTTCCAAGTTTCTTTTATACAGTAGAGCCTGGAGGTGAAAGGCTGCTATAGCTTTGCAGTATCCTCATGAAAGTTGCTGTGAAGACCAATTCTGCCACAGGTACTTTTGAAAGCTTGACTTCATGTGTCTTCAGCAGCAGCCACAAATACTTTCAGTTCTGGGTCCAGAGTTTTAAGGATCAGCTTAGTCAGCAAGGGAAACTCAGTCTTCTCATTTGATAGCCTTTAATTAGACATGCATACATATATAAATGCATAGATTATCTACTACCTCCTACTGCAAATGTCTCACTGAAATTAATGAGGTTATTCAAAGAGTAAACTATGAGTAATAATGAATAATATTAATACTCAGCATGACTAATAGTGGTAGGAGGGAGGACAGTCTTAATGACTTAGACAAGGAGGGTCTGCTGGGAGCCAGCATCTGAATTGCATGAACAATTCCTTTTCAGAGTGGTGAAGCTGTTTCTCACTTGTTACCAATCATTAAATTACAGCCCCCATTTTATCAAAGACTTCTTGATCTCTGCCTTTCTCAAGGTATAGCTTACATGTGTGGCAGAAAATGAGTTGTGCCCAGGCAGTTGGTCTTCTGATCCCTTTTCTGTTTAGTTTTAGTGTAGTCTACATCTTTGCAGCAACTTTTTATTTAGAGATCATGTTTCAAAAAGCCTGTGACAAAGCTCCTCACAAGAGGCTTTTTTTCATTTAACGTGGGAGAGAGAGCGTGAGATGAGGAACTGGTTAAGCAATAAGAAAGAAACAGAATGAGATCATATTTTGAAACAGTTAACGGTTCCTGGTGCAGTGCCTTGGAGTCTACCTAAGGCTAAGCCGTATTGTTACATATTGGTGTGTATGAAGGATCTGGAAGAGTGGAAAAACAGATGTAAAATTAACAGAGAAAAGAAACATTCATGAAGGTTTTTAGAAGAACAAAACATGAAATTGTTTTCCTTGATATGAGGTGTTAGATGGCCAGCTCTCCATAGGAGTTACTGAATTTTTAAAGTCACTAAACCAAACTGGTATGTCTGTATTAACGTAGAAAGATATACAGTAAAATAAAATCTGCTGCCATTTTATTCCTCCTTACTATAATTGCAAGTTTTTGGAGAAAGACCTGCGGTGTAAATTAGGTTGGGATGGGGAATAAGGCAATTAATATTCCTCCTCAAATACAAAGACATCTGAACGCCTTCAGAATGAATACTGAAGGGGTGAATCTTTTTTGTCAGTCACAAAACTCAAACCAGTTCCTTTCTGGTTCTTATTTCCAGTTCTTGCCACTACCTCCCCATCTGCGGTAGCCTCTACTTTTCTTCTGACAGATTTTTCAGTGGTTTCATGTTGCTAATACAAAAATCTGTGATACAAAAATCTGTGAAATGTTAACAATTTAGTAAGCTAGAGAGATCCTTGGTCAGGCAGGGTTTAGGAAAATGAGGTCAAGAGGTTTGGGAAAGAGGCAAGTCTATATAATTCCAGGGTTTATCCTGATGTATAATTTAGATTCTGATATGCCAAGTAATTTTAACAAGCTCCATTACTAGAATAATGAGTTAAACCAAATAGTTATATCAGATCATGGACATTGAAAACCAGGTCATTTCAGGCTGTCTTAATTGAAAATGTTGTCTCAGGGATTTATGATGCAGGTCTGGACCAGAGTAATATTTAATTGTCTAATCTATTAAATGTCTCCTGTTGGTTAAGGAAAAATATATGGGTCAAGGTGTGAAAGGATTAGTTCCATCAGAGAATCTCTTTCAGATGCTATTAATGTATAATTAAAGCTCAGATCAGAGTAGTCTCTTTATTATGGCCACATCAAAAGCTAGAGTCAACCTTCTCTCAGCAGTAGTTTTGCAATGTGAATAAATGCTCACCAGAGACTTACTTGGAGTCACTCAATCCATTTTAATTCTACTTTTATATCTTACCTGACTCCAAGTTTTCAGATGCTGTAAGCTAGTGTAAAATAATCCCTATGCTGCCTATCCTAAAGGGAGAGTATTGCTGTAAATGTTCTTGAGAAGCTGGATCATAAGCAGCATCTAAGGGATGTAATTTGAAAATAATTCTTGCTTGTACTCTTCTCATTACAACATTGGCCTAAAGAATATCAGGCCCAATCTGTTTAAATGCAGTTGTCAGCTGCCTGCTTGTCTGGTGACTGCAATATTGCCTGTTGTGTGCTAGAAAGTAAGAGTTTTAAGGTGATGTGGATCCTGGGGTTCAGTTAGTTACCACAGCATGCCTTTTGCATGAATTTGACCAACACAAATACTCATTTTCTGTTTGATGGATTAGATGAATAGGCTACCAAGATGTGTTCTTTACAGAAGAAGACTCAGCAGGTTGCTTGCTATGTGAGGCAATGAAGGTCAGGCGGAGGGGCATTACAAAACTGATGAATGATTTTGATTGATGGAACTTTTATTCCTAAGCATGCAAGAATGGAAACCTCTTTTCTAAGAGCTAACAGAAGGCATGCCAGAATAACAAGAATGTTCTTGTTGATTTATCTGCAAATGGTATTGGGTCTCTGGTGTTGATTGTGTGTTATCTAAATAAGTAACTTCTCATAAAGCCAGCAGTTCTATCAAGTGTTTGCAAATGTGAGCAAGATCAACAGCTTTCAACAATGCATCAAAATTGAATCCAGATCTCTGGTATATAAACTTCGTATAGGCTGTGCATTTTCATGTATCACAGAGATTCACTATGAACACTCTCTGATCTTACCATTGGTATGGTGAATGAATACTAAATGCACTGTGACTTTCAGGAAGACTGTAGTTTACTTGTGGCAAGTTGCAGTTTGGTGTTTCTTCTGGAATCTTCTTGGAATTTTAAATCAAAGCCTTAAAGTGAGCAAAGCCTGTGTATGTGGTTATTTATATACCATCTGCATGTCAGTCAGCAGCAAATTAAGTTATCTTTTAAAGAATGTTTAAACATTTGAATAAATTATTGGAGGAGTTCTTTGTTTTTTATCTTGTTTTGTTTACCTTGTTTTATCTTGATAAACTATTGAAATGGATTCAGGAATCTCCATTGCAAAAGAATAATGTGCAATTAACTTTTATAGGTGACAGCTGTTAATTGCATCCTTCCCCCTTGCAAAGGAGATCCTTCTGTGTGGTAATAGCTTTGTTGATATCTCCTAAGTTAGTTCTTTGTTGTATCCTCTAAATAAAGCAGAAGAGAGCAATACTGCAAACAGAAGAGATTCTTGATACCTTTGGAATTACTCATCCACTGTGCTGGAAACTGTGAAGCAATCTTTCTTATTGTGTATCCTTCTTTGTCTATTATTTTGAAAGAAATAAGCTGCCATCAGCCAGCCAGAATCACCACTGAAGTCTTCAATAAGCAGCTGCTAGGAGTTTGACTTAGAAATGAGACAGAGACAAGAAGTGGAAAAAATCCACTCAAAGTGGGTGGGAAGAGAACAGAGCTTTCAGGAGGTAGAATTTCTTGTTTTCTTTTTTGCCAGTACATTATTAAAAAAATTAGGTTTGTTTTTCAGGAGGGAAATACTGCTAGTGAAGCAGTTACGGGTGAACTGTTCTGTCAAGGTATCTTGTTAGGGCCTGGACATGTGTTTCAGATCAGCTCTCATTTTATGTTGGTGCTGATTCTTATACCAGTGAAGTTTCACAGTTGACTTAATTGTGAACAGGCAATGTTCCGTCTCCTTAATGGTTTACGAAGCTCTATGTCATAGCTAAGATCTTCCAGTTGCTCTCTAGGGAATGTGCTCTTCATAAAAGACAGCCCATCTGATCCTGAGGTATTCAGCTTCATTTTTAATTTTGTCAATAGGGTTAAATGAACATTTTGCAGATTTAGTATTCTGTAATTCCAATAGTCCACACAAGTGTGTAGAGTCTTAACAACTGGATAAATACATTTTGGAGAAATGACCATGTTTGCTCAGAACAGTTTTCTCATCATCCCAGTACTTTGCACATTAACTATTATATGGCTTTCTTGCACTGACTGTCATCACGTTCTTCAAACTAGAAAGAAAAACACATCATTGCAAATAGGTTTGAATGGTTGGTGGTGAAGAAGCTGGAATGTACAAAATAACTCAAGACTATTGAAGTGTTTGCTGACTGCCAGTTGTTCACTGACAATGGATAGGTTGGTTCAGGGAAACACATCTTCCAGGATTAAAGCTAGACAAGACCTGGAAACGAACCCATTTTAATTTGAGGGTCAAACATGTTTATTGTTTGTCCATTTTCTTTTTAATTTTTTGTCCACTTTTTTGCTTGCTGTCCATTTCCCTGTGCGTTCTTATCAGTTTCTGAGTTCTTGCTTGAGACAGAAGTGGAAGTACCAAAATAATCTGGCAAGACGTAATATTTCAAATGTGAATTATTCACCCCAACCAGTTAACAGTATTTGCCCCCGCCTGGCATGGTTATACTGGGGTGGCTCTGTGTGCTTGAGAGGGATGATATGAGGGTGGTTACTTAACCATCTCTGCAAGTGAGAGAAAAGTCTTCAAAATAAGCTGAATAAGCTTAGGCTTATGGATTTCTTGGAAGCAGGGATTGATGGAGGAGAGGGAGTAAGGCTCAGAGTTCAGGAAGTCAGATGTGTTAAATCTTTGTTTGAGAATGGTTTTTAAACAAATTGCTTACCAAGTTACTTACTTTGGCAATGGAGATGGCCTAAGTAGCTCCTGTTTTCAGTCTCTCTTCCTGTGTTGGTCCCTTTTTCCACTCTCCCCATGTGCCCCTACAAGTTGTGCTGCTACAACTGTGTGTGGGGCAGAGTTGTGGGTAGGATCAGAAGACTGATCTGTCTGAAAAATAACCTGGCTGAAAATAGTTATGTGTACCTTGGGTCAGGTCCTGGTGTGGTTCACGGTGTGGCCCTCATGCAATTGTCCTAGTGCTGGTAAGGAGTGGTGTGAGATCAGGTCTGAGCAGACAAGGACCTCGTGGAAGTAATGTAAACTGCTGCTACCAAATTTCTGTGTTAAAATGCCCTGAAGGACATGGCCCCAAGGTAGGTGGTTGGCAGGAGCATATTGCTTGGGGGCTTTGCCACAGGCTGCTTGTGTGCGGTATGGGAGCGCCGTGAAGAAGTAGGCTTGTGTGTGTGTTTGCTAGACAGCTACCTACATGATGGGTATCTTGTTGTCTCAGCTCTGATTTCACTTCACAGGAGGAGGGAGGTCTGGAAGCGCCTCAAACTTGGAGCCACTTGGCAAGGGCAAAGGTATTAACATGAGAGTTTGCTTTTGTGCTGTTCTTATCTTTGACCATTTGGAGCAGGAATGACTACATTTGACTTCTGAATGGGCATGCGCTGAGGTAAATACATGCAATACTGGTGATAACTGAGCAGCAGATCTCTGTAGCAGAGACAGTCTGTTCTTAAGATGGGTGCTGTGGTCTTTTTTAAGGTAAAATCTTTCTGGACATTGAGACTAAGAGAAATGGAAACAATCATTAACTGTGGCTTGAGAGAAATACCTGTCTGGACTCCTCAGAATCCCTCCATCCTTTACATTTTGATTTTAAGTAGAACTTTAAACTTCCAGAACACTTTCTTCACTAAGATTAGACTATTTTCCATATTTTGCCTTTTTTTTTCTCCCATAACTCCAAAAAGGAAAACCAGTTGTTTTTTTTTTGTTTTTCTTTGGCCTTGCCTTCTTCCCCAACTTTTTCCTCTTCTCCTCTTGCATTTCAAGAATGGGGATAGTTTGAATGTGGAATTTTAAGAACCTGGATTTATTTTCTAGGTATGGAAACTTTCTTTGTGATGTTAGGAAGCTATCTAAGGAGATCGCCTGCAATAGCATGGAACTGGATTGATAAATCCAATTGTATATGTAAATTAATTACAAACATATAAATCCACATCTGATTTTGTTTCGCTTTTTAATCAATCTAGATGTCCTATGCATTAAATATGTATAAATATTGATCAACTATTTCCATAGTGGTGAACAATTGACTGGAATTTGACTTTCCAGAGTGAAGGACAATGTTTATTTAGTGATCCTTTAATGCTCTTTGCTTACTGTAAAATTGACAAAATATGAAAAAAAATCCCCTCTGAAAATACACAACTTCAACTGATAATATGAGGAAAGACAAAATATTAGGTGATGCTTGAGATACCGATAACTTTTAGACAGTGGTGTTGATCTCTCTAGAGGGATCACTGTTTAAGAAGACTGGCATTCAGGTGAGTCATCAGTCTGCTTGCTCGTTTTGGCTTTTGCTCATGGAAACATGCTGTCCAGAATAGTTATCTGCATTACAAATATATTTGTAGTAATTATGCCTCTGCAGGCCAGATGAGCCATTAACTTTTTATTGTGGCATAAAATTGTTTTTGAAATCTCTGTACCAAAGTAGTTAGCAAAAATAAAGGAGGAGATCACAGGGGGTGAAATTTTTTATTCCATTAAAGTAACAGCTGGATTTGCTATAGCAAGTCAGAGAAGGCTGATGTTTCATTCTGACTTCATTGGTGCTGTAGGTGCAGGAACAACCATGAACACTGTGCAACTGACTAATGGATTTACTTGGGTGATTAATGCCTATTATCTACTTTACTGCAGAGTTTGATACTTACTAAACTGATTTTAATACCTTGAAATATGCTGAAATCACCACAATTTCTTGCAAAGTTACTTCATGTGAATAGGGTGGTGCTTAATGCAGGCTGGAACATGCAGTAGGTGATAGCATTAGGGAATGGGCCTGCAGAGAAAACAAAACCAACTTTGAAAGCTATCGTACGTTTAAGGCATAACATGATTTTGGAGCTAGCAGCTCCCAGATAGAGTGATGCTGTGTCTTTTTTCCCTATACTTTGCATCCTTTGTTGGACAGAAACACTGTTCCAATTAATGGCCTTATCTGTACTTCAGTACAGGCTTATGGGACATGCATGGAGGAAGAAAGTTACCAAATTCTAGTTAGATGCATATCCTATTAAAGCTAATGGGAATGAGATGCCTAAATGTATTGGATGTTAGTGTGTGTACATGCCCTGATGCTATCCTTTGTCAAGATTTGTGATGCTGTAGGCATTTTGCAATTCCGAATACATGTTATATTAAAGGTTGTTATAGGCCAATATTAACATGTTTGGCTGTTATTTTATGCTCCTTCTGTAATACTGTACTCCTCCTTTCCCTGTCCTACCTGCCATGTTTCTCTTCTCAACCATGACCCGTGTTACTTGCACAGCCTCTGTTCTCCAAAGAGACGATGCTCCTCTTCTTACTTGCCCTCTCCTCAACTCCATATGGCAACATTTTCTTCTTTCTCTAGAGAAGTCCCAGAACAGAGTTGCTGCATTCCCAGTGAGAGAAAGGGAGTAACGTTTTGCCAGAGGGATCATTCCCCAAGAGATTTGAGGTGCGTCAGCATTATCTTTGCCTTGTGACCCTGTGCTGGGGACATTTGCCAGCTGCTTACTTCTCTCAAGGGTCTGAAGGTTAGTGGTAGAAAGAAAGATCCCCAACTGGCGTCCTGTAGGACAGATCCTGCTTCTCATCAGGGCTAACTGACCCAAGTTCTGTTGATGTGACAGTCTTCCACTCTCTAAGCTGATCTCAGAGCTAGCTCAGATATTTCAAAGTCCTTCTAAATTATGCTGTGTATTTGTAACCTTAGGGCCTAGCTCTGCAGACCAGCAAAAGGTGCTTTTGGGATAAAGGCTGCAGTGTTTCCCTGTTATGCGTTGGTTGTTGAGGCACAGAAAGTGCCTTATTCTGGCTCACTAGGGAAATTGATTGCTGAGCTGTGAATTTAACTGAATCTGAGTCCCAGCCTCTGCAAGAGTATCCTTCCTGATCGTTGTTTGCAACAGGGCAATTTTCATAGAAGCAATAGGGACTTTGCTGGAGGTGTCTGCCAGGCTCTTATTTCCAGACTTGGCATGGGTGGCTTAAGCAGGTTCATTTAGAATAAAAGTGAGTGTAGGCACCACTGGGAACAGTCAAGTGTTGCGGGCAGGCTGTTCAGACAGTGCTGTGCAATCTCTTCTTGCCCTTGGGGCTACAGGGTTGGGTTTCATTCTTTCTTCCATGCCTCTTCAGCCCCAGTAGATTTCCAGTATATGCTTGCTAACCTGGAGAGCTACAATGAACATTTTTCCTCACAGCAGAGGAAGGCAAAACTGCAGGCTAGGCTGCCCTGCTCCGGAGGTTTATAGCCAGTGAAATGAATGATCTGAATGAAATGGCTGCTTCTTGTCAGGAGAGTGAGGGAAAATGTGTGTGGCAAAGTGCCCTTGATGGCAGGGCCTCAGATGTGGACTAAATCAGCTGTGAGTTCTCAGGTGCTTAACAACTGTCTGTATGAACGTGGTGACCTTGAGTCCTGTGGGCTTTGCTAGGATTCTGAGAGCCAAGTACAGTTCAAGCAACTTGAGGAATATGTCTCTGCAAATTCCGGCATGTCTTGGCCTTTCTTCTTGTGCCAAGCTGAGACTCCAATCATCTACATGATGCTCCCAGCACAAATTCACCCTTTTAACCTCTTAACACACCTTGTATATGTGCGTGCACATCCTCACGCTCTAAAGTGAAAGGGAGCCAGGGATGGCAAGCACTTCTGGAGAGGATAAGTAGGTACAAGTTGGATGAATCTCCAGGGCTGGTAGGTCTGTAGTTCAAGCAGGCAAAGTGAGTAACTGAAGAAGGAGGAATACTTTAATACTCTATGAGTGAGCTATGCACATGCAAGGAAGCTTCCTATAACCTGCAGAACAGAAGGTAAAATCAGCTCACAGAACTTTGTCTTTAGCAGGTTTCTAAGTCTGTAATGAAATAACTGTATTTATATCCCTTGGCCTTATTTCTGAGAGAGGGGGAATGGGAAGAAAAAAAAACTTGGGATAGCCCCAAGAATCATAATTTTGACTCTGATGTTAACCTGCTATTGTTGTCAGCAAGTTTTCAGCTCTCTGGTTTTTTCCCTCCTCTTCTTTTTCTCCTCCTCCTCTTTACTCTGCTGTTTCTCCCATTGAAAACTCAAGCCTTGCCCAGGCCTCTTGCAAGGATTGTGTTTAGAATAACCCATACTGCCTCATGTATTGTTGACCAGCGGTCTCTTGTTGAGAGTCTGATCCATGTGGATGCAATGATAATGTGAAATCTGCTACTGGCTGTTTAAGCTTGTGGCATATGAGGTTAGGCATGTTTTGTGAGAGCTCCACACCTTTAACCACCAGGAGACTGAGACATCCTCTCATATAATAATAAAGACAGATTGATTTATTTATTTGTTACATATCCACTGCAGTCCTGGGTTAGAGCTAAAGCCTAGGATTTCTTGTCCCTCTTCGCACTACCCTGGCCCACAGTTCATGTACTTGTTGTCACTAGTCAGCTATTCACAGCAAGGCCAACACTTAAAAGATTGGTTGGCATAGGCTTGTTGCTTCTTCTCTTTTTATCTGCATTACTCTGCTCACAAAAATACTATTGCAAGTGCAGTTATACCACAGAAACGCACTCAAGCTGTTGTTTTCTGCTCTCCCAGCCATATGTTGTAAGTGTGTGTTTGTGGCAAGTAGCAGAGCAAAATAAGACATTGTCTGGGTGTGAGTGCATCTGTGTAGGGAGGGCTGCTGGAACAACGCTTATATCCCAGCAGCGTGTTCCCAGTGTGCCCAAAGTTCAGGTCATTTTACAGTCTGAAGTCTTCCCCAGCTAGATGGCAAGTCAGAAGAGTTTCTAGCAGAGAGGAGAGGAGTATTGTACTGATAATCACAGCCTCGTGCTGAATGTTAGCTCTGTGGCTTAGACAGCTATAGCTTACAGAAGCTGCCTGGGTATTTGGAATTGGCAAAATGCTGTTCTTCCATGTACTCACGCAGGACTAGAAGTAATGAAGTTCTGGTGCAGAAGTCTGTCTAGTGCTGGCTGTGATAATTGCTGTCCCTTGAATAGCAAAGGAAATGTAACAGGGTTGGGCACAAATAATTTTTAAAAAGCCCACTATAGAATTGGATAATTTCCTTAGAAAATGTCACTCTTATCTTTTGGCTTTAGGAGTTCTATAGAATGGGCTATACAATGAAAAGCTTCCTAGGCTTCCACAAAGGGGGAATTAGCCAAGTCCTATTCATAGAACCATATGTCTGTGCTGAAAAGGTAGCAGGAGTCCATTCTGCAGTGAGCTCTCCCACAGCAGCCAGGAGTTACTAAGCCTTTCAAAGGCAATAATGCTTTCAGGCTTTGTGCACCTCCTATCCCCATAAACGACCCTATAGTTTGCTTGGGTACTTAGAAGACAGTGTTTCAAATAGCCCATTTTCCTGAGCTACCAGAGTGCTAACAGTTTCCCTGACAACTTGGCTATAGTAATTTCTCCTGCTTTTTTTCTATGCCAATTTCCCAAGAACTGGTAATTTCAATTAATTCCCTCCTGGGAATATGGGAGTGAGATATTATGTTTGTTTTCCTGTGATGAATTCTGCATGAATGGTTTTGCCCTGCACGCAGGATGCAGGGAAGGGAAATTTAGAAAAAGCGTATAAAACAAAGGAAGAGGGGAAATAAAAGGGAAGGAATGGTGAATTAAAAAGCCTTTTAAAAGATGGAGAACAATAAAAAGGATATAATTCTCTTGCTATGAATAACTTAAATTTTTCAGTTATTTACCTTATTTACAATTGTGTGAATTGTGATAGAAAATAGTATTTCAGTTATTTGTTGAACTTGACAGTCTTGTAGCAGGAAAAATATTAGTGTCTGTAGCCTGTAGATCAAGAACTTCTGAATCTGTAGTGCAGGCCGCATTTCAGAAGGGCTGGTATGAAGTGGATTCTCCATTTTTAATGGAATGGATCATCTTTTCTGTTTTTCTTGTCCACACGAGATCCATATGGCCAACTCTGATAGCAGCTTACAAAAGAGCAGGTTAACTTTAGAATGTCTTTATCTCAGTTTAATGCCATTTAGTGTTAGGGTATATGGGAATTGTACCCTCCCAGTTGTAGCCTAAAGGCTCTATAAGGACCGTTAGTAGTTCTCCAGGGATAACATCTCTCCAGAGAGCATGTTATGCCATGCTGGAAACTGAAGATGCATGTAGGTGCTGTGTGTTGTAAAACTGTCCTGACAGAGTATCCCAGCTTTGCCTTGCCATCTGGAGTGTATTCATAGGCTAGCGTTTCTCATTCTCAAAACATATCAAGATCACTTTTCATCAACTCTGTCAGCTGTTGAGCATTTAAAAAGAATACAGATAGGATCAGATACAAAACTGCTGTTATTGGGGGGTACACAATAACACTGAGTTATGGCTTTAGTGGTCTTCAAAGAGTAAAGAACTGAGATTTGGTAAAACCTCCATATTTAACCACTAGACTCTGGTTTTACTGAAGAGACTTAAGGTTCACCATTAGGATCTCAGTTTTCAAAATCGCTTAATAAGCAGTATTGCTAAATCAGATGTTGCTCTGGGGTCCAAGATGAAAGGTTCTGCAAAGCAACTGTCCCCTTTAATCCTGGGTTCCCAAGAACAGCCCTATTGCACTTGCTCAATGTCACCTTGTCTGGTGATGAAGAGTTTCAGGTGAATTGTGCCCAGTTCATCATTACCTGCTCCATCACACAAACCTTGTCTGCTTTAGGGTTAGAGAGAGAGATTACAAATGTGTATAAGAACAAGAGGATGGGAGGTGACCTCATCTCGGGATTCTCACTCCAGAGAAAACCTTCCTGTTTGGGAATTAGAGTATTCCCACGGTTTTAGCCAGTAGAGGGAGATGTTACACATGAGTATATCACATACTCTGCATGAGGTAGCTGTGCCTGTCTTAAAGGGGTGCACCAAGCCCAGCCGAGCATACATAAAAGGAGGGGTTCCTATTTCCCTCTTACCTGCCATGGTTGCTTCCGTATGTTTTCCAAAGCTGCTTTCTTCTAGAAGAAGCTGAAAACTTGGTGCGGAAAATTCTGTAAAAAATAGGTTGTTGTAAGCATACACTGAAAGAAGCAAGAATTTTTTCATTTATCCAAGCAAATAAGTGCTCAGGCAAAATAGGTATCAGCGTATACCATTTGCAATGGCACATGAATGTTTTCAGGTGCCGGTTATATGGCCTTTAAGAGCTGTTCTGATAACACTGGAATTAGTATTATGAAGTAATGATCAATAATGGTAGCAGTGAGCTGCAGGGAGTGTATGGAACAGCTACTAAGTGTTATAATATTAATGCCATGTAATAACGTCAGAGTTAGATTTTTGACACTCTAGCAGTCTGCTTCCCTGCACAGGGGTACAACCTGGGCACATAGAAAAGCAAAGGCTTTATTATAGTTTGTTATGTTTTTTATTGTAGGTGAATGTCATTAGCCATTGCAAATGGGAAAAGGGAAGTGAGAGAACAGTGGAAAAACACTGCAGACCTAATAGTTCTTGTCTGTCTTTATAGTGGGATCGAGCTGAGGCAAGATGGAAGGGGAGTGACATGGATGGCAGCTGCTTTCCTCTCAGGTGTCTGTGTATACGGGGACACAAGGGTGTTATTTAACATACACTGTTTGTGGAAGAAAGAGCTGCTCTCCATCATGACACTTCTTGGGAAATCTTCTCATATTTCTCCTTGTGTTGAGCAACAGGATTCCAGGTCAGAGGGGTGAGTTGGGTATTTGAGCTGATACAGTCACAGACTACACCTCTCTTCTCTCTTTATGCTAAACAAGATTTCTTGGGAGGTGGGTGGGCAGGCAGGGTTGCTTCAGTGCATGTTGCCTGTGTTAGTTCACTTTTTGCCACAAAATGAATTTGACTGGTTGGGAGGCCATCAGACCTCCATGGGAATTGCTGTGTTCACTTCAAACATGGCTGATGTAATGGCTGACTAATTAAACTCCCTTTGCTTTGTTTACAGCAAGATTAGATTATTTTTATATTAACAGGCTGTAGACCCAAGTATCTTCTGTCTCTTTTACTGCTACTCGTAGAGCTTCTTTGGAGCCATACTTTGAAACATAGATACTATTCAGTTGCAAATGTGTGTTTGAGTTTGGTATGTCCTATAGTTCCGTTCGTTCTTGGGCAGCATCTCGTAGCCATCTTATCCAAAGGAAGAAAAAAAAAAATAAATTGAAAAAGGTCAGATACTGCCTCAGGCTTTACTGTAACAACCCTCTCCTGTTGATGTGTCTGAATAAAGGCTGCAGGATATGACCTTGATATCTTCTACTTTAAATGTCTGTATTGAATGTATGAAGTGTTCTTTGTGTATAATTTTTTTCCTCCTTGCTATTTTAGAGTCTTTGCTTTTGTTCTTTAGATTACTTTGGATGCTGACTTAGTACTGTAGCATTCTCATGGCAGGAAATGTCTGTATATGGAAATCTTGCAGCTAGACTTCAGTAATTCCCACACAGACTGTCAGTCCTATGCAGTGACTATGTATACTCTGTCCTCATGTTGGCAAGAGAATTCAATTGTGTTCCTACAATGGAATAGGATTTAAAGCTTTTAGTTGCTTTTGTTTCTTGTGGAAACGATGGCTTCTGGCCATTTGAGTGGAGAGTGACATGGCCTATTACACAGGACTTTTACCCATGTTAGGGAACTGATCAAGCTTGATTTTAAACCAAAATTCCAACCTGATACAAGAGAGGCTCTATCTAGGGCCTGATCTTTTTCCCATCCCTTCCCCCTCAGCACCTCAAACTGTAAGGTACACTTAGAGAAATTAAAGGACTTGGTGAACACTGAGTAAAATGTCAGCACAGCCAGACAGATTTAATTGCTTTCTGACTACCTCCCTGGCAGACAATGACCAAATATCCATGCAAGCCAACCTCTTAATATCATGATAGCACAATTCCAATGGGGATTATTGCTTCTAATATTTATTATAAAATTCCAGGTCAGTAAGAGGTGAAGGTACTTGGGACAACTAGAGTTTAGACCTTTCCAAGAGGGTAATAGTCAACACTGTCTCACATTGCCCATGATTTGATTTAAAGAAAAGCTATAAAGTTAAGTAAATGATCATCTTTTTGGCTGTGACATATTAGACCCTCCCTGCAATCAGTTCACTACTTTATTTGTGAAGTTCGGGCTTATCCTCATATCATTATATTTCCAGTCCAATCTGCCCTCATTCCTTATATCCTTCATCCACTGCTTACTCTTTGCAGGCCTTTTTGCTAACTGCTGTCTTTTGTCATATTTGTCCTGTGGAGTCAATGGAAAGACTCTTATTAACATCAGTGAAACTAGACCAGAGCCTTTCAATTTTTCTTCTCATATCTAAATTTTTTTCCTCATGCTATATGTCTGTGAGGAGCACTGCTAGTTCCCATGCCCAAGTAGCACTTCTGTCTGTTTTCAAATTTCACTTGAAAATTATTTCAAAGTTTTTAGGTTTTTATTCATAAAAACTGCCTATAATTATTTCATCAGCTATACATGCTAGCAATGCTTCAAGAAATTTTTTTCTGCTTTTATTGCGTTTGATGGTTAGGTGTGTTTGTTTATTAGATTCTTGGAATAGTGACCACATCTGCTCTTATGACCCATGTAAAACTTATGATAATCTATAAATAATGTATCTGAAAAAACATCTTTGAAATAGCAGAGCAGAGATTTTCTTTGTTTACTGCTTAAGTCCTAAGATAACAGCACTCAGTACGTGGAAGGACATCATTGTGCTAAATTGCAGAGTTACCTAATTTAAAACAAAACTAAACAATCTATCATTTACTTTGACCACCTTGCCTGTATTTTCACCTTTAGTCTTTCTTTGTTAGGGGTACTGCTTGCACAGATCCAATTTTAGATACACTTGTCATATTGGCCTTAACAATGGCATCTAGATACCAGTAAACTATTCTACATAATCTTAAAATATTATAAATGCATTGAGGAGATAGTTGTCTCTTTCCCAGAATTGTGTAGTTTGGACTCTTGGCAACAATGGAGCCTGGATACGAATTAGCTAGAAAATAGCCACAATATATAGCATATAGTAACAAATAAAACCCTCTCAACCTCAATTCTTAATGTTTCCAAAACAGCCTGATGCAAAATTATCCCATTTCTTTTGGCCATGTGTAATGCCTATTGCTTACAGCTGTGCACTGTTTCATTGTCCTCCATTGTAAGATGGTAAAATTGGGGGCAAGTGACCTACCCTCTGCAGGTTATTAGCAGGACCAGGAACAGAATTTGGGTCTGTCTGCTTTTCCCACTCTGACACTTCCATCCCTTACAACAGATACAGATATTATTCATAAAAGTTGCTGAATATTTATTTTTGCGAGTAATCTGGGAGACTGCATTCCAGTTGGTCATAGAAAAACTATTTAGCAACTGGGAATAATTTTCTTTGGTTTTTTTTTTTTTTGGTAAGTTGTCAGGCCATTGAGGGCACTAATGGCCATGCCCAGCCTCCCCAAGGGGCTTCCCCTACCCTGCCCGTGGCCCAGGACCCCATTTCAGCCCAGCCTGGGGCTGTTCGTCCCTGCCCCAGTGACGCTGCAGCAGGGCTGGTCCCCAGCTGCCCTCAGCCCTTCCCTGCCTGGCCATAGGCCTGGCAGCATCTTCACACAGGTCACAGGAGTTGACACATTTTTAGGTCTGCTTCAGCATGACAATTCCTCTTCTCTGGCAGTGGTCAGTATGGGATGCCATAGGGGAAGGCAGAACATGCCTTTAATTAGTATGTGTGAGATAATCTGTTCCTCAAAGGAGCCTCCTCCTTGTTGCAATGCAATCTCTAAATGCTAAGCCTGGGAGCAAGTATTTAGTTGTCCTTCCCCTTTGGAAAAATGGTTACTGTAACTCTGCTTTATAAACATGTAAACCCTGGTAGAGTCTTGCCTAATTTGTAGCTTCAGTGACACTGACTGTTGGGTTTGGCTGAAATTCTTATATTCTCTATAACAACATTCTTATCAGCTCTGAATTTATCATCTTGCAGTTTGCTTCAACATTTTCTTGTTCTTTAGTTATGAGGTAATGGAAATTTCCACTTTACCTTTTTTTTTTTTTTTAAACCAACCAACATTTTATGTACTTGTATCACCTTGCCCCATTCATCCTTGCCCCATTCATCTTTTCTCTAAAATCAGCTCTAACAAGGGAGCCAAGATCCTGTCTAACTCAGATCTAGGAAACCAGGCAGTAAGATGCAAAAGCTTAGATCTAGCAAGGCAGGTGCCCAGTTCCTTTGTGGCAGTGGAATTACATGCTGAAATGTCTCATATGAAGCTTGGCATTGAACAAGCCCTTTAAATGTCTTTAGCCCTTAATATCAGGCATAATACTCAGTGCTCCTGATCCTGTGCTGCAGCTGGAAGCCTGTGGGCTCCATCAGTCTGGGTTGCACTGTCATCTGGGACCTCTTGATATAGAGTGGCTGCTTTGCTGCAGTTTAACTAGTTGCTAGCTGTTTGTTGAGCTGCAGTAACTGACTGTGTCATGCACCTGTCCAAATTTCAAAGAAATCATGTTGGCTTAGACCTGTGACAAACAGCATTTAGCAGTGTAATGCCCAGTCCTTGCTTTCTTAAATAAGCATATAAATGGCCTAGAGTTAACATTTCCCGGCATTTGTTTTAGTGCATTTAAAAACAGTGAGCTTGACTTTTCTTTTCATGCACATTGTGGAGTCATGAATATGCTGTCAAAGGATGTGGGAGATGCCAAAATGCCAGTCTACCGGGTGCTAGCAAAGGGAGCTCGAGGGGATGGATGAAGACAATTTTTCAGGGGAGAGCTGGGCCTGGTAAAGTTAAAACTCCTCACTGGTAGTTTCAGGTGTGCTGTTACACACAAGCAATAATAATGCCTTCCACTGAATTGATCTGGTTCCCCTCTATTATTGTATACAAAAGTAAGCAAGAATTACACACCACATCTTCCTATTCTTGCAGCTGGAGCTATTCTTCTGGTATCTTTGATGTTAACTCACTTTTCTGTTCTTTAGATCTTTGTTTTCCAGTTTCCTTTTTCAGTCCTCTCTGCTTGGTTTTTTCATTCTTTTCCCCTTTTTATTTCTGTTTCCTTGGGCTGGACACTCTAGGAGCTCAAGATAAACATTTGAGAGGATTGCTATCTGGGCAAAGCAATCCTTTTGTGGTCGGGAAGAACATTTCAGCTGTATGAAACCATTGTGGCTGAAACCGTAGAACTAGCAGGTGACATTGCAGTGAAGAAACCACACGGATATTCTACACAAATACTAAATACCAGGAAATGTAAATGAGTTATCTTTGTTGCAAGGTTAACTCAGATTCCTGCTTATGTGGCACCTCTGCTCTGCACTGATGGGCTAGAGAGACTTTTCAACAGATCTAGGACTTCGGACTCCCTTGCATGGTTGTTCTGGGGTTCCTGTGTATTACCCTAAGCTTTGTTGGCAGTGCAGTCCCTGCCATTTTGTACTTGCTGTCCCGTTCAAAGTTGTTAGCTCAAGGGTGTTTCACACCTATCGAAGCCCTGGAGCTGCCTCTGCTCAGCAAAGCACCCAGTCTCATTCCCAGGGTAACAAGCCACTGCCATTATAACCTCTGCTGTGTTGGGGAGCCTCTACCACCTCCTCCTTCCTGTACTGAGGGTTGTATTGATCTCAGCAGCTGAAACAAGTCCCCTTTCTGAGTTGGACCTGTGCCTTGACACTGACTGAAAGGAAGCCCAGAGCCAGAAATCAAATATGTGCCATACTGGAAGCAGTTCATTTCAGTGAACCTGTAGTCTATGACCACCTCTACTTGTGCCCAGAGAGTTCAGGCAAGTTCTCCAACAATAATTTTCAGATAAATGCAGCTCAGTGCAGCTGTATCAAGAATCGCAGGTTGTAACCCACTTCCCTGCTGTTGGATAGGGCGTGGATGAGGCTGCTTCCACTTGCCTAAGGCCAACTGGAGTGATCTGTGGAGTGAAAACAAAGGAACTGCTTTTATATCCCTATCTCTATTCTTAGGAAAAGACTAACTTCTGTTAGCTGTGCGCCTCAGTATTATTCCATGGCTTCTATCTGTCCGCTTGCTTAAATAGGCCCATCAGTATCTTCTCTCTGAAAAGCTTCCACCCATGAAATAATTAGAAGTCCAAATTGCTGAAACATGTTCTCTGTTCAAAAGAAGCCTCTGATACAAATAGGTCTGTTGTCATATGACAGTATAATCTTACCAAACAGTGCACTGACAGGATATAATAAGGATGTGTACATGTCTGTTCACATAAGGACTCTTCTTACTATCTTTTTTTATTAAAGAAGAAGGGTGATCAAAATTAAACCTACTTTTTAGTTCAGAATAATCCTGACGAACTAGTATTTACTGATCATCCTTTCTCAAAAAATAATCTTCTTTTTCAGACAACTTTGAAGTAAAATACAAACAGTGAGGACTTTCTAGCATTGTTTTAATCAGAGTAAAAACCAAAAAAACTTTTGAAGGCATCAGGATTTACTGCTGGCAAAATCACTGATGAAAATAATTCACCAGGTCTATGATGACTAACTCCTCTGAATTTCTTTAGGTGGAAAAAGCAGACAGAAATGAGAACCAGATAGCCTGACGATAGCTTGTCCACATACAGGTTTTGTCTCTCTGGAGGAGGTGCTACCCAGTTTACTGTGCCATTAAGGTTCAGAACAGTTTCCCAATGTGGCCACAGTTCATGACAGCAAAGCTATGTTTCAGCTTGTATAACTTATTCTAGCCCACCTCAGCAAAACAAGCTCTAAATGCAGAACTGAACTTCTGCCACTGATGTCTGAACAGAGTATGGCTATGCCAGGAGGGATTAATTGTAATTACATCATACATCATCTTAGATCGTTCCTCCTCTGTTGTGCCGCTGCCTTGCAGTCAGTTCTGCATTGGTGCCCTGCTACTTTCAAAGGAGGAGATGGTGGCAATGGTGGTGTACCTGAAGCACTGCTGCCGTCATCTCAGCCCTGCCTGTTGTGTCCTGCTGCTGTACTGTGGAGGGTGGATCGTGAACCTGGATAAGAACTTTTTGACTCATGCTTTGTGCTCTGCTGTGCCTCCTCTTTAGAGGAACTGGTGTGGTAGATGAGTATTGTGAGAACTGTACATACCACTTCCTGTTGTACAGTGCAGAAGTATTAGCCTAAAAGTGGTTGTTGGTATTATTTTTCCATGCCAAAGTCAAAGGTCTTCTGCTGTAAGGTACTTTCCTGGTGGGGCTATTTCAGTTCCAATCGTTCTGTAAGTACAAAACCTTTAGGTTGACCCTACAGGGGTTGGTATGTGAACATGTTTTTTGGAGCAAGCAAACTCCAGAGATGAAAATGTAAGAAATAACACATGGTGTCCAGAACGCTTTCCTGTCAGATGTTTTCATTAATGAATTAAGCCTTGGGATTTGAATTTCAGCCCCAGTTTACAACTTGAACCCTATGATTTCTGAACTGATTTTTTATTTTCCCCCATTTCCTTTTGAAAATGTCAGTTACGGGGTAGGCAGTGTTTGAGGTATTTAAAAGGAAATCTGCTAGGTTTCCAGAATGCAGAGCGTAAGGTCTCTAAGTATCAGGCTTGAAGGCTCTGGTTGGATACTGATATTGTGAACCACTGATGGAAATTCAGCCAAAGAATTTGAATAATGTGCTCAGAATCACAGAGCATATTTGTAACAGTCAGTGATGAAGGCCACGTCTCTTAAGTGTCAATCCTATGCTTTGACTATGGCATCGTCCCTTCTCCGTTCCAGTGATTAAATCATAAAACATTACAGCATACAGAATCCAAGCTTATTTTAAATCCTCCATAGATAATTTATTTTTTTGTGGTGTGGCTTAGGTACCTTTTAGAATCCAGTGAATTGCTTTATTCTGTAAAAAAAGCATTTAAAACCATTAAGCAAACCAAAATCAGATCTGAATGACTTTTAACAGAGACAGTGAAGAGGAGAGGCATCACAGTATGGGGGCTGGCCCTTCAAAGGCTGTGGACATATGTCTTCGTTTGGCTGGGAGTTTGGAAAATACCAGTGTGGTGAGAGTGAGGACAGTCTGTAAAAGCCTGTGTGATTTTATTCTTGGCTTGTATGTTTTCACTGTCAATGAAAATACAGCATGTGATTCAGTTTCTCTGAACTGAATGAAAAGGCCACAGGTGCCAAATTTGAGGGTGCTTTTTATTGCCACCTTAGATCCAGAAGCACTATGGAGGTTGTGTAGGTGCTAGGGTAGAAACAGCAGTGCCTCTGATACAGGGGAGTTCCACCCCATCTGCTTGCCAGGAAGACTTGACAGCGGGTGTCCACAGAAAGGAAAGTTCCAGCCATGGGCAAATGGGTCTGAGCAGATCTGCTGGACTGAAACTTCTCCATAGCACAGGAAACGTCTGGTTTCATCCTCTTTTTTCTTATGCCCTGTGCTAAACCCCAAATCTGTGAGTGCTTATGCACGTACTTAACTTTACTACTGTAAATAATTCCATTCAACTCAATAGCGTTATTCATAGTCAAGCTGAGCATGTGTGTTCAATGTTTGCAGGATCAGACACTGCAGAAGCTGGCTGCTGCACCATTTAGGGCTGGTAATTCCGTCCCTTAGGCCCTGGTGTCCTTGTATGGAATGATTTCATTTTATACAGACTTTGCTTAATTTTCCATGTGTCAGCCCTCAGTACGTGTGCTATTAGTACATACCAGTGCTGAATACTCTTGCCTTAGGTATTGCATGAAAAGAAAGCAACTTAAAAGTGAATGCAAATTTAAATTCAGTTCCCATCCAGTATGCTGTCCTGTTCTAAAACATTCAGAATACTTTAATGCTGAAAACAACAATCATAACTTTTGACAACGGGGAGGCCTGCCTGTTTTATGTTGGATTTTTTTCTTTTCTTTTCTTTTAACTGTTTTGTAACATGTAAACTGCTAGAAACCGCAGCAAAGGTTTGGGATGTGCAAATACAGTGAAAAGCAGCCCCCCTCCCAAGGAACTTGCAGTCAAGCAGCAAGTTGTGACAGCCTGAGAGGAGGCACACGATTGTCTGGATTTGGCCAAAAGGAATTTAATGAAAGCACAACATGGATAAGGGGAAGCTTTAGGAAGCGTCAAATTAGGGGGTTAAAGCTTGTGCTTTGCATAAGGGTTAGATATGAAGAAAAATACAGTCATGGAAAACAGGGCTGGAAGGGACTCTGAGCAGTTACTCATTGCTGTCCCAATTGCTTTCAGCTGTAATCTTCCAGAGTGCTCACAGCTCTCTCCAGTTTGACATTGTTTGCAGATGTAGTAAGTCTCTACCAGCTTCCAAATCACAAATGCATATATTGACTAGCTGGGGCCCTAGAGCAGTGTTCTGCATAACACAGGTTGATTTACTTTCCAGTTGGACGATTTCTCATTGATAACTCATCATTCTGAATATATTTTTTCCATGTTGTTTTGCATCTGTCTTATGATGTTGTCATGGCTTGCCTGTGAGACTGTTCCATGATACAGCATCAAAGTCTTAACAAAGCAACGATTGCTCATCTCCACTGGGTTTTAGGCTTGCTGCTTGCCTTAAAGGAAATTAACTTCGGCTGAACTGACTTGTTACTGGCAAATCCCTGCTGATGTGTCCTTATCTTTGAGGTACTTACGTAAGAGTTGACTGATTTGTTCTGGTGTCTTTCCAAGAACTGAAGTGTTAGGCTAAGTGCTCTGTCATTTCTAGGATCCTCCTTTCCCTCTATTTTTACAGATAAGCTAAGATATTCACCCTTTGCTGTTTATCAAAAGCCTCATCCTTCCTCCACAAGTTCTCAAAGATAATTGCTAATGGCTCTGAAATAGCTTCAGGCAGTTCCTAAAAATATTATGGGGCAGACTTCACCAGGCTCAAGTCAAACCCCTAGTCTGTTCTCTTTCTTTCCTTGCTTGAATTATGTCTGCTTTGTTGGTTATATTCTGTCTAATCCCGAATGACTAAAAGTGCCTGCTAAACAGAGTAGTGGCCTATAGTGTCTGTAAGGGGCTGTATGGGGCCTTTACATACCCCATAGGGGTATGTAAGGCCACTGTAAAGGGAGTAAGTCAATAATATGCTGAACTAATAGAGAGGCCAAGAAATTGTGGAAGATGTTAGAAGCCAGAACAAGCAGAGAGTACTGAGTAGAAAAGAAGTGATAGTGGAAGAGTTCAAAGGTGGGGGATGTCATGAAGGAAGTGTTTTGCCAAGGTTATTCTGACAGTGGAGCAAATCTACAGTCCCGAAGACCACAGAATGGAAGATTACAGTGTCTGTAGTAGTGCGTAGTTAAACATTGATGTTTCTGGATGCAGTGGTGTCTTAGAGAGTCTATTTGCTCTGGAAAAAAGGTGGAGACTTCAGGGTAGCCTGGTTGCAAGGATCCATACAGAAGACTGTGTCACTAATGCCTGTTACGGGCTTGAGATGCTACGCCTAGTTCATGAGTAACAGACTGGCTCCCACCTGTGCTTCATATGATGTAAAGGTTAGCTCTGACCAGCTCAGGTATTTTGAAAGCAGTTAAGCTCTGGCTATCCTGACATTTTAATATATTTTTGTTGAAATGTACTGGCTGTCACTCAGACTGAGTGGAATTAGGAAGAGACACATATAAAAGGGAACAATACATGACAGTGTATATAATTATGTATGGAATTGTTCTTGTTCCATCCTCTATCCCCTGCTTTCCATAGAGGGAAGCATAAAGCTCAGTGCTATGGCTCTTCTCTACGAATATTCTTACCTGAGTGGGAACCATTGAGAGACAAGGTTTTGAAGCATCAGGTCTCCAACTCGAGACCACTTATTTTTGAACATTTTGCTTAGTAACAGAATCTCCTTAGTTATATGAAGCCTCATTTATTCTTTTTTCCTCTTTGTCAAGATGAAGTACAAAAAGTAGTATCTTCCTCTTCCCTTTGCTCTTTGTCTTTCTAAAGAGGTTTAGTTACAGCTTAATTAAAATGTCTCTATCTAACCCACTAACAAGAATATTTAGCCTGTTTTCTGTGGTCTGTTCTTGTGAAGAGGGCTTGGAAAGCTAACACCCTTCAACAAAAACATATTCAGACATCACACCCTGGTTTCAGCTAACTTGGATTATTTACAGTACTAGCTTTGTAACAGTTAATTACAGTGGATGATCTTGTTACCAAGGATGATGAAACTGATTGGTCTGTCTGCTAAACAAAGAGCTTTGTGGGTTTCTTTTTTCACTTGCTTTGTTCCAGCATTGCTTTATACTGTCTGTGTAATTTGTTCTGATTTATTCCATTATTAATTGCCCATGCAGGCTGCGCTGTAGTGGTCATTTTTAACCATGGGCATCTGAAGTATTCCACACTGCACCTTTTACCAAAGGATACCAAAGTCTAAGCATCAGGTACTAATAATTTGCAAAGCAGATACACCTTCTTTTTTACTATTGAAAAGTCAGAAATTACTTTTTGTCTGGCGTCATAAAGTTAATTAATGACTGGAGTAATTTTCTTGTCTGTGCACACTTCCTGAACAGATGTAGTTTTCCATTCTAACTCTGGTGGTTTATCAGTTGTTGGTATGGAGAGAGCATGTGGGTGAACTATCTAATCAAAACGTAGGTAAATGCCAGATGCTGGAAAAATTGAAGAGTGTGTTTGTGAAAAGGGAGGGGAAAAAATTTTCTGTTTATTAATTTTGCTACTAGCCCAACTATCTTGACTATGGCCATTGTCAGCAGGTGAAAGGGTAGTTGATTAGAGGAATGGCATATTCTTCTCATGTATTATAGAAAAAACTTACAGTACCTAGGTGGTTGCTGTAGTCAGGTGAGCTGCAGAATTTGAGTTTAATAAAAGTTCTGTACATTTACAAATTATTTATTTTCATAGCACAGTGAAATAATACTTTTCAGTGGTAAATGAAATTAATACATTTAGCAGTGAAGAGACAAAATGCCTGTTTGTATATGGTGTAATCATAATGACTTTTGAAATCCATGACAATTAAATACATTTTTGAAAGATAGAGTTCTTCAGACACAAGAAAGTTGTCAGCATGGCAATCAATCAGCTGTGCTATCGTCCTGCTGGTAACCTGAGGTACAGTTAAGATCTACAAGACAACTGAAAAGATGTCAATCCTTAGTCTAGGAAAGAGAAATCAGAAGAAAGATGAAAAAAGTCATCAAAGACAGACAATATAGCTGCAAAATGGAAAGGAATGAATGATTCTGTATGTTATCTGTGCATAGCACTTGAGTTGCAGCAAGTGATATTTAGACTGGGATGCTAGCAAGGCCTCATTTAATAGCTGAGGTAGTTAGCACTCACAGCAACCTTTATTCTGCAACCTTTAGGTGACAAGGAAAAAAATGCACAATCACTGTGTCAACAATCATATAGGCACTGCTGATCCTGTCTCGGGGCAGGAGAGAGAGACTTCTAGATGAGGTTCCTTCTGGACCTGTATTCTATGATTTCGTCTAAATGGGGCCCAACAAACCAGAGCCCCTTCAGGCAATTAAAACAGCAAGGGCTTGCTGAAATGCAGCAGCACGCTGTGTCTCTGAGCAAGGCCTATATGTCTAGGGAATCTCCAATTAGGTGGTTAAGCCTTGTCTGATTGTCTTGAGTCTCAGGAATACATATCATGAGCCAGGATCATGTCTTTGTGAATGAGGAAATAGGCATCCTAAGAGAATCTCCTTGAAACCTGGGGGGGGGGGGGGAACCCAAACAAACAAACAAACAAACAAACAATCTTAATTGTCGTTTCCCAGATTAGTATATTTTTAGGACTCCTGCTGAATTTTTTTGGGGAACTTTGAAGCTACTTTAAGGAAGGAACTAATAGGATGAGCTGTAATCAGCTAACCTTGTACATGCAAGTGTTGTGAAAGGTGCTGCCTGTATTCTTCAGCACTAACCATTTTGGTACCTGGGTTCTGCTCATGTAGAGTCTTCCTCCACTAACTTCCTCCTCCACTAAAGAGTCTCTTTCAGGCAGGAAAATTGCCCATTTTGCTGCATGATGTCTAAACTTGTTTTCTGAGGCCTGAGCTCACAACTTGAGTGCTTTGGTTTGTGAAATTCGTAAGACAACATCATATCCCCTCTCTCTGTGTTTGGCTCCAGCAGAGGTGTGGAACCTAAAGACAACCACAGGAAAAGAAACATACGTGTTGATCACTGTAGATAACGGATTGACGCAAAATATGTAACCTATGTATGGTAGGTTTCTTACCTTTTTAAATTTTAGATCCAAATGTTATGAAGAACACTGACATTTACACCATAAAACTGATAAAGACGTTTTCTGGTGACCAGTCATGATCTGCTTGATTTAGAGTATTTTCTGAAATCAGCGTTTGTGACTTTGTGGAGAAAGATTCTCTGTCTTCTTCCTGTGGTATATCTTGTATGTTAGACTAGTCCATGAAGCTTTCAAATTGATTTTAATTCCCCCAAAAGGAATAAAGGGTTAAAATTAAATGAATAGCAGATGATATACAGTGCTCAGTATGCAAGAGGCTGCATTGATCAGGTATAATGAGAAGTCTAATAATTCTTCTCGTCTCTCGTACTTTGCAAGTTCATTAGAAGCAGACACGAGATAGAATCATAGAATCATTTAGGTTGGAAAAGACCCTTAAGATCATCAAGTTCAACCGTTAAGCTAACACTGCCAAGTCCACCACTAAACCATGTCCCTAAGCGCCACGTCTACATGTCTTTTAAATACCTCCAGGGGTGGTGACTCAACCACTTCCCTGGGCAGCCTGTTCCAGTGCTTGATAGGCCTTTCAGAGATGAAATATCATAATGGGCAAAATATTTCCTCCTCAGAATTCATAGATGTCTGTATGAATAGTGGTGCAGTTCAGTGCAAGAAGGCTGTTTACTGGCCCTTCTGTGTAGCATTGTCTCCTGGGGCACCTCAAGAGAAACGTACCTGGGAATTAGCAGTGGCACTATCAAACTGAGTAACTGTGGCTTCCTGCTATATGCTGTAACAGGTAGTGGGGAAGTGCTGCTGATGTCTCGGCTCCACATGCAGCAAGTTGCATTCACTTAGTGAAGCCCCAGGCATTTTCCACCAGCTCACCTGCTATCCAGTACAGAGCCACTTGTGTTACGAATTACCACCTGCAAGCTGTTTAGAAGTGCCAGCTTTTTGGAAGTGTAAGTAATTTAGTTATTTGCTACAGGAAGTTTTAGGATGTGGATTGCAGAGGGCAGAGTGACTAATCCAACTCTGGTATTGGGACTTGGTAAGGATGTGCTCCTGACAGGGTATGGTTTTCAAATATGTGTTTAATGGCTCAGATTGAATCACTTGATATTCAGTGAGGCTTAGGTTTGGATCCTCAAAGATACACAGCTGCCCAAATTCCTCAGATTAGGAATTAGGCACCTTAAGAGATACAGGGGTAAAATACTACTGGCAAGTACTGATAAGTAATTTTCTGAGCAGCTCTGCGTGGCTGACAGGCATGCAGATGAAAGTTTACTGGGAGGCTGGAATATGAGTGAATGTGTTTGCTGCGTGTATTTGAATGAGCTGTTCTTGGTGATGCTCTAAGCAGAGCATGTTTTTACCTGCTCTCACTTATTTTAAAAGTATCGCTGGACTCAGCTCTTTTTTTTTTGTTTAGTTTTATTTTCCTGTGGGATCATAAATACGTGACATGGTAAAAGCTTGATAACTCTGCAGCGTCTGTTCTGAATGCAGCTGGCTGCAGAGGGATTCTGCTTAAGTTATGCCAACCTGAGGCAGCTCTGTTTATGCCAGCAATGACACACTGTACCAGGATTTTAATACAGAATTACATCTTTTTTCTTTCTTAAAGGCAAGAAGGCACTTTAAGTGGGATGTAAAAACATTGTGGCAGTACCTGTGTGCATGTTGGAGGGAGGAAGGGGTTTTTTTTAAGGCTTATCAAATATGTTTAAAGGGAAAGGCCAAATAATTCTTTCTGCAAGGAGGACTAACTGTGAGAAAACTTTGCTGAGCGTGGTTCCCAGTTCTGATTTTGCTTATTTGTGCTTATCTAAATCCAAAATATCTGCACTGAAGTCATTTGAGCTGCACTGAATTAAGCGATTGCAGAATTTACATCAAATGGTCCCCAGAGCTGTTTGTGCTGCTGTAAGCAGTTACAATTCATAACAGTAAATGAGCTAATATGTGTATGGGACATTCTTTTTGGATAGTGTGAGATACAGAGATTGTCAATCTAATTCTCATGAATGGAATTTTCTACAGCACCACTGAAAAAATCTCATTTCCTCTTAGTGAAACTTAGGAAACTTAGACATATAGGAAATTCACTTGTAGCTAAAAAAAATTTCCTTCATTGGTATCTGGCTGATATTCTTTTGATCTTTTTACAGTCCTCAGTTAAGGCATAAAGCTGGTAATCTTTCAAGTCATTTCTGTCAGCTAAAATAGGCCTGATGTTAAGAGGCCCTGTTACTGCAAAACTAGCCTTTTCTCTTTCTGGTCCAAGAAGCAGAAACAATATTTTATTTGGATTGCCCTATCTCTAGGGAAATAACAACTTGCACATACACCCTTGGAACTAGTTAGGGATTTGATGCAACTTTTTGGTAAATTAACAGTGTTCCACACAAAGCATTAGATTTACTGTATCTAACATTAGATGTGATGTGTTTGATCAGAGGCATATTGTTTCCTTAGGCAACAGCTAACCACAGAGCTAAATAAAATCAAAGCAAGAATCGAAACATTTTATGGAAAGCCATCAGTCTCTTTTCTCCCTTGCATCCTCTCACTCTTTCTCTGATTAATAGATTTTATTCATTTATTATTGTAGTGAGTCTTCAGTCACCTATCCTTCAGCTGAAAACAGCATCACCACATTGCCAAATACACATTTTTAGAAAAAGGCTATTGCTGTAAGTCCAAGCCTGCTATTCATTTTTCTTTCTCCCTCATTAAAATAGTGTAATGTGTGTCCAATACTGGTTCTTCAAGAGTGTTAAGCTCATAAAAAGTGGTGTAGTTGCTTGCACTTATGAGATCCAAAATGTATACTTAGCATATCCAACATGTATAGTACTTAGTATGTGACGATGCCATATAAATCATACATCGTATTAAAAACAATGATACTGACATTTAACCATGAGATAGGAGGAGGTATATTTTTCCAGGTACAAACATATCTATTGGCTAAGTTGCAAAACAGTTAAACTTGACTGACTACTTAGAGGAAAAGAAATTCAGTGTAAATGCCTTCATGGGCATAGAAATAAACAAAAAGGTCCATGGTTGGTCGGATTCATTTTTCACAAGTAATATCCTTTGCAAGAACAGCAGAAAGATAAAACCTGGCTTGAAGTTTTGATAAGGAGTTATTAAGTGACTTCTATTTCTACGAAGTTGTTCCAATAAGATAACATAAGAAGCAAACATACGCACAATAGTCAATAAACAGAAAGTTGGTTTCAACCTAGCAGCAGGGGTTTGTGTCACACAGGCTCAGGCTGCCATTGTGGAGCCATGTACTTTGGTACAACATAGAACAGTGAATGCAAATCAATCTCTGCTAGCAGAAGCAAAGAGGGAGGCTATAGTGCTTAGGCTAATTCCAAATAGACGAACTCAAGCTAACTGTTCGATTTCTTTATGCCTGTCACCAGTCTTGGCCAACGTGACTAAAGCGAGGTCTGACACTAAAAGCTAGAACGGTTAATGGCCTTTGGCTGCTTGGCTGTTATGTTTATGCTCGGGGTCTTTGTGATATATCATTATTATGAGAGACTACAAACACAAAATACACAAGGCACTGTGAACAGCATCCTACCAGTGTCCCAAGTACTGTTCTGTAGGACCTTTTTACTGTGTTCCATGCTCTACAGATGCTGTAGTCAGGATCAAATTTCCATGTTTTTCTTTACAATAATAATTTTCTATTCCATAAATTTATTAGGATTTAAAAATGAACTGTCATTGTTTCTCAACTGTGTCACCTTGCCACTTTTCCATTAAAATGGAAATAGTGCAGTTGTATGTCTCTTTTAGGACTGCCTTTTTCAGAGGGACAGTTAAGGAGATGGACTAGTGCTTTTGGGACTGCATGTGAAATGAGTACATGCTGCTGGGAAGTAGTCCAGGTGCCCATCAGGAGTAGCAGCAGAACTTAAGGCTTGGAAGAGATATTTCCCTGATGCAAGAAAAATTGATTTGTAATCACAGTCTGGAAGCTTGAAATCCTGGAAAGCTCTTGATTAGTGAGTCATTGCTTTTTCTATGAATATTTAAGGGAGAGGGGACATTGCCTAGGTGGGAAGTATGCCCTTCAGTTGAAGGTGGCTATTCTAGATTTTGTGCCAAAAATAAGAGGGGTTTCTGAAAGAATGGTTTTCCTGGTGGGCCAGCAGAACTCAGTCCTGCCTTCCTTGGCTGCATGTGACCTCGCCTCACAGCACAATGAGGAGGGAGCACTTCGCTCGTGGGATGGTTTTGTAGGGACTTTTTCCTGAGCACTGAAGGAGCATAGAAGCACATCTTTAGAAGTGCAGATCTTTTAAAAAAGCTGCAAGCAGGGACCTCTTCCTCAGACCAATACGCTTAAATTGATGCCATTACAGTGTGAGTACCAACTGCAAAGGCTTTGGTCTCACAGCCTTCCTTGGCTCATAGACCCATGCATTGGATAGGAGCAAGGATGGATTTCATTACTACCTAAACAGGCACAGGATGTTGACTTTGGTAGCTTGACAGGCCTCCGATAGCCCTAGATTTTATATTCCCATTGTACATGATCTTACTATATTTTGCACACATATGGGGAAATGTAGCGATGGGTGGAAGGGTCAGAATTTCAGGATATTTATTAGTAATACTTAAACAGCCTTTGTAGCTATAAGAACACATTCAGTACTGTAAATCTGGGTGAGGCTTGAAAAGATAGCTTAAGCTGTGTTGATTAGGGTTGTAATATGCTGATGTTTGTGCACTAGCTCAAATATTTGTCCGTGTAAATATGGTGGCAAGATGCTAACTTTTGACCTGTGACATTTTGCTTTATTTGATTGTGTATTGATTTAAAAACAAAAAAAGCTTAGCAGTAACAAATCAGAATAAATTTAATTAATAATAATAAATTTCAAAACCTATCAATTCTTACATATTAATTTGTCCTAAAATACATCTATTTTAAAAAAACAGAGGAAACTTTCCAGATATTGACTTCCTCTGTATCAGTCAATTTGGTTTAGGTACAGTACAAACAGATAAGAAGGCAAGCTATGTGGTTCCATGAGCACTTAGTTACCCATGGACTGAGTAGTCATTGGTTTTGCAAGTGTCTGGAAAATTTCTTCTTGCCTTCTGCAAGATGTGTGAATGCCATCCACTGAGTACCTTGTCAAAATTCATTGATTGAGAAACATATTTGGGTGTGGGCACTTGCAGCGCTGTGTTAGCAAGTGTCTGTCATCTGCACTTGGGAACTGGCCACATGTGTGGTCTCTGCTTGCCACAGTTGTGAGGTGAAAGGTGTTAGTTTAAACTGCTTTCTCGGGTGCAGTGGGGATGCATGTAGCTGCATATTGCACATGGGCTGATGGGCTGTCACATGCTACTTTCCAGTGTCAGGAACAGTTTCAGTGCTCTGCTAGCCTCCTGGTGTGCTTCTCAGTGCAACTTCTTGGTCCTTTCCTTCAGTCTGCTTCATTGGGACATGCCTCTGGAATAAGTTGGTCTTAGTAAAATTATTTATTTTCTAGCTACCTGTATACATCTCATACCTTGAAAAGGAGGGGGAATGTAGATTGCAGACTTCCCGAGTGAGAAGAGCATGTTCCACAGAGTCACTTGAACTGTCTTTCCTTGCTCTTACTGTGTCTCTTTCAAAGTCTAGGTTTAACCTGACTAAGGACAGAGTTATTCCTGTTGTACATGAAGTCCGTATTCCCTCCTCAATGTATATTTGCCATCAGGGACAATCCCTCAAATCCATTCTTGGTGGGCACTGCCAACGATTCTCCTCCTGGGTCTTATGAGGCATGAGTGACAATGCTAGAGTGGCATCATTGCCAAGTTTATCAAGGGCCTTTCTATTCTGGAGGAGAGCAGCCTGGATTGCATGTTTTCCTCACTTCTCAGTCAGGCTCTTGCTATGTGTTTCTCAGTGTGTTTCTAGTGTGTTTCTCAGCGGAGCCCACTTTTGCTTTCCATGCTGCAGCAGCCATGTAAACGTGTCCTGCAGTGGGATCTTAAGAGGCAATACAAGCCCACAGGCCTAAGGGATCCAAGAATCCTTTCCCAGGCAGAATACAGTTTTGAGCTGGAGACTTTGCATGGCAAGGTGGGCTAGGAAACAGGCTTTGCAGAAAAGAGTGACGGTGCTGGTGTCTGGGTTCCTGGGTGGTGGAGTTCTAGCAAGCAACTGAAGTAGATACTACCTCAAGAACAAAGACACTGTGGGATAGTTGCCGGAGGATTGTTCTTATCAGGATCAGTCATGTAGCACCTGTGCTGGCAATCTACTGTCAAAGTATGTCCAAAGAGTACTCAGTTTCTGCTGTCTTATTTTAGTAACAGTCTAGACTTTGTTACTGGGAATCATGTTTGGGCCTGTTAACAAAGGTAATTTGGGCTGCCAAAGATTTATAGTATGCATCTTGCTTGAGGATTGTAGGAAGGATAGAAGGAATAGCCTTTGATTTGTCCCTACCTTATTGCCTGAAAAAAACATGCTGGTAGTGCTGAGTCACCTCCTTTTCATCCTGCGAGCTTGGTGGTCTTGAGGAATCTCTACATTTGAAATAGCATGGGAGGCAGTGAGGCATCTTGTGTCAGCAGCATGCAGGTGACACACAGGGCTCTTTCACCAAAGCCAAAAAGTGTGGACTTACATTGCTAGAACTTGGCTGAAAGTGGGCTCAAGGTTAGAACATGTGTCTGAAGACAAAGTGGAAGAGCCGCTGTCTGTGGTGTTTAGACCGTATAATAGGAAAACCACAATCCCTCCTCTCTTTTATAGTAAGGCCTGCTGGCTTGTATCACTCTGCTGCTCCTGAAGACACACCTGCAGCTGTAGCGGCTGGAGTGGCTTTTCATCATGGAACTATTTCTCTCTGCTAAGCCTCACAATAATCCATATGTTTCCCTTCTTCAGACTAGACTATGGAATTGCAGGCACAGTGAGCATGCATGCATAATGGCTAGTTTATTTAGTAGTGTCCAGCCCAGCAGTAACACAACTGCTCCTTACCTCACAACTCTTTTTTTTTTTTTTTTTTTTTTGCTATGTATCAGTCATAGTAATTGCAATAGCAACAGGTACCACCACTGGAAGTATTGCTACTGATACACACATCACATAGTCTGGGAATGACTGCTCTATTGGATCTAGGATATGTCATTTTTAGTGCCTTGTGTCTCCAGTTGAAACTTTTGTTCTGTATTTGTATAGTATCTAGCACAGACATAGCCAGTACCTCAAAGAATACAGTCACATAAACAAGTCTTGCAAATGGGCAGGGTAAGTAAACAAGAAGGATATTTTTGATCTATGTTTATAGGAAGTTGTCACTGCAGGTCAGCAATTTCACTCAAGTGCAGGGGGATTGGAAGGGGAAGAATAAGATAGCTCAGGGGATACTTATGGAGAGCTTCGGCTAACTGTGAGAAGCTGCAAGAGGGAAGCACAAGGCTCTGGTTTGAAAATCTAATTAATGGAGGGGACAGAAGAGTCTGATGGGATGGGCAAACTGGAGATTAGAATAAAGGTGCAGTACTGCAGCAGCTGTAGCTGAACTACTGGGGGCTGCCATGGTATTCTCTCCTTCGAGGGCTGAGCCAGCCAAAAATTAATCCCTCTTTTTAGGATTGGTTTTCAGCTGGCGCACCTCCCTGAACAATTGCAGAAGCAGCAGACCTAGCACAAGAGAGGTCAATGGTAGTGTGCAGAGGAGAGCAGGACTGCAGCAGCCCAGATTCAGATTAAATTATACAGCTGTGGGACCACACGCCAGCCTTCTGACACTGAGTGAGAAATAATAGGTGCAAGGGAAGGAGTCTCACTAGTTATGAGTTCATTTTTCCTTACTGCCATGAGCTCTGCAAACAGCTAATATAATCTCGCTCTCAGTGACTAGGTTTGAACAGAGCATTTCAGTGGTAGAAATAAATTGTGGGACATACTCCCTTGTATGGAACAATGTGCAAAACTCGAAACTTGGTAGTAGCAATAAGCACTAGGATTGTAACTTGTCTCTGGCCTAGACATCTTGAGAGGCCAGTGATATAATAAAACACTTGAGGTATTTTGGGTATAGCTTCTCACAGGGGCAAATCCTTTCCCTCTGTAGCCAGAGGGAATGTATAGTAGCCAGAAACGTCCGATTACTGTTGCTCCTGCTCTGAGACATAATGGAATTTATCATCTCTGTTGCAAAGCTGTCGTCTTTTGATGGAACCATTTTTGTGCACTCTGGGTCTTCTCCAAAAATACTATTGGCAAAAGAATTTTATTTTAACTAAAAACTGAGAAGAGGGAAAGCCAGATGTGCTCTTGAAAGCTAATCATTTTGGCTCTAGAAGGAATTGTTTTCTAAACAGCATAAGTCCTTGCAGTCTGTTCCTACTAGTGCCGGAGTTCTTTGGGGAGTTATTCTAAACTGTAGTCCTCAGCAAAGTAAGCTTTCCTGCAGCCAAGTATTAGAGTTAACCTCCAAGCTTTATTTTTATCTACAGTTTTCTTGGCAAATTATGAAGCTTATGTTTGGCATTTTATTTCCCTCTACAATCTTCCATCTTTGGTTTGTATTACACTTTGCAGAGCTTAGAGTTTATACAGGGTTTTGGGTGGGTGATATAAATTCTAATAAGTTTCTGTATAACCTAATTTAGAAGCTTAAACAAAGAAAGCCATATCCTGTATTGGCAGATTTGTGCAGAGCTTTGCTGAACTGATGTTAGTGTTGAATGAACAACTATTTTCAGTAATGTTTTGTTTTTATTTCAAATGAAACTGTAATGGAGAAGAAGGTGGAGAACAAATTTCTTACCGAAATGCAATACAACAGTAACACTTAAATAACTTGGAGGATCTGAGACTAGAGGTCAAACTAGGGGCCCTAACATTGTCATTATTACATATATTTTCTTAGAGAAATAAAATCCTAGAAACTTTGTTTTTACAGACAATTTCGGTATGCTAGATTTCTGGAATGTGTTTCTCTGCAGCTATCATAGTAATTTTATATTACATAGAGCAAAAAGTAAGTGGGTATAATGATTGCAAGACTGTGTGTTCTTATTGTACCTTGCAATTAGGGAACAAAAAGTATGTTACAACTACTGGTTGTACGAAGTCAGAACTGAATGTGTAAACTCGATTTCTGTATCAATGCGTATAAATGGATGCTTTACTCACAGCTTAAGCACGACTGATTATAAATGAAATTGCCAAAAGCGCTCCAGACCACACCACACAGCTGAAGAGAAAAAGAGTTGTCTCTCTATGTTTTTACTTTGACAGAACAATATAAATAAAAGCTTAAGACAAATGCTGATGGGGAGATAAGGTGGAATGCCAAACCATTGACAGTGCCTGTTGCCTTCGAAGTTCAGCAGGGTGGTGGCAGTTTTAAACTGGGAAGTCTCATATGGGTTTGTTAAACAGATTTCTAGTACTGGTTTAGATCCAGAAACTGGGAAGGAATAAAATAAGAACTATTTCTTGGCTATAAATGGCAACTCCCATAAAAGGCAAAGGAAAGTCATAAAATGTCAGCAACTGTCTAAGGGTATGTCTATATGGACTATTTCTCACCAGGGTGATTAGCCCCAGCAGAGTACCATGCTAATGTGCCAGCTTGGTTCTCAGTTCAGAATGGCCTCATGTCTGGTCAGCTTTTTTTTTCCCTGTCTCTCCCTGCACACTTTTGAGATGATATACTGCTATTGCTTAGGCTGTACATGGACTGCTTGACATGGATGCAGTCAAGCCAGGGTAGCCAAAATTATTTACACAAGCTGCAGATCTTTAGTGAGGGAGACTTTTGCTCAGAGTATATCTTGTCCAGGGAAGAATGAACAGGACGACTGTATTTGGCTTTTTCTACCCCTTCTACATCCCGGCCAAGATGTTCTTCTGTTAGACATATTTAGTATGGGTCTTTATACTCAAATAGTGTTGGAGTATTAGAACTATAAATATGGGGGAAAAAAAAGAAAAAACGAAAAAACTTTCTAAGCTCAAATAGATAAATAGGCTGCAGGAGAGTTAAGTGCTCTAAATGGGATCTTGAAAGTGGGTATATGTTAATTATAAGTACAAACCTGCATTTAGATCACTGGTAGAAATCATCAAAGTCAACATCCTAAAAATCAGCTTAGCCTAGAATGTTTTAGGTAATACTGCTATTGTCCTATGATATTTTGGACTTGTGGCAACATTCTTCCTTTGGTGCCATAGGAACTTCCATTGTCCTGGAAATGGTGGTAACATTTGTTTCAAAAATCCTCTTATATCCATTGATAAAGTGCTTAAACCAGCATAGTGAATGGTATTTTTTTTAAAGAAGAAAGAATCTGAAAAATAGTATCAAAACTGGAGGTGAATGGAAATTCTGTGCAGCTCTTCACAAAGTACTAGTGAGTCTGCTGATGTGTCTCAGAGCCACTGCTTTTAGTTAATATTACTACTAGGGAAATAATACTCATGTCACTGTGGATAATCCTGTGAAGAAGTGAACTCAGTGTTCAGTGGTGGGCAAACTAACCAGCAGAATGTTAGAAATTATTAGGAAAGGAATAGCAAATAAAAAGAAGATACTGTTATATTAGTATTAGAAACCTGCAGTTTCAATAGTGTACACAGCTGTGCCTCAGAGTACAGCAGAGCTGGAGATGGGGACAGGGGTTCAGTGGTACAAACTGACTTTCATGCAAAGGAGGGACCATAGTGACCTGGTCTCATTGGTCACCCCTGTCCTCAGGAAAAGGTAGCCCCTTTCTCAGAGACATGAAATGACAGAGGTTTACAAAATCACACGTGATATGGGGAAAATTAGCAAGAAATGGATATTGGCTATTTCTTGTAACTTAACTGGGAACTCTAACTTCTTCAGTTACAAAGCAGTTTAAACACAAAAGGCAGTTGTTTGATCAGCAGAAGTATAAATTCATTCAAATATGTGTTGGAGAAAGTCATGGCGAATTTGTCCGTTGGCAGCTCTTGAATGTGGTGGTCTGGGGACAGCCTTCAGACTAAGAGATCCCTACGCTGGTTGTTGAGAACTGGGAGGATGTACCAGCAGAAAGATCATACTAAAATTGTTCTATTTATTTTTCTTTTTTTGCTAAGCCTCTGGAGTATTAGAGGCTTAGCTTTGCTAAGCTGTGGGCCAGTGTCAGAAGCAGAATATGGAACGTAAAGAGCTGTGATTTGATCCAGTACAGTGGTTTTTACCATTTTACATTTCTTCTTGCAGGTACCCTGAACAATAAGCCTAAATGAGGTGTGTCTCCTACATGACACCATGCCTGAGGGAGTAACACAGGTATCCTTGCTTTGTTTTGTACTTTAGACTGGCAATACTTTAGCGGATGCAACAGTCACCAAAGTAAGCAAGAGTTGTGTAACTGGGAGCTGACTTAAAATGACAGTCATGAGTTAGGTTAAAGATTTATGCCTATTTTCTTAATTTTTTCCAGGTTTGACTATCTGAAGTTTAAATTGTTACATGTGCACTAAGAACCTAGATTTTCTTAAATTTTAGAGTAACCGCTGTAACCCATTTGGCACATGTGGCAATCTAGTCACTAATACAGACATCTGGTTACAGATGTAAAGCATTTCAGGTTAGGTAGCCCAGTTTAAAAGATCTAAGTAATTTTTTGTGTCTTGTAAATCTTTCCCAAATAATCCAGTTCCATATTCTGTTTCCATGTATTTTCTCTTTCCTTATTATTTATTTAAACTTAATTGGCCCAGGTGGCAAAGAAGGACAACAGCATCCTGGCTTGTATCAGAAACAGTGTGACCAGCAGGAGTAGGGAAGTGATCGTGCCCCTGTACTCGGCACTGGTGAGGCTGCACCTCGAATACCCTGTTCAGTTTTGGGCCCCTCACTACAAGAAGGACATTGAGGTGCTGGAGTGCGTTCAAAGGATGGCAACGAAGCTGGTGAAGGGTCTGGAGCACAAGGCTTGTGAGGAGCGGCTGAGGGAACTGGGGTTGTTTAGCCTGGAGAAAAGGAGGCTGAGGGGAGACCTTATCGCTCTCTACAACTACCTGAAAGGAGGTTGTAGGGAGGTGGGGGTCGATATCTTCTCTCAAGTAACAAGCGATAGGACAAGAGGAAATGGCCTCAAGTTGCACCAGGGGAGGTTTAGGTTGGATATTAGGAAGAATTTCTTCACTGAAAGGGTTGTCAGGCATTGGAACAGGCTGCCCAGAGAAGTGGCTGAGTCACCATCCCTGGAGGTATGTAAAAGACGTGTAGATGTGGTGCTTAGGGACATGGTTTAGTGGTGGACTTGGCAGTGCTAGGTTAATGGTTGGACTTGATGATCTTAAAGGTCTTTTCCAACATAAATGATTCTATGATTTCCCTAGCTATTGATTCTACTTTAAGTCTTTAAAAGAGGAAATCTAACATACTGAACTACATTTGCAGATAGAAAGTTGCCAGAAAAATAGCCAGTAAATAGTATTCAATAAATAGCAATTCCAATGTATTTCATAAATGATCTAATATCTGATTTTACTGAAGTAACTTTGGATGAATTCCTGAGCTTATGTTGTATATGAAACTTTCTGCTATGGTAGGTGAGCTGCATGATCACAAAGAGAGAAGTCTTGTCTTTCAAGAAATCTGACTTTTCTATTACCAGACAGAAATTTGAGACTGTCCAACTGTGGTGCACCTTTAAAATAGACCATAGTAAAGAAGTAGCATTGTGAAGAGTATAAAGAGCATTTTAGCAGCACAAAGATAGTATGGTCTATCCCATGCACTTGTAAAGCTGTGCAGAGCGACTTTTTGCAGAAAGAAATAAACAAGAAATGAAACTCATAGTACAAAGGAATTTTGAAGGCACCTGCGTGGAAGCTGAATGTGTCAATACAGCCAGATGATTTTTGACGATGGGGAGACAGGATAAAATTTTAATTTTCCAAATTCAGAGGAAGAAAATCCAAGAAGCTCTATCTTTTATGTCTAAATTTTGATATGGATAGATTCCAACTTGCCTTCTCACCTCTTCCTCCACTAATATCAATCAATCAGTCAAAAAAAAAAACCAAACCAAAACACTTTTGAGATAAAATGATTACATTTTACTAAAACTGAAAATCCATGTGGTCTGGCTATAGGCATTTTAATCCTTTTGTAGACAAATGCAAGTACATTAGCAAGCTTCTGCTGAACTTCTATAATTTTTTTTCTTCCTAGATTAGCCTGTAACTTGACAGGCAAACTGTTTTGCAGTAGCTGCTGAATTAAGGTGAAGTCCATAATTCAGATCTGAAACTCTTAAATGCAACTTCTCCATAACTGGAAATTCAGTGCCTAGATGCCTGTCAGGGACACAGCTATTTGTATCTTGCCAAAAACAACTTGGTAGTTCGCAATCACAAGGGAAAACTTAGCTTTCCAGCTGGCTGATGGGATGTAATCTGACTCCTACTCAGTTACCAGAGTGCCGGAGAAACATGTGTTCCATTTGTTGACAGAACAATTGTCCTGGATAGCATTTACTTACAATTCGGTACTTTCATAAATATTATAAGAACTTACGTCGTATAGCACAGAAAGTGCAGGTAGCAGTTTCCATTTTCACTGTGATGGCCTGGGGCCATCACTTCTAAGCACACTGCCAGCTTACTCAGTAAATCCTCTAGACTGGAGTACAGGCAATTTAGGAATTGAGACAGATCATGCTGTACCTTGCTTTCCTTAGCTGGCCATTCTCATTTCTGGCTGCTTTCTTCTTGCTCTAACCCTCATAGCTTCTTTGCCCAAAATTGCCTAATGGGTGGGATTTGTGCTGTGGCAATTTCCAGACTGGAAATAGAGTAAGTAATTAGAATAGAAAGCACATGTGTGGAAGAGTCCTGAACAACAAGAACAAGAGTGCACTTTGACAGTGGCTCAGGAAAATGCTCAGGAAAATACTCAGCTGTGATCTGATTTTTCTAGACTCTTCTGTGGACATCACACCTCTTAGAACAGTCTGGTGAACGCTTCTTCATTCAGAAAAAGATACAAGAATAGATCAGATTACAAGGACCTGGAAAGTATTACTTCATTTTGTGTTATCTATTGGTGATTTGTGAGGAGTCGTCTTTGCTAAGAAAAATATTCAGAGGGACAGTAATCTCTGGATTTGTGCTGTAATCGCTTTATCTCCTGAACAATGTAGCTAAATTTGCCATCGATTCTTTTTCCTTTCAGTTGAGACTCTTAATGTAGTACGTTGTTATGGTATTTACTGTATTCTTTAGAAGTCTCAGATAGCAGACTTGTACTTTCTAGAAGTGGCATTTACACAAGGGACTTTGACAACAGTCCCCTCATGAGGAGGTTATAACATCAGTAATTCCTAATCTGATTTGTATAAGGGAATACATACAGCTCATTAGCAGTGCTGTCGTCTTAAAGTTCATTACAACATAACAAAATGTGGGACATGAATTTGACTTGTAAATAAATGTTCCTTGTATCCATGCTCCTCTATCAGTGCCTGAAAACCAGAGATAGTGGGGATGATGATCTATGCAGTAAGTATTTCTCTTTAAGTGAGGGAGGAAGCAAAGTAGGCCACCCACTTCCTCCCCCAAAATATCACAAAGCTGTGCCTAGTGGGACGTGTAACCTCATTTGCATCAGTCACGTCCTTCATCAACAAACACATTTTTCACTATCCTTTCCATGCCCTGTTAGAAACAACATTCAAATCTGTTCTCTCTTGGGAGGCCAGGAGTGAAAGAGTTGCCTCCCTGTCTTACTGGTATATTCTTGCCAACTCCAATCTTCTTGCTTAATTCCCCTTTAAAGTAAAGGTTTCCTAACCCTTGTGGAGAAAATAGAAATATATAGGGTTATGCTTGAACGTAAGAGTTGGAAAAGGCAATGTTTAATAAATTTGATAATATTCAGTAAAACACTTAAGTTGCAATCTGTAATTAGATAATATTTTATTATAATTTGATTTATTATAATGATTTGTTTAAATATTAAAGGACTATGATTTTGTTAGGGACAGAAAACAGTGACATACGTACCTTAGTTCTCAAATATAGAAGAAAAGTATCTGAAATTAGACATGCTTTTTGGCTATGTTGTTGGTCAGAAAGCAAAGACCACAACAGCAAATTGAAAACTCAGTACATAGTAAAGATACTTCATTTGGAAAGGTAGTGATTGCATAAATGTAATGTCTATTTTTGTTATTTTGTTTTTAGCCCAGTTACATAGTTTCATAAACAAATTTAAGCTACTGATAGTGTACTGAGTAAAGAATGGTTCTACTGATAAAAAGTTAACCCCCCCCCACTTTTA